>NW_027555736.1:79376984-80576984 GCF_003287225.1 Phascolarctos cinereus | reverse complement strand
GAGTTGGAAGGAACCTCAGATTATCTAATCTAATCCAAAACTCCTATTTTGTAGACTGAAACCCAGAGAGATGATGTTACCTGCAATAGAGTAAGCAGCAGAGCTGGAATTCAAACCCAGGTCCTCAAATCCAGCACTCTTTGCACTGTCCAACATTGTCAGAATATAGGACCAGAGTACTGAGGATCTTAAAAGCCAAGCTGAGCAATTTGAACTTTGTAAATGAATCATCATAATTTATATTTTTATGGTTACTTGCTTTAGGAGTAGATAAAGGGCAGTAAGGTAGGTTCTTTAGTAGGTGAAATGACATGAGACAGCATTGTATTAAAACCATTTAAATATCTAAATTTGGTAATGGTGATTTGAAAGAAGCAGCAGACTGAGGATGAAGCCACTTGAATGCCACTTGTAGTTAGTTCCCCTAAAAGAACTCTGCTCCTTCTAATCACTGTGTAAAGTACTTCACAGATATTTGTCAGGAACACCTCTAAAATAGAAACTGAGGTACTAAGCAGATCTATAATGTCTCTAGCCTCCTCTTTCTGATTCCTTTTCTCTGTCTGTGGCATTCTTCGTTCCACCCAATTTTGCATCCTTTCCCCCCAAATCCTTACTACCTTAAAGAAGTTTCTTACAATGATGACTAGGTGGGGTATAAATAGTCCATTTGATCAGAGGAGTGTTCTCCTTCCTCAAAACTGGATTTGAAGTCAGACAACCTAAATTCACATATCAACTCTTGCATTTCCTATCTGTATGATCTCAACCACATCATGTCATCTCTCTGCATTTCTGTTTCATTATCTTTAAAATTGAGAGGGTTGGATTAGATGATTTATAAAGTTTCTTCCAACTCTAAAACCCTGGTCCTGTGATCAGTGTTCTTTTTGAAAATTACTCTCACCATCAGAATGGAGAGACTAGATAAGAGAGACCGGGGCAGGGGAAGGAGAGGGTGGTATTAAGGCCTGAACTAAGGGCTAAGATGAATTCAGGTATGCAAAAGTGGGGAGAAAATAGTAAATCCAAAAGAAAGCAAATATAAACAGTGGAGTTGGAAATTGCTAGCCTTCCGAGTTTTAGTCCCTGATAAAAGAGTATGCTTAATTCTAACTTCTCACAATGAGTTGAAAACATATTTTTGTTTTGCTATTTGTTTCTGAAGTAAGTTCTTGTACTTAAATTAATTGTAGATTTTAGATATTTTGTTCCTTGGTTGTTTAATTAGTCTTAACTCTTCACAGTCTATACCAGTGTGTGAATATTAGTTCATTTCCATTTCTGAGATATTTAAAATATTTCAGAATGACTGTATCTGTGTCTAAATACTCTTTATAATGATAGTATGTCATCAAATGTATTTCCATTCTTAACTAAATATTATGCTTTTTTTTTAACAAGATCACATTGGATATTTTAGTTGAAATGGGACATAAGGAGTTAAAGGAGATTGGGATCAATGCTTATGGGCATAGGCATAAAATCATTAAAGGAGTTGAAAGACTTATCTCTGGACAACAAGGTACCATTTCTTTTTAAATAATTGTTCTCATCAGTTTGTTATCTGGTTATAGACATTTCCCAGCTTTAAAAATATTTGTGTTCCAAAAGTTTGTTTTCTGGAAAGGCAGCTTGTCATTAAGGCAGAAGCCCAGTTCCTAGGCATTGAAATCTGAGAATGTTTGCCCTGGAATAAACATGCCTTAAGGAGGAACCTGATGACTGTCCTCAGAGATTTGAAAGGCCCTTCAGTGGAAAAGGGATTCCATTTGTTCACTTGGTCCCAAAAGACAAACTGGGAACAGTAGGTAGAAGGTACCAAAAGTCAGATTTAGGTTCAGTATAAGAATAAACTTTCTAAATAAAGAGTTGAGCAGCCATTGGTCACCAGTATTGTAGAGTAAATTCTTAGCTACGGTTTTGACTAGTGTTTGATCCTCTCAATAATCCTGTGAAGTAGTTGCTATTCCCCAGATTTGCAGATGAGGAAGCCAACTAAGAAGTTTTAAGTGACTTACCTAAGGACATACAACTAGAAAACATCTGAGACAGGATTTGAACTCAGATCATCCTGACTGCCTCTAAGGCAACATCCAACTGTTAAGCTACTGTTATAGTCCCAGCTGGGCTACTGTGTTATCTTGGGCACTTGGAGAAAGCAACTGAGTGACCCAGCTGGAGTTGGAGTCAGGAAAATCCAAGTTCAAATCATGCCACGGACATTTAGCAGTAGTGTGATGCTAAGCAAGTCACTTAATCCATCTCTGCCTGTTTCCTCATCTGTAAAATGAGGATAATAATAGCATCTACTTCACAAGGTTCTTGTGAGAACTGAATGACATAACATATGTGAAGTGCATGGCCAATCTCAAGTGCTACAGAAATGCTCACTATTAGAGGCGCTAGGTGGTGCAGTGGGCAGAGCATCAGCCCTGGAGTCAGGAGGACCTGGGTTCAAATGTGGCCTCAGACAACATAACATTCACTAGCTGTGTGACTCAGGGCAAGTCACTTAGTCCCAATTGCCTCATATAAGAGAAAAAAAAAAAAGAAATGCTAACTATTATTAGCCAACATAATTAAATTTCTCTCTGCCCTTACTTTCCTTCCCTCTAAAATGATGAGATTGGTCTAAATGATGTCCCAGAAATCCCTGCTAGTGCTAAAAAATCCTGTGACTTTAAAATATTTGAACTTTGAACATATTTTCCCATAGAACTAATGCTACAAATGGTGGCTAGGTTCTTAGACTGACCCACAAAAGCCTATTTAATTCATATTGTAGCTGAAATGCTATATATTTGTAATGTAAAATAATATAGAAAATAGTACTGTTGCAGTAATTCTGGTAATTAAACCCCAAAAATACATTAGTTATTTTATTTACCTAGCATTCTAGTGCTCAAAGCAAAAAGGAGGTTTCACCAGAGGAGGATAAGGAATTAAATGCCTTTGTGGAGGTTCTAAATGGAATTTTGAGGTACTTTCAGGTTTGAGGAAAGGATTGATAGCCCTGATTTTTTAGGTCTAATTTCACTTTAAAATTTTTGGCTTTCCTTTTTCTCACTAGCACCACTCAGCTGTGGTTATCTCTTTTTATTTTACTTTAGTCTCCTGTTAGACAGGGGAGGAAGATTTTCTTGATGTACCTGGACAGAAACTGGAGGTAAAAAGGAAAGGAGGAAAAGAACTAAAGAGGGCGGGTATGTGTATAAGAAATAGTATTCTGAGGTAGAATGGAGTTTTGAGTAGCGAAAGACAGAAAAAACACTAGGCACTTGGCATGTGGACATTCCCAGAAAGGGAAGAAATGGAAGTGCTGAGATGAAATGTAGGTCCACGTGCCAACCCCCAGAGGTACTCTCCACACCACACAGCTGGGTTCTTCTTCACAGAAGAAAGGAGTGTTATCAAGTGAGGGATGATGAAGTCAAAAAGGAAGCCTGAGAGAGCTTCATTATTTACCTTTAGGCAAGTGTGAATGTTTAAAACAACTAAGACCAAATAATTGTCTCTGTTTCTCCTAAATGACAGTAACAACAACAATAAGGCAGCATTTATTGGGCCTTATAAGATTTGTAAAGCCTTTTGTATTACATTCTCATTTGATCCTCACAGCGAACCTGTGAGGTACCATTTTACAAATGAAGAAGCAAGCTCTGAGAAGTTGAGTTACCCAGGGTCACAGAGCTAGTAAAGAGCTAAGGCAGGATTAAACTATTACTTAGCCTTGTGTGCCACACTTTAACTACCTCCCCATATTACTTCTGGTGATGTTTTTTTTATGTAAAAGCTATGAATTAATGATTGATAGTCAGTTTGTAGTTGCCTAGAGTCATAAACATTTTAGAGCCGAGTGGAAACTTTGAGATCATCTAGTTCACAATCCCGTCATTTTACAGTTGAGGAAACTGAAGCCCAGGATAGTTAGCAATCTTATGCAAGGTCATATACAGTTGGTGGTAGAACTTAGGTCAAAACCCAAATCATACAACTCTTTGTCCAGTGCTCATCATGATTCATACCTTGAATCATCTCATTCAATTCTACAACTTCTGGGTCTTGTTTTCTTCTGTGAATATATCTGTAGAGCCTTCACCCATCTTCAAAGCCAACACATTCTGCCAGCAAGGGTCAATTAAATCTGTTTTTACACTTGTCTTACCGGAATGCACATAGTTATTTTTGGTTACAGTTGATGAAACTGGTTTTTGAGAAGTGTTTTATAATAACTTTAAAATGTGTTTTGTAGGTCTCAACCCATACTTGACTCTAAATACTTCTGGTAGTGGAACAATTCTCATAGATCTGTCTCCTGAAGATAAAGAATTTCAGTCTGTGGAAGAAGAGGTATGATTTCACCTACCTTCAGTGTGTGAAAAGTATGGACAAGCAACATTCAGGGCTGGCTCAGTTAAAAATTTCTAATCACAACTGCTACAGAATTTAACGCTCTGTTAACTTTCTGAAGGATTCTAGATTGTTAGACATAACTTGCAGTAAAGGTAAAAGTCACATTTCCCAGCACCTTACTAACTAGATAGGTTTAAAAATCAGCGTTTCAGATACACTCACAATTCATACCTTCATTTTATTAACAGAGATTAGTGCTAGAGCTGAGTAAAATCAGCATGAAATTTTGTTAAAGAATAGATTGTCTTGTGGGAGGTAGCAGGATGGAAGAAGAGAGAAACAGCAGAGCCTCCAATCCAAGAAAAGTTTATTCAGTAGCACACTGCCTTCTAGTAGCTGTGTCTACACACTGGTAGGTTGTCACAAATGATGCTGTTATTAAATTAGATCTACCTTTACATCTGCATTTCACCTAAAAGACAGACTGTTTTGGGAATTTTTCTAAAAGTGGTTGTCATGAGTTTTAATATTCTGAAGATGGATGAAAATGATTCATGCATTGTATTTGTAGAATCAGAAGTGAGATTTTTTTTTATCTTGCTAAATGATTTAATTATAAAGAAGTCTCTTAACCCCCTGAGGGTTTTTTGTGATTTGTAAAACAGGAATAATAAAATCTGTACTACCAGTTTCACAGGGTGATTATGAGAGAACCATTTTATACTGTAAAGTACTAGATAAATAATTTTTAATAATTTACATTAATCTTGAAGTTGTGTTTCTTTAGATGCAGAGTACAGTCCGAGAACACAGAGATGGAGGTCATGCTGGTGGAATCTTTAATAGATACAATATTCTTAAGGTATCTTTTTTTAAAATTAACTATGATGGGGGCAGCTAGGTGGCGCAGTGAATAGAGCTCTGGCCTTGGAGTCAGGAGGACCTGAGTTCAAATCCAGCCTCAGACACATAACACTAGCTGTGTGACCCTGGGCAAGTCAACCCCAAATGCCTCACCAAAAAAAGGCAAAAAAAATAAAATAAAATAAAAATAAAATTAACTATGATGGTTAAATGTTTCAGTGGTCTCCAAAATGAGAACTTTGTATAATTCCAGGGTGTGTCGTCAGTCCATAAGGTGGGAGGTGAGTCACACCCTAACCCCTCCACAATAGTTAATCACAGACTTAACTCCAACACATCTGAACCACCCCCTTCAATCAGCATCAGTACCCTGCTCTCCCTCTAACTTCCAGTTGTGTCCGAAAATAAGCCTGAGGCTAAAGTGACTCAGGCACTTTCAGCAGTTGTGTAGGTAAAATTCCAGCCTTCTCCCCTCACATCCCCAAATCCTGCCCCCCAAATCAACTCATGTCTTTGATCAGCCCTGCACTCCAGGGTAATAGCCAGTGAGAGCCCCACTTCACCACAATGACCTGCTTTTTATTCTTAGTGGGACAGAATGAGTGGCCCAGAACAAGTAGGTGTGGGTAGGTGGTGATCTGTATCACAGATCTCATTGCATCATCTTTCCCAAAAAAAACTACTGCATCCTTCCAGTTCTATGAGATCCTCACCTCCTTACTTGTCCAGTGAATTGCTAGGACTTGTCTTTACCCTTATCACATCTTTCTTCTCAGGACTCTTACAGTGACTTCTTAATTGGTCTCTATGCCTCAAGTCTCTCCCTTCTCTGTCCTCCACACAACTATCAGTGATTTTCTTAAAGCAGTGAACATGTTTAGTTCAGTTTTTTTCAACCTTCAGTTTGTTTAAGTTCTAGAAGGTATAATTATTAGTTTGTTGATGCATTTATATAATTATAAATATGTATACATATTGGGAGGGGTAGTCAAAAAAAATTGTTGATGGAATGCAAGATCAAGAAAAAATTGGGGAGACCACTGGTGTAGTAGATGAGTGCTAACCAGGCTCGAGTTCAAATATCGCCTGCCACTTACTAGCTGTGTTGATTAGACAAGGTACCTAACGTGTAAATGATGTTAGTAATTCCTGAAGGACCTGCCTCCCAGAGTTGTGAAATAGATATAAAGAGCTTTGTAAATTTCAAAGCATGATAGAATTGTCAGCTAAAATTAATATTCTCATACCCTCTTGGATATAATCAGCTTTCACTTAAGAACACAAATTGTGTACTTGGGACAGACTAATGGCCCATCCTGCTCGATATTTTTACAGGAATATCACCTCGTAGGCTTAGCAGTGGACTAAGCATTCCTACCTTGCCTTCACAACTCATTAGTTTATCTAGAAGCTTGTGGTCAAATGTGTTGGAACTTTTTTTACCTATGCTTTCTCTTGAAGTAATGAGTCAACTTGTTTACTACTTCCTGTTTAAAGTAGCATATGCTGTCACCATAAAGAAGTGAGATAGAGCTCTAAGATGCCTTCCAATTCAGATGGCCTCTAATTTTATTAAACATTGTCACTTGTGGAAATTAGTCATTGTTACCAGTCAATACTTTATCATATGTCCTAATAGAGGACTCTACTGGACAGTAAAGGCAATACACCCTAGATTATCCACAAATGAACAGGAGACTTTTATTACCCTTCTTTGAAACTAATAGAGAAGCAGGGTAGTCTAGTGTAAAGAACAGTGGACTTGGACCGAAGAACTGGACTGAGTTGGTCTGTACCTCAATCAATATGTCCCAGGTACTGTGCTAGGCAGTAGGGATGAAGGCTTAAAGAATGAAACAATCTACTGGAAAGAAGCTTGTAGTCTAATGAGGGAGAGAAATACATACATAAATATGTAACATAATATAAAGTTAATAAATTCAAATGTGTCCAGAGTATTTAAATACAAAATAGTTTGGGAAAGAAGATACTGGCAGTTGGAGTCAAGAAAGGGATCATGCAGAAAATAGTTCTTGAGCTACCTCGTAAGGTGGGGCTAAGGGGAAAGTGTTCTAGGCAAGTGAGATAGCTAGATAAAAGGGGTAGGTTAGGGCTTAAAGTGTCTAGATCACATTCTTGTGACCCTGTACAAGTCTTAATCTCTCTGGGTCTCAGTTTCTTCAGTCGGTCAGTAAACGTTTGTTAAGCACCTAATATATACTAGAGACTGTGCTCTGCTTTGGCAGTACAAGAGGCAAAATACAGACACTGCCCTTAAGGAACTTATACTCTAACGGAGGGAGACAGCAAGCAAACAACTATGTACAAATGGGCTATGTACAAGATAAATAGGAAATAAATAATTAACAGAGGGAAGGAGCTAGAATTAAGACGAAGTTGAGCATAATAAAATTTACAGTACTTCACAAAATGGTAATAGGGAAAGTTCACTATAAAACAAAGTTTTATAACATGCAAGTTTGTTGGGGGGATGGGTTGTGAGTAGCATAGTGCACTACAAATAATAGGAAGGGGTTTTTTTTAATTTGAATTAATGTTTTCAGTCATTTGTGGTCCTTTAAAAGTAATTTTAAAATCATATTTATCTTCATGCCTATGATTTGTGCTGTTTGAGGTCCATAGTGGCATTTTGAGTAGTTTAATTAAAACAACCTATTTACACCAGTACATGCCACGTGCTTCATTCTGCATCACCCTCTTGGCTTCTAAATTTCACCCAGCACCTGAAGACCAGCAGGGGGCTATAGCAGACTCAGAAAAGCAGCGAGGAAAACATCTTACTCTAGGACTACTAAATCTTGAGAATACAACTGGTAATGTTCACATTGGTTCCTTTCAGCTACTTAGCCAGACAGAAGAATGTTTAGGTGTCTTGGTGGGAGGGTTGGTCCTTCTGTTTTGAGTGATGATTTTAAGTATTTCTTAAAGGAGATTTAAGGCATTTGATAAAATTATCAGTGATGCTTTAAGTTTCATAAAGAGGTAGAATACTAAGCACTTTTATTTTAACAGTGTTTTATATACATAATACATGCTAGACTTTAAAGTACTTTGGTTATATTTCTAACTCAGTAAAGAAAAAAAGTTGTAAACTAGAATCAGTTTATCTTGTGAGTATAGTAGTCAAACTGACTCAAAATCTTTGTATTTATAGTGGGAAAGTGCTGAACTTTGAAATCAGGAGATCTGGAGTCATATCCCACTTCTACCAATAACTTGGTGGTCATGGGCAGGTGGTCTGAGGCATTTTCCTCACGTACAATAGAGCCCTGCACAGCACCCTTGTGAGGATTAAATAAAAATGTATTTAAATTTTTTGCAAGCCAAAAGTGATCTATAAATGTTAACTATTATTAATATATTTTTTATTTCTTTACTGAATTTTGGACTTTGGTTTTTAAAATCCTTATTTTGCTTTACAGTGTTTAAGTTCCAAAGTTTTGTTGTGTGTGTGATTTTTGTGACTTGAAGTATTTTTAACTTGACTCAAATAAATGAAACATTTTGTTCTCCTAATTAAAAAATATGGAAATGTTTGGTGAAGATGAACAATAAAGATAGCTATAATACCAAACTAGAGGCTTGAATTCTGGTTTAATTTTTGCAGATTCAGAAAGTTTGTAACAAAAAACTCTGGGAAAGATACACACACCGAAGGAAAGAGGTTTCTGAAGAAAATCATAACCATGCAAATGAAAGAATGCTGTTTCATGGTAAGATCCCCAAGCAATTTGAATAGCTTTATTCTCTGCTGTTCATTTGGAGAAAATTGCATGTCTAAATAAGCCATCTGTTTTAAAAGATAATTCATTTCATTCTATTCTTGATGTAAATTCAATTTTAGTTGTATTAATTTTTAAATCACATTCATTTTCATACTCTTTGATTGTAGAATTTGTTTTTCAAGGATGCAAATGGTTTCTAATATTAACTTTGAATAAATTTCATTCTTATCTAATAATTAACATGGGACTTATTCAGATGTGTGCTTTCTACTGGTTATACTAAGGATGAATCCTAAAATAGAATAAGTGCAGTTGATGACAGTCTTGTAGGCTATTTCTGTTTTATTTTTCTAGTTCAGCAGATTTTGTTTGTTAGAATCTTTTTGGAAGTGACAATAGAATTCTGTTAATTCACTGACTCAGTTAAAAGAAGTAGGAAAATACCTGCATCCTTTTCCAGTTCATATTCAAAAGTTCCAAACTAAAGTATCAGATTTTAACTGAAGGGGAAGTTTTGTGTGTGGAGCCTTTTTACAGTTATTATTCCTTGAATTAATGGCACAAGCTCAGTTAACTCTTGCAATTTCAGTCTTTTAGGAACACACACATGCATTACTTGGCCTTTCAGTTTTAGATCAGTTATGTTAAGTATTACATATACATTTAGTATTTTATGGAACCTTTGAAGTCTTTCTTAGAACCTGTTGGGGCCAAAACTTGGGTAGAAAAAGAGGGAGGAGATAGTATAACTACTGGTTTCCTTAATTTGACCAGGAATAATTTCAGAAAGTTGTGAGATTTTTTCAACACTTGCACAAAACACAGCTTTTAAGTGTAATACTGCCCTAAACAGAAAAGGAAATAGATCTAGACCTCAAAGTGCTGCAGAGAGTTCTATAAATCAGCAAAGAAACTGAAATCTAAATGGCATTCAATTGCCAAAACCCAGAGTCCTGTTTATACTGCTAACATAGAACTCAAGCAGAGTAAATATGTATTGATTTAATTTACTGATTCTAATGAGTGATATTTACATGTTAAAATGTAGGCGTGGTCTTGATTTTCCCTTATTAATTCAAATAAATAGCTGATTCTGTTCATCAGTAATTCTGTAAAGTGGAATCCACAGCTTTCTCTTTACCTCTCTGTATGAACATAGACAGTTTGTTGATGAATCAGTTGGCTGTGCAGCTGCTGTAGTCCTTCTGCCCACCCTCTCACCCCACTCCCTGGCCCTGATCCAGGCCTTACTACCTACTTCCCCTTTGGCTTAGGGCCTACACTGATTGGTCCTGTGAAGCACATGAGAGGATGCAGGAGGGGAAAGGTAGCATTCAGGGTTTAAAGAAAATGTACCACATTTATAGTTAGACTGTGAATCTGGGATGGATGGGTGGAACAGACTAAGAAAAAGAATTTTAAAAAATCAGAGCATAAGAAAAATTGCCTGTTTTGCCAATAAGTCCATGGAGTCATAGAAAACATTGATTTTATTCAGTAGTATTGGAGAGAGAGGAATTAGGCTTGTTGACTGTGCCTTATCCATATCAAACAACTTCATTTTAGGTTCTCCATTTGTGAATGCAATTATTCATAAAGGTTTTGATGAAAGGCATGCCTATATAGGTGGAATGTTTGGAGCTGGCATTTACTTTGCTGAGAACTCTTCCAAAAGCAATCAGTATGTATATGGAATTGGAGGTGGTACCGGGTGTCCAGTTCACAAAGATAGATCTTGTTATATTTGCCACAGGTAAGTCATTTATTTATACCCATCTGCTTGGTTCTGTTCTGGAAAAATATTCCAGAGAAAAGCATTACCATAGTTTCTGGTATATAGAGAGGGTTTTCCAGATTAGGAGTATCATGAATAACATTTATGGGTTTTGCTTAGTAGAAAGCCATTTAAAAAGGGGGGTAGGGAGTAGATGGTATTTAGATAGCCATAAGAAAGACACCTTGAGAACTCATCTGCCATTTTCCCCCCACTGACTTAGGTCAGTTAGAAGCTATTTTTCTCTTTAAAAAAAAATAGCCATGTATTAGGTGCCTTGCTAGAAGAAAAAAATTCTAGCAAATAGGCTACAAAAAATAACTGAGAACTTTTGCTTAGTAAAACAGTCTCAGAAGGGGAAAAGAGCCACCATTAATAAGATCGTAGAATTTAAAGCTAGAAAAAGGACGTTAAAGATCATTTAGTTTTAAACTTCTTATTTTACAAATGATGCATCTATAAGGTTTAGAATAAGCAGTTCACCCAAGATCATACACATATCAGTCAGGACTGCAAACACACTATTCTTTCTACTATATCTCCATTCTGTTTTGTGTGAATTGAGTGATTAACATGTGCTTTCAGAATTTGGTCCTTGAATTTATGGAGTAGCCGAGTGGGTATGATTTTTCAAGGAGTAGAATTTATAAAGGATTGAGTAGTACGTAGCAGGATCCCAGGTGGAAAGCCTAAGCAGAGAGCTCTTAAGCCTATGGCTTAGGTCAGAGGGTCTGCAGTATGTACCAATGTAGGAGAAGAGATAGGTTTGTTGTCAAGACCCCACTGTACAAAAGGAAAAGAGCTCCCTGATCATGCCTGTTTTATAAATTGGACTTCTGCAGCAATAGAAAGGACAAGAGCTTCATCTCTGGAAAATTATTAAATTGTTTTCACTGCTGCAAATATAACTAGGAAAAGTGGCACCTTATTTTAGGCAGAGAAATTCTATTTCCCCTTTGTACTTGAAAGATTGTCATTAATGCCCTACCTATCTCAGGAGAATTGTCTTCAGATTGAAATGAAATAATAGGTAGAGACATTCTTTGACAAGCAGAAAATGTTATAAAAGTAGAACGTATAAGTTATTCCTAAAAGACTTGTTCTTTCGAATTTTTTCTTTTTTCCTTTCCAACATAGGCAATTACTGTTTTGCCGGGTAACATTGGGGAAATCTTTCCTGCAGTTTAGTGCAATGAAGATGGCTCATTCTCCTCCTGGACACCATTCAGTCACAGGTCGGCCTAGTGTTAATGGCCTGGCATTAGCAGAATATGTCATTTATAGAGGAGAACAGGTAACAGTTCTTTATCATATCTTCAAAAAGTACTTGGAAAGTAGACTTTTTGAAGTCTATTGGGGTGTCTCATTGACAAACTGTATTTTTTTAAATGGGGTATTTTCCAAATTTTAATTATATTCAGTATATCTTTCAAAGCATAGTATCATGCTAGCTGATCCCTGTGACAGTGATGTCTCCAGTAGAATCAGAAATCTTAATAAGTATGATCTGGATGTGTAGAGAAAAAAATGTTTTACTGATAAATATTTCTCTTTCTCCTTTTTCAGGCTTATCCAGAGTATTTGATTACTTACCAGATTGTAAAGCCTGAAGCCATAGCTGAGGGATAGATAAGTGAAGGGCTGTTTTGGTTTGGTTTTTATGAAGACAACTATGCCGAGCATGAACACATCTAAGCAGCTGGTGACCTCTGTTTTACTCTTTGCTGAAAAATTCTATTGGCCACAGATGTGGTATTAAAAAAATGTGAATGAAGTTTAACATTCTGACTTGATAAAGCTTTAATAATGTACAGTGTTTTCTAAATACTTCCTGTTTTTCAGCACTTTAACAGATGCCATTCCAGGTAAAACTGGGTTTGTCTGTACTAAATTATAAACAGGTAACTTGAACCTTTTTACATTATGCATTGAATTTAGCAGAAACTGTGTAATGTCCTAAACAGGAATTTGTCTTACTAATTCTGTGTTCTTTCAAACACAGCATTTACACTGAATATAATGTCATTTGTAAAACTGTAAATAAGAGCTTTTGTACTAGCCTTGTATTTATTTACATTGCTTTGTAATATAAATCTACTGTTTCAGAATTGCAACCTTGTACAAAGTATTTTCCAAATGTATTGCTCATCTGTATTTGATCTTGTACAATAGAGAGATTTTTCACTCAATTCCAGAGGCTTTGTTGGCAAGATAGCTGAGTTTCTTAACAGTAATTTCAGTCAGTTGGGGATGATTTATTAGCCAGATTCAGTTTTTTAATTATGGAAGTATCCAGCACACTTTGAAAATCCTTCCAATTAAAGGAATTACTAAATATCCTAGAGAGGTTTTTGTTTAGTGGTTACTTTGTGTATATCAAATACATATTCCAAAGAGCCGTGGCTGCCATAGTTACCAGTTTGCTAATGGGGCAACCTTGGTTTCATGGTAGAAATTTTTTTTTTTACATCATTATGTGGAAATCTAGAGCAACTTGCTCACAATTTTTAAGTGACTAAAATCTGTCTCTATATAGTTACAGTTTTCTTCTTTGATTGTAAATAGTGAATTTCTGGAGGATTTTTTTCCCCTGGGGTAAATCCCAAACTTTTCTATGTACCTTGAGTCCATTGGAAACCCCTTATTCACTTAGCATCTGTCTATTAAGTGCCTACCATGTGCAAAATACTTAGGCACCAGGAGAGATACAAAGCTAAGTAAGCCATTGTCTCTGCATGCATAGACTTTACAGTCTAGCAGGGTTCAATAAACATACAGTGTGGTAGTATAGCAAACGACCACAAAGTATATCTTAGGTGGGCCATTAGATTTTTAGTTTTGATATTTTGTTTGTTCTGTGTTTTTTAATTATCTTTTTGTATCTGCCTTTCTATTATCATCATGGCAGTCTACATGCATAACAAGTAAATTCTTTACAGGCCCCACAGTAGTCCCAGTTCTCTGCTATCATTTCTGTCATAAATGCAGTGAAACTGGTATTTCTGCTTCCCATACGGCTCCACCGGAAAGAGCAGCTGCCTGACTGGAACCAGACTTAGCAGGGTAAAGCCCAGGTAGAACACCATGAGTTAACATGGACTTCCTTAATGTTGGCAGCTGTTGCAGGAAATGATGGGCCATCTAGCCATTGAAGCATGCTCAAGAATCTTGGTACAAAAGCGTTGCATTACATCGTGTGCCCATCTTCAATCATTTTTTTTTAATCTTTCTGTCCCTCAGATATCAAGGAAGAAAGTTTGCCCATTAAATGTGTTTGCTACTTGAGGGCATTTCTGATTTTTTACCCTCTATAATGAGTTTACCTTGGTTCTATATTAATTTCTGAATTCATTGTTTGCAGTGAATTATTGTAAATAGTCATAGAAGATCATGGATACTCTCTTGAGAAAAATGGAGTCCAGATATATCTGGGGTGTTTTTTAATTGCCTGATATTACTGGCTTTATTTAAGAAGGCAAGTTGTGATTTTGAAGTATTTTTAGACGGCACTCTGATAATTACAGGTATAATCCTAAAATTACATTACTCTTTTGAATACCAGTAAGTGTGCCAATTTTATATAGTATTTCAGGATCAGAAAGATCTGTCTACCAATTCCTCCCAATTTTCTGATTAGGTATATTGAGATGAATTAAAGAGGCTTATGTTTAGGTACTTTTTCTGCCAACATTTGTCCCATATTACTCACCCTGAGTGATTCTGGAATTGATTGTCATGCCAGGTTTACAGTAATGTTATATTATTGCTTAATTCTGATATGTCATTTCCCATGAATAATTGTATCGTGTTCAGTATTTTAGCATGGAAACATTTTTTCAAATAGTTTTTGTTTTACGTTTGTGCATGACATGCCTTATGTTCTGAAGGTGGGATTTTATCATTGTTTGGTGACCCTTTTTGAGGTGAATTTGAACCTCTTGTGCAGTTAGTGCTACCTAACTCATCCTTAAGGTGTTTTACATGTACTGTCTCACATTCCGTACCCCATTAACATGAAATAAACGATTTTGTTCACTGGTTTTTTGAGTAATTGTCAGAATGATATAAGTATATCAAATCGTCTTTGAGAAAATGGATGATTACATTAAACTACACCGAGTAGTATAACATAGTTCTAAATCTACCAGACAGGAATGATGCATCCCAAAATATTGGAAGGGACCTTGGAGACCATCTAGTTGAGGGATGGGGAACCTGCAGCCTCAAGGCCACATGTGGCCTTCTAGGTCCTTGGGTGTGGCTTTTTGACTGAGTCCAAGTTTTACAAAGCAAATCCTTTTATTAAGGGGATTTGTTCTATGAAGTTTGATTTTAGTCTAACCTCATTTTACAGATGAAGAAATTGAGCCTAAAAGAGGTTCAGTAACATGGCTAAGACATACAGTAATTAGCAAGGCCAATATTTGAATCTATTTCCTGCCACTAATTCCAGGGCTCTGTAAGTTAAAATGATGGAATTTTGAACATTTTAATCACACCATCTCAGTTAACTCTCAGAAACTAATGTTCAAATGGTATAATATAGAGTCAGGAGGCCTGAGTTCAAATCTTCCTCTTCTGTGTACGAGCTGTTTGTCTTGGGGCACTGAACCTTTCTGCATCTCAGTTTCTTCAACTGCAAAAATGTTCTACACCCTACTTCACCAAGTTGGTGTGAGGAAAAAGATTTGTACATTTAAAATGCTGTGCAGATGTAAAGCAAGTAGCACAATGGTAAGTCTCAAAATTCTTTTATAGAAGCTAAGTCAAAGCCAGTCTTTATACAGTTATGTTGTTGTATTGCATGTCACAATAGAATATCTTTATTCTTTGTGCAAATAATAATTGCTTATACACATATATATATAATCTATATATATACACATATATAATTCAATTAATTGCTGAATTGACAAGCACTGAGTTTCATCCACAAAGACTAGGCATTTCAAATATTTAATTAAGTTTGTAGATAATACTGATAGAGACCTATACCTACTAACTATACCAATGTCTGTGCCTTTCATCATTAGAACAGGAAAATACCTTGTATTTTTCTAAATATAGACTAATCTGGTAGGTATAAAACCTGAATGTAGCTTATAATCAGTGTTACTTTTTTTTTTTCATTTCAATAATATTTTATGGTGGAATTTAAAACTGGAGACTGGAAACTCCAAAAGTCATCATTTATGGATCTAGGTCACCTAGGTCTCCAGTGACTGTACAAAGGCTTTGTTTGCCCTGTGACATCCATAATTTCTATCAGACTTGGATGAAAGCATAGCCTAGCATACTTATTAAAATTGTAGATAACATGAAGTTTTGTGCCTAAAAGAGATGACCGGATCTCAACAGGCTAAAACATAGGGCCTCATCTAATAGGATAAATTTTTAATGAGGAAAAAAAGATAAAGCCCTACATTGGGTTCAAAATATCACCTGCACAAGTACAAGATAGGAGAAGGTATGGCTAAACACCATGAGGCAAAATACCTGGGAGTCTTCATGAATAGAAATTCAGTATGAGTTAATATGACATGATAATGAAAAAAACTAATGCTGTCTTAGGCTGCTTTGAGCATGGTACTCTCTAGAACCAAAAAGAGGATAACTTCACTGTGCTCTACCCTTGTTAGACCCCATCTGGTTGTGTTCGGTTGAGGGTACCACATTTTTATGGCTTTGTCCAAGAGAGAGTCAGGGTATTGGAGACCAACAGATAAATAGATGAATTGGTTGAAAGACAGGACATGAGGGGGCAGCCAGATGGCACAATGGATACAGCACTGGCCCTGGAGTCAGTAGGACCTGAGTTCAAATCTGGCCTCAGACACATGCTACTCACTCGTTGTGTGACCCTGAGCAAGTCACTTAACCACAATTGCCTCGCCAAAAAAAAAAAAAAAGACGTGAAAGCTGTCTTCAAGCGAAGAGTTATGGGGAAGTTTGTACTGCTTTACCCCCAGAGGGCAGAATTATGGAATTTCAGAGGCAAATTCAAGCTTGATGGAAACAAACTTCATAAGAATTAGAGCTTTTTTAAAATGGAATGGACTGCCCTGAGATGTAGGAAACTGCCAATTCCTGGAGGCCTTCAAGCAGAAGCCGTCCAGCATGTTGTAGAGGAGATTCCTGGGAAGGTATGAGTTCAATTCCAGTATCTCAGAGTTGACAGAGACTCTGGAAATAGGCTTCTAGACCAACCTATACCTTTATCGTATCCAACAAATGGTCATCTCTAAGTACCCACCCAGTTCCTTCAACAAGCCCTTATGCCTTGGCCTCCAGGACCCTCATCCACCTGGTCACCCATTGTGTACACGAGGTAACTGAAATGCCAAGCATTCAAACTCTGTTTCAGAAAGTGTAACACTGATATTTGGATGCCAAAAATATGTTTACCTTGAAAAGCAGGACTTATACGAGGGAAGTGCTGGTGTGGAGGTCAGAAAAGCAATACAAGGATGCTCTCAAGGTCTCTCTGAAGAACTTTGGGCTTGATTTGGAGACACGGGAGACACTGGCACAGGACCATCCAACGTAATTAAAGAACCCCAAAAGAAATGTGAGATGCAGAGATTTAGAGGCATCTCTACTCCAAATGTTCACATGGACTATTTGTGCACAGCTTGCGGGCACCTTGCCCCTTGGTCTGATGAGCCACAGTCGCATACACTGTCCCTTGTCCCCAGCATAGTGATGCCATTTTTGGTTCTCTTGGAGAACAAAGGACAACAACCAAATCAAAGTAACAGTTGTTTCATCTTTTTTATTTGTGTCCCCAGCACTTAATACAATAGGTACTTAATAAATTTCTGTTCTTTATTGATCACTTGGGTCCAGAGAGACACTGTAATAGTAAAATGCTAAAGAATCAGAATTAGCAACACAGATGTCACAGTCCAATCCATATTTGAAAAGTAGCTTTTCTTTAATGTCTGTAGGAAGTAGTCAATTCAGCCTGTGCCTTGAAGAGCCTTGGTAATAGACACTACTTCCTGAGGCGCCTAGCCGGCAGGTGATGAATTTTTTATTTATTTATGTATTTTGCTTAGGCAATCGGCTTAAGTGACTTGGCCAAGGCCACACAGCTAGTAAGTGTCAAGTGTCTGAGGCCACGTTTGAACTCAGGTCCTCCTGACTCCAAGGCTGGAGCTCTATTCACTATGCCACCTAGCTGCCTCCAGGTGATGAATTTCTTGACCTGTGACTGCTGTTGAGAGGTTTTTTTCTTAGATGAAGCCTGAAACTTCTCTGCATCTTGCACCCATCACACATAGTTCTGCTGTTTGAAAATACAAATGAACTTGCATTCTTTGATCCATACATCAATGAAGTATCAAGGAATAGATGTGTTTCCTTTAACCCTCTGATCAGTACTTAGAACTATGCTTAAAAACTCCTTTAGGCAGCAAGATCCCTGTCATTCAGATCCCAACTCTAAGGCTTCACCCAGTTTGCACCATGTATACACCTGAAAATGAGTTAGAAAATATGAACCAATCTCTGGATTCAGTAAATCTAAATTTTTTTTAAAATTTAAGTAAAATTGGCTGCTTCTAAAACAAGTTGAAAAGCAAAAAAGGTTGAAGTGGAAAGAAACAGCTATGGAGGCAAAGGAACCATGTCCTCCTCCCTACTCTATTACAAACTGGTAGAGTATGTCCCTTACCCCCTGATCCTTTCTTTTCCTCTTATGTAAAATGGAATGGGATGGGAAAAGGGGCTTGAACCAAAGGGTCTTTGGGGTCTTTTCCAGCTTTGATGTTCTAGAACTCAGTCTGCAGAAAATGTGATTTTTTTTTCTTTTAGTTGTTTGTTGGACTTAATGATCTCATTCATATAAAGAGCATTCCAGTGGGGAAATTCTGCCTCTACTGAAGTATTAGATACTGGGAAAAGTTCCTTAAAGAGCACACACACCATGCTTCCCCCCCCAAATCTCAGTATTCATCTTGCCCTGAAGGCTTCAAGAAAGGTAGAGTGGGGGAAGAGGGTTCAAAAGCCACTTTATCAACTAATTGTTCCAGATTCCCCCTCCAGAATTCTATGCACCGATGACGCTTGTACTTGAAATTCCCAAGAATACCATTTTGAAGAGATTTTAGAGACTCAGATTCCGGATTAAACTGTAATCAGAAATTGAAGCTGTGTTATTTACTGTTTCAACCCATGTAGGTATGAGAGGGAAACCAATGTAAATGATTCGGGGCAAATGGGGAAAAAAAAAACACCTCGATTACAAGTGAAGTTAGTGTTCATGCTCTTAACCCAGAAAAAAGTCAGAGTTCATCTGGCCAGAAATAACACAGCTGAAGTTCACTAGATCTTAATATAAGAAGGCTAGCTTTGTCATCCAAGAGGAACTATGCTCAACTTGTATTTATAGGTAAGGACTCAGTAAACTAATCCTTCAGGACTCTGGGGGGGTGATTGTTCCGAAGCAAGACCGGTCCATCAGCATGGGAAGACTGGCAAATGAACGTGAAATCCATCGCTCAGCGTACAGAATGCAGCTTAGGGCAGACCACCAGTTCAGATAATCAGACATTCCCATTTGCCTACTGTTTTGTTCCATTGTATCCAAATGTGAGAAGCCTCTCTGGAGCCCCACAGTACAAAGCTCTTTATTAGTCTTTACTGAGGCATAAGCCAAGGCTCCTAGACCTGGGCTGCCACCCTGACAGAGTGCTTCATGGCATCTGGTAGCCTCGCTGTGGAGCGGGTAGATTTATGAGCTGTGAAAGATGGTCAAATTAACATCCTCTGCATTCTTGATAGGATTAGGGCTTTGGAGCCATGCAAGCATTTGCATATTGCCCTGACTTACCACTTTTGTATTGTGGTTTCACAGCTCCTCTTGTTGGCTTGCTGGGGATGAGGGGTGGGGGAGGGGTGAGATCCCATTTTTTTCCACGTTGGTGGTAGTAAAAAAATGTCTCCGTCCTCTCACCAATAATGTTATCTTCTATTTGCATCTAAAGGACCACGGTGGGGGCTTAAATGAGGCTCTCTTCAGGAATAAGCATCCCACAACAGCCCCTCAAAGAAGCAGTTTCCAGGGCAGGCGAGGGCTATTATATTTTGAGAAACCTTAATTGTGGGACATTTTAATGAAAAAATTTTTTAATGGAAATATGTATAGAGATAAAATCCCCAGCTGAGAATAAGCAAAAGGCTTTCTGGGCTGGATGGGCTACATAAACAAGGAATTCTTGTGTCACTCAGAAATAGTCCCAAGATTTTAGTGGGGTGGGGAACCAAATGAAATGCCTCAGGAGGTATGAAATTGATAAAGGTGTGGCTACAACTTTGCCCTAAAGGAAATAACTTGGTGGGGTGAAAAGCCACCCAATAAACTAAAGTTCCATTTCACCTTCCTCCTGTATTCTAAGTACAAAGGATGTTTTTAATTAAAATCCCTAATCATACTGCCTTCAAGGAATTCATAGTCTAATAACACATAAAAAGAAGTTGAAAAGGGGTGGAGGTGGAGGAGAGAGTCCCAAGTGCAAGGCTCATGATAAAGTCCATAGGAGTGCAGCTGGGTAGGAAATGAGATGGCTGCCTTGGGCACCCTCTCTAAATAGAGAGTCTGAGATGAGCTCTTGGAAGGAGGTTTGTTGTAAGGCTCAAATGAGATAATGCCTGTGAAGTGCTTTTCAAACTTCAAGCACTATATAAATGCTAGATTATTATCATTAGCTATTATAGTCCCAGATCTGCTATCGATTTGTCTTAGGACCTTGATCCTTAGGACCCTTCATTTTTCTGGGGCTTCATCACTATGTGACTAACCTGGTGATATCTGGGCCTTGGAAAACAAATAGATGGAACATCACCTGGCCCAAACTGAAGCCTTTCCAGTCTGGTAATACCTGTGAGAGCTTCTGTTCCACTAACATAGACTTCAAGAGTCTATGTTAACTTTCATGCCGTGATAAGACATCAAAGTAGGCCTTTAGCGGGGCCAAACTCAAAAATCCCAAATCCTCAAATCTTGTCTTGCCAAAAAAAACCACCCTATCCTTGCAGCCATGAGCCTGTGAGTCCACTTGCCAACATCAGTGGCTCAGCAAATATAAAATGATTCCTTTGTGTTTTTCTGAGTCCAGCAGAGGTTCATGTTAGTATTTCTGTATAATTGAGACCTGAACATAATTTGTTACCTTTTAGTATCTTTGAGGTATAGTTAGTCTAGAAGAAACTACTATTAAATCCTACTATTTAATTAGGGAGTGAGAATCAGAATATTCTCACCTTTAAAATTCTAATTAGCTCTCCTATAGGAGTCGTTTGGTTTTTTTTAAAGGCAATTGGGGTTAAGTGACTTGCTCAGGGTCACACAGCCAGTAAGTGTCAAGTGTTTGGTCTTTGGTGAGATTTGAACTCAGGTCCTCCTGACTTCAGGACCAGCATTCTATCTACTGTGCCACCTAGCTGCCCCTCCTATAGGAGTTCTTAACCTAAGGTCTATGTACTTAAAAAGAAAAAAAATTTTTAAGAACTATTTCAATGTACAGTTATCTCCTCCACATTGCAACTTTTGATATATTGAGGGTCAGCATAAGAAATTAAATGGGAATTTGGGGGGAGTTTTACAGAAGCTACATCCAATACTCAAAGGCCAGCAGAGGACACAGAGCCTATGACCAAGTACTTAACCCAGATTTTACAATAAGGTACTGTAAACACCCCATGAAAGAAAAAATTCAGACTTCTCTGGTACACAAAATTTTACACAGATTTTGCAGATCTGGGGGGCAGAGGGATGTGATACTCCTAACCCCCAGATGGAGAAGGGATAACTGTAGTTTGTTTCCTTTGTAATCCTATGTATTTCATGCATTTAAAAACTATTCTACGAAGGGAGTCTATAGGCATCACTAGATTGCCAGAGAGGTCTGTAACACAAAAAAGTTTAAGAACCCCTTTTCTAGAAGTTTAGACACTCCTTCAGACACTCGTTGGAAAACAATTTGGACATTTTCATTTTCAAATTTCAAAGTTTATTTGAAAATGAAAGTTTATTTTACCATGGAATGCTAAAGATTTTGCATTAGGGATTTGGATTTTGGAAATGTACTCTGGCATCTGAGAACTATCTGCTTTGTCTGAAAGGTCCTTTTCCCACTGCTAAATTTTCAGGTTTCCTTACCTTTGTTCCTTGAGACAGCAGAACTCTCATATTTCAATGCCTAAAGGTTATCCTTAGACCACTTAGACCCACTATTGATTTCATTAATATGAGCACTTTTGTCAAATCAAATCCAGGGGCAGCTGCTTTGTTCTGAAAGGCGTTCAGAGTAAGAGGTTAGACAGGATTATCCCCAAACCCTGGAGTTCAAAAAGGTCAGTCAAATTGAATACCTTACTATATGAGTTCAAGCCTATTTGGACACCCTGTCTCTTGAACTCTTACCTGGATTTAGACCATTATTTTCCTGGTTTTTTTGCTTTTATGTAACTGCCTCTTCCACATTGCTGACCAATAAATACTTTTAGATTTTAGATTTTAGATTTCTGCCTCTGGCCCCTAATTTCTGGTTCCTGAGGTGACCTGAGGGTTAGCTACTCTTATAATGGATCCAAGTGCCTCAAACAACCCACCTCTTGCTTCTGGCTCTTCACTATTTGGGATTTGACTACTGTAGACTGCTCTACCCAAACTAGGATAACCTTGCAAGCTATGCCATGTCCCAAGTGTGACTGCATCTTTTGGGGGCCAGAAAAGAGCACCACCACATTGTGGAATTGAGGAATGAGATGACTGGAGGAGAGGGAAAATCTTTATGCATTTGGGGTGTCTTCCATAAATGAAATCAATTTAAATAGGTCTATACTACAAACCAGTTCAGGAAAGGTGTTTTTTTTTTCCTCCACCTAATGAATTCACAGAATCATAGATTATCCAAGCTAGAAGGGACCTTAGAGCTCATTTGGTTCAACCTCATTTTACAAATGAGAAAAATAATTAAATCTGCCATTCATTTTAGAAACCATTAATAACCATGAATGTTGTTTCAACCATTCATTTTTCAGGTAGCTGTTGGAATTTAATCAAATTTCTTTTGAGCCAATTTGCCTATGGACCTAGCATATACAGTGTATTATGTAATTCCATTCAGTTTAACACACATAATTACTTATTAAATACCTACTAAACCAAAGGCTTTATGTAAGGTACTGGGATTACATCAATACAATAAGGAACAAGTCTTGACCTCCAGAAAATTATATTCTAATAGCTATGGTATTATGTCACACAAAAGATAAATACTATTGTGTAGTAAACAGAGAGCTGACCTCAGAGCCCGAAAGACTTGGATTCAAATCCTACCTCTAGGAGCAGCTAGATGGTGCAGTGGATAGAGCACTGGCCCTAAAGGCAGGAGGATCTGAGTTCAAATCCAGCCTCAGACCAAACACTTGACACTTAACTAGCTGTGTGACCCTGGGCAAGTCACTTAACCCCAATTGCCTAAAAAAAAAAACCAATCAAATCCTGCCTCTAACATGCTCCCACTCTAGTCTGCCCTAATCACTGCTGACAAAGTAATTTTTTTCTTTTATATAACTTTTATTAGTAATTTTCCTAAAACACTGATTCTTCTATTAGCCAACTGCAATAGTTTTCTGTTGCCTCAGAGATAAAATAGCTTCCTTTTAGTTTTCAAAGCTGTATACAACCTAGCCCAAACCTATCTTTCCAGTCTTATTGTGCCCCCTCCAACGCTCAAATCCAGCCAAATTGACCTTTTTAGTTCCTCACATATAACACTCCGTATCTCCTCTGTTCCTTTGCACTGGCCCTATCAAACCAGGGGAGGCCTCATGTTTTATGTCAGCTTAGAAACTAAATCTCTCATCCCCTCCCAGATATGTACAGTATGCTGCTGGTTCTTTTGCTGATCCATTTTTAGTAAATTTTTTTTAAAAACCATAATTACTAACATAATTCCATGGTATGGAATTAGGACCACAAGAAGGGGAAGAGTTAGATATGCATAGAGAAATTTTGTTTTGGGTTTCCTATGTGCATAAAACATTGCAGTGTGCCTTTGGGGTTATCTAACTGGTATGATGCTAAAAATGAAATGTGTAACAACGAGTTCTGGAGTTGTTGATGCCTATTCTACTAACTCTCTTTTACTGAAGTATTTTAAAGTTCACTAATAAATGTTTACAGCAATAAAAAAAAATGCCTGGAAGGCTCTCTCTTCTGTTCTCACTCTGCCTCATATGGTTCCTCTCTCTTGCTTTAAAACGAAGCTTAGGTACCATCTTCAGCATCAAGTCATTCCTGATCCCTGCCGACTGCTAGCCCCGCCCTCCTCCACAAAACTGCCTTTTGATTAACTACCCCATAGCCATATGCTTTTATTAACTTTATACTCTGTGTGTGTAGTGTGTGTGTGTGGTGTGTGTGTGTGTATATATATATTTTTTTTTAGGCAGTTGGGGTTAAGTGACTTGCCCAGGGTCACACAGCTAGTAAGTGTCAAGTGTCTAGTCTGAGGCCGTATTTGAACTCAGGTCCTCCTGACTTCAGGGCCAGTGCTCTATCCACTGCACCACCTAGCTGCCCCTACTATGTATATTTTTATATGGAATCTATCCCCCTCTTTAGAATGTTAGTTCCTTGCAAAGTAGGGATTGTTTAATTCTTTGTATGTTCATCTCCAGTGCCTGGCACATAGTAGGCATTTCATAAATACTTGCTGACTGATTGACAAGAACAAGGGTGGTTTTGGTGACAGTAGAAAGGAAAAGAAGTATAGGTTATTTCAATAGATTATACGTGGGAAATTGGAGAGGGAGAACAAAAATGACTAAGAAGTTTCAGGCTGCCCTAGGTGACAGGTGCCATCAGCAGAAATAATGAAGATCCGAGAAAGGATAGGTTTGTGGTAGAGGGGTGGGATGGGGGAAAGATAATTAGTTTGATTTTGCAAAATGTTGAGTTTTAGGTGTCACAGGGACATCCAAGTGGAGAGGTCCAATAGATAGCTAGAAATATCAAACTAGAGTTCTGGAGAGAGACTAAAGGTGAAAATATAGATTTGTGAATGATATGCAGAGAGTTGGGTCCATGGGAGTGGATAAGGAGGGAGTGTTGAGAGAAGAAGGCAAACAGAGCCTTAATGGACACTACATTTCCATTTTACCTCCAAATGCCCCCAGTATCACTGGACACAGCTTTTTTCCCCCTTTTTTTCCTTACAAACAAGAAAATGTTGAGAACTTCAAATGGCCATCATTGGGATCTCCAGGTTTAAAATTGTGTGCTTACCCACACATATAAATGAGAAGGTGCAGCCTTTGTATATGTTGCTGCTTAGGATGAGGAGCAGCTGTAGGGGAAATGATTAAGTATCTAACAGTGAAACTTCTGGAGCAGAACCATAACTAGCAATTGTGGTACCTAAAGAAAGTATCACAGGGCAGCTAGGTGGCACAGTGGATAGAGCACTGGCCCTGAAGTCAGGAGGACCTGCATTCAAATCTGGCCTCAGACCAAACACTTGACATGTACTAGCTGTATGACCTTGGGCAAGTCACTTAACCCCGATTGCCTCACTAAAAAAAAAAAAGAAAGAAAGAAAATATCACAAATTGTTCCAAGACCTGAGTGTTGGGGATAGGAGTAGGGAAGAAAATGCAGAACACTGCCCCATTAGGATACCCTAGCATAAGGTCACTGCTGGAGAAGCCACCAAAGAGGGGGAGAAGGGGAACTAGTCAGGAAAGTAACTCATCCCAGTGCACCATCTGATAACTTGTGGTTGTAACTAATTATTCTTCCTAATTAGCTGTTAAGCACTGTTTCCATATTGCTAAATAACTACAGGTGTGGTCAAGGTGCCTTCTAAATTCAGCATCCCAGGACAAAACCCTGATTGCACCCACCTTAGTTATGACTCTGACCGGAAAAGTGGCCACCTCCTAATCAGTTAGGGTAGGAAGATCAGGCAGGCAGACGTCCAGGAAGCCAGACTTGTGAATAAACTATGGAACATTCTCTAGCCTCAGCCCCACCATTCACTAGCTGTGTGACCTTGGATCAACAACAGTTAACAAGCATTTATTAAGCACTTATTATGTGCAGGGCATTGTGCTAAACACGAGGGTTACAAAGAAAAGCAAAAATAACGGTTTGTGCCCTTGAGGAGCTCATATCCTAACAGAGAACATATGCAAATAACTGTACATACGAGATACATGCTGTGAAAATGATAGGTAAGCCCAGAGTTAAAGGAGGGTTGGGGTAGGGGAGCTGGGAAAGGCCTCTTGCAGAAGGTGGGATCAGAGCCAAATCTTGATAGAAGTCAGTTAACCAGCATTTATTAATCACCTACTGTGTGCCAGTCACTAATGCTAAGCGCTGGAGATACAAAAATAAAGGCGAAAAAACAGCCCTTGCTCTCAAGGAAGTACAGGTGTAAGAAAGAGCGCTCTAGGAGTGGAAATCTGCCAGTGAGAAAGTTCTGTGTTGGCAGACAGTGTGACGTGCAAGGAATAGCTAAAGAAGGCCGGTGTTGCTGAGCAAAGACCGTATAAAGCGGAGTCAAGTGCAGGAATAAAATAATGATGGTTTTGAGAGGCTTTAAATACCAAGCTGAAGATCTCATATTTGATTCTGAAAGAAACAGGAAGCCACAGGAATTTACTGAGTGGTGGGGTCCGACTAGCACTTTCAGTAAAGTACTTTGGCAGCTGAATTGAGGACGGAGTAGAATTGGTGTGGACCTTTGTCAGAAAAGGGCACCGCCATGGAGCTGGAGATCCACCGTGATCCCTTCCTTAAGGCAATGTACTGTGGATTAGACTCTAGTGACAAGGGTTATGCTGAAGACGGTTCACTGGCTCAGGAGGCTCTTGCTAAAAGACATTATCTTCCCTTTGGTCTTTAAAAGAAGCAGCTGTGGAATCACTTCTATTTTTTTCTTCTTTGGGACCTTCTTGCCTAGGTATTTCTTTCTAGGGTTTTCCCCTCCTTAGATTTCAAACAAGGAGCTGGGGAAGGGGAGCAGAAAAAAGAGGAGCATCAGCGCCTACCCCCCTGCTTCTTCGGGCCATATGCTCCTAGCAGGCTACCTTGACCTCTGTGGGCAGGGTGGGGGATGGAGGACTTCATAACCTTCATGGTCAAGGCCAGTCCTACTTATAGACCGAATGCAGATATGAATATTGTTCACTTACATTTGTGTCATGCTTCACAGTTTACAAATTTCTTTCCCAATACATTGTTTCCTCTGATCCTGGCTAAAGCCTTGTGGCGTAGCAGGTTAACAGATGAGGAAAACGAAGCCCAGAGAGATTAAGCCCATTGCAACACAGTTAATAAGTGTCAATTTTGAGACCTAGGTGTACTGATCCCAAGTCGAAAGTTTCTTTTTTTTTAAACTCAAAATCTTATAAAAGTGAATATTGAAAACTATATGTGTGTATATATGTGTGTGTGTGTGTGTGTGTGTGTGTGTGTATACACATGTATACATTTTTAGAGCACAACACAAAACAGCCGTAAATTGCTTACAGTGTCTACACAAGAGATGCCCTGGTAATGTGTTGTAGTCTTCCTTTCAAATACACTTTACCCTCTTTCCAGTGCCCTCATCTTAGAACTGATTTCTGCTTTCCAAAGTCTTACACTGAGCAACTTTGCCTTTTTTTGGCCATTCAGGTTTTTCCTTGATTTTTTTTTAAGTGTATGCCTAATAAAATGACCTCTTCTCACAAAATTCAACCAATCAACTTCTCGTTTCCACCCAAAGCCCCAGGATTTAGAGGAGCCTTCAGAGGCAAGAGTCTGAAAGGGAGCATGTCATCCCCTGTTAATCACAGTGGACCCAGAGCCTTGGTGTCCCACAGAACAGAGGGGCCCAGTCTAGGCACAGGCTAGACTTAGTAGAATAAAGGCATTCAGCTTTGCTTTCCACTTTCTCCCAGAGATATTGGAACCTCCCTAGAAGCTGTTAAGCTGGAGACAACATGTACATTTCTTTTCCCCGTGGTCTGGAGTAGTGTCCTCTCTGGCCCCTCCATGGGTGGCATGACATCATGTCCTCTGTTCAGGCAGCTCTTCAGTGTGTCTAAATGGGCACTGGGGCCTGTTGGAGAATAACCCTAGTTGGGGGGAGGGGCAGTTCACATTATGTGGTCTCTGGTCCAATGGAAACACAGCCTGCTTCATCCAAGGTTAAAAGAGATTCTCCCACCCCTACCCGCACCTCCCCCTCCAAAGTGCTTGTAGTCTTAGAGCTAGAGTTTAAAAAGGGAGATGAATCGCTAGAGACCATTTCATGCCAAGGTACATATTAAAGAGAAGAATATCAAAGAGCTATTAACCCTTAGTTAGAGACTTGTGTGGAAGTCCGAGGTTTTGAGAGAAGCATGCCTATGATTTATATTTTGTTTGTCCCTGGGTGGAGGCAGAGGATTAGTTCTCAATACTTCCAGCTCTGTTCTTTCTCTGTCCCTGTCTGTCTGTCTGTCTGTCTGTCTCTCTCTCTGTCCCTCTATGTGTGTGTGCATGTGTCTTTCTCGGTCTGTTTCTCTCTTTCTCCCTCCCCCTCCTCTTCCTCTCTGTCCTTCCCCACCCCACCCCCAATATGAAGGAACATTACTCTGTGTGGCCTTCTAGGTATGCTCTCCTTGACCATTTGTGATAAAACCATCCATAATTTTAACAGCAGCTTTGCCTACAAGATAAAGAAAGAAGAGCCTGCGGGTAGAAACTATTTTCCCTTGACCACTTAATTTTAACTACAGCAGTCTGTTGAAGCAAATGAGTGTGAATTTGGAACTGGAGAGCTGGAAAGAACTTTGGGATTCACCTAGTCAGAGATCCATAATGAAAAAAATGCTAGACTTGGAGCCTTTGGAACCCTGACCCTGGCATACTTTTAAGTTATATGATTCTCTGTGGATTGACTTCACTCTGAATCTCAGTTTCCTCATCTATAAAATGGGAGTGATAATACTACCTACCTCACAAAGTTGTTGTAAGCAACCTAAATTGCAAAGTTTAAAGCTCTGGATAAATGTGAGCTATTCTTATAATACCTACCACACATGGACACTCACAAAAGCTTTTACAGATAAGGAAGCTGAGGCCCAGAGAGGAAAGTTATTTGTTCAGAGCAGAAGTAGGACTAAAACCTAGGTCTCCAGATTCTCCATCTAGGGTTCTTTCTTGTTCTGTTTCTTTGAGCAAACATCTTAATTCCATCTTTTTTTTTCCATTTTCAAACTTATATTTTAAGTCCCTTTATGCTATCTCCTTACTGGGCTGCATACCACAGTCAGTTTTTAACCCTTAATATTGGATATTCCCATCAGCCTTCGGAATGGTTTTCAGCTAGTCATTAGAAAAGATACAACAATCTAAAGTCAAATAGACTTTGTTTTGAAAATATATTAATATCCACATATATGTATATATGTGTGTATATGTGTGTGTGTGTGTGTGTGTGTGTGTGTGTACAGAAAGAGAGAGAGAGAGTGGGGGGAGGAGGACCTATGGCTAGTTTTTAAAATAAAATTTTGGCCATATTTCATTGCATACAACAGTTGCCAATTCTCAGCCTATGCTTAGATCTAAAGTTTGCCTGTGAAGACGTGAACTATTATTATTCATTTAGGGTTCGGCTGACTTCAAATTTAGAATTTTGGTAATATTGTCTACTTTCTACTATTTGGCCTCATGTAGGAGGCAAAAACAACTCTTAAAGCCAATAGGGCAAGACTGACCTCACTTAGCAGAGGCAAAAAGCCCCTGAAATGGAGGTGGAAACACCTGTTCCTCTCTGGAAATGCATTTTGCTGCATTTTTCAGAAGAGAAAGTGCTCCCCTCAAGGCCCTCGCTCCAAGAAGTCAGCCCCCAAGACTAAGTAAGTCCAAGAGACTGTGAAACCCAAGCTGTCCTTCCACCAAGCCCAACCCACTTTCTGTAGATTTGATGATCACAGAATTCCTAATGCCTCCCTTTGTGAGTCTCCAAGTCCCTGTGAATGGAGTGGAATGTAAGCGACTGCAAAGCACATGGCGGGTTCCCTGAGAAGGGGGCGGGACCAGGTCTGTGGGAAGGTTGCATCTTGTTAAGAGTAAAATCACCCCATAGCAATCAGGCCACTTCCTCTATTCAGAAAACAGGAATGTGGGCCGAGTTAAGGATATGCAGACTTCCCTCACACACCCCTCCAGCCCACCCTTGTTCTCGCCTCCCTCGCTCCTTCTTTTCCCTTCTCTATCCCCCTCCCCAACCAAATGAAGGGCCATGCATCATTAACCATCTAAGTGCTCACTGCTAAAGGACAAAATATTTGTTTTGAAATGAGGGTAACTTTAAGGATAACTCTTTAGGAGCCAAACTCCATCAACCACTTCTGAAAAATGTGAATTCCTATGGCTAAAGTATTAGTTACTCAGTTTAAGATTGTTTTAAATAATTTTTTAAAATACAGGGTAATTGTGAAATCGGTGGGGGAGGGGGAGAAGAATATTCAAGTGGCCTTCTTGTGACTTTTGCTTCAAATCTTGTCCTGACACATGTTTAGAGATAACCTAATTTCTTCAAAAATCCCAACCATTATGAAATATTACAGGGGAGATCATGGAAATACGACAGAATAAAAGTCAGTGGCTTTGACAGCTGGCAATAGCCTAAGAGCCAGATGAGAATCCTAGGTTAGAGGAAAACCAATCTAGTCCTCGTGTAAAAGATGAAATATTAATCTTCTGTAAAGGACACTTGCCAATTGAGATGAACCTAAATCATCTTCCAGGGGATTGTGGAAACCTGTGGGAGGAGCCAGGACCTTAAGGCCCAGGTGACTCTGAGGGGGACAGAATAAGGACAGAACATACAGAATCAAGCAGAACTATGTCCAAAAGCTGTCTTTATAAAAGCATTTAATACAGAGACAGAATTTCAGATTTGAGCTGTGGGAAACTGGTATTAATACTATACTCTTTCAGCTCCTACAAGACTTGCTTTCCCAGAGTGATGTCATATTATGTGAATAAATGTTTAGTCATTTCAGTCATGGCCAACTCTTTGTGACCCCATTTGGGGTTTTCTTGGCAGATACTGGAGTGGCTTGCCATTTCCCTCTCCAACTTATTTTACAGAGGAGGAAACTGAGCAAACAGGGTTAAGTGACTCAGCCAGAGTTACACAGCTAGTGTCTGAGGCCAGATTTGAATTCACGAAGAGGAGTCTTCCTGACTTCAGGCTAGGCACGCTATCCAGTTCTCCACCTAGCTGTCCTGTGTCATATATTATTACCATCTTCAAAGGAATCATCTCTCCCTACCTACACTGTAAGTTCTTTAGTTGTAAGGTGTTGAGGGGAGATAAAGTTTCCATCAGACCCAGTCTAGTAGTAGGGAGATAAGATTTGTTGTATGTTACAACTATCTTCAAAGGAATCATCTGCCCCTACTACATTGTAAGCTCCTTCAGGGCTGAGACTGGGTCTTATAGAAACTTTGTCTCCCCTCAACACCTAGCACGGTGCTCTGTACTTAATAGTTGCTTAATAAATTGTTATTGACAGGCAGTTCCACAAATCTCTTACATCTGTATCAGACACATAGTAAATTTATAAAGTACAGTTTAATCCTCTTCCACATTGCCTTTCTGTCCCCAGTCTGTGCCGCTTCTCCACAGTTATCCAGGTTGCTCCACTGTTCTATCCCTCATTCCCACCAAAGTCTGCTAAAGATTTCCGTTCTACAGGGAAATACACATTTGTCATAGTTATAGAGAAATAATTTCACTTCTCCTTTGCCATTAGAAAGTAATTCACTTTCCAATAGTTTACCCCTTGACATCTCAAACTCGTTCTGGGAAAGAGCTGTTTGAACCATATGAGAGGAAAGGAGACCTTCCAACTGAGAGGTCCCTAAATCATTTCCCAGGAGCTCATGGAGCATTGTGGGAAAAATAGAGATCTTAAGGACAAGATGACTCAGAGGAGGACAGAACAACGACAAGACAAAAAGGATCAATCAGAACTATGTCCAAAAGCACTTTTGTCATTATTGGGTAAGTCTTTCTTGGAAGCAGAATACAGGACCCACTAAACCAGAGAGATTTTCCTCTTCCCAGAGTGCTATATAATTTGTCAGGGACATAGTTTCTGGGAGATTGAAACCTGGCCCCAGTAGTCAGGAGCATGATAATAAAGTTACAAGATCATACCATATTGTACTTCTAGCAATCCATGCTCCCAATAGTACAAGGAACCCCACTGAGCAGAATTATCTGCGTCACCGTTAGGGAGATTATATGGTCCGATGTCCACATTAACAACATGACGTCAAGGCCCCCATTTCCAAGTTGGCAAGGAACCAATTCCTTGACCTACACTGCTCCTATGAGGTCTTCAGCTTGGACGTTTAGCTGAATACAGGGTATATGATATCTCTGATGGGTGCTGATATGTACCACAAAAACACTGTATGCAGGAGGAAGCAATGGTAAAATTCCTCCAAGGTCAAAACCCCCAAGTATCTCTAACTGCCCAATCTCGCTTGTTCTAGGCCCCAAGCTATTTGGCTAGACCCATGGTCACTGCCCAGTAATTAATGTAAAACAAGGATCTTATCCACCTGATCCCACAAAGCTCCCTTACCACTCAGCCTATTGGGAGGATTTGCCAGGACCTCCATCCCTCATGTTATCATTACCAGACTGACAAACATCTAAGTCCAATTTTACTTGTCTCTCTTGCAACAGAGGTGTTGATTAACCAGGTAGAACAGCCATCCTCAGGAGCCAGGTCCTCACCAGTAGGGACCCATTGGATTAACAGAAGAGAGAGGGTGTTGGGGTTGGTACTGGAAGCCTGAGACCCCAGAATTGTCATAATCAATTCATGAATACTGTCAGCAACCCAGCTCACTGCCAGTCCTCATGACATTGCCTGCCTTGCTGGAACCTGAACTGTAGCTGCTGGTGCTAATATGTAGTGCACTGGTGAGCAGTACTAGCTTGTTCTAGACAGCACTAGGTTCTCATTGTCCACTATATTCCCCAGAACTTGACTGAGCATACTAGGTAGCATTTTCTTGGGGTTGATCTCTTATTCTCTCTGTTTGCGTGGCTGCCTCTGGGCTGGCCAATATTTTACCATCAATGTAACATTGAACATCAATGTTCTCATTAAATGAGGACTCTTGGTCTCTCCTAACCAGATTGTGGCAGTCAGAGGGAGAGAGTTCATGTAGTCTTTGGGAAGGATAGCGAAGATATGTAGATTAGACCCTTTCCTAGGTGAAATCAAACTGTTCTTGATTAATCTCAACCATAGGAATTTTTTTTTAAAAAGGCACTAGGGAAATCAACAATGCCATCCCTCTCATCTGGGGTACCCAGTCCACCATATTGACGAAGTCATGAACAACCTCAGTGACTGACAAAACAATTTTGTTCAATTCTCCATAGTTGTTATAAACTACTAGGTATCATTTGTCTCCTCACCAGCCACATAAGGTTGTTGTCAGGTGAACTGTTATAACAAAGTATTCTAGCCTCTTCCTTCATTGCCATCACTAGGGAGGAAACCACTTTTGCATGGCCCAGGATTTAGTATTTTTTGATGTTTACACTGGATAACTTGGGCAAGGCCAAGAGTTGTCATTTGACCATCTTCACAATAATTGTCATAGATGTTGCTATAAGCCGCCATATAGGCACCAACTCCCAAGACCTCATGATGCTTCTTCCCTTGGTTGTCTGTCTCCCCAGACTTCCCCATGGAAATTGGGATGCTCCAATGGACCCATGAAAAGTCCTTAGTATGACAGTAACCTAGTGTCTAACATCTTCTTATATCCAAGTGGGGCAGGAGATTTAGGAGAGACTTTAGGCTTGGACAGGACTTAAGGGTCTTTACTGCTCTACTGTGGATAACACAGTTTTATTAGCACTCCCACTGGCGATCAATCACCTCCTTATCAGTATCATGTTTCAGGAGCCATGTCCAAAGTTCCTTATAGAAGAGAGTACCCTCTTCCCACCTAGCTAGGTAGCTGCCATGATGTCTGGTCAGAAGAGGATGTTGATTGGCATAGGACATCTGTCAAATCTGAGAAGCACTGGTCTTCATAGGCTGACCTCTTTATGCCCTAAGAGATCTGAATGACACACCAGCAGCTCAAGTGCTTGTCCCCTGCACCAATGAAGTAGCCTAGCCTACATGGCAGGGAGCCTTGGTAAATGGTGCTCCTACCACAAGACTACTTACTTCAATAATGTAGGCAAGAGGGAAGGATGACTTGAGCTCAGGCTGAAGCTGTGTGAGTGGAGAAAAGGGGATGGATGCAAGAGGTGATGTGGATAGAGAAATTGAAAGATTTGACAACTGATGAGATAGGGGTGAGAGATGGTGAGGAGCCAAGGTTGACTCTGCATATCTAGAAGGCTGGTGGCAGCCTTGAAAATAATAGGGAATTTTGAAGAGGGGAGTATTGGGAGGCAAAGATGATGATTTTGTTTTGAACATGTTGAGTTTAAGATGTCATTATGGCATCCGTTTCAAAATATCCCATAGAAGGTCGCTGGTAGAGACTAGAACTCAAGAGACAAAGTTTGGATGTATCAACCTGGGCAGCGTCTGCATCGTGATGATAATTGAATCCGTGGAAGCTGATGAGGTCACCAAGAAAGAATGTAGCAAAAGAAGAGAAGAGGGCCCAGGATAGAGCCTTAGGGTACCCCCACAGTTAGGGGGCATGATACGGATAATGAGTCAGAAAAGTAGTTACGGAAGATCATTCAGACAGTTAGGAGAGCCAAGACATAAGAACATTAATATGCCACAAGAAATTATGAAGAGATGGTTTCAGAGAAACCTGGGAAGACTAGCATGAGTGCAGTGTCACAAAAAATGAGAAATGTGAGAATAAGTAGGAAAAGAAGAGAGTCAACAGCGCCATGTGCAGCAGGAAAATCAAGAAGAGTAAGGATTAAGAACCGCCACTAAGAAACTGGTGATAACTTTGGAGAAAGCAGCTTTGGTTAAGTGAATGGAATCAGAACAAATGAGTGAGAGAAGAGGAAGTAGAAGCTACGTGGCAAAAACAGTTTTGAAAGAATATGATAACCTACCATGATTCCTAAAGAACAATAATGAAGAATGCTACTCAACTCCTGTCTAGAGGTAATGGACTCAAGATGCAGAATGAGACCTAGATCTTTTCACAGCCAATGTGGGAATTTGTTTTGCTTTACTATGCATTTATTCTATGTATTTACACTATGCACTACATTTCTTACAAGGGTTTTGTTTTTCTTTTTTTTCAGTGCAGGGATGATAGAAAGAGATGAGGAGAGAAAAATAAATGTTTATTCAGCGATTATACATGTATAACCTGTATCAGATTGCTTGCTGTCTTGGTGGAGGGGTGGAGGGAAGAGAGGAAGGCAGAAAAATTTAGAACTCAAAATCTTATAAAAATGAATGTTGAAAACTATCCTTACATGCAGTTGAGGGGGAAATACTATTAAGTGAAAAAAAATCAGATAATGATTGTAAAGTGCTTAGAACAGTACCTGACACATAGCAAGCACTATATGTTGTTATAATTATTAAATTAGATATTTGTAAAATGCTTAGCACAGTGCTTAATAAATGCATATTTCCTTCAAAAAATAAATGTTCAGTGAAAATAATAAAATTGAATAAATAAAACATTGCTGCTGCTTTGTTTGTAAATTACTTTGTTATTTTGTTGGAACCATGAAACTTGTTTTGTCTTAAGTTTAGTAAAATAACATCTGACTCTTTCTCTCTACTCATATAGCGACCACCTTAGTTGAGGCCATCATCATCTCTCACCTAGATTATTGCATCAGCCTCCTAATTGGTCTGCCTGCCTTCAGTCTCTCACCATGGCTGTGCATCCTACACACCACTGCCAAAACAATTTTCCTTAAGCAAACAGGCCTGACTATGTCAATCCCCACTCAATAAGGTCTAGTGGTCCCCTACTGCCTCTAGAATCAAATATGAAATTCTTTGTTTAGCTTTTAAAGTCCTTTACAACCTGGTTGTAATTTATCTTTCTAGCCTCATTGGACATCATACTCCCTCCCACATTTTCTGATTCAGTCAAACTGTCCTTCACACAAAACACATACCTCATAATACCAGAATTACTAGAAGTAAATCCAAATTGGAGATTAAGATGATAAATTTGTGGGGCAGCTAGGTGGCACAGTGGATAGAGCACTGGCCCTGAAGTCAGGAGGCCCTGAGTTCAAATCTGATCTCAAACCAAACATTTGACACTGAACTAGCTGTGTGACCCTGGGCAAGTCACTTAAACCCAATTGCCTAAAAATTAAAAAAAAAAAGATTAGTTTGTGCTTCTTGACCCTGGGCAAGTCATCTCTCCTTTATATCTCCATTTTCTTATCTATAAAATGAGCAAATTGGACTAGCTCATCTCTAAGATCCCTTTTAGTGCTAAATCCTACCATTTTATGGTTCTAGGTATTTGGGATTTGATATTGGAATTAGAGTTGTAAATGTCTGGTTCACACTCAGAGTCTTGACTATCATTAACACATCTGCCTTCTGGTCTGTTTCAGACTTTAGCATTTATTCAACTATCCATAATGATTATTGGCACACACACACACAAAATATTCATGGTAAAAACAATTTTAAAAATAAAATATATGAAAAAAATAAAATCTATGGAGATATTTTTATTCATTCCACTGAAGCAGACTGAAAGTCAATGGATTGTGCATTGTTAGGCTCAACAATGACTGATTTTGGACCAATGAAAGTCAACTTTCTAGTCACAAACTCTATTTCAATGGATCCCTGGTAAGTCTCATTTTAATTCAACATTATTAAGTGCCATCTACCTACAAGACCCTGCTCTAGGTGCTGGGGCACCTGCTGCTCTAAAGGGGCTGATACTGTAATACGATGGCTATGCCATTACACAAATAAACATGATAGAGGAAGATAAGAGCAATGGAGAGATCTAGACAAAGTACATTTGGAAAGGGAGGGGCGACAAATCACTCTGAGCTAGAGTGGGAGAAGAGGACCAGTGCGGGAAGTGAGATAGATCAAACAAGAATTTCTGAAGATGCAGAATTGAGATGGAGCCTTGATGGAAGAATATTTCAACAGGCAGAGAGGGGGAGCAAGTGTGTCCCAGGACCAAGGAGCAGCCTCTGTGATTGCAGAGGCATGAGAGTTCAGGTTGAATTGGCTGAAGAACAGAATGTGTGAAAAACAAGTGCTGTGAAGTAAGACTGGAAAGGTCAGGTAGAGGGATATATCATGCAGGCCCCTAAATGTCAGGCTGAAGGGTTCTTATCTGGTATTAGGGAGGTAAGAGGGAACCAGCAAAGGTTTGTGACTGGTAAAGGATGAGTCAGAGCTGGAAGCTTCTGTTGGCCCCCTGTGTGCAGGTGAGGCTGAAGAAGAGAAAGCCTGAGGGTGGGGAATCAACGGAGAGACTCTTACAATATTACAATCAAGAAGAGATGAAGGCCTGAACCAGGGTCATAATAGGAGTAGAAAAGAGGGAATAGTCAGTCGCAACAGATACTGTAATAGGATTTGACAACCGTTTGGGCGGCAGTAGGGAAAAGTAAGCCACCAAGACGATTCAGAGGCTTTGAACCTAGGTGACAGAGGGAATAATGGTACCATCCAAAGTGAGAGAAAAATTGGATGGTAAGACGCATCAATGGGAAGGTAGCGATTTCTGTTTTTCACAAGAAGTGTCCAATAGGCCACTGGAGAGGCCCAAAGTGCACATTGTGCCTGACTGACAGAGACTTACGGTTAGGTTTCTTTGTCTGTGATAACATCCACAGAGCATAGTGTGTCTATTCCAAAAGAATGCTCCTAAGGGTTATTGTTTATGGTACAGTGTTGAACTGGCAGGGAATACCTTGGGGGCGAGGTGGGATCTCCTGGTATTTCTCAAATTCCAGAAGCCTATTCTTACTCTGTGTAGTCTGGGGGCTGGATAGAAGTCACAGAGAAGACAATTGAGGCTTAATGTGAGGAAGAACAAAAACAGAAGCAGAACTGGCTGCCTCAGGAAATAATTGCAATTCACATTTGCAGCTTTAAACTTGTAGCTTTACAAATACTTTACTAACTCATGCTTTAAGCTTTACCAAGTACTTCCTTCACAACAACCCTCTGAGTATCCTGTAAAAGTACAGTTATTATTGTCCCTGTGGACTGGACCTAGAGTCAGGAAGACCTGAGTTCAAATTCGATCTCAGATACTTGCTATCTGTGTGACCCTGGGCAAGTCACTTAACCTCTGTCTACATTAGTTTCCTCATCTATAAAATGGGTATAATAATAACACCTCCCTCCCAACCTCTGTCTGCTTCAGTTTTGTCATTTGCAAAATGGGACTAAAAATGACATTTACCTCCCAGACCACTGTCCACCTCAGTTTCTTCATCTGTAAAATGAGGATAAAAATCATACCTAATGGGGAAGCTAGGTGGTACAGTGGATACAGCACTGGTCCTGGAATCAGGAGGACCTGAGTTCAAATCCAGCCTCAGACATATAACACTCACTAGCTGTGTGACTCTGGGCAAGTCACATAACCCTAACTGTCTCACCAAAAAAAAAAAAATTGCACCTACCTCCCAGGGTTGTTGTGAGGAAAAATTAGATAATATCTGTAAAGTTCTTTGCATACCTTTTTTATTTTTCAGTTGTGTCCTACACTTTATGACCCTATTTGGTGTTTTCTTGGCAAAGATACTGGAGTGGTTTGCTCTTTCCTTCTCCAGCTCATTTTACAGATGAGGAAACTGAGGCAAACAGGGTTAAGTGACTTGTCTAGGGTCACAGAGCTATTAATTGTCTGAGGAGTATGACACTTTTTGCTAAAAAAAGGATTTCCTGCATCCTGATTCTGACCAAGAAGTCTACTTCTTCACATCTCATGCTATTCACAGATGAAAGGACTATGTGATAGGAAAGGGAGAAAAAGTTCCATAGCAACTGGACTAGGGGTCCCATTAGAGGAGAGTATGGAACACTCCTCGAAAGGGTGAGAGGCATCATTAGTAATACAGGGCAATTTTTCACACTTCTAACTTCTCCATAGGAAACTGACATACCAACAATAAGAACTTATATTTACACAGTATTTTCATGTCCCTAAAAATAACATCTGACAAAGATCTTTATATACTTTCTATCACTTGAGCCTCTCAACAACACTGTAGGTAGATATTATAGGTATTGTTATCCCCACTTAACAGATGAGGAAGCTATGGCTTGGAGAGGTTAAATTTGCTCTTGGTCACACAGTTTACAGGTTTCAGAGACAGAGTTCCAAACTAAGTCTTCCTGACTCTGAGGCCATCATTCTACTATACCATATCGTCTCAAGACAACAATAGAGAATTACTCAACAGGGCTTTTCTTCCCTTCTTTGGAAAATCTAGTATAATTTTTCCACATCCCCCATATTTCCCTCTTTCTGCTGAGTAAATGTAAATGCCAAGAAAATGCAGTTTCTATGACGGACAAAAATACTAGGCTTCTGGGAAAAGGCTACTGAAATTTCATGAAAGTAAATCTAGACCTAAGAGAAGCATCATCTAGAAAGGAGGTTGTCTATCAAGGAGAATACCTATTGGAACCAAGAACAAAGAGAATAAAGTTCTGGAATCATTTGGTTCCCATCTGAAGGAGTAAGTAGAACCCAATGGAATAGAATTGTGTTTCTGGAGAAAGTATGACAAGGATTTCACAATAATATAGAGAAAATTCACACTCAAGTTTTTATAGAGTCAAATTTCAAATTCTAAGATACTATTTGAAGAGCTCCTGTCCTTCCTAAACTATTGATAATTTATAATTTTTTTAAACCTTGATATGTATGTATCTAATGCTTTCAAGTTTGCAAAATGCTTGACCTATGTCATTTAATTTTACTCTCACAACAACCCAGAAAGGTAGGCCCTATAGTTATTGCTGCTCCTATTCTAAAGACAAAAAACTTAGGCTCAGGTAACCCATCCATGGCCATACAGGTAAGCAATGTTAAAGCCAGGACTGCCATCTTGGTCTAGCCATCAGTTCTATGAGCTGAGATTTGTATAGCCCCTTAACGCTATAAACACTTTTGTTCATTATCTCTTTTGTTTCTCTGCACAGCCCAGGGAGTCTGGCCCAACAGGAATTATTATCTTCAATTAACTTATCAGGAAACTGAGGCTCAGTAAAGCTAGTGACTTGCATAACATCATGTGGCTAGCAGATCCGAATCCCCATCTTCTAGCTCCAAGTCATTCTGATAACTAATTTCTTCTTTCATCAGGACCTTAGTGCTTGAAATTTACTTTTAACTCCAAGTTACAAATCTATTTCTCCTTTATGGAGACAAGAAATATCAGCAACAGAGATAGGGGAAAAGTAGGCTAGAGGAAGGGGACAGTGTCTTCCAAAACACTCAGAAAATATTTCATCCCTGAGACCCACCACAAGAAGATTTTTATATTGTTAGCCATAAACAGTGGCATCTTGCCCAGGCATCCTGCATTCCTCTCTCTTTTCCTCCCTTCTCTTCCCCTCCCCCCCTACCCGATCTCAAGCATTGGATATGTTCAATACATGAGTGCCCTATCCAGAGCAAGACTGAAGGAAGAATCATTCCCATTGTAATCATTGTATACAGGAACAAAAGGACATATTGATCAAAGATTTGGGTCCTACAGCCCAAATACTGTCACATGACTCCCTGTCTCAATAGTTGCAACTGTTCTACTACAAGCTGGTCTGGTGCTCCTTCCCATTCATGGGAAGCCCCTAGTTACCTAGTAACAGATGCCTGAAGTCATTTGCATTGTTTTACATTTCATGCCCACTGACATTCCTTAGGGACTTTTAGTAGTTTGCCTATCACACATCTTCTTCTCCACAGATGGCTTCTGGGTCTTTCATCTTTCTCTTCTAACAGCCATTTGTTTTTATTTTTACAATTGTCTCTTACTCTTTACAAAGTTACATCATCACCATCATCATTATTACCATTATTATTAATAATGCAGTGCAAGGAAGGCAAAAACTGTGGTCTTTGGTCTGTTTTATTGCTGCTTTTTAAATTGAAATGGGGAAACTTCTTTGAATGCTCCAACCAGAGGTCAAAAGAGGGACAAAACTTTGGATGAGTTCACCAACGCTCGACAGCTGTAAGCATGGGTCAAGAGCTAAGAGGAGGTATTCTTTGAAATCTAAGGAATAAGAGGATCTCAGAGTTCCTGGAATCCAGAGACAGTCTCTAGTTCATCCTCTCCCCATCTTGTTTTCAGATTGTACCACGTTTAAACCACTCAAGCAGATGTTCTCTCCCCTGTTTAACATCTATAGGGAAAGGGATTCCACAATCTCCCAGTCAAATATGTCACTTCCCTATTTGGAAATTCATTTTTCTGATCCTGATATTCATCAAAATTATATCTCTATATTCACCTATATCTCTTATATTATTCATTCATTCACTCAATCGTTCGATAGGCATGCACTGAATACCTACTATGTCCCAGATACTGCACTAGGTGAGGGGGTAGTGAGAAGAGCGAGGGGAAGAGAGCATGAAATATAAAAATAAAAACAGTTGTTATCTAAGAGCTTACATCCTAATTGGGGGGTGGGGAGAAAGGAGGACAACATATACACAGAAAAGCAAATACAGAATATAAGCAAACTCAGTACAATCCTTTGTTAAGATAGAGAACTACTGGTCACCATTCTGTTTCTTAGGTTTTTTTAAATTTTGAACTTAACGAACACAAAATAAAATAAGCATTTTCATACACAAAATGAAATAGAAAAAGAAGATTGTACACGGATGCACCATTCCATACTATAAGACTAACATCCAATCATGCCCTAACCAAGCTTACTAATCTTACTCCTTTAAACTTTCTCATACAGATCTTATGCTCCAGCTCTTAATCATCTTTGTGGCTTTCCTTTGGACCCTCTTCAAATTCCTGGGCACTAAATCCTGAATTCCAAAATTTAGCAAGGTACTCCAGTCTAACTAGGTCTATTGAATATAATGGGTGGAGCAACTAATTAAATCCACCAGAACTGAGTTTACCTTTAAAATAACAATGCAACACTATTACTCAGTCACTCTTCTACTGGTTAGTATGTATGTCTTCAGATAGTACTATGCTAATTAACTGGGGCTATAAATGTTTCTTTAGTTGTTCCATATGTCTTCCCAACTAGACTATAAACATCTTGAGGGCAGGGACAATGACTGCTAATTATTTTGCATTTCCCCACTAATATTGTACTCTGCACTGGTAGGTACTCAGTAAATACCAATTGGCTAATGGATTCAGCTCTAGAACAAAATTGGGCAACCTTGAATCTATCTGTCTAACCAGAAAATAAGCAGCTAGATGGTATAGTGGATAGGGTGCCAGGCCTGGAGTCAAGAAAACTCCTCTTCCTGAATTAAAATCTGGTCTCTCTGTGACCCTGGGCAAGTTACTTACCCCTGTTTGCCTCAATTTCCTCATGTGTAAAATAAACTGGAGAAGGCAATGGCAAACCACTCCAGTATCTTTGCCAAGAAAACCCCAAATGGGGTCATGAAGAGATGGACATGACTGAAATGACTGAACAGCTACCAGGAAACAATTCCCTCTGGAATTCCTACAGGTTACTGGGTTCAATGTGGGCTATTCTGGAAACAAGGGCATCTCTATTGGCTCAAGCCCCAAGCTCAAATAAACTGGGAAGTTCTAACATCATCTAAACTTTATTGTGTAGGAAAGATCAAGGCTTTCAGCAACTCATCTTGGTTCAACTCAAAGGCCCAAAAAAAAGCTGATGCCCAGCAAAGGGCATTGCTTTCTTTCTCCACATAGAGTTGATCAGGGCATCCCCATTCAGAAAACAGAATCCGAGGACAACAGGCTACGCTGCATCTGCTTCCTGCCCCTAGAAATTCATGACTTTTCTTCTTGCCCAAAGGTCTCAGGAATGTAGTAACACTACTGACTCTTAAGTGAGTGACTTACAACTGACTGCAAGGCTTTCTTTCTTCTATTGTTTTCCTGCTCCACCATCAGAGACCACATGTCTTGATAAAACTCCCCTGTGTCCAGGTACATATCATGGGATTTCAGTCCAGGAAATCCTAATCAGCCTTCATAATAACTGCATACAGTACTAAAAACATAAAAATCATATGGGAATACATAAAACAGCTTCACATGCTGAGGTACACTCCATCAGTAGATATCATCTGGTAACATATGTAATTTCCTCCCCCATTACCTCAGGAATATAATATGTCAACCTGATACCTGGATGCATAGCACACATAGTAAACACTTGATAAATGCCTTTCCATTCCCGAGATTTCTAATGCGACCTGCTGTATTTCTGTACCCTGAACCTTGGTACTCACTGTGGGCACGTGGATATAGCCAGACCCAGCGGCCTGAAGTACAATTTCTGGGCCTAGGGTGGCCTATAATCTCTAACCCCTAATGAGTCAACCTCCGGATTGTATTTGCATGTGAATTTAGGAGAATTGTTCCAACTTTCTTCACTGGGATACGGTTGATAGGAGTCAGTATTTCTTTTGTTCTCCATGGCTTATATCTGAGAAGACATATTGGAGCCACATGGGGCCCAGTTTTATCACTTCCACCCACCCTCTCTGTATATCACTGCCATCTATAGTATTGGCTCTAAATTAATGAGGCCACTATTTCTAAAATATATAGAGAACTATGTCAAATTTATAAGAATACAAGTCATTTCCCAATTGATAAATGGTCAAAGGACATGAACAGGGAGTTTTCAGATGAAGAAATTAAAGCTATCTATAGTCATACAAAAAAACGCTCTAAATCACTATTGATTAGAGAAATGCAAATCAAAACTCTGAGGTACCACATCACCTATCAGATTGGCTAACGTGACAAAAAAGGAAAATGATAAATGTTGGAGAAGATGTGGGAAAATGGGAACACTAATGCATTGTTGGTGGACTTGCGAACTGATCCAACCATTTTGGAGAACAATTTGGAACTATGTCCAAAGGGCTATAAAAATGTGCATACCCTTTGACCCAGCAATAGTACTTTTAGGGCTGTATCCCAAAGAGATCAGAAAAATGGGAAAAGGACCCACACGTACAAAAATATTCATAGCAGCTCTTTTTGTGGTGGCAAAGAATTGGAAATTGAGAGGATGCCCATCAATTGGGGAATGGCTGAGCAAGTTGCGGTATATGAATGTAATGGAATACTATTGTGCTATGAGAAATGATGAGCAATGGGGCAGCTAGGTGGCGCAGTGGATAGAGCTCCGGCCTTAGTTCAAATGTAACCTTAGACACTTGACACTTACTAGCTGTGTGACCCTGGGCAAGTCACATAACCCCAATTGCCTTACCAAAAAGAAAAAGAGAGAGAGAGAGAGAGAGAGAGAGAGAGAGAGAGAGAGAAATGATGATCAAGCGGACTTCAGAAAAACCTGGAAAGAATGAGTGGAATGAGCAGAGCCAGAAGAACGTTGTACATAGTAACAGCCATGTTGTGCAGTGACTAACTTTGATAGACTTAGCTCTTCTCAGCAGTGCAAGGATCTAAGGCATCTCCAAAAGTCTCATGATGGAAAATGCTACCCACATCCAGAGAAAGAACCATGGAGTTCGAATGCAGATCAAAGCATACTATTTGTTCTTTTTTTCCCCTTATATTTTGTTTTGTTTTGTTTCTTCTTTCTTGTGGTTCTTCATATTGGTTCTAATTCTTCTTTACAATATAACTAATGTGAAAATATGGTAAATAGGAATGTATATGGGGAACCTCTATCAGATTGCATATCATCTTGGGGAGGGAGGGGGAGAAAATTTAAAACTCAAAAGCTTATGGAAATGATTATTGAAAACTAAAAATACATTAATTAATTAAAAAAAGGATAAAAATGGAACATATGCCCTGAAGAAAGTTACAGAAATACTCATTATAATTAAGGCCCTCTAACTGTAGACATCTGAAAATTATAGAATTACTTGAATGCCTAGTTCAGAATATAAAAAATGTATGTATTCAGTGGTCATTTTTATAGGTGGCATGTTACAATAAAGTATCATTTTATATCATCTTAAAAAAAAAAAAGAAAGAAGGCCGTGCTTGACTCAGGCTGGTGTCTGGTGCTTCACATTTAGTGTTAGAATGAAATGAGACACTCAAAGACCATCTAACAGTTAACCAAACGTTTACTTAGCCATAGCATGGAAAGGATACTCAGCAAGGTCACAGAATTAATTTAGCTGAGCTCAGCATCCCTAGCTCTGTGTTGGCCACGCTGGCAAGTCAATCAAGCCTGAGGGAGAGCAATTCTTACCTCTTCACGAACCGGCTTTTGTATTTAGACCTCTAGGAGACTGCATCAGTGACATGGCCTTAGTCCCATGAGTCAATTAAGTTCTGAGGATTGTTTCAATACATTTTCAATACATTCAAAACTAATCTTGCTTATCTGATAGATGTTGCTCCCACTACACCCCATCCCTTGGTGGTAAGGCCCAAAGGGTCTTCTAGATGAGTACTTTCTACAACTTTAATGGATTTACGGCTACTACCAAACAATTCTAATCTCAGAGCTGTGAAAAGTCTGGCATAGGCAGCTCTGGAGGAAGAAAAGAAAAACTCAGACAAAAAAGATAGCCAAGAGTAAAACAAAACAACTACAAACAATGTAGTGGCCCCCTGAAGAAGTGGCAGGTTATGGAGGTGAATGAAGACCAGAAATTCCAGGCTTTCCCTCCCTACTTCTGAAGGACCAACTCCTGGATCTTAAGAACCGGGCCCATGTGGTGGGCAATGCCAAATCCTTGCAATGCCCACAGTGGGTCTAAATAAGTGACAATAAGTAGGAGCAGCATTAGGAATATTAGCACTACAACCCAGGTGACAATGCGTCCAACATAGTTAACAACCCTCATCTTGGGTTAGTTCCAGTGCCAGGGCCCATACTAAGAATCACCATGTATCACCACTCATTCCATGTTCCCCCATCCGCCAGCTAGTACCTTCTTCCTCCAGACCCATGGGTATGTAAATACCAAATCTTTGAACCTTTAGGGGCCTCTGTTATGAGATCACTCCCACTCTTCTATGGGGGCTTAGTTGACAGTTTCACTACCCCCTGTCACCAGAAAGCAAGTCACTTTCCAACCATCCTTTTATCTTCTGATGCCTCCTTGGGAAGGAGTCATCCCGTGATCACTAGGTACTGTGCTGGCAGCACCATGGAGGGGATCCATTTGTTCAGTATTAGAGTAATTAAACACCTACACTGGGCTTGCCTTTACTGATGCCCATGCCAGTGCCCAGACTACTGGGGCCTGTAGTTTCATCCTTAATGGCTCTGACACCTGCTTCCACTTAGGTTTCTCCTGAAACTCTCTAGTGGAGCTATAAAATGCATCTCCCCTTACCTACTACACCCCCATGCCAGGGCTCAGCACCACCCCCTCCTAGTCCAAGACTAGAACCCTGCCACAGAGGCTGCTACTGCTGGGGCCTAAGCTCTGTCCCACAGAGCTTGGCCTGAATGTTGCCCCTTTCTTCCCTTCTAGCTGAGGCCTACACTGGGGCCTACTCTACTAGGACCCTTCTCCCACCTCTCCCTGGAAGTCCTGAAAAGAGAGTTGTAGTACACAGAAACAAGAGCGTAAGCTGTGCCTCCTTCAGCAACTCGCTCCCACTCCCCAAACCTGTATCTCAACACAACAAATCACCTGGGGTACGTTTGGCACACTTGTCCATGTCTTCAATCCCAATATGATCCCTGGGTTTCTGGGGAAGATTAGGTATTGCCCTTTCAAGAACCTCCTCCAATGTGTCATACCAAAAAGCTCCAACAAAGCACCTGCAGCAGTTCCCAGTGGCCTCCTAAACGCTTTTGCAAAAGCCTCAAGTAGTTCCTTCACTGCGGTTCCAATCTTTAGGGAGGATCTTGGCTTACCATAGCTGGTGGGTCTGGAGATTACTATCATCCCACCATACAAAAATTATACATTAAAAAATATACAAGAAAACCCTTCAGGTTCACTGCTGGAATGAAATGAGACACTCATAGACCATTTAACAGTTTAACAGGAGATGTATTCAGCCATAACATCAAAATTCCAAATCCGCATTTCAGAATGGCTGGACTAATTTGGAGCTCTGCTGACAGTATAGTACTGTCTGCCTGTCTTTCATAGCCCTTCCAACACAGACGACTCCACCTTTTGTTAACTTACTCAGTTTTCTGGGAGTGGGATGACATATCAGAACTATTTTTAACAGTGTTTTTTTAGAGGAATGCCAGTCGCTTCCCAGGAGAGGCTTACCTCCCCCAGGGGCTGGTTTCTATACTTTGGCTTCCAGAAGCTTTTTCCACAGTCATGGCCTTTTAGTTTCATTTCTCTCATATTATTTGGATCAACCTTTCACTTGGCTCTTAACAGCTTTCAATTCTGATGAGAATTGCTTGTTCAAATCCTTTGATCGCTTATCCATTAGGAAATAACTATTGATCTTAAATATTTCTGTTAATGCCCTATATACCATGGATATCAAATCCTTATTCATGATATTTGATGAAAAATTTTATCCCTGTCAAGTTTTCTTTTTTTTTTAGCAGTATTAATTTTGTTCACTTAAAACCCTTGAAATTTTAGGTAATTGAAAATTTCTATTTCATTTTTTGTGATCTCTGTGACCCCTTGTTGGTTAAGAATTTTCTTCTGGTCATAGCTGTGAAAGATACAGCTATTTATTTTCCTCTAAGTGTTTTGTTTAATGATGTAACCCTTTATATTTGTCAAATATCCCCTGAATTTATTATGGGGGAGACAGAGAGACGAAGACAGAGACAGAGAGAAAAAAGGTAAGATGAAGGAGGTGAAGTGAGAAAAGACAATGGAAGAGAAGAGAAGAAAAAAAGAAATTTATTAAGCTTTTACTGTATGCCAAATGGTATGCTAAGCATGGGGGTACAAATATGAGCAAGCAAAATAGTCCCTACCCTACATTCTATTAGGAGGAATACCATATTAAAAGGAGGGCTAAAAAGAGGAGTACTACATGTGAGATGACTTGGCAATGTGGGCAATTGATCCTGATCAAGATAAATCAAATGGCAGAGTATAAGAATCTGATTTGGGATGAGGGGAAGATAAGGATGATGGCCAGACTAAATGGTTTAGAAATGGCAGCCATGAGCTTGCTTCAGTAGCATATATATACTAAAATTGGAATGATACAGAGAAGATCAGAATGGCCCCTGCACAAGTATGACATGCAAATTCGTGAAGCATATCATATTTTTTTAAAATGGCAGCCAGAAGTATATGGTGTAAAATGCTAGTCAAAGCATTTATTTAAAAAATGTTAAATCACTTTCCTGTTATCTTAGCAGTTCTCATCAAATAACGAGTCTGTCCCCAAGAAGTTGATATTCTGTTGTTTATCAAATACTGTTATTGAGTTTGATTGTTTCTGATTCTTACTTATCTAGGTTGTTCCATTGATTTGCCCCTGAAGATTTTTGAGGTCAAACTACACACTGCTATTCACAGTTGTCAAATCTGCCACTTCAACTTCAATCACTATGACACAAATTAAACATCTCCCTCCAGCTGAATTGCATTTTAAAATAGAATAGAAATAATATCTGAATGAAAAATGAATGGATTTGCGGATATAAACAAACACTGAGTCAGTCTTATAGAGAGGATAGAAGCCTTAAACTTCTGGAATTTGGGGTATTTTTCATAAAAGGCAATTAGAAAACTTTTGGGGAGTTATAGGAAGATAGATTTAGAGCTGTAAGGGACCATGGGAGTTATCTAATCTGACTCTTTACTTTCTACTAATAGAAAATATCAGCCTCATTCTTACACACTTACATTCTTACACACTTACACTCTTATACACTTTGGATAAAATTTGGCTTCGTTAACTCAGGGGACATTTAAGTTAGTTCTCCCTTTCAGAAGACTAATCCAAGAGCCTTTAGAAGACATTTAAAAATGTTTTTGATTCCTTACTACTATTTTCCAATAGCACATTTCCTATTGTTTTGCAACTCCTAGCAAAAAAAAATCAACAAATTATTGTACTATATGGCATTCAGTTCTAGAAGATGATGCATAGACTTCCTTTTTCAAAAGAAATGAGAGTTGTATCCACCACCCCCACCAGCGAATACAAGGAGAACTTGGAAATAAGTCTTCACTGATAGAAGGATACAAAGGCTTTCTTCCTGTCTCTCCTCTCCTTCTTTCCTTCTTTTCCTTCCTTCCTTCCTTTCTCTCTCTCTCTCTCTCTCTCTCTCTCTCTCTCTCTTCTCTCTCTCTCTCTCTCTCTCTCTTTCTCTCTCTCTCTCTCTCTCTGTCTGTCTCTTTCCTTCCCCTCCCCTTACTAAACTGCTAAATAGTCCTACCATGTTATTATGAGGATTTAAATATGGCTCCCAACGATCCCTTTGGGAATTTTCAGTATTTGGCCTTGTCTAGCATTTTTTCCAAAAGACTCACAAAGAGAACATAGAGTTCCAGTGACATCTTTGAATTTCAAGTGATCCGGTAAAGGTTTCTTTAAATCATGATAGAAATCTCTAAATAGGGGTCTTATTTCTCATATATTATAAGAACAATGTTAGCTGTCCAGAACCACAAAACTGTTCTTTATACCTCTCACCAATCTCACCAATGCAAAAAATGTTGAGTTCGGGGAACTCATTGAGGAGCCTCTACAAATACCCTATATCAGAGGAATGCTCTAATATTTTGCCCTTGTAAGGTATCTTTCTTCTTGGAGTCTTAAAAACATTCAATAAGTATGAAGTTAGCTAATCCTCCTGGCTTTTTCTTCTGAAGATCATTCATTTCTTTTCAGTTGTATCTGACTCTTTATGACCCAATATGGGGTTTTCTTGGCAAATATGCTAGAGTGATTTGCCCTTTCCTTCTCTCGTTTTTTTTTACAGGTGATAAAACTGAGGCAAACAGACTTAAGTAACTTGCCCAGGGTCACACAGCTAGTAAGTGTCTGAAGCCATATTTGAACTCGGGTAGATGACTCTTTCCAGGCCCACTAAACCACTAAAGGTACCAAACTAGAGAAACTGGAGCACAGAGATAAATGACTCCATCCATCAAACTCTTAATGAAAAAGTCAGAGTTGTGGGTAGAAATGTAGAGTTCTCATCCTAGACTTTTATTCTAAACCTCAATTGTAGAAAAAATGTACAGTATCTGTCTTACACAGTGATAGCCATCAGTTAGAGGCAGTCTTCCATCTAAGCACACCAATCTTAGAAAGGACTAGCCCATAGAACTGAGCTGTTGCCTGAGCCTGCTGTCACCAAAGGTCCACACAAGAAGTCATTAATTGGATCACCATCTACCCCACTCCCTTCCACTGAACTCAAGGAGCATCAGTATGCTGAGATTTTCAGGGTTCAAAGGGATTTAGTAGACCTAGGGCTCAGGCCCCAAGGAAGCTTTAGACACAGCACTTATAATTACTACTAAGAGGTCAACTGCCTTGTGGATTAACTAAATTTTTATGCCCTAGTCTAGGAACCTAACTTACATCTGTAACAGTGAATCTATGGGGAAATAATGTTCTCCAAGTTCCAAACAGCTGGTTTACAACCAAACTTTGAAAAGTAACCATGAAAAGCACCCAAAAGGTGATCCTGTGCATAACCCAAAAGCCACTTTATTCATTTTTAATGACGTTTTTGTTTGATATTTTACTTTTCCCAATTACATGTGAAAAACAATTTTTAACATTAGGGTTTTTTTTTAATTTGAGTTCCAGGGGGGGCAGCTAGGTGGCGCAGTGGATACAGCACCAGCCCTGAAGTCAGGAGAACCTGAGTTCAAATGTGACCTCAGACCAAACACTTGACACTTACTAGCTGTGTGACCCTGGGCAAGTCACTTAACCCCAATTGCCCCAATAAAATAAAATAAAATAAATAAAATAAAATAAAATAAAATAAAATAAAATTTGAGTTCCAAATCCTCTCCCTCCTTCCTTTGTCCCCATATTGAGAAGGAAAGCAATTTGATATAGGTTATACATGTACAGTCATGTAAAACATATTTCCATATTGTGAAAAAAACACAGACCAAAACAAAGAAAAAATAAGAAAAATAAAGAAATTTTAGAAAAGTATGCTTTGATGTGCATTCAGACTCCATCAGTTCTTTCTCTCAGGATGGATAGAATTTTCATGATAAGTTCTTTAGAATTGTCTTGGATCTTTGTATTGTTGAGAATAGATAAGTCATTCACAGTTGATCATTGTACAATATTGCTATTACTGTGTACAATGTTCTCCTGGTTCTTCTCATTTCACTTTGTATCAGTTCATGTAAGTCTTTCCAGGTTTTTCTGAGAGCATCCTGCTCTTCATTTCTTTTAGCACGGTGGTATTCCATCACAATCATACCACAACTTGTTCAGCCATTCCCCAATTAATGAGCATCACCTCACTTTCAAATTCTTTGCTACCACAAAAAGAGTTGCTATAAATATTTTTGTACATAGAAGTTCTTTCCCTTTCGTCTTTTATCTCTTTGGGATACAGACCTAGTAATAATATTGCTGGGCCAAAGGTATGCAGGATTTCATAGCCCTTTGGGTATAAGTTCAAATTGCTCTCCAGAATGGTTGAATCAATTCATTCTGCCTCCAACAGTTCATTAGTATCTCAATTTTCCCACATCCCCTCCAACATTTGTCATTTTTCTTTTCTGTCATAATAGCCAATCTTATAGGAGTATGATGGTACTTCTGAGTTGTTTTAATTTGCATTTGTCTAATCAATAGTGATTTACAGCATTTTTTCATATGACTATAGATAGCTTTGATTTCTTCATCTGAAAACTGCTTGTTCATATCCTTTGACCATTTATCACTTGGGGAATGATTTGTATTCTTATAAATTTGACTCAGTTCTCTGTTATATATTTGAGAAATGAGGCCTTTATCAGAGAAACTTGATGTAAAATTTTTTTCACAGTTATGATTATTGTGTATTTCCCTCCATCCTATTCCCCCCTTCTCTCTCTCTCTCTCTCTCTCTCTCTCTCTCTCTCTCTCTCTCTCTCTCTCTCTCTCTCTCTCATACTCTTGCTCTCTCTCCTTTCATCCTGTGCATCATCAAAAGTATTTTTCTTCCAATTACCACCTCCCGAAATCCACCCTCCCTTCTACCAATTTAATTAGTGCCTTTCATTGTATACCCCACACTTTCATCTTAGCAAAATTGAACTCATCTTTATAGGAAAAAGCAGTTAAATGAAACTAATTGATTATGAAAGACCTCCTCTGATAGCATATGCAACATTTGGCAACTGTGGCAGCTTCCCAGGAGCTCTCCTCTGAAATGAAGGAAACATGTTTCATCCTCCTTTTTCCTAAGAGGAAGAGCTAGTATAGTACATTGCTATGTTACTTGTATTGTTATGTAACTGATGTTACGTGAATTCAGAATTAGCTCTTCAGGTCACTGCTAGGTAACAAAATTTGATTCAAATAATTCAACAAGCCTTTATTTATCACCTACTGTGTGCTAAGATCTGTGCTAGGTATGGATATACAAAGACAAAAACAATTTTACTGGGAGACAGACACAACAGGTAGGCAGATAAGCAAATATTATATATATATATATATATATACACATACATACATGCATGCATACATACATATATACACATATGGAGAGAGAGACAGAGAGAGAATGAGAACAAGCAATTTGGGTAGGAAGACAGAAAGTACTAAAAATTGAGGAGATAAGGAAGGACATTTTATAGCACTTAAGCTGAACCTTGAATGGAGGTTGTAAGAGGCAGAGGTGAGAAGGAGAACATTCTAGACATAGTAGATAGTTTTTCTAAATGCATAAAAGAATGACATGGAATGTCCTACATGGAGAACAGCAAGTGGAATGGCTTGGCTAGAACTTAGTAGGTGAGGGTTATGTCTCCATAATCCTAGAAATCCAGTCAAAATGTCCACCGAATGATGCCATAGCAGCTGTGTTGTTAGGTTGGAACAGATTTTAGAACTGAATCATTGCTTCCCAGGAGCAAAGCCATAGAATCATAGTCACATAGAATCAGTCAGGCATTAAGTTAAAGTGCCTAGCATTAGTGCCTAGCATATAAATGACATCAATGTCTGGATAAATGGCATCAATGTGAAGTATTCCCATGGCCTTTCCTACTATCTGCTTTTTTGTTATTGTTAGGGGTGGGGATAAGGTTCTAGATCTTTTCTTGATACAGGAGCTCCAATAAGGAACATCCCTGTGCCAAAGCTAATCTTTACCAACTGTTGGACAACTTAGAGTTGCTTGTAGTATATAGAGGTTAAGCCTTCTCAAGGCTCATACAACCAATATATGTCAGATGCAGGACTGGAATGCAAGTCTTCCTGACTCCAAGGCCAACTCTGTAACCATTATATCAGGTGTCCTCTCCCAACAGCTGCTTTACTGCACTTGACATCAAATCTTATAGAGGCCTCCTTCAACATTTGCAGATCTCCCTTCCCCCTTTTCTTGGAAGGTACATCCAGGTAAAATTCAGATTTCAATCCATGCAAAATGGCTCTGTTCTTCAGCTGGGCAGAAGCTATGATGATCCTCTTTTTTTTTCCAAGGAGCACACTGTTAATTAATTAACTAGAAGGATCAAGTGAATAAATACAGGTGTATATCTGTATATGTGTGTTATATATACATATGTGTGTATGTATGCATATATAATTGGTGGAAGCTGCTTTGAGGTATATTTAGTCATGTGGTATATGAATGTAATGGAATACTATCACACACAAGAAATTGTGAATACGAGGAATTTAGAGAAACATGAAAAGACTTTTACTAACTGATGCAAAGTAAAGTAAGCAGAACCAGAAAAATAACATGCACAATGATTACAATATAAAAAGATCAATAAAATAAAACTGAACACTATGTAATTGTAATGACTAATCTTGGCCTGAAAAAAGAGATGAAGAAATGCACCTCCCTCCTTTCACTAGAGAGGTGGGGAGAACATGGGGTTGGAATATCACATATGCTGGCATACAGGGTTGGTATGTCAATTGGTTTTATTTAACTGTTATGCTGGGATTTTTAAAAATTTGTCATGAAAACATAAAATGGATGATTAGTATAACTTAAAATGTTGGACTTATTACATATAGTACTAAAAGTACAACTTGATCTTCCCATGCTGAAATTAATCAAGACACAATGTTGAAGTCATAAATACAAGTTGTAGGAAAATGGTAGGGCTTAGTCAGCAAAATTACTTTTTTAAATTACAAAAGAACAGGCAGACGAGTTCTTGGTTCCAATCCTGCCCCAATAGATACTAATTGTGTGATGTTTGGTATGTCCCTCAAGTGTCCCCAAGTAATTAGAAAGACTAAGTTAAAAAATCAACAGATAATAAATACTATGGAATCTTATATCTCTACATGTCTCAGTTGTATAATCGTCAAGATGTGAAATGGGCAGCTTAGTGGCAAAGTGGATACAACACCTAGCCTGGAGTCAGGAAGACTCATCTACCCAAGTTCAAATCTGGCCTCAGATACCTCCTAGCTGTGAACCTGATAAGCCTGTTTGCCTCAATTTCCTCATCTGTAAAATGAGCTAGAGAAGGCAATGGCAAACTACTCCAGTATCTTTGCCCAGAAAACTCCAAAAAGGCTCATGGAGAGTCAGAAACAACTAAAACAACAACAAAAAAAGATGGGGAATATTACTTGTGAAAGCTTGCCTCTTTCCCTTTAGCATCCTTTTTCTAAGATGCCCTATATCAGTGTGGGGATGATTCTCATAAAAATTTGACATAGCAAGGGAAAGTATGTAAGTACATAGGTCAGTGGTTACCTTGTTTCAGTATTTATAAAGTCCAAGAATTTTTTCCATGCCTTTCTTATCTCTTCCTTTGGAATAGAGCCTTGGATTCCCTCACAAATGTATTGCTTCCAGCATGGATCTTCTCTATGTGCACTTAGTCTTTTTCTATTTGTTTTCTTCAGTGTCATTTCTAAATACTCTATAAGCACAGAAGGAACAAATGTATTAGAATCCAAGGGTGGTAACACTATTGTCTTTACACATGAAAAGTTTGTTATACTATTTTTATAGACCTTTTCTATTTTTCTTCCATTTGTTGTCCTTTAATTTTCATTTTTTCATTTTTAAAAGCCCCTGGGATGACTTTGTTTAGTTGGGTCTCTCACCAAGCTTTCTTTAAACTAGCTTTACCCTTCACTGTTTTTCTCTGCATTATGAGGTGTGTGTCTAGATATACATACACATATGTAAATACATCAAGAAGTGTATATATCACAATTTCCTATCATTTTTTTGATAAGATTTTATAAATGAACTAATATTCTAAAGTAGTGTCATGTTTGGCAAGCATCCCTCTACACATAAGTCAATGCTTGTAGCCTAAACACATTTTTTGGTCTTCTTATCATAACAATAAATAGTTTTGTATTGGTTAAACATCTTTACAATCCTACATATACATGAAATGTAGAATTTTAAAGTTGGAAGGGCAGTTAGAATTCATCTAGTCCAAGATCCTTGTTTTATAGATGAGAATGTTGGACTATATGATCTTGGGACAAGTTAAGCAATTTGACAAAGGTCAAAGGATCATAAATTTAGAAATGCTGCTTAGAGCTATGCTCAGAGAGTGCTCCAGGTATTAAGGAGCAGAGCAAAGATTTAAACCTCAAATCTGACTCTAAATCCAGTGCTCACAAAGCCAATTAGTGGGCAGGGTTAGACCTAGAAGTCAGATCCCTTGATTTCCATTATATCTTTGAGGATAACATAATCCTTTCTTACAAAGTAAAAGTATTATACTAACTTACATAAATGCCTATAGGATTTATTAAACCAAGGGTAATTGTCTGTGTGTGTGTGTGTGTCTAGATATACATACATATATGTGACTACATCAAGAAGTGTGTATATATATGTATGTATATATACAGCATGCATGTAGAAATATACATATCATATATATATTTCTATATATACACAGAGGTCTTATAACATAGCAAAGCAATTTTACAGACCAAAACCTACTCTTTTCCCTAATTACCTATAAAGTACTTACTGCCCGTAACAGCCATGGGATGGGGAGTTGATGTCCAGTTGCTTAAGACCTTTGTCAGCTTCAGTCCAGACTTTCTGGATATATACCTAAATGAGTTACAGTGCAAATTTTGATAATGGAGAATATAGGACTTTCAGGTTAGGTAAAATCTCATTTTTTCCTTTAAATTTTATCTAGTAACTATTTGATTGTGAGGGGCTTTTGTTTTTGTTTTGGGGGTTTGTTTTTTCTTTACCATTATAGCAATAGCTTTAAAATACACATACAAGATTCAGGAAAACTGCTTCACTTCTCAAGTGGGATTCGTGTAGTGTTGTGAATCAGCACTTTTATATATTTTGACTTTGGTAATAAAAGTTTGTCCTGGGAGATAACAGCTTTCTCAAAGGGTCCAAATGACTCTGAGACACATACACAAATTTTAACCAGTTCTTTAATAGGACCAAGTACAAATGGAGAGGCTTGCAAAAAGTCACACCTATTATAACTGCTTGGGGTATCCAGCCTCTACAAAGTAACCCCGAATGTAGGATATAAATTAGAAATGCTCCAGACCATAAAGCCATCTCTTATTTTAAAGAAGGTACAAGACTATACTGAAAAGTAACCAATAAGACTGACTCTTTCCTTGGAAGCTCCTTGATCTTTGTATGACTTATAAAAGATAATTTTGTATCAACACAAGAATATAAAATTGCTGCTACCTATCCTAAAGGCAGAGTGTGCTTAAGATAATAGACACATATTTTATTGATTTTTCTGTGCCCCCTTAGTTTTGAGGCAAGTGTCTCACTTGTTTCACCCTTCTTATGCCTCTGAGTCCCCCCTTAGAATTCTGTGGTACTGACTTGCATGTGCATTCAAGTTTAACTAAGGAAGAAAAATGGCCAACTCTGTTAGCTGATAGCTATAGAGATATTTTGAATACTCCACCCTGGTCCAGGCTGGAAGATGTTTTTTGATGTGGTTTTAGTACAAATATGAGTTATAAAATATACATTTTGACCCACAATCCCACCACTCCTTATTCATATAACTTCTTGCTAACCTGTCTAGTCTCTCCCTCTAATTTATGCATTTCTGCATAGCTATGGTATGCCCACTTCTGCACCTCCATTCCCTCTGCCCTCAGTTAAAAATCTACTTCTTACAAATATTACCACACTCCCAATGATTTTCTCATCCCCACTGTATCCACTTAGATCTGCAAACCTCTCACAGACTCCAAGATGTACAACACTGCAGGTGTGTGTATATACATATATATGTATATGTGTATTTATGTGTGGTTCATAAAAGGTAGCATGATATAACAGACAGAACGTCAGCCTTGGAGTAGGAAGACCTGGGCTCATGTCGTGTCTCTGCACACGGACTAGATGTATAACCATGAACATGCTACTTAACTTCTCACTGCCCTTAGGCAACTCTATATATTTCGATATATATCCATATAGATATATCTCATGGAGATTATAGACATATGTATTTAGTTCTCCGTATCTCTATTAAGATATATATTTATGGAGATGTATAGAGATATATATTTGGTTTTGTTCTCCACACCATGTTGCTAGGGTCCCAAACCTTCACATCTTTAAATTCCCTAACAATAACCCCTTCCATCCTCTTTTCCCTCATCCCAAACTCCCCAGACTAGAACCTGAGCTCTTCTGTGCTTATTCCCATTTTCCCGACTCATTCTTCTACTGTTGCCCTGGGGACTCTTCCCTAATCGGCCCCACCCCTTCTCAATCACTCCCTTTGCAGGCCCCCTTTCTCCCCCCCCCCCCCCCCGGAGCCGTATTTCGGATCAGCCATTCCAGAAGTTGACGAAGAAATTGCACAGCGAGTGCCACTTTTCTGCGCAGTAGGTTTCTGTCAACTCTTCGTTAAACTCCAACGGGCCCCCCGGGGCGGGCCCAGCTTCCATGGGCCTCTCCTCGTCCGATGGCGGGGTCTCTTTGCGTTTGCCCCCGTTGCCCTTCTTCCCAGGACCCTTCTCTTTGGCCACGCCTCCCAGAGCCGAGGTCCCCGACGGCGGCGGGGCTCGGGGAAGATTCACTCCCTGCTCAGTTCCGCGGGCGGGCTCCCGGGCACGACTCAGGCCCCTTGTGCGGCCCTTGTTCTTGCCCTTGCCCTCGCCGGGGAGCGCGGTGGCGGCCGAGCTGGCCCCGGCACTGGAGGCGTCGAGCGGCCGGGTCACCAGGTGGAGCTCAGCCCCTTGTCCCTTCTTGCCGCCACAAAGCCGAGCTTTGAGCGGAGCTGGGTCGTGACAGGGCCGCCTCTTCTTCCTCAGCTTCCCCACCACCTGCTTCCAGTACTGCGGACCGCGGGCGTTGTACGCTGCGCAGCGCTGCGGCTCTCCTCGATAGGCGCACTGGTAGCGCGAGCCGTTTGGGCTCTGGCAGCTTACCGCGAGCTCGCTGCCCGCGCCGGTTCCCTCGGCACCCATAGCGGATGAGTCTCCGGGGGCCGGCAGCAGGATCTGCCAGCTGCACGCATGCTGCTCGGGGTTGGAGAAGCGACCCGAGGAGCCCCCAGTGGGGCCAGGGACCGACTCGGCCGCTCCCCGTGCGCTGTCCTTGTTCTTCCTGGCTGTCGATGCCCCGAGGAGGCAGCAGCCGAGGAGCAGAATGGGGAAAGACAGCCTGGAAAACCTCATTGCCTGGGATCTCTGCCGCTTTGAGATGCTCCGGGCATTCAGTGACCTAGACAGCTTCAGCAGAGGAGTGGATCTGCAAAGAGCATCCCCAGGACCTGTGGCCAGAGACACAGACAGCAAGGCGGCTTAACCAGGAGAACTCAAAGCCTAACAGAGCCCTCCCTTCTCAACCCCCTCTCCGCTCCCCCCCCCAGCTTACTTAGTCCCATTAGGGACCCATGTCCGTGGGCTGGGGGTTCTGAGTAGCCTGGGAACTCCGCCTCCACTAGTGCACCTGTGACACCGAAGTGACTTAGGGGTCTAAGGTCCAGCTGAACCTCCCTCCACAATCAGCACCACCCTTCCCCAAGGTCTACCTCCCAGCTACTCAATTGATCTTCCTTGCAAGAAAATTGCTATATATCCTTTGAAATCCTTTGTGTAGAGAGCCCCTGCTAGGAGTCACGGAACGTGAGAAAAAGTACGGTACCTGGCCAATTAATTAAACTTCTTCTCTTCCCCCTCTCCACAAAGCAATCCTAGAATTTCTAGCAAATATCCACGTTTTCTAGTACTTTGAACTTACCGAGCTCTGCTTGAGGTGAGGAGCCTATTAGGGTAGTGTGAATGTCCGCCTGGGGGATTAGCCTGTTTTAGAAGGGCTCACTGTGAATGAACGTGTTATCAATGGAACAGGAGGGGCCTCTGTAGATTATGCCCCTCCCAGACTTTTTCACACACACACACACACACACACACACACACACACCCACCCCAGATGTTTTATAGTAAATGGCAATAGATTATGAAAATAAACTTTGAATTTTGCCTCCTTGTTCAAAGGGTTTTGGATAAAACATCTAATATAACACTTCGGGTTTTTTTTTCCTAGTTGGTGTTTCCTAGCTCTGGTTTATTTGTTAAAAGCTTTTGGTATAACTCTACTAGGAAACAGTATGGGAAACAATAGTGGTATTCGATTAAAGCAAATTTTAAAATTATTTAATGAATACTCCACCACTTCTTGGGTAATTAGATAAGAGGACTTGGCAATCAGCTTAAACTATGTATTTTATGAATATCACTGTTGTAATTACTTAATTCTTTAAAAATTAATTTTGGACCTTTAAAGTATAATGATATTCACCTCACCCAAAATACTGGGAATGCTAGTAGTTCTAATCTCTTTTTCTACAATATTTTCTATTCCACAATCCTCTTCTCTGAGTTTGCTTTGAATATTTCTAGTTGAGCTACTGCCATTGAATTTTAGAGGAGGAACCTCTAGAGATCAACTGGTCCAGTTTCTTTTTTGGAGGAAGGTCAGGTATTATCATCCTTTATATGTAAAAGTAGGATTCCAACTTCCAATTCCAATTAATCACAGAAGGCTGTAAAACCAGGACTGAATCAACCACAGTTATAACAAGTCCATAATCATTTTAAGGAGATTGAAATGCTTTGGGCTTGGAGTCAGAAAGACCTGAGCTCAAATCCCAGCTGCAGACACTTATAGCTGTGTGACTCAGGAAAGTCACTTAACTTCTCAGCCTCAGTTTCCTTGTCTGGAAAATAAGGTTAATAATAACCCCTAATCCACAGGGTTGTAAGGATCAATATATGTAGATTGTTTTGAAAATTAAATTGCCATACAAATGCCAGTTATTATTATTGATCATTGAATGAAGAACTACACAGAAAACATCTTGTGATTGATTGGTGAAGCATAAAAGAGCAGTGAGGCAAATATTGAAGTGGCCATAGGCAAGTGACCTCCAGGGTCAGGCCTCTCAGAGAGAAATGCTCTTAGATTCTTGGGAGGGTGGAGAGAGTTTCTCTCTCTTCTATCTCCCACTCTTTCTCCATTGACCACATTATTGGAGAGCCTAGAACTGTAGAAGACAGCAATATAACAACAAAGGGCCATACTGAGGACAAACTGAGGACAAACATTGACACAGACAGATACCGAAGAATATCCACTCAAGGAAGGAAGCAATTTCAGTCACTATGACCCCTTGAAATAGAGAGAAATGCTGGTTATGGACTCTTACAGAGGCAGCCTGAGGACAATCTGAGCCCTGTATTTGAAAGAATGTGTGAATGAACTGTGTATGAACATGTAATCAAAGCTTTGTAAATTATGCCACATTACACCTTTGTGAAGACTACACAAAGGGAGAAAAGGATGCCCAATGCTAGGATTTGTGAGACCCCTAATCACCCCTTGCCACATGTTATCCCTACATACCCCTAAGTGCTGGAGATGTGAAGAAAGGCAAAAATAGCTACATGCAAGCAACTATGTACATTATATATATATATAAAATTGGAAATAATCTTAAGGGGAAGGCACTAGCATTAAGGAGAATAGGAGAAGGCTTCTCACAGATAGTGGGATTTTAGCTGAGACAGAAGGGAAGCCCTGAGGTGGAGATATGGAGGGAGAGCATTCCAGGCAGTGAAAATGTAAAGTTCAGAAATGGAGAGTTTTATTTGAGGAACAGCAAGATGGCAAGGGTCACTGGATGTGCTCTGTGTGTGTGTGTGTGTGTGTGTGTGTGTGTGTAAGAGAGAGAGAGACTAGAAAGGAAGGGGTCAGGTGATGGAGGGCTTTTGAAGTAAAAAAAGAGGATTTGATATTGCATCCTGTAGGTAATAAGGAGCTCCTGGAGTTTATTGAGGTGGAGTGATAAGAATGACTCTATACTGTAGCCCAAGAAGTGGTTCTTGATCTCAGTCAATAAGGAGTTGTTTCCCGTGTGCCTATCATCCATCTTCATCCAATGATCACAGAACTTCAATCCTTTTAAATTGATTAAGTACTTGTTCACACCTAGCTTACACTTTTTTGTCTGATCTGATCAAGCTGTGTAGACCTTCTATGATTAATTAGGGAAGGATGGAACCCCCATATTTAAATATAGATGAGACAAGTATTATCATCCTCATTATGAAGCAATTGAGGTAAGGGTTGTAACCAAGGTCAACAAGGTCCACCAGTGGCAGAGCTGGACTTAGAACCCAGGGCTATAGTTACAGTTATCTTTCCACTATAACATGCTACAACTGGTCTAATATGTTTACAAATGTAATTCTATTTTAAATATATTAGAACACAATTTAATTGAAATGCTAACCCCTTAATTGATATCAAATTGCCTTCTCAAGGAAGGGGAGGGTGGAAGGAAGGTAAATAATATGGAACTCAAAAATCTTTTGATGAATATTAAAATTTTTAAATTTATATTTATTTATTCATATTTATTATATTTATATATTTAATGAAATGCTGTAAATAATTTTTTTAAAAAGAGAGAGAAATGCTAGCCCCTGTTACCCTACTTTTGAGAGCATCTCATTCACAATACCTTGTTCTTATTTCTCTTCTTCAATTATAGCTTCTGTTTTGTAAATCTGTCCCTGTCTGTCTCTACTTGATTCTAAACTTTTATTTATTTTTGTGACACCTTCTCTTTATGCCTAGCCCAGTGCTTTGCACATAATAGTCACTTAATATTATTGAATAATGGATTTCTAAGGTCCCTTCCAAACCTAGGATTTTATGATCCTATGAATTTGTGATAATATCAACTAAGGGACTTTTGACTTGTTACTATGATGATTCTTACCAGTTGTTCAGTCATTCAGTCATGTCCAACTCTTCATGACCCCATCTACCATAACATGCCAGTCCTTTCTATCTTCCACTATCTTTCAAAGTCTATCCAAGCTCATATTCATTGCTTCCATGACACTATCTATCCATCTCATCCTCTGCTGTCCTTTTGCCTTCAATCTTTCCCAATATCAGGGGCTTTTCCATTGAGTCCTGTGTTTTCATTATGTGATGAAAGTATTTAAGCTTCAGCTTCAGCATTTGACCTTCCAGTGAATAGTCTGAATTAATTTCTTTGAGTATTAACTGATTTGATCTCCTTGCTGCCCCAGGGACTCTCAAAAGTCTTCTCTAGCACCACAATTTGAAAGCGGATTCTGCAATGCTCAGCTTTCCTTATAGTTGCTACCAGAAAAACCACAGCCTTGTCTATGCTGACTTTTGTCGGCAAAGTACGGTCTCTGCTTTTTAGTATGCTATCCAAATTTGCCATAGCTTTCCTTCCAAGCAGTAAGTGTCTTCTTGCCAGTTAATTGCAGTTTTAAAAAATAAAGGAATAATTTCTCAGGTCAAGAGGGACACCTTCTGGCAGACTAAAATATTACAGAGAATAGGTTATATAGATTTGAGAATAACAAGTGATGATGCAAGTATGACAGCGTAGGAGTACATAGGATTTAGAGTTAAAAGGACAGTGAGGATTATCTAGTACAGTGGTTTCCAAACTTTCTGGCCTCAGGACTTCTTTACACTCTTAAAAATTATTGAGGATTCTCCCAAAGATCTTTTGTTTATGTGGGTTATAGCTATTGTTATTTATCCATTATAAATTAAAATGTCTTAGCACTATTATGAAGTTAGTTTTGACCCTCAGACCACCTGAAAGTATCTTGGTGTCCCCACTCCAGACCACACTTTGAGAATTGCTGATCAGTCTAATTCCCTTATTTTTTCCCCTTATTTTCTTCATTAAAATGCCTGTTTACTGTTTGAGACTTTATTATTGGATATAGAGATAAAGTCAAGTCTACAAGCACATATTAAGCTCTTACTATATGACAGGCATTGTGCTGTGCTGGGAATACAAATACAATTCAAGCAGAAAGAAAGACAGTACTTATACTGGTTGCCTTCAAGGAGCTTACCTTCAAATAGAGGTAGATAACACATAATGGGGAGCTGAAAAGGGGGTTTTATGGAAGGAGGAAAGGTATTCACGTGAGCTGGGGCATGGTTGCAAAATCTGGAAAGTTAAGCATGGCTGGTCTGGGCCCTTTCTTAAAATGGAGGTACAAGAAAGAGTTTATCATGGGGAGAATAAGACAGCAGGAATAGAAAGAGAAGGCAGCTAAAACAAAGACGTTTAAAAAAAGGAATTATCTCCCCAGATGTCATTAAATAAAACTAAAATTATGTCTACATTCTCATGCTTTCTTGGTGGCCCTCTCTCCTGCCAAGGCTGACTTATTCATTTGTGATCATGATGTTATTGGCACCCATCTCTTCCCAGACCTCTCCCTTCCCCCCACCTTCTTTACAAATGTGCTCAGGTTACAGCTAAAATTTAACGCAACTTTCCCTAGACTGCCACCCTGTCAAACTCTTCTTCCATATCTCATCTCTCTTTCACTGCCAAATTTTCAAAAACAGTGGTTATACTGGCCACCTCTCTTTGCTTACCACCCACTTACTCCTTAGTAACCAAAAGTGTGGCTTCCACCTCTACCACTCTACTAAAACTGTGTTCTGGAAAGGGCACCAGAGATCTTTTAAATTGCTCAGTCTGCTCCTTTTTTATCAATTCATCCCCTTTGACCATTCTGTAACACTAACACTTGACACAACATCTTTAACTCTTCTCTCTCTCAATTCAATTGAACTCAACAGCCATTTAGCACCATTATGTGACTGGCATTTTGTTAGATTACTGGGGATATGAAAACAAAACCAAATTAGTCCTTACCCTCAAGCAGTTTACCTGATACTGTGGGATGCAGATAAGCAAAAGGAAAATATACACAAAATAAATGTTAAAGCAATTTAAGGTGCTAGTGCTAAGAACTTAAAGAATCCCTCGCTCACCTCTCATAGCCAATCACCTGCAATATCTTACCAGTAAAATGTCACATCCATTCATCTCATCCTCTCTATTCACTCTTCTATCACCCTAACTCGAGTCCGTTATCTTTTGCTTAGAATATTAAAAATCACTTCCTAACTGGTATCCTTTCCTCTGTCTCTCTCGTCTCCAATTTATTCTCTATAAAGCTGCCAGAGTCATCTTCCTGTGCCATATGTCTAATGATTTCACTCTTCTGCTCAAAAATAGTCATTGCTCCTTTTGGATCAAATACAAGCTACTATACCTGGCATTTAGAGCTTCCACAATTTTCTTTACCAGACATCTCACACTAATTTCCTTTCCACACTCTACATTCCAGCCAAACTGGACTTCTCATAGTTGCCCAAATTCATCCTGAATATTCTATACACATTTGCGTGGGTAGTTCCACCTCCCCTGCCCCCCACAAGCTGAAAGTCTACAGAGCCATTGTGCTGACCTCATTGTTGTGTGCTTATGAAACCTAGACAGTATACTAGCGCTGTGCCAGGAAACTGGATCGCTTCCATTTGAATTGTCTTAGGAAGATTCTGAAGATCACTGGCAAGATAAGATACCAGACACTGAGGTCCTTTCTTGAACTTAACTGCCAAGTGTTCAAGTTCTACTGCAGAGAGTACAACTACTATCCATGTTGTTTGAATGCAAAACTTATGCTTGCCAAAAAGATTATTTTATGGAGAACTCACAGGGCAAGCATTCCCATGGTGGTCAGAAGAAACAATACAAGGACACTCTCAAGGTGTCTCTTAAGAACTTTGGAATTGATGGCTGTGACATGGGAGAGACACTGACAAAGGACTGCCCTCATCAGAGAAGGTGCAGTGCTTTGTAAGCAAAGCACAACTGAAGTAACTCAAAAGAAATGTGAGATGCACAAATGTGAGAATCCACCCCAAATGTTCACATAGACCATTTGTGCCCAACCTGTGGTAGAAAATTCGGAGCTCATATCGGTCTGAGCCGCCAGGGTTGGACACACTGTAACTTGACTCTAGCATAGTGATACCATTTTGGTCCTCTTCGAGAATGAAGGGCAACCAATAAGCTATAGAAATGACAATAGTATTCACGGCAATATATCACTTCAGTCACTTCAGTCATACACTAGATAAGATTTCTAATAGGCATTGCCTTTTGTGGTCAATCAATTGAGAATTCCTCCTGTAGTTTCCAGCAGGAGGCGCTGTCATCACTCCCTGTCAGGGTCCCCTTGGCCATTATATCCTGAGCTGCTAGCTTTATAGGCACCTGCAGCCCTTTGGCCAAAGAAAATCCTTCTCAGTTTACAGCTTGTTTCAAAATGTGAATGTTAACTATAACAAAACAATAATAAAAGTGTCCTGTTTACTTCTGTGAATCCTCAGTCTAGAATTCTGCCCTAAGGCTGAGCTCCGTTGGCCAACGAGTGAACACTAACTGGACCCAGACCATATTTCTCATCCAGCTGACCAGCTGCCCTGCTGCTGTATCCCCATCTGGAACAGTACCACAGGGACAAGAGATCATGCCTGCCTGCCTCCCCTACAGAATACCTTGTCCTCTTCAAAACTCAGATTATGTACCACCATCTACAAGAAATTTTTCCTCAACTACTTGTCTCCTTCCCCAAATTACCTTGTATTTAAAATATATTTATGTGTACTTAAAATACATACATATATATACATACACACACAAGTGTGTGTGTGTGTGTGTGTGTATGTGTGTGTGTAATGATGAGGATAAATTGATCAGCCTTGCTCTGCTAATGTAAATAGGGTTTGGGAGAGCAGTTTCAGAGTCCTTTTTGAGGGCCTTGCCTGGGATAAATTTAAGACCCTTTGCATTTGTTAGGACCCAGTGGAAAGATTCCACCAAGAGCTTTTGTTGTTTGTTTTATCCTGTAATTATAGAATCAGTTTTTTCTGGTGTGTTTCCTTTAAAGTCAGATCTATTCTTTTGAGATAACTTTTGCTTGTTTGAATGATTATGTATTGATATGTATTTTATTACTATTCCCAGTACAAGTATTGCAGCTAATAAAAGAATGGAATTCATATTCTTAAAATTACTAGTACCTATATATCTGCCTATATTATATTATAATAGTTTGTAAATGTTCATATTTTTCTTTTAATCAGTCCTCAATGACTTACCTTATTTGCGATTTGATTCCAGACAGTTTGACTGAGGTCCACAGGATAAGATTTGCCTGCTGGCCTAAAAAATCTTGAGTAACCTACCCTGTGCTTAATTCCTTTTTGTAATTTTGGAAATTTTGGGTGCCCTTTGGTATAGAGACCAAGAAGAAATATGTTTGGACCTCCAAGGAGATTTTCTATGGTAAAGATACCGTTGGAGAAATTTTGATGTACCAAAAGAGAAACCTAGAAATTTTATCTGAACCCATCATTGGAAGGCCTTATGTACTGAGGGAATCATGGAAGAATTTTCACTCAGGACAGTTTGGTTTCTTACCTGAAAAGTGGGGGCAAACATCCTGTTAATTTCATATCCTTAATCCCTGTGAAAAGAGTCCCATATGCTCTGGGATCTCTGTAGGGACTAAGTTTTCCTTCTGACATAGGAAGATTGATTTTCTTTTCCTTTTTAAGTTGATTATGATTAAACTTGAATTGTGTGGGATGGTTCAGAGTAGAGGGGCCCTTCCATTGAAAATGAGGAGGATGGAGAACCTCAGCTTTCCTTGGAACCAGTACTGGTACCTAATTGAGCTGCCCAGAATAAAGGAACTTCTCTGTAGGAAAGTGTGTGTGTGTGTGTGTGTGTGTGTGTGTGTGTGTGTGTGTGTGTGTGTGTGTGAGAGAGAGAGAGAGAGAGAGAGAGAGAGAGAGAGAGAGAGAGAGAGAGATCCAGCAGTTGTCCATATAATTGAAGTATGCCATTACCACTATATTACACATTAATATCAGGTTTGTGACCTGTTTCCCAAAGTAATCATTCATTCTTCCTTTTGATTGAGTTATCTCTAATGAGGCTGCAATAATATCACTTCTGTTTCTTCCTCCATTAATCTTCACCCCAGTATCTCCACTATACTTCTCCCACTCTGGTTAATACACCTCCTAACTCTAATACACAATGCTATTCCACTGACTCGTTGTTCAATACATTCCTTATGAATAAAGTCTACTTTTCCAAAGCCATATTGAAGTCTCAAGTAACATCTCCCCAGGTCTCAAGGGTACCCATGGGGTTAAATTTCCTCTCTAATTTACCTAGTTTATTATCTATACTCTGCACATCAGCATATCTGACATGATGGATCTTATTATTGCCCTTGTTCTTGGACGCAGTCTCTGAAAATTACTGGTCTTCTCTTCTTCCTGTATGGTATCTAGCCTCTGCAGTATCCGATTTGGGAAACGCCTTTTCTCCTTTTCAATCGGATTCATAAATCTCCAGATAAATATATATATACATATATATATGTATATATATATATGTATGTATGTATGTATGTATATTCATCCTTCATTAGATGTACTTCCTTGGCCAAGATCTCATTATTCCTATATCTTAAAAGGTGCTTCAGAAATCCAAATCCCACTCAAATTCCATCTTCTTAAACAAAAATTTGCTTCCCAAAGACTTACACAAACTGATGCTGAATGAAGTGAGCAGAACCAGGAGAACAACGTACAAAGTAACAGCAATGCATTGTACAATGACCAGCTTTGATAGGCTTAGCTCTTCTCAGCAATGCGATGATCTAAGACAATTCCAAAAGACTCATGATAGAAAATGCTATCCACATCCAGAGAAAGAACTAAGGAGTCTGAATACAGATCAAAACATACTGTTTTCTCTTTTTTTCCCTTTCTCATGGTTTTTCCCTTGTTCTGATTCTTCTTTCACAGCATGACTAACATGGAAATATATTTAATATGATTGTATAGCCTTATATCAGATTGCATGCTGTCTTGGGGAGGGGTGAGGGGAGAGGAAAATATTTAGAACTCAACATCTTGTAAAAGTGAATGTTGAAAACTAAAATTAATAAACGAATTTTTAAAAAATAATTTCATGGGAGGGGGATATTGGGCTATGTCAAATTTGATCATGTTATTCAGTCAGTCAATCAAGAGCTATTTATTAAATTCTCACAATGTGGCAGACCTGGATCCTAAGTTGTTCACTGCTGCAAAAGCCTATGTCTTTAATACTAATATATCCCACTGAAGGTATATAGCTTTGAATCATGGAAGGAGGGAGAGAAGGAGGGATAGGATTTAGAACTCAAAACTTCAAATAAAAGGCCTAAAATAAAAATTTTAAAAAAAAGAAATAATATTTTCTTTACTCTAAAGCTCTTTTCAGGCTTTTCTCTTTAGGAAAGTAGGTAGAATAAAAACCAAGGGCTTTCTTAGGGAAATGGATTTGGCCTCCAAATCTGTCTCTTACCATCTTGTTAGTCAAACAGATATGATTAGGATAGATTAACATAATCAGAATTACTTGAGATTTCACATATTAGAAATATTACTTTTCCCCTGAATCTGCACTATATCATTGAGCCCTAGTTATATGACCTTGACTTAAAGGAATACTTTAAAAGAATTGAATTAAAGGAATACTTAGATACAGTGTTTTACCCTTTTTGCATATATAGGGTGTATGCTCTGGCTCTCTCTCCCAGAGCAAGGTTACTACATCTCCCCAATCAAGATGCTAGGATAACTTGATGAGTTTGGAAATCCTCTCTTCTTCTCTACTGCCATCAGCTCAAGTTCCCACTTGCTGTGTTCCTCCCCTGTTAGGTGCCAGTGGCTAGTGTCTTAGTTCCATTCCATTTAACCACTTAATGCCAATTAGCTTTTACAAAGTGATATTTACTTCAAAGATATAACAAGAACAAATATTTTCTCCAATACCTCAGGTCATACTTTTCACTTTCAAGAGACCACCTTGGTCTCTTGAGAAAGAAAGCTCAACTTAGCTCAGTTATACATTGGTCCCACAAAGTTCATGTCCAATGGCATCAATCCTGGACGAGTCCTTATTTCAACGGGGCAGGGGTCCTGAAGGTCATTCCCTGTTTCTTGGGACATCAACACTGCACTGGTACATATCTGGACCCTGGAATGCCAGGATGTTAAAGCATCTGTAGTTTTCAAACTCAGAGTCATAGGCTCCCCTCCCTTCATTGGTTGCTATGAACAAAGGAGTTACCAGCTCCCCCAAGAGCCCTGAGGTATCTTCTGCAGTTCAAATGTGGCCTCAGCCACTTACTAGCTGTGTGATCCTGGACAAGTCACTTAGCCCTGTTTGCCTCAGTTTCCTCACCTGTAAAATGAGCTGGAGAAGGAAATGGCAAACCACCCCAGTATCTTTGCCAAGAAAATCCCAAATGGGGTCATGAAGAGTTAGACACAACTGAACAACAACAATAACAACAACAACAACAACAACAACAATTTATTGATCACCACATCTTCCCCTCTACATCCTTAACTTTGTCTGTGGTATCCATCTCTTGATGGACAGATCTGCTTTATTTCCACACGGAATCACCGTTTGCCTTTTTGTCATCATGCCTCCATTTATGGGAACACTTACTCTTAGAGGCTTCATGAGCAGGGAGAATTGAATCAGTAAAGAAAGCCCATGTTATAAACTTTAATAGCTTAAAACTTACAGCAACACTTTGTTTTTTTTAAATAATAATTTTCCCAATTACATGTAAAGACAATTTTTAACATTTAATTTTTTTAAAATTTGAGTTCCAAATTTTCTTCTTCCCTTGCTCACTTCTCACCTCTCTAAGATGGTAAGCAACTTGATATAGGTTATATATGTACAGTCATGTAAAAATATTTTCATATTAGTCATGTTGTAAAAGAAGAAACAGTCCAAAAGAAAAAAAAGCCATGAAAAAATAAGTCATTCACGGTTGATCATCATATAATATTGCTGATACTATATAGATTGTTCTCTTGGTTCTGTTCACTTCACTTTCCATCAGTTTGTGTAACTCTTTCCAGGTTTTTCTGAAATCAATCTGTTTTTTATTATAGCGCAGCAGCATTCCATTACTGTTATATACCACAGCTTATCCAACTATTCCTCAATTGATGAGCATCCCCTCAATTTCCAATTCTTTGCCACTACAAAAAGAGCTGCTATAAATATTTCTATACAAATAGGTCCTTTTTAAAAAAATCTCTTTGGGACACAGACCTAGTAGTGGTACTGCTGGATCAAAGGGTATGCATGATTTCAGAGCCCTTTGGCCATAGTTCCAAATTGCTCTCCAGAATGGTTGGATCAGTTCACAATTCCACCAACAGTGTCTCAATTTTCTCATATCCCATCCAACTTTTATCATTTTCCTTTTCTGTCATATTAGCCAATCTGATAGGTATGAGGTGGTACCTCAGAGTTGTTTTAATTTGCATTTCTCTAATCAATAGTAATTTACAGCATTTCTATGATTATAGATAGCTTTGATTTCTTTGTCTGAATTATCAGTTGGGAAATGACTTGTATGCTTAAAAATTTGACTCAGTTCTCTATATATTTGAGAAATGGGGCCTTTATTGGAGACATTTACCCTAAAAATTGTTTCCCAGTTTTCTGTAAAGAAACACTTTGAGGCAAGCTGTGTATCATTACTTCCATTTTACAGCAGATGAAACTGAGATTTCAAGAGGTTAGGTGTTTAAGGTCACACACAGAGTAAGTGACTGAGGCTGGTCTCCAATCCTCGTCTTCTGACACTATTTCTCTAAGTTTAGGCCCTTATCACCTCACAAGAGTTGTAAGAGTTTCCTAATTAGTTTACTTGACTATTTTTTCCCTACTCTGATCCACCCTGCTGCCAGACTACTCTTATAAAAGCATTGATCATGTTACCATCTTGCTTATAAGGGGCTTCCTCACTCTGGGTACCCTACCTGGCACTCAGGCCAGGAGTGTTTATCCCTGGTTCTCTACACTCAGCCAGCTCATCACTTCTGATCATATATTTCCTAGACGATATACCAGATACCACTTGCACACAACTCATCAGTGGTGTCCTGGAGTGTACTTATACTCACCATTTCTCTCTCCAATGCAATGTTTATTCTTTGGAGTTTGCAGTGTTTCCTGATTTTCAGCCATATGGAAACATTAAGAGAAAAGCACAGTTGAAAAAAGGTGGTGTTTTGTGTCAGCTAGTGCTTGGAATTGTTGAAAGCACCATACAATTTCCCAAATAAAATTCAGCTCACTCTTTTCCTCACATCCAGTTTTGGGTCCCGCTTATTATCCATTTACAGTACTGGCCCAAGAAACATGGACTGGTAGACTAATTCAAGGAGCTGCTCATCCAATCCTTATGATAGTGTACTATCCCTGATAATGAAATTCCTCATTCCACTTGATGAAATGATAGAATGCCAGACTTTGAGTGTCACCTTTTTGTAGGACATAAGGATAGGTAATAAAGTTGTAGTATATGCCTTTCAAACTTATGACTGTCCATATTTTCCATTTATAAGGGAGTGGGGCAAAAAGCCCTTTCAGTCTTTGAGTGGCTATATTTGCATATGAAAAGGCCTGGAATACAGCTGGGCAAATGGCATGGCCTTGCCACAGGTCAAAGGCCTTTGTGTTTTTCTTCTGTGCCCTTAATTACATGGGCCAATGAGAGAGACTGAGAGTTTACAAATGGGGAACTAAGCCTGGCCGTGTCAGTCATGAAGACAGCAAGTTGTTTCAAAGAACAGCAAAAGGTGGAAAGGGATTTCTCTCTCCTCTTCCCTCCTCAACCAGCAATGGTATCTTGGAGCAAAAGCATATGGCCATAGGAGTTTGTACACAGCCTGAGACAGGAATTGAAGGATATTGCTTCCTGGACCATAATTTTGTGGGTAGAGAGGATTAAAGAAAGAGAGCTTGGTGCTTGGAGCAGTGATCCAGCTGCTTAGGAGATGGAGCTTCAGAGCAAGAAGTGAAAAGGCAGCCTGCTAGTCCTGGGTGAGGATTTTTGTTCTTTCTGAAAGAGTCTAGCACTTACCTAGCCTAAAATTGAAGAAGCTTAGCTACAAACCAGAGTGGCAGAGCAGGAACTATCACAAGGTGTCCAATGTGGTAATGCAACCAATCTCAGGGAAGCCTCCCTAGAGGCCTACCTAGGGAGAAGGGTATGTGTGTGTTGTGTGGGTATGTGTGTGCTGTGTGTGTGTGCGTGCATGCATGTGTGTGTGTGTGTGTGTGTGTGTGTGTGTGTGTGTGTGTGTGTGTGTGTAGGATACAGCTACCCTGTAATTGTTTCAATCTGAAAGATAGGCTATGCTTTGGACAGTGGTGTCTGTGAGTTCTTATTGACTGTTCAAAATTAGGTGTGTGAATGTGGTATCAGGCAGCAGTCCATATTCAGATGTTGCCAGCAGTGGCAGATTTTTTAAAACGAGAGGAGAAATACTGGAAGATTAGGCTACAATGAATAGGAGGATAGCCATTATACCTGGAACCCTAGGCCTTATGCCTGTAAGCCTGGGCTTGTGCCTGGATAGAGTCATTGTGGATACAGGTATAGATCTCTGTAGTGGTAACAGATATTTAAACAAGAACTTTGAAGGCCAAAATAGAGAAGCGTGAATAGCATCTGTATGTGGGTCTGTCAGCTGCAAGAGATAGATGAGTGCCATTCCAGTGGAATATGCGATAGTCCTTGTTGCCTTCAGCCTATTGAAAAGGAGGTAAGTTCAGAGCCCCAAATCTGTAGGGGCAGAAACCCCAAGTCCATTGTCTCTCCCAATTGTTCAGCAATATGCCTGACCTTTACAAGCTGCAAATGTGCTCACTTAAAGTCTGAAAGGGGCACATCTTAGCATCTATGTCCCTTCTATCCTACAAATAGAGTTATTCAAGTTTGACACCCTGACATTTCATCAAGAAGATCAGGAGGACTCAATTGCTTAGGGTTATCCTGCTCAATACCACTGATACAGTGGTTTGGGTAAAAAACATTTTTCACTCATTTGACTTTTCTTCTGTGGATGTTTAGGTCATTCTCTTTTGAGTGATGGTAGATTTTGTTAAGAAGAACTTGTAATATTCTGGGGCTTGATGCAGTCAGCATAGTGTCATGATATGCAAACAGGAACAGCTGAAAGACCTCTCCATCTATTGGAAATCACTCTTCTATTTAGACAATAAGCAGCATATCTTTCATCACAGTAGTGAAAACCTCTGTCAAACGGTTGGCAAGTTTCAAAGAAAGACCACATCTAAGGTGAACGCGTACAAACGAGGCTCATATCAGAGCACTTACAAAGCAATAACACTCACCAATGAACAACCCTCCTAGTGGCCTATCAATCATCAACACATCAGTTGCTTAGTATACTGTCCTAAGTTGTACTTCCATGTCAGTGTCCCCTCCCATGCTCCTATAAACATCCAAGCAATGTGATGTCACTCAGCCTGATGATCAGGCCTCCAGTTTTTGTTTCTCTGTTTGCAGCTTACATCTCCAGCAATTTTCTTCATCTCCCAGAAGATGGCATCAGTTCTTCTCTTTCCCAACAGTGAACCAGTTGGGCATCATAGTGTCATAGCCCTGTCATTGTAGACTGTTACATACAACTTCAAGCACAACTCCATGTTATGCTAAGAAAGTGGCCAAAGTGTCCATATTCTTTGCTTCAGAGATCTTATTACTAGGCATCTATTCCAAGGAACTTAAAGCTATAGATACCATTTTCACTGAAATATTTATAGCATGATTTTTTGGCAGTATCAATGAACTGAAAATGAAGTAGATACCCATCAACTAGAGAAAAGCTAAACAAAGTGTGGCACATGAATATAATGGAATATTACTCCTCTGTTAAGAAATGATGAATGTGGAGAATACAGGCGAGCATGGGAAGACACATAAACTGGATCAAGGAAAATGGTAGATGCAATTACTGAAATAATGTAAACGGGAAAGAACAGCAACAAAAAAGAAACTGAATGCTGGATAATTACAATGATCAAGCCTGGCTCTTAAGAAGAGATGAAAAAATGGACCTCCCTGACTTTTTGGCAAAGGTAGGGGACCATGGGTATGAAATATTACATACACAGTAAGACTTAGTGGATGGTATTGGATAGGTTTAATTATCTGTCTTTTCTTCTTTTTATTGTTTGTTATAAGGAATCATTCTCTGGGGAGGAAGGGAGAAGGATATATTGGATGTCATATAAAAACAAAAAATATCAACAAACATTTAAAAAATGAATATAAGACAAAAGAGAATAAAAAACCCCAACATATTTTTGAAACCTTCCATTGCATTCTGGTTCCCACAGACTTTGGTCTCACATAAGAGTCCTACCAGAGGTGAGGAATTCTTTGTCCCTCACACTTCCTACCAAATCTATTTCCCAATGATTATGTTGGCTCAAGGATATCATCTCCTACCAGTCTTTACACCTCCAAAGGATGTAGAGATTCAAGAGACCATGTAAGTTACTCTCCATATTATCTCTCAGTTCCCTGTGATTTCCACTGGGACAGCAGGGTAGGATTATTTAGATCACTTATGAATACATACTGAGGCAACCAAGTATAAGCTGGGTTGCTATACACCCCAGGGAGAAAAATATTTGTAGTTCCTCATATGCAGAGGAAGTACCTTTTTTTGGGGGAAAAAAGGGCTTTAGAGCTGGTTTTCTTTTTTTATAATCAACAAAAAGAACACAAAAGCAAGATCTACCATTCTTCAGTAACTCACTCCTCACAGTGCATTAAAAAAAAATCTTCCTACTTCTGCTTTATCATCTTTATTAGCTGTGCAACCCTGAGTAAGTCACTATTTGCCTCAGTTTTCTCAACTGCAAAAGGTAGAGAATAACACGACCTACCTTGAAGGATTATTGTGAGGATCAGATGAAACAACATTTGTAAAAACATTTAGCACGGTACCTGGCACACAGTAGGCATTATATAAATGTTCTTGCTATTATTATCATTTTATTACCACTACCAATATAGCTTTATTCTCTATCACATTGCATATTTTTCTACTCCATACTTTTGTACCTCTCTATTTTATGTTTCTCCTCTGTCTCTTGGTGTCCCTAGTAACTATTTAACCAAATAATCATTACTGATAACTGCAATTTCTCTCCCATTTAAAAAAAAAGCAAAAAAACCTCCAAACCTTGCTTAGAAAACCAAAACCAAAACCAAAACCTGCCCCACTGTTTTCTCTGACTTTCTCTAAAGTTGCCATTGCCTTCATAAAAAGTAGGGAAGACCCTACTTTTTAAATCTCTGAGAATGTCTGGTCAATGCAAAGGGACAATATGCCTCCTCTCCCTTCCCACAAACAAAATACTGCAAAAAATTCTAGTCCCTTGAGGAGGATTTTTTAAAAATTTTCAAACCTTTTAAAATACTTCTTTCTCCCCCAAATCATAGACCATGTGGGCAATTCAGAAAATAGCTTTTAGACAGTTTACTTCCTCCCTTTTAAAAAAATCCTTATTTGGAATTCATAATTTCATCTCACTCTTTCTCTCTGAATAATTCTGAGGGGAAGCATGATATAATGGAAAGTACATGTAATTTGAAGTCAGAAGACCTAGATTCAAGTTTATGCTGTCACTTAACTTTCTGTGAACCTCAGTTTCCTCACCTGCAACATGAATTTACTTCACATAATTGTTTAAAGGCTGCAATGCTGAATGAATTCTGCCAGGGGCAGATCTAGTCAGAGGAATGGGTTAAAATTCAGGCAGGGTGGTGTGGTCTGGGTAGGGCAGTCATCAGCTATAATAGTTCTGGCATCAAGAAGTGCCAGCGTCAAGAGTTGGGTTGTTGTGGACAACTGGGTCATTTTTCCACAAAATAACCAGGGCTTGGGGGACAAAGGAAGGAGGCCTGGTCAAGACATAGGAGTAGAGACTGGCAGTGCAAACACATCAGGATCCAAAGAATAAAATGGGGAAGTGTATTCTAAGGCCTGGCAAAAGTTCAAGAAATGCAACAGAAACAAAGTAAGGAATCTGAACGGGATGGAGTTTGTGCATGAGTATGTTTCCACTTCACCTCATTCATCTCGGTTACTGTACCAATGTCCTTTTGAACCTGATCAGCACTTTGAGTTTATCCCTATCTCCCTTTGGTCTTCCTTTTGGCTGACCTTGAGTGGTGGACAGTTCCTTGCCACAATATGCATTTCCCAAATGGGAAACAACTGAGTTTCTGCTAATGTGGACAATATGGAAAGCCATTTATAACCATAAAGTGCAATATGAACACAAGTTATAAATAAGTAGTAATTTACAATTCCATTTAAGTAAACGTTTACTGAGTACCTATTATACAGACTTGAAAATTAAACTCAATGCTATCTTTAGGATAATATGCAGGGAGAACTTTTGCTTATATTTTTCATTGAAAACATTAGCTTTTTTGGTAACATATTATTTTTGAAAATGCATCTGCCAATATGCATTTTTTAAAAACCATTTCATAAGTTCTCATGAAATACAAGGCTTTTGTGGTACAGTGGAAAGAATGCTGGATTGCACTCCTCCCAAGTCCCAGGTCTAATACAATGAAAAATCACCCTGAAATTCAGCTTCCAAATGTGCAAAATGGAGATAATAATACTTGCACGTTTACCTCACAGATTTGTTGTGAGGGAAGGGCTTTGTACACTGACAAGTGCTATGTAAAGGCGAGCAATTAATTGTCACATATTCATCAGAATTATTTATGTATTTGGATGGTACGATGGCTCTTTCTTAAGGCAATCTTATGAATTAGAACAGTTTCATGAAAATGTTTGAGACACTCTCTTGTCAATTTTGACATTATATAATCTTAATGGAAATTAATGAATAGCTTAATAGGAATTTTGAACCTACTTCCTTGTTCCTACTTTCATTACTTTTTACTATCTCCAGAGCACTGTTTTCCAAACACTCTCTTGGGGAACTACAAATATTTCTAAATCACGACCCTTCCTTTTAAGCCTAATTCCATCCTGCTGCCTTGATAACTGCCATAGATTAGTAGAGTTTTGGGAAATAACTAATGCATCTTTTTCCTCTCCTTAACTATTCTTTCTTTGGGATGAATTCTCACTGTATCTGGTTGCTAAAGTGAGTCTTTTATTAGGTGTGCTGACCAGACATGATAGAACTGAGCTTGAAATCATTTTACCAATGTAATACAGACCAAGACAACATCAAATGAAATAACTAAAAATGTATCTTTACAAAATATGAACATAAATATGTCATGCTATGGAGATATAAATTAGCTACCATGGCTACAGGCCAGATTTGCTGGATTTGTCTCCTGGCTTTGACATTCTCCTCCAGTGACCTTAGCATGTGACATATGTGGTATTTTAGCCCTTCTGTGAAATATGAGTAAGATAGTACTCATGCAGTTTTCTCTTTTAAAAAAATCTTTATTTGAAACTCACAGTTTTGCCTCACTTTTTTCCCCTTGAATATATCAGTTAATTGCCAACTCAACTTGTATTAATGAAGGATCTCTGTACACTTTAGGGTACAGTCAATTTAGAATGGAATTTTAGAGTTGGAAGGGACCTTCTAGATCACCCATTCTACTTATTCACTTTATATAAGCCACCTGAAGATCAAAGAAGGCCAAAGTCATGCCTAGCTAGTTGTAAAACTGAGCTTCTAGCATCTTAATTTCCAGTATAATGCCAAACTATTTCTCATTCAGTTTTTTTTTAAAGTGAGGCAATTGGGGTTAAGTGACTTGCCCAAGGTCACACAGTTAGTGTCACGTGTTTGGTCTGAGGCCAGATTTGAACTCAAGTCCTTCTGATTTCAGGGCTGGTACACTATCCACTGTGCCACCTAGCTCCTCATTCAAGTAGTCTTCAAAAGTCTTCCCTATAAAATGTCTGTATCTGAATTGGTACTCTTCCACCAGAATCCCACACTCAATGATCTCATCAGCTCCTATGGTTTCAGTTATGATTTCTATGCAGGTGGCTTTCAGATCCACTTGTCCAGCCACTCTTCTCTCCTGACCTCCAGGTTCAACTTTCCAACTGCCTATCAGACATTTCAAACTGGATGTTCCGCATACATCTTAAATGCAACCTGTCCAAAATTGAACTCACTATTTTTTTCCCTCCAAGCTCACCTTTCTTCCTACTGTTAAGGGTACCACCATCCTCCAACTCAACCTTTTTCTCTTTGAATAAATCAGAGAAGAAGCATGATACAATGGACCATCTTCATAGGCTTGTAATCTAAGTGACACTTTCTAGTCCTCATTCTCTCTTAACCCCTACATCCAATCACTGGTCAAGTCCTGACATTTTTACCTACCTAACATCTCTTACATATGCCCCTTTTCTTCTCTGATACTGCCAGCATACTTGTACAGGCCTTTCTCATCTGCAATAGCCTGCTGGTTGGTCTCCCTGCCTCAAATCTCTCACCATTCCAATCCATCTTTGACTCAGCTGTCAGATTGATCTTCTTAAAATACAGGTCTGACAATATCTCTCCCCTTTTCAGTAAATTCCAATGGCTTCTCACTGCTTCCAGAATCAAATATAAAATTGTCTTGGGAAAGCCCTTTATAACCTGCCCCCTTCCTCCCTTTCCAGTCTTCTTATACCCCCCCACATACGCTTCAGTTCAGTGACACTGACCTCCATTTTCACTAGTTGTCCTCCATGCCTACAATGCTCTCCCTCCTTATCTCCACCTCCTGGTTTCCCTTCCCTCTAATCTCACTTGAAGTTTTCCCCTCTAAAGGAAGCCTTTCCATGTCCTTCTTAGTTTACTGCCTCTCCTCCGAGACTAACCCCAACTTATTGTTTGCCTGTACTTGTTTGCATATTGTTTCCCCTATTAGACTGTGAGCCTCTTGAGAACAGTGTCCTTCTCTTTGCATCCCCAAACCTTAGCACACTCTCTTCAGCACATAGCATGTGCTTAATAAATGCTAGATAAGTGATACTCCCCTCTTGAGCCCCAGGTCCTACATTATCAGTATAGTTATTCATTCATTGATTCATTTAATCAACAATTATTTTATTGAGTGTCTACTCTAAAGAAATGATTCCAGCTATACTGGTCCATCTGGCTCAGCCCCTAGGCAAGGTCCATGCTAGTGACCAATAAGAGCCATGACTAAGCAGGGTATATAGTGCTGATTGAACCTTTCCCTGTTTACAGAGTAGGGAGAAGTCTAGTGAGAGCATATACATTCCAACACAAATGGAGGCTGATACAGGTACAAGGAGATGATATAAGGAACCAGCAGATGGCTAGAAAGAGGTCAGCTGCTTGTGTCAGAGGCAGAAGTAGGTTCAAAAATCAGAAATTCACAGATAGGCAAGAGGCAAGGTCTAGGTTTCAAGCTTTTAGGTTACCATCTCTTACCCTATTCCTTTCCCCAGTTTCATGTCCTTATCAAAGAGCTGAATTAGACATAGAATGTAGATTGCATGAGTACATGAAAGTTTTAAGCTCTTTCAAAAGCTAGCTCTCCTGACTTGCTCAAACCTCCATCAATTGGAGAGTTTCCCAGGCTGATGCTGCTTTTGTTAACCTCCATAATTCCATAATCCACATGGGAGCAAACTCATTTGAGCCCCTGTCAGCTGGAGCGCTCCACTGCTCTCATTAATCTCCATTTATGGGGTTATGAACACTAAGCGATGGAAAGAAAGAGAACCACCTCTACGGTGGAATCTAAAACTAAACATTTTCTTACTTGGTGGCTAATGGGCCATGTGCCGGAACTGCTGTGGTGGTCACTAGGACTCACTTTCTCTGTACTTTGACCGTGCCTAGTCTGGGGTCATTTCTTTATACTCACTATGTGTAAAGCACTGTAGGGGATTCAAAAATGAAATTTTTTAAAAATCTATTTTATTCATGTAAGCATTTAGAGATATAAGACTTCCCCTAAGAACTGCTTTCACTCCATCCTATAAGTTTTGGTATGTTGTCTCATTATTGTCATTCTCTTAAATGAAGTTATTGATTGTTTCTATGATTTGTTGTTTGAGTCATTCATTCTTTGGGGTTAGATAATTTAGTTTCCAATTATTTTTTAGTTTATCTTTCCATGGCCCTTTATCACATATAATTTTTATTGCATCATGATCTGAAAAGGATACATTTAATATTTCTGCCTTTCTGCATTGTATTGTGAGGCTTTTATGTCCTAGTACACGATCAGTTTCTGGGCATGTGCCATATATTGCTGAGAAAAAAGTATATTCCTTTCTATCCCCATTAAATTTTCTCCAGAGGTCTACCATAGCTAGCTTTTTCTAAAATTCAATTCACCTCTTTAACTTCTTTCTTGTTTATTTTGTGGTTAGATTTATCTAGTTCAGAGAGGGGAAGATTGAGGTGCCCCACTAGTATAGTTTTGCTGTCTATTTCTTCCTGTAACTCCCTGAACTTCTCTAAGAATTTGGATGCTATACCTCTTGGTGCATACATGTTTAGTAACAATATTACTTCATTGTCTCTGGTGCCTTTTAGCAAGACTTAGTTTCCTTCCTTATTTCTTTTGATAAGATCTATTTTTGCTTTTGCTTTGTCTGAGATCAGGATTGCAACCCCTGCTTTTTTTTAACTTCAGCTGAAGCATAATATACTGTACTCCAGTCTTACCTTTACCCTGTGTGTGTCTCTCTGTTTCAAATGTGTTTCCTATAAACAACATATTGTAGGATTATGGTTTTTAATCCATTCTGCTGTCTGCTTCGTTTTATGGGAGAGTTCATTCCATTCACATTCACAGTTATGATTACTATCTGTGTCTTTCTCTCCATCCTATTTCCCCCATTTATGCTTTTCTTTCTCCTTTCTCCTTCTATGTATACCCCTCTAAAATGGTGTGATAACAATACAGTTCTCAAGAGTTACAAGTGTCATCTTCCCTTGTGGGGATGTAAACAGTTTACCCTTATTAATAACATGTTGCTGTTTTTTTCTGTCTTGTTTACCTTTTTATGTCTCTCTTGAGTCTTATATTTGAAGATCGAATTTTCTGTTGAGCTCTGATCTTTATATCAGGAAGGTTTGGAAGTTCCCTATTTCATTGAATGTCCATCTCCTCCCCTGAAAGATTAATTTTGCTGGATAGCTGATCCTTGGTTGCAATCCAAGCTCCTTTGCCTTATGGAATATTGTATTCCATGCCCTACCATTTTTTAATGTAGAAGCTGCAAGGTCCTGTGTAATCCTGACTGTAGTTCCGCCGATATTTAAACTGTTTCTTTCTGGCTGTTTGCAGTACCAAAATGAAATTAACATAATACTCTAGATTAAATCTGACTAGCAGAGTACAATAGAACTATTACTTCCTGTGACCATTCAACAAAGATTTACTAGTCACCTAATATATGCCAGACTTTATGCACTGGGGATACAAAGACAAAAGTGAAAGATCTTGTTTTCAAGGATTTTACATTCTATTAGGGAAGATCTTATCTTCTACCTATGTTTATATATACACATACATATATGTATATACTGAAAAAATACAAAATAAATACAAAATCATTTAGGGATGGAAAATATTAGCAGTTGGGGTTGGGGGGGGGGAAGGAGATCAGGAAAGGCTTCCAATTCCATCCCATCTTTTCCAGGAGAGAAGATGAAACATAACCCTAGTATCAAACATAATGTGTTCAATGTAGTCTCTGAGCTGAGTTTTGAAGGATGTATGGGATTCTGTGAGGCTGAGGTGAGGAGGGAATATGAAACTGGCATGAAGGAAAGCTAATACTAGGGCTCAGAAACAGGAAATGGAGTAGTGTGTGAAGTAAAACAAGAAGACTCATTTAATTCAGACCCTTTTGACCAGATCATAAGAGTTAAAGAAAGGGCAGGAGTAGTAGAGGCTAGAAAGGTAGATTGCAGTCAGGTAGCGAAGGGCTTTAAAAGACAAGAGTTTATATTTGATGCTAAAGTTTCTCTGCTAGAGAACACAGAAGGAGAAAGGCGCAAGGGCACTTACAGAGGGAATGGCCTTGAAGAGAAGGGCTGCCGAAGTATCAGGATTAGAGGAGAAAGGGGGATGATGTTAAAGGATTTGGGGATGAAGAGAAGGGGAAAGAAAAAGCTCATGGCATAAATGATCTATATTTTACCAGTTAATTATAAAGTGAGGTCTGCTCAGCTAATGGAATAGAATTAGGGGAACGTATGGGAGGTTTGATAAGAGAAGAGAAATGGTTTAATGCAGCCTGTGTCCAGAGTGAGATATATAATCAATTAGGGAGGGGCAAAAGGATGTTTTTCTGCAGCCAGGTCTCAGTTGAAGTTGGGGGGGAGGCACTCAATTTAGTTGTTGACTTCTTCCAGTTCCATTCGGCTGCATGTGAGTGGAATAAGAAGAGTCAGATGGTGATTAAGACAACATGTTTTATTAATGTATCCTGAGAGTGTTAGATGTTTCAACAACTAAAATCTGTTTACCTATAATAAACTTACAGTCAACTAAAATCCCCCAGCCCTTCCAAGGGCTCCAACAAGTTTCAGGGATATCTACTTGCTTCCTGCATTAGGCACTCTAATTCTTCTTGACCTAAAAATTCTATTTCTATTTGTGTGCCTTTTTATTTATGGTGGGCTTTGTCTCACAATTAGCTTGCTTAGTTGCTTTTGGTCGATAATTAATAATTTCTGCCAAAGCCCTAATACAAACCTCCAGAAAACAATTACTTGTCTAGGGAAGATCTTAAATAGCAATCTACTTCCAGCCACTTCTCACCTCATTCTACCCATACTCATTTCATCTTTAACACAGGGCCTGGCCTAGAGTTGGTACTTAACAAATGTTTATTGATTGATTGAATATTAGTAATAGAATTTATATAGTCCTTAAGGTTTGCAAAGCACTGTACCAACAGCACTTCATTTTATCCTCACAACAACGCTTTGAGGTATATTATTATCCTCATTCTACAGATGAGGGAACTGAGGCAGATAGAGGTTAAGTGACTTTCTTACAGTCACACAGCTAGTGTCTGAGGCCAGATTTGAACTCATATATTCCTCCTTTATCCACTGCACCACCCAACTGCCTATTAAGTTTATAGATACCTCTTGTCCTGCCACTATTTGGTTTCAATATCTTATACCCCCAATAGCACTTGAAGGAGGCTTTATTACAGGGGACTCTACCAATGATATGCCAAATACCACATTTTTTTTTTTAGGCAATTGGGGTTAAGTGATTTGCCCAGGGTCACACAGCTAGTAAGTGTCTAATGCCTGGTTTGAGATCATATTTGAACTCAGGTCCTCCTGACTTCAGGGCCAGTGCTCTATCCACTGCGCCCCCTAGCTGCCCCCTAATACCACATTTTCCATGCCCCACATGGGGTTGGGGAACTCAACAGTCTACTTTTCCCTGTCTGATTCTTATGATTTTAAGGTACCTTGACTATTTTCTTTTCTTCCATTGACTACTATGCATAAATTCATTAGGTCATTGTGGCCGTTCAGACATCACACCTCCCCCAAATCCTGCTTTGTTGTTTCATTGAGGTACGGAGGTGATCTTGGTTCTTGAAGGGAATGTCAGTGCAATTCAAGCTCATACAGTAGGTTCTATCAAGTTTCAAAGGTCCTAAATATAGTCTGTGACAGATTTTATACCCTGTCCAAGTATGGAAAGTTTTATTACCTAAAGACTAATCCTACATGAGGGCAGCTAGGTGGTGCAGCAGAAAGAGTGCTGGGCCTAGAGTCAGGAAGACCTGAATTCAAATGTGACCTCACATACTAGTTCTGTGACTTGGGGCAAGTCACTTCACCCTATTTGCCTCAGTTTCCTCATCTGTAAAATGAGCTGGAGAAGGAAATGGCAAACTACTCCAATATCTTTTCCCAAAAAAACCCAAAAGGGGTCACAAAGAGTTGGACAGGACTGAAAACAAGAAAGCAACAAAAAACCCTAAGTGATGTATTTTTTCACTGTCCCTCTCATCCTCAGGTGCTTCCCTCAAACTTCTCCCTCATACTTGCAGACTACATCCTTATGCTACCATCACACAGAAGCTTTGTTTATCAGATTGACCACATCTGGGTCCTTTTTACAGTTATCTACCAGCCTTTGGGCCACTTTTTCTCCTTTTTCAAGTTTAGTACCTGGCTCAGTCTTTCTCTTCCAACTCTCATACCCAGAGGACATCATTCTACATTTCTCAATGTCAAACATTTTGGCCACCTGGCTCATCAATCTCCTTACACTAACCATCTTCTAAACTTCCTTAACCTGTTAAGGGCATTTCCATTCTCCCCATAGGCCAATCCTAGAACTCATCTTGGAAGTTCTTGCCTTGGACCCCAACACCTCACATCCATTCACTTGCCAAACTCTGTTCATCCTCTACAACAACTCTTACATCTGTTTCCTTGTGTCTCCACTCACATAGCTATTGCCCTATCAGGTCTTCATCCCTGCTTGCCTGGACCAGTTATACAATAATATAGCTAGCATCTGTTAGCAGTAATAGCTAGCATTTGTATTATAAAGTGCTATGACCTTAAGGTTTGCAAAGCGTTTTACACACCTTATCTCATTTGATCTTGCCTCCTGTCTTCTTCCCAATCCAATTTCCTTCATATACAAAAATAATCTTCCCTGTTGGCCTGCTACTTTATCTCTCCTTTTCTCAAAAATCTTGTTCTTCCTAAGGTGTCTAAGATAATAATAACAATGGCTAGCATTTATACTGTGTTTTAAGGTTAAAAAGAATGTTCTATGGATTATCTCATTTGATCTAAGATAAAACCTCTATGGGATCTGACTCCAACCTGCCTTTCCAGCCTGATTTCATGTTCTTTCTTCTTCATACAGTGCATATTTTCTAGCTAACCTGGACTACAGTTTATTTGATTAAAATTGCCTTGTCATCTCCTGTATCTACAGCCTTGCACAAGTTATTCCTGGGACACACTCCCTCTCCTTATCTCTTTCAGAGACTTTCAGAATTTAAATTCTCTCAGGGCTCAGCTCAGGTCTTCAGGTCACAGCTTTTCCAGGTTAATCAATCAATGACATTTATTAAGCAGCTACTATGTGCCAGGAACTAGGCTAAACACCTGGTAAACATTATCTCATTTAATCCCCACAACAATCTTGGTGCTATTATTCTGATCTTACAGTCAAGGAAACCAAGGCAAACAGAGGTCAAGTGATTTGCCCAGCTAGTACATGTCTGAGGCTTGTTTTGAACTTAAGGTTTAGAAATCCATTAATATACATCATCACACATGATTCTCACAACAACAATGTGATGAGTGGACTTGTGGGTATCGTCTCATTTATAGTTCAGGAAACAGAGAGAGGTTAAATGACTTGCCTGGGTTATAAACCTAGCTAGTACAGAGTTGGAATTCAAACCAGGTCTCTGATGGCAGTATGGACAGAGTGCCAGGTCTGGAGTCAGGACCTGAGTTCAAATGTAGCCTCAGCTGGGTGACCCTGGGCAAGTCACTTAACCCTGTTTGCCTCAGTTTCCTCACCTGCAAAATGAGCTAGAGAAGGAAATGGCATACCATTTTAGTTGCTCTGCCAAGAAAACGGTTACAAAGAGTCAGGACATAACTGAACAACACCACCAATTTGCTTGACTGGAAGCTTGAATTTTTCAGTGGTACACAGGGTTGATTGAAAGCAAAAAAATTTTTTTTGTCTTTTTGCCCTGCACATGGTAGATGCTTAAAAAATAAAGGATTTAATTTTCTTCTTTTGGGCCTTATACTCTACCTGTTAAATGAGTGAATAAGTTGAATTCTAAAGCCCTTTTCAACTCTACAATCTGTAATTTCAGGTCACAGAATCCATTAAGGATTCGATTGTAAGCTTCTCAAGGGCTGGCCTTTTGCCTTTTTTGTATTCCCCAGCTTAGCACAGAGTTGGCACCTAATTTTTATCGATCGACTGAAATGCTGAGCCTCATACAGCCGACGAAATACAACTGAAAAACTCATTTATCTCCTGAACATCACGACACTGCCAATGGAGCTTCTTTTTGCACAGAGCAGGAAACACCTCCGAGGCCATCAGCAGAAACCTCGTCTAGACTTGGAAGGTGCAGCAGCAAGGGCTCGATTCTAGCTCAGCCACTCTATTTGTGAGGTCCTGGCCTGTTTTTGTCGGTCAATAAGCACTTACCAAACACCTAGCAAGCGCACTGGGCTTAAACTTGGGGACAAAATGACGCAGCCAGCTCCCAGTGAACTCGCAGGCTAAGAGGCGTGGCCTGTTTGAGCTCTAAGGTCATTTTCCAAGCAGTAAATTTATGACCAGGATCTAGGAGTTTATTATCTCCTAAAAGGAAACTAGCTCATTGTTGGGACGCTTTAACTTGGGGGCAAGTATTTCCCCTTCGCTAAGTGACGTTTCTCTCCTCGCCCCGTCAGAAAACTTACTTTTGCCACAAAGAGGCGTAACACCACTGAACCCTATCCACACCCTACCCACACCCTACCCACAACTGCGTTCTTAACCCTGCCCACGCGGCTCCTTTATAGCCGAGCGGAGGCCGCGTGCTGACGCATCCCGTTGCGCGCTGACGTCACCACGCACCGACGGCAGCCCCTGCGCACCCTCGCACACTCGCCGGTGGCGGCGTGCTGACGCTTGCGTCAGCAAGGAGCGGGGCTGGGGGCACCCGTTTTGAAGTCGACTGCTGGCCGGCGGCTGCTGCTGTTGCTGTTTCTTTTACTGGTGCTGCTGCTGAACCTCTTCCAACTCCCTTCCTTCCGCGAGGACCGGCTCGGAGAGGCCTCGGGGCAGATGCGTGAGAGGCCGCCCCGGGGTTCACTCGGTGTTTAGGCTCCCGGCCCCGAGGCCTCAGGCCTTGCTCCCCGCCTCGGGGGCCCCGTGCTAGCACCTCAGCCGCCACCCCCTCCCCCCCTGCGCAACGCCCGGGGAGCACCGAACCGCCGCACCCCCTGCGGCGCCGGGCCGGCCGGCTATGGCCGTCTCCAGGTGGGTACCGCGCGCTCGGCGGGAGCTGGGGCACCGTGGGGCCGGGGCAGGGACGCGCCGACCCGCTCCCGTCTTCGGGCCAGGGCGCCGGGGATCGGTCACCGGCGCGCGGGGGAAGGGGTCCCACCGCCGGGGGCAGAGGTATTCTTTGTTACCTGGCGGAGGCCCCGCAGGCGCCACGGCTCTCGCCCCACAGTCTTCAGTGGTTGGACTTCACTTGGCTTGGTTCCGGGAGGTCTTTCCTTGTTGGGGAATCGGTTCCTGAGCATGTCAAGAGCCGCACCAGCCTCTCCTTTCTTTCCTGGTTCCTTTCTCGGTTTTCACTGTCCTCTTGCCAAACTCTAGCGCTAACTTTTTTTTTTTTCCTCTTAAGCGTCTGGATATTAAAGTACATCCACCTATTCCCAATTCCTGCTACGTCAGACGATTTGGATGTATACAATGGAAGTATGGAAGAGCTCATTCATTCATGATGAGTTAATACTACCCAGTCTGCCACTGCTTTATGGATAACCTCTTCCTTGAGAGAGTTTTCTTTTCTTTTCTTTTCCTGTTTTACTCCTTTCGTTATTGTTAACTAAGTTTCATCTTCTTTTCTTTAATGGAAGGAAAGAGGCAATCCTTACACAAACAGTCATCCTATCCCAAACTCCAATGCACTTTCCTTTGTTAGGACATAAAGCCGACATCATCTAACTTAAATGTTTCAGAAATACTTCCAGTTCAAAACAAGCAGTAAAAGGGATAGTAATAAAGCAATTACAGAAATAAAAGGCAGGGATTTATCCCCTCCTTTTATCCCTTCAACTATACTTTCCTTAGTTTTTCCCTTAGATGAGCCACTCCCCCTTCTCTAAACAGCTGTGGCTGGTAACTTGCGTTTTGATCTTGGTGCCATACATATCCATGGATGTGGATTGATGCCCTATGAGATGATGGAGTCAGAGTCCAACTAGCTACTCAGGCAGGTTTCAAAGAAACCTGTTGGAAAGTTGGAAGTGATGTATTCACCAGAAGCCCCTGACTACTCAGAAAACAAAAATGTCTTGCTTTGATTTCCTTAAAATTAAGTCATATATTTATTGAGTGGCCATTATGGACAATTAATAGAGTGAGTCTGTTGTGCAAGAACAGATGGCTTCATCTCTGGTATGTTTCACAGAAGTCTTTGGATACTGATGGAGTGGTGAGGGTATGGATGAGGTAGCAGTGAAGGTGCCCAATACTGACAGTAGTGAAGAAGATGTTGCTAGGTACTTGTAGAACAGTCAGTTCAGTGTACAAGTAGGCACTTAAATGTTTTCAGCGTAGTAACTAATCTTAATAAAATTTGTCTTATTTTTGTTCAATAGTTGTCCATAAGAATGTTCTCTGGTTAAAAGTAGCATTTTCATCAAAACAGTCCAAGTTTAATAATTATTGAGGCATTTTAATAGCAGTACTTTCATATTTTCAAAGTTGCAGAGGAAAAATTTTAATAAGCTTCTAGAACTTAGTTTAAATATTTTCTGCTTAAAAATACTTAAATACTTTGACCCAACTCTTCCTACCTCATTTCCTTGAATTTGTCACTTACTACATGACATTGAAATATAAATTTAATCTCACATCTGTTTGGTAAGATCCAGAGTGTTTAAGGGGAAAAGTTCTTGAGTTGAATTAATTCCTTGGCACAAACTGGGAAAATTTTCATACTATGAAATGATGTTTCTTTGGAGCAAGGTGGGTTATGGTATTGAAGAGTCCTTGTTTTACCTTAGAAGATTTGAATGTGCTTTGTTCAGTCAGTTAGCCTAGCACCTACTATGTGCCAGACTGTAAAAGCTCTGAGGATATAAATAAAAAGTGAGGTAATCCCTGCCTGAAAGTATACAAATATGCAAATACAAGATATTTTAAAAATTAATTAAAAAAATTTTCCCAGAGGGGCATTAACAATTGAGGGAGGGAATAGGGAGACAGAAGATGACACTGGGAGTGAATCTTGAGGGGAGCTGTAGATTATAAGAGATGGAGGTGAGGAGAAAGAGCCTTCCAGGTAAGGAGACAGCCTATGGAAAGATATGTTGGGTCACTTTGGGTACTAGGAACAATCCCATAGCTGAGTTTGGCAGGAATGTAGAGTATGGAGGGGATGTAGCATCAGTCTGAAAAGGTAGACCTACGGCAAATTAAGCACTGCCAAATAAAGGAATTGACATTTTATCCTTAGAGATACTGGGGAGCCACTGAAGCTTCTTGAATAGGACAGACCGTCCCTCTACATATGCCTTTATCTGAACCCCTCCCATCTTCTCTAGTAGATTTCTCCCTTAGACATTCCCTTTCTCATCTTCAGCCTCCATCTCTTGGTTCCTTCTTTGCTCCTTTCAAACATGACTGCCATCTCCTTTGGCTGTCATCCTATCTCTCTTCCCTTTTTCATCCAAACTCCAGGAAAAATGAACAATAAACTATCTATACTTAATACCTCCACTTATTCTCCCTTCTCTTCTTCACATACTCTCTCACTTCTTTAACTAACATCATCACTCAGCTGAAACTGCTTTCTCCAGATTTATGAATGATCTCTTAATTGCCAAGTCTGATCATTTTTTCTCAGTCTTTAGCCTTCTTGAACTCTGCAGCATTTGACACTCTTAACTGTGCTTTTCTCCTGGATACTCTCTCTTTATGGGTTTTCCTGAAACTGCTCTTTCTGGTTCATAAGGCATACCTGCCTAACCATTCCTTCTCAGTTTTCGTTACTGGATATTCATTGGTAGCATGCCTGCTAGCTATGGAGGTACCCCTGTGGCTCTGTCCTGGCAGTTTCTATACTGTTTCATTTGGTGATTTCATTTGTTCACCTGGGTTTAATTATTATCTATGTGAGTGATAAAGGTATTATATATAAGGCACCTGAGTGGCACAGAGGTTAGAATGTAGAACCTAGAATACAGAAGACCTGAACTTCAGTTTGGCCTCATATACTTAACCAGCTATGTGACCTTGGGCAACCCATATAATCTCTGTCTCAGTTTCCTTTTTTGTAAAATGAAGATAATAATAGCACCCACCTCCTAGGGTTGTAAGGATAAAATGAGATAAATACTTGCAAAGTGTTTTGCAAATCTTAAGGCACAATATAAATGATTATGATGATGATGATTTACATCCAACTCTATTCTCCCTTCTGAACTCTAGTCCTGCATAACCAAACACCTACTAGACATTTTAAACTAGATTTCCTGTAGACATCTTGAACTCAGATTCCAAAACAGAACTCCTTTCTGTTTCTTCCTAATCCCACCTGTCTGCTGAACTTCCCTGTTTCGCTTCTATTTACTTATTCATTCATTTATTTATTTGATTTTTTGGCAGTTGGGGTTAAGTGACTTGCCCAGGGTCACACAGCTAGTGTCAAGTGTTTAGTCTGAGCCCACATTTGAACCCAGGTCCTCCTGACTTTAGGGCCAGTGCTCTAGCCACTGTGCCACCTAGCTGCCCCATTTCCCTGTTTTCTTTTACAGGCACTAAGGTTCTTCCAGGGACATAATCTCAGAGTTATCCTTAACTCTTCATTCTCTTTCACCCCACCTATTTAAGCATTACCAAGCATTTGTTTTCTATACTACAACATCTCTGTCATCTTTTCACTTCTCACCACTCAGACACTCATCACCTCTCAGCTGGACTGTTCTTTGACCTGGACTGTTGAAGTGACCTTCTAATTGATCTCCCTGCCTCAAGTCTCTTTCCACTCCAGGCCATTGTCCACCCAGCTGTCAGAGGGATTTTTCTTAAGTGTACGTGTAATCATGTGATTCCTCTTCAGTAAAACTCCAGTGGTTCTGTGTTGCCTTCAGGATCAAATATAAAGTCCTATGTTTAGCTTTTGATGCCCTTCGACATAACCTCAAATCTGCTTTTCCAGCCTCATTACATATTACTCCTTTTCACATATGCCATGGTTAACCTAAATGAACCTTCTTGTCATTCCTCGAACACAGCATCCCATCTCTGTGCTTTTGTTCTCTTTGTTTTCCATGCCTGATCAATTCAGGTCAAGTGAGATAATACTTGTTTAAAAAAAAAATAGTGCCTGGCACATAGTAGGCATTATATAAATGGTTAATCCCTTTTCCCTTTCTGTGTGCTTCATCTCCTTCCCTTTCCTCCCCTGGAATATACTCATGACTCATTTATAGAATTCCTCACTTCCTAAATGATGCAATTCAAGCACCACCTTTTACACAAAGCCTTCCTAGATCCACTCAATAGCCTACTCTTCCTCCTTATCTTACATTTATTTCATATGTATTTATTCTCTGTAGATCTAAATAGGTGTATTATGTTTGCTTCCTTCATTTTCCATCTCCTCGCCTCCCCCCATGAAGTAGGGTGCATGAGAAATGCTTTAAAAAAAATTTTTTTAATGCTTCTTGATTGTTGTACGCTTTAGGATTATCAATTTGGCAGCTTTGAAGAGAATGAATTGGAAAGGGCAGAGGTCTTTGTTCAGAACAACTGTTTCCTGAATGAATGCCTAGAAGTTTTGAGAGATTGTTCCTCCCTACTTCATACATCTCTCTAGGCCTTTTTTTTAAGTTGACTACCTTTAGGCCATCAAAATCTCAATAAGATCTTCTAAAAATGCTTTTTTAAGACTGTTATTCCACTTTCATGAAAGATCTAGTCATTTCTTTCGGTTCTAGTTGAATACTATTCTAATGTCAACTGTTATGTCAATTCTTAGAGTTATCCATGTGATGGAAGGAAAAAAACTGGGTGTGGTGACGAGTCTCCAATCTTTATGCAGAGAAGGCTGAGGCCTAGGCTGGTAGATTGCTGGAGTCCAGGAGTTTTAAACTGCAGTAGGATTAAAGCTCAGCAGGTGTCCTCACTAAGTTTGGTGAGCCGTTGGAGTGGAAGAGGTGGGGGAAATGGTACACCTTCAGGCTGCCTAAGCAGGGGCAAGCTGTCCCAGGTTGGAAGTAAGCAGGTCCAAACTTCTGAGAATTTTGTCTGAGTGGCTACTGTACTTATAGCCTATGTGAGTTAGGCAGACTCAGTTGATCTCCCTCCCTTTTCTCCCCACCCCCAAATAAAAAAGGTTATCCATGTGTGGATGCACTTTGTGAATTATCTGTTGCAAAATTTTAATCCCTGACCTTTTCTCTACTACTCAGCGTGTTTTCTAAGCTGCCTTCCTTCGTTGTTGAGTTGGTATATGCTTAGGGAATAAAAGCTAATTTTAATATTAGCTTAAACAAACTGTGAGGAAGGTAATACTGTTTATGAAAAACACAATGTAATATCACCAAGGTCAAATATAAATGATTCTTGTACCAGTATGCCTAGCCTAATTGAGAGGAAACTGCATAGCATTTTTTTTCTTAATTAAAGATATCTAGAAGTCTTTTTTATTATATAGTATCTATATTATCAAGGAAAGAAAATACTAAATTGTTAGTGCTTTTTCAAGGAGTCTTCTTCCTCTAATGACTTTGATAATTTTACTATAATTTAGGCACTGAATTTTTTCCTAGTGTTTTTCAGTAAATTTTTCTGAGTGTGATTCCTTGGAAACAAAAATTTTCACATAATAAGAACCAAGTACATTTTGTCATTTTTGCTAAACATTTTGAAATATTTTAAAGTATCAGCAATGCATTGAGCGGTTATGAGCTATATGCAGTCACATTTCCTTTAACTATAAGTGACTGTAGCTCTGTGACCCTTCTCCCTCTACATCTACAGTAAAGCTCTGTCTTGCACACAATGAGGTAGAGGCAAATTTAGAGACCAGTGCCAATTTAGGAAAGTGATGAGTGTTATGTCTGGGCATAAGTATCTTTTTGATTCTGTTCCAAAATCAAATATTAGTGATTTTTAGATTGTTCTGTCTTACTTTTACCTGCTCTCACATGAGAATTAACTACTATTCTATTATTACATGGTTTTTTACCCCCTGTTTAATATGAACCAGTTTGTTTTCTTCTGCATCTGTCTCCTTGTTTTCTCTTTCTGTAGGGATTGTGTCAGGTTTTGTTTTTGTTTTTTGTTTTTTTGATTCTAAGAAAAATCAGTCCTTGACATTTTTAGTACTGCATTTTTTTTCTAATTCTTTATAGGGTCACACAGCTACATTGGATATGTTAGAAGTCTTCTAGTTTTAAATATTCTTATATCAAGATATCTACTATGTCAGATATTAATATAGTTTAACATTATTTTAAAGATGTTGAATAGCTGTATCAGTACATTCAGAAATTTTTTTTCCATGTCTGCGAATATGTTTAGGAAAGATTGCTACTGTGACATTTGTGACTTTATTGATTTTTTAAAAAAAATTTTACCCAAGGGGCATCTAGGTGGCACAGTGGATAGAGCATCAGCCCTGGAGTAGGGAGGACCCGAATTCAAATGTGGCCTCAGACACATAATACTTACTACCTGTGTGACTCTGGGCGAGTGACTTAACCCCAATTGTCTTACCCCCAAAAAAAATTTAAAAAAAAAGAGAGAAATTAAAAAATTTTACCCAAGTAGTAAAAACTTGTGTGCTCTCAAGAACATTAACCCCAATTGCCTTACCCCCAAAAAGAATTTTTTAAAAAAAAAGAGAAATTAAAAAATTTTACCCAAGTAGTAAAAACTTGTGTGCTCTCAAGAACATCTCTAAAATATCCTGATTCCATTTGTGGTGACTTAGTTGTTTTAGAAACCATTCTCTGGGCTTATAAAATATTCAGGTACTTGGTGAAATTTTGAAAGTGGTGTAATTAACCTGAACAAACTTCAGTGACAACTCAATGCTAAGTCTGTATTTCTATTAGAGTAACTATTATGGAGTGGTAGGAAATGCTGTTGAATGTATCCATGGGCTGTGCTTTCTTAGGAACAGTAATTGGACTATTCCGGTTGTATTTTAGAGAATTGTTTTCTTTGAATTGGGGCATTTTTTTCCGATGAAGGGAGGTTTCCAGATGTGGAGAGGTTCTGGTGGATCCTCCTATGTAACTTTGGGAAGAGAGGGTCATAATTTTTTTGTAGAAGCAAAGGTTGCTTTTGGTTACTGGACAGGAAGGAAGGAAACAAGCATTCATTAAGCACCTACTATGTTCTGGGCACTGTGCTACTTTACAAATATTTTTCATTTGATCCTCACAAAAACCTTGGAAAGTAGGTGCTGTCTCCATGTCCATGGCTCAGCAATTCCAATCTATCATAGAGCTCAAAAGAAAGAGAATGAATTTATTTTAAGGGTCTAAAATGGAAAAGATTTGTCTGTGGAGAGAGACAAAGAAAGTCTTAGACACTGTAGAAAAGATTCATTCATTATAAATTGAACTTTTCCTAGGTTCCTTTTTCTTGTCTGAATTTTTTTTTATTCTTTTTTTTTCCGAGGCATTTGGAGTTCAGTGACTTGTTGTCTGAGTTTTAATCCCAGTGAGTATCCTCTTTGTATCTGTAGCTTTCCTGTTTCCTCATTCTGTGCTATTTTCCCTTGCGCTTCAAAAGGCTTTACATTTTAAATCACAGGACTAAAGCTTGGCTATGCTAGAACAAGATATAAACCCATGGAACCAGTCTTTGTATTGGATATATTGTCATTTGTTCCTCTGACGGTTTTCCAGAGAGACATTTATTCTGAGAATGTAAACTAGTTTATAAACTGTTTGAAGTCATGTCTTACACTTTTGTACACACAGTTTCACCTAGTATAGCCATAGACAGCTTGTGGCTCAATGAATAGAGTGCTGGGAGAACTGCATTCAGATGCTGCCTCAGACACTTACTAGCTGTGTTGCCCTGGGTAAGTCACTTGACCGCTGCCTGCCTCAGTTTCCTCAACTGTAAAATGAGAATTATAGTAGCACCTATCTCAAAAGGTTGTTATGAGGATCAAATGAGATACTATCTGAAAACATTGCTTGGTGCATAGTAGGTGCTATATAAATGATTTCCTTCTCTAACTGCTTTGTCACATAGTAGAAGCTTAGTGAGATCTTGGTTGATAAATAGCAACCCAGAACGTTCCTTACCTAGTTATGTAAGTGGGAATCATTCCTCTCAGTTTCTGTTCTATATCAGAGTATTTTTTGAAATAATCATGAATTTGTACTTATGTCTTAAGGGGTACCTATTTGATTTGAAGTAGACCAGATGATGGGCAGCTAGGTGGCATTAGTGCCTGGCCCGAAGTCAGGAAGACTCAATCTTCCTGAGTTCAAATCTGGCCTCAGATACTTATTAGTTGTGTGATCTTGTGCAAGTCAGTTAACTCTGTTGGCTTCAGTTATCTCATCTGCAAAATGATCTGGAGAAGGAAATGGCATTATCTTTGCCAAGAAAACCCCAAATGGGGTCATGAAGAGTTGAATACAACTGAAAACAACTGATGATATTAGCACAGTAGAATTTATAACCAGTGAAAGTTGACAGAATATAATTGACTATTTTCTTATTGAGTTATACAAATCTTCCTTCTCTAATTTTAGTACCTTTCATTTAATTTTACATCTGTTACTTCTCTTCCCCCCACCCCCTACATGTCTATTGTTCTTACAGAGCAAGAAAAATGGCACTCCTACTTTATCAGAGAGCAGGTTTAGCTAGAAAAGGCCTCTTAATAAGTACTGTATTCCCTCAATCAAACCTTCCTTCCTTTAACTTTTCCTTTATCTTCTGACCTTCCTTCAACACTTCTACCAGGTTCCCTTTCTGACCACCCTCCAAAATAACACTGACCCCGTCCCATGGCCACATAATCATTTTCTTTCCCTTTCCAAACTCTTGTGGTGTGGCCCAGTCTTGATGCTAAACGTACTTGACACACTGGCCACTCACCTGGCAATTTGTCCTTGGGGCAGTAGGTCAGAGTACTCTCTTGTTTAGCCCTAAGCCTCATGTTTTTCCTCATCTTCCATCACTTTAGTGACTTTATCTATTCTTTGTTTTAGAGAAAGGAATGGTGGACCACCACAAAGGACTTTGAGCCAGAAGGCTTGGAAAAAGTTCCTCAAAAATGCCCTCATTTCCTCTCTCTGCTGTGACAAATAAGACCACTACCTAAGTGGAGCATACAGGGAAGAAAGGAGGCCTGGGTCAAGACTGGAGTAAACTGATTTACCACGTTCAAGACAGCTGGTTGGTGGAGGGGAATGGATTAACAAAGAATTGGTATGAGGTTGTAAAGCTGTGTAGAAACATGAGGCTGGGAGGGACTGTGTGGCCATAGGACGGGATCAGAAGGAAGTCCATCGGTAGAAATAAGCGTCTAAAGCAGTCCTGCACAACCTGCCACCAGATGCCAAAGGATTTTGGGCGGCCCTCAAAAAATGTAGAGGAAAAACATCCTTTGTATGTAGAGGAAATCTTTTAGCGAGCTGCAGGCAGCCTGTGGGGACCCAGGTTGTACAGGCCTGGTAAAGGAAAGCTGTTCAAGAGAATAAGAAGGGAAAGTTAAACCAAGAGGAAGGATCATCGAAGGGATACAGTGCTTACTTTATATAGGCCAAGAAAATTCGTTCCTTTGGTATTTGGGATACTAAAGTACTGCCATGAATTGGTCAGTTTACCTTCTGAAACACTTGGCAAGAATTCTTTTACTTTATTGACTTCTTTTGTGCTAGCCGGTATAGATGTAAGATGGTTTTGTTTCTCTAAGGAAGCAAGAATTTGTTGAATACCCCATGGCATGCAGTTTTATTACTTACATTTGCATCTGCCATATTAGTCCCTTGATAATTGAGTCTTTCTTCATCATTAATTTAAATTACGTACTATGCTTTTTTACATATTAAATGCTAGTTCTGTCCGCATTGTGTGCCTTTGAGGCACTGTTCTGTGGGCTGTCAGAGATACAAAGGAGCAAAAGACTATTTCTTCTCTCAAGGGATTTACAGTGGAGCATATCGATAGGAACTCTTGGAAAGGTAAATAATAATAGGAAAATAAAAATTCAATAAGAGAGAATTCTATGTTAGGGGGATCTTTAGCAAATCATTCCATCTGTTTTGTTGCCTTAGGCCTTTATCTGTAGAATGACAGAGTTGACTAAATGATGTCTAAGTTCTTTTCCAATCCAGTATTACTGTAATAAGAAAAACTATCACAGGGCAATATATTATGACTTACTAAACAATAGGAAAGGCAGCTGCTATAGCCAGGATGATTTAGAGGCTGGGAAGATTACTGTGGACTAATCACAGTGGGCTTCCCAGAGTGGGAGAGAGCCTTGAATATCAGTCGTAAAGGGATTGGTTTGATCTTGTAGGCAGTAAGAAGCCATGTAAAGGTGTCCTTAACAATGTCAACTAGCAATCATTTATAGTACTGTACTATGTGCCTGGAACTGTTCCAGACACTGGGCGTATAGACACAAAAATGAAATAGCAGTTGCCCTCCAGAAGCAATATGGATATAATCAAAAGGGTATTTTGGAAAGATTAGTTTGCTTAGAAGTCTGTGAGATGTTTGAAGTGACATTTCTAAGTGGAAATGTCCATTAGGAAGTTGGAATTGAGCACTGAAGCTCTAGAGGGAGTTTGGAAATATAAATATAGATTTGAAAAATAATCTATTTTGATGACATGCCAGTATATAAGATCTAAAAGAGCAGAGTGAAACTTCGGGAATATATTAATATATTTAGGTTTTAAGAGAAAGCAAAAGAAATGATCAGAAAATAACCTGGGTAGTACAGTGTCACAGAAGCCAAGCAAGGAAAATTATAGGAAGATGTATTCAGCAGTAGAAAATAATACATAGAGGTCAAGGAAAATGAAAACTTAGAAAGGGATTTTGGATTTGGCAATTAGGAGACCATTGGTGAACTTCATGAATATTATGTTAGAGTTGAGACATGAAAGCCAGATTGAAGAGGTCAGTTAGAAAGCAGGTGAATGAATAGAAGCAGTGTTGTAATAGAATGATAGATTTAGCACTGGAGGGGACCTTAAAGGCAATCTAGTTAAATTTCTTCATAGCATAGATAGGAAATTGAGGCTTAAAAAGGTTAAGTGATTTGCCTAAGGTCAATATAGGTAATAAGTATCAGACTTGGATTCAAATCTAAGTGCTGAGTTCTCTCTTCTCCTTCCCTCCCCCAAATTTGGCATTGAAAGGAAAGTGAGAAGTGAGTAGTTAGAAGGGTTAATTGAAGATTATTATTACTATTTTTTAAGATTGGTGAAAGATGCATTGCATGATTGGAGGCGAAAGGGCAGAGCCAGTTGAGTCAGTGAGTAAGCATTTATTAAGGGCTTCCTAGGTGCCAGGCTCTGTGCTAAGTGCTGGAGCTAGAGAAAGAGGCAAAAGACAGTCAGTGCTCTCAGGGAGCTCCCAATCTAAGCAACGGGACAAGAAGCAGACGAATATGTACAAATAAACTATAAGATAAATAGGAAATAATTAAAAGAAGAAAGGCACTAGGATTAAGAGAGTTTGGTAAAGCTTCCTGTAGAAGATAAGATTTTAGTTGAGCCTTTAAAGAAACCAGAAGGGGGCAGCTAGGTGGAGCAGTGGATAGAGCACCAGCTATGGAGTCAGGAGGACCTGAGTTCAAATCCGGCCTCAGACACTTGACACTTACTAGCTGTATGATCCTGGGCAAGTCACTTAACCCCATTGCCTAGCAAAAACAGAGAAACCCCAGAAGGTGAGGATGAGGAGGAAAAGCATCCCAGGGATGCGAGATAGCCAGAGAAAATAGCTAGAGCTGAAAGATAGAGTTTCTTGTGGTGTGGGTAACAGCCAGGAGGCCAGTGTCCTGGGAATAAGGCTGTAAGAAGACTGGAAAGTGGGGGCAGCTAGGTGATGAAGTGGATAAAGCACGGACCCTGGAGTCAAGAGGACCCGAGTTCAAATTCAGTTTCAGACACATAACGCTTACTAGCTATATGATTCTGGGCAAGTCATTTAACCCCAGTTACCTCATCCAAAAAAAGAAGAAGAAGACGACGACGACTGGAAAGTTGTATATGATGGGACTAGGTTATAAAAGACTTAGACATCAAACAGGATTTGGTATTTGTTCTTGGGATAGTAGGGAACCACTGGAGTTTATTGGATAGAAGGGGTGACATGGTTAGATGGCTTTATGGAGATGGGAACGGGGAGAGACTTGAGACAGGCAGCCCCACCAACAGGCTACTGCAGTAGTCCAGGCATAAGGTGGTGGGGACAGTATCTCTAAAGAGAGAACAATGTTGGAAAGTGAGGAGTTGAGAATGACACTAGGTTTTAAGCCTGGGGAACTGGGAGGATGGTGGAACTCCCTACAGCAGTAGGGATGTTTGGAGGTGGGGAGAGTCTTGGAGGATAAAGGACAGTGAGTTCAGTTTTGGACATGTTGAGGAGGAATAAAGGATCTTAAAAGGAGAAAAGCAATTGAAGGACTAAGGAGGGTGTTAGGGTTATGCTAAAGACATTAAATAATGAAAGTGTGTTAACTCTGTATTAGTATTTGCCCATATTTTTCCCTATCCATTGCTCAGTATTAATTAGGAGCATTATTGCAGAATTTGTCCATTTCCATGGGCTGAAAGGGAAAACAAAAGCATCTCTTTAGATAGTTTTTTATGAAATGGGCTAATATGTTAGGCATGTGTAGGAATAACACCAGGAGTTTGAGAAATAGCAAGCACTGAGTGAAACAGTATCAATATCAGTTAGCCATTTTAAGTACATTTCTTCTGTTCCTCTTTAGCCTCTCTTCTGAACCAGTGCTCTCTTAACCTGTGTCTGTACTGCTGTCTCCCCCTTTCTTCTAGCTCTGGAGTGGAAGGGGAAGTATGACGAAGTGTAAAAGTGCTGGGCCTAGGTTTGATTTCTGCCAGTACTGCTTGATTGTGGGTGAAATACTTAGTTGCTTTCATTTCTCAGTTTCTTCATTTGTAAAGTAGGGATAATACTTTTGACTTTACAAGGTTGTTGTAAGGGTCATGGTATCATAGGGTCATAGGTTTAGATCAGGAAGGGACTTTAGAGAACATAAGTTTTTATTTATAATCAACATTAATTTAACATTTAATCAACAATAATTTGCTTGCCTCAAAATCTAGAAAGACTTTAGGATATGATTTGTGTGGTCCTGTTTCTTTTTAAAAAAAGCTATTTAGAGATCAGAACTGATGCCTTCTTTTTCTGTTGATAAATTTTCATAAATCAAGCAAGAGATATTCAAGAGCATTTTATTGTTAATTCTTTTCAAATGTAGCTACTACATAGTAGTTAAAGGCAGCCCTCAAAGGACTTTAGTTGTGAAAGTTTAGAAAACAGATGTCACTTGAATCAGATTTTACTCATCTTTTTTACTCTACATCTTCCCTCCTCTGCCCTCCAAACAATATCTAGAGCAATGTGGAGGGTTGTGTGTAATTGGAGGAGAGAAGCATTCACACTCCTTTTCCTCGGTGCTGGTGGAGATGCTTATTAGCTTTTTGTTAAAGGACTTTTTGGCAGAGCTGTTTCCTTTTTTCCTCTTCTGCTGTTTCTGTTAAGTCGTGGCCCTAGTGCAAGAACTGATGGATGGAAGGAGTAAAGGGCTACAAGGTTAAGTAAAGGTGTTTTATATAGTTGAATTAGACTTTGAAAAAACAAGAACTTCCTGCATTCAATATGACTATATGAGAAATACTGTATTCCATATTTATATCATAATGCAGATTTTTCCATTAAAAAACAAAGCCTTGATAACAGACTAAAAATTAGACCTCCTAAGTTATTTAGGTTGGTGGAAAGAAAAGCCAAGAATACCCTTTGAACATTTTAATTTGATCTAAAATTGTTTTTTTTAAATTTACTTTTGATGCATGCTTTTCAGTATTTTGTCCTGCAATCGTCAAATTTTTTTGTAAACATAGTGTGATTTTTTTATGTTGCTGCCTTCATTGAAATTATCTGTTTCATATGTATTTAAACATAATGCCTGTCTAAAGATGGCATTATGTTTTGGAAATACTGCCTTTTTTTTGCATACTCTTCCCTTATGGATCCTTCCTTTTTCTTAGAAACCTTTTATTGCTCAAAAAGAGTATCTGTGCCTTGTATTTTGTAGTAGGTGATCAAATTTATTGAATGAATGTTTGCTGTTTAATATTTTTAACTCTGCAAAAGAAACAGTATAAAAAATGGACATGTGACTAAGGCTTAAATTTGGGAATTTGCATACTTTTCCTCTCTTGTGAAGTATTTGAAGGCCAGATTCAACATTAAATTTTATTTAATATGGGCTAGGCCTGCCACTTGCCTTATGTATTCACCCAATAATATTTCCAACCACTAATTGTCCCTACAACCTACTTCATTCATTCAGCAGTCTATTAAATGCCTGCTGTGTGCAAAATGCTGTGTCTTGGTCCTAGGAGATGGAAAACAAAAATAATCTAGGCATGGTGCCATCTTCATGCAGTTTGCTGTCAAGGGTGGGGAGTAGGGTAGGACATTTAGACATACAAATTTATAAATACAATTATAAATATATACTGTATTTGTATACTATAGTTGTATAATACTGTAACAGCAAAAACATACTAAAGTGCGACGTCAAACGTAAGTGCATAATAGAGGTACAGAGTAATTTGAAAGGTTAGGGGAAGGAAAGATAGTTTTTCCTTTGGGGATTTGGAAGATTTGTGGAGGAAAAAGCATTTGATCTGGGCCTTGGGGTGGTTAGGATTCAAAACTCAGGGTTAAGGAAGAGGGTATTCTAGTGAATAGTTACTGAGGTAGGAAAATACTTGGTGTGTACAAGGCATATTGAGCACATATGTTCTAATTTGGCCAGACTCAGTGTAGCATCTTTGTATCATAGTAGTGTAGAAGTAGAGATGTACTAGATTGGAGAGGGCTTTGAATATCAGGCCAAAGAGTTTATTTGGCAAGAAAAGGGGCTTTGGATGGTTTTGAGCACAGGAAACATGAGAACTATGTATAAGGAAGATTAATCAGGCAGTAATGGATTCCTGCCCTAGAAATTGGAGGCAGTACTTAAAAGTCTATTGTAGTCTAAGAACTAGAGCTTGGGAGATAGGTTTGATCTGAAGCTGTATCTACATAAAGGTGATGGTTGAAGCCATGGTAGTAGGTGAAATTTCCAAACAGAAAACAACTGACAAGTGAAGAGGGCCAGAAACAGAAAGTTGGAGAAGACTATTTTGAGGGTACCAACATCTTCCTAGTCACCCAGGGTTGCAATAAAGATGTCCTTTTCAACTCCTCACGCACTGTTATCCCACTATATCCAATCAGTGGTCAGATCCTGTCATTTCTACCTTCATAATATCTAATATACACTTCCTCTTTCTCTCCTGACACTGCCACCACCTCCATGCAGGCCTTCATCAACTCATGCCCTGACTATTGCAGTAGCCTTCTGGTTGGTCTCCCTATGTCAAGTCTTTCCCCACACTAATCCAGCTTCCATTTAGTTATCAAATTGATGTTCTCGAAAGTGCAGGTCTGACCACATCAGCCCTCATTCAGTCATTTCCAGTGGCTCCCTGTAACCTCCAGGATCAAAAGTAAAATCCTCCTTTTAAAAGCTTTTTGTAACTTGACCCTTTTCTGCCTTTCCTCTCTTCTTAGACTTTCCTCTCCTCTTTGATTCAGGGACGCTTTCTCACCCAAGACACTCCATTTCCCAACTCAGTGCATTTTCACTGGTTGTCACTCATGCCTGTAATTCTCTTCCACCTCATTTCTGCTTTCTAGCTTCCTCCAAGTCTCAGCTAAAGTCCTACATCCTACAAGAAACCTTTTCCATTCCTCTGAGATTATCTTCCATCTACCCTGTGTAGATCTCGTATATACTGTTATTTACATGTTGTCTCCTTTCGAATATATGCTCCTTAATGCAGACTTAGGTTTTACTCTTTGTATTTCTAGTGCTTAGCATAGTACCTGGCACATAGGTGCTTAATAAATGCCAGTTGATTGACTGAGGAGAAAAGGGATCATATCTTATCATAGAATTTAATAGTTGAAAAAGACCTTAGAGAGGTAACTTGCTAGCTGAATAACTGTAGACAAAATGCAACCTCTGTGGGCTTCATCTGTAAAATGAGTGGGTTGGACAAGATCAGAGATGTCAAACATAGTGTGATGATGGAACCAGATTAAAATGGAATTGGAAAATATTTAACAAAATAAATAAAAGCACAAAACAGAAATGTTAATATATAGTTTTCTAAGCCCATATATGACCTGCAGGCCATATATATGGTTTAGTGGCTTTGTTACTATTTGAGGTTGATGCCGCTGGACTAGATAATACCTAAAGTTCTCTATAGTTCTAAATCCTAAATTATGTGGTATTAGGAGCAATCAGCACTATGAGGAAAACCAGGAGAGTGACCTCTCTAAAACTAAAGAGAAAAGAGTTTCAAGGAGTATGCAATAAGCTTGGTCAGTGTTGCAGATAAATATCGGAGAAGATGACATGTCTAAGCCAGTGGATTTGTTTGGCTATAGGGATATCATTGATGACTTTTAACAGAAAGATTTATGAAAAGAGATGTGACTGAAATCCAGCTTCTAAATGAGCAAAAAAGGAATGAAGTTGAGGTAACTGGAGTAGTAACTTTTTAGGGTTTTTTTGGGGGGGGGCATCATTTTACATTTTTGTCATTATGTACTTTGTTTTCTTGGTTCTGTTTGCTTTACTTGGCATGATTTCCTGTTGATCTTCCTGTGCTTTCTGTATTCTTTATATTCATTGTTTCCTAGTAGTATGCTATTATGTGTTTGTACCACTTTGTTTTTTTTATTCCTCAATTGATGGTCGTGTACTTTGTATCCAGTTCATTGTTACTGAAAAAAAAATGTTGCTATAAATATTTTGGTGCATCTTTCTGTCCTTAACTTCTTTGTGGGTTTTTGCATGGCAAGGGGATCACTCGTTCATGGGTTGTGGACATTTTGGTCACTTAGTGCCATATTGCTTTCCAGAATGGTTGGACCAATAAACAATTCCACCAACAGTGTATTAGTATGCATAACTTTCTGCATCCCTGGAGCATCAACAGTTTCTTATTTTTTCATCTTTGCAAATTTGCTGGGTGTGTATGAGGTGAAATCTTAGAGTTGTTTTGTCTTGAATTTATCTTATAAGTGATTTGGAGCAGTTTTTCATCTGGTTCTTAATAGTTGGCAGTTCTTTTGAGAATTGTTCATATCCTTTAATATAGATGTTTCAAGGAGCTTAATTTTTGAAAGGAAGCTGAAATGGGACTGTAGTTTAGTGAGGTAGAAGGGCCAAGAGATGGATTTCTGTTTGATAGCTTTAAGTCTTGGGATCTGAGCATATTTGTAGGCAGATGAAAGGAACCAGTGTGAAAGGAAATATATACCAGGGAGGAGGAAATGAGGAGTAGGTAGCTTGGTAGTGAAGTGTGGCTAGAGTACTAGTCCTGGAGCCTGAGTTCAAATTAAACGACAGACACTACTGTGTCTGTGTCATCTTGGCCAAGTCACTTAACTTCTGTTTGTTGCTGTTTCCTCAGCTTCAGATTGGGGATAATAATAGCACCTCCCTTCCAGGGTTGTTGTGAGAATCAAATGAGATAATATCTGTAAAAGTGCTTAGCATAATGCTTGGCACATAGGTACTATATAAGTGTTATCATTATTATTGTTATCATCATCATTAGACAGGGAGATGAAGCTTGAGAGATGGGATCAAGGTTAGTATGTTTGAGGAAACATCAGCATGTATATTGAAGTAATATACTAGGTTCATACTGTGGGGACAAAAATCCTAGTGATAGCTTGTTTTAAATACATAGTATATAGTTAGATACATTTACTTATGTGGTATTATTATTATAAATCACTCTCTTTTCAGGCCTTTGTTGGTGCAAGACACCAACCTTCAGGCCAGTTTCTTTTTTATACGTTTTCCTTGTCATCATCAAGGTTAGAGAGTTTAGAGTCCAGGGCTCTGTCCTGGGCCCGCTTTTGTTATTCTTCCGTACATTCTTACTTTGTGAGTCCATCAGCTTCTGCAGGTTCTGCATATCCTTATGCAGATGGCTTCCAAATATACTTACTCATTCCTCACCCCTCTCCTGAGATCTGTTCCCAAGTCTTCAATTACCTTTGAATCATCTTAAACTCTATGTGTCCAAAACAGATCTTTTAACTCCCTATTTCTGTGAAGAACACAGTCATTCTTCCATTCACTCAGTTCATAACCACCTAAGAGTCAGCCTCAATCTTTTAATCTTTCTGGCCTGTCATAAATTATCAGACACCAAATCTTGTTAATTTTACCTCTGAAGCAGCTCTCTCATTTGTGCCCTCTTCTCCACTCACACAGCAGCCACCCTAATTCAGGTTCGCATCTTCATTTGTCTCACCGAAACTATTGCAATAGCATCCTAATTGGGTCCTAATATCTAGCCTTTCCCTTTGCCAGTACATCCTCTACACAGCTGCCAAATTGATAGTCCTAAAACATAGATCTGACCATATTACTACCCTGCTCAAGAATTTTCCTTGGATCCCAATATTAGCTTCTAAAATAAAATACAAACTCTTCTGTTTGACATTTGAAGGCCTTCACAATCTGGCTGCATCCTATCTTTCTAGGCTCATTACACATCATTCTTGTGCACTGATTTTCTAGCCATACTGATCTACTTGCTGGTCCCTGAATACAACATTCTGCCTTCCATCTTCATGGCTGAATACAGATTATCCTCTGTGACTAGAATGATCTCCCTCCTCACCTCTGTGTCTTGGAACCCCTAGCTCCCTTCGAGGTTTGACTTAATTACTACCTTAAATAAGGGGCCTTTCCTAATTGCTTTCCAGCAACAGCCTGCCAATTGGTGTGCCTACCACAAGTCTTTCCCCACTCTAGTCCATCGTCATTCAGCTGCCAAAGTGATTTTCCTAGAGCATAGATCCAACAACGTCACCCTCTTTTGCCCCCTTATTCATTAAACTCCAGTGGCTTCTTATCACCTCTAAGATCAAAGTCTCTGACATTCAAAACCCTTCATAACCTGGCCTCCCTTACCTTCCCAGTCTTTTTATACCTTACAATCCTCCTCCCTCCCCACATACTCTTCAATCCAGTGACACTGACTTCTTGGCTGTTCCTCACACAGGACACTATTTGCATTTGTCTTCCCTGTTAGATTATGAGCTCTTTGAGGGCAGGGACTGTCTTTTGCCTTTCTTTGTATTCCAGAGTTTAGCACAATACCTAGCACATAGTATAAGGTCCTTGATAATAAATGCTTGTTGACTGACTGATCCTCAAGTTTTCAGTGTCCCATCTCCTTTCTTCCTGTTACTTTATATTTGTTTTTCATTTACTTATTTGTGTACTCCCCTCTGACATTCTTTTACAACCTCTTCAATGTCAGCTCCTTTAGCACAGGGACTATATTCATTTTTGTCTTTGTATCCCAAGTGCCTTGCACATAGTAAACATTGACTAAATGCTTGCTGAATTGAATTTTCAATTAGAGTGGCAAAGTGGTAAAACTGTGGTGAGGAATAGAAGTAGCTACTTTTACTCTCTTGATTTTCTCATGTGCTTTTGATTTTATCTTTTCTCACCATGTGTATTTTGTCTCAAACGCAAAGGACATTGTGACATTTCTGAAAATTCAATTAATTTCACTTCGCTTTCATAGATGTGAAAGAATACTTTTTTGGGTGGGTCAAGTCAACAAGCATTTACCTACTCTGTGCCAGGCATTTTGCTTAGAATTGGGGATGCAAAGAAACCAAAACAAATTAAAAACAAAAGAAACAAACAGCCCCTGCTCTCTAGAAGCTCACAGTCTAATGGGGTATTAAATGCAAACAACCTTGTAGGAAAAAGATTTTTGTAGGATAAACTGAAGGTAATCACAGAGTCAAGGCACTTCATTGGGAAACACTTCCCGAAGAAGATGAGATTTTAGTTGGGACTTGCTAGAAAGCAGAGATGAGGTGGAAGAGGATTCCAGGTATATGGACTAACCAGTGGAAATGCACTGAGTCAGGAGATGGGAATATCTTGTTAAGGAACAGCAAGAAGGTCAGTGTCACTAGCTTGCAGAATATGAGGGGGATGCAGAGTATGAGGGAGTAAGGCATAAGAAGACTGGAAAGGTAGCAAGGAATCAGGTTATGAGGGTTTTTAAAAAGCCAAACAGATTCTAGAGGTGATAGGGAGCCACTGGAGTTTATTAAGTAGGGGAGTGACATGGTCAGGCCTGAAGATCACTTTGACAACTAAGTGGAGGGGAGACTAGAGTGGAGAGATAATTGAGGCAGGTAGACCAACCAGCAAGCTATTGTAGTAGTCCAGATTTGAGGTAATGAGGTCCTGTTCTGCTATGGTGATTGTGCCAAAGGAGAGAAGGGGACATATACAATATGTTATGAAGGAGAGAAGAGGAGGAGTCACAAAATCAGATGACAATAGAATGTTGTAACAAAACTCTGGGAGTCATCTCTCTTAACCTATCAACTTCCTCACCTGTAATTTTTTTTTTGCTTTAATTTTTTTCTCCTTGAAACTATCCTTTATACTTTTCTCAATGTCTCTTTGGATCTGATTGAGGCAACATGGCCTACAGAGGTAGAAACAAAACACATGACTTGGCTTAAATTGAGTTAAAGAAGCAGGCTGGTGATCTAGGTAGTGGTGATGGCCTTTGTAACTTTTTAAGCTATGGAACCCATAGCTTCAAATATGAAATATTTTATTCAGGCTGCAAGTATATCTATATCTATAACATGTCATGTATAAATGCAGTTATAGAATTATAACTTTAATAGCTAGCATTTAGAGCTAGAATCGACCTTAGAGGTAAGGTAAGCTAATCTAAACAAAAACATAAGTATAAAAAAGATTAATATACTAAACATGTATTTTTTTTTAGGCAGTTGGGGTTAAGTGACTTGCCTAGGATCACACAGCTAGTCAGTGTTAAGTGTTTGGTCTGAGGCCGGTTTTGAACTCAGGTCCTGCTGACTTCAGGGCTGGTGCTCTATCCGCTTTGCCACCAACTGCCCCTCCCCCCCTTAAACCATTCATCATATTTTTTCCCCTTTTTTTAGGGGGGGGAGCCTAGGCAGTGGGGTTAAGTGACTTGCCCAGGGCCACACAGCTAGTAAGTGTTATGTGTCTGAGGTCAGATTTGGACTCAGGTCCTCCTGAATCCAGGGCCATGTTCTATCCGCTGCACCACGTAGCTGCCCCCTTAAATATGTATTTTTAATGTGTAAAGCCAAAAAATAAGAATAAAGAAGGAAATCTTGAAAATGAAGGAGGAAATAGATAACTTGGAAATAAAAAATACAGAAGCACTGATTAAAAACTAAACTCTGGTTCTTTGAAAAGACTGGAAAAAAAACCCTGATAAACCTTTAGCAATTGTAATTAAAAAGAAGCAGAAGGAAAATAAAATTTAAAAAAATGTAAAAATGAACAAGATGAAATCACAGTAACAGGAGAAATAAAAAGAATGATCAAAACTTAAAAATAGACACAAACCAACAAAACAGAATTCAAAAAAAATTGAAGATTATTTACAAAAAATGTAAAGTACTCAAATGAACAGAACATCAAATAGAACCCATAATTCCATTTCATAAGAGAAAACTGAAGTAGCTGTAAAAGAACTATGAAAGGAAAAAAATATTCCTGGTCCAGATGGATTTTCAGAAGAATTTTATTAAGTCTTTAAAGAGTAATTAACATCTAAGCTACATGCTCAAAAATTGAGACAAATGAAACAACTATAGTTCTGATACTTAAATGAGAAATGATAAAGCAAAATTCTCCAATGAATATAAGTTGGAAAATTTTAAATAAAATCCTAACAGAAAAGATTGTAACAATTTATTTTAAAAATCATTCACTACTATAAAATTTATGTCAAAGATAGCAGGGATTATTCAACATTAGGAAAACATTTGACATAACTGGTCCTATTAAAAGCAAAAATATTCAAAACCACACTGTTATACCAATTGCTGTGGAATGAACTTATGAAAGTGTAAAGCATTTATTTATGCTAAAATCCTACAAATTATAAAGAAAGATCTTTTTTTAAAAAAATGATTAAAAATATCCAAAAACTGGCATTTTATGCAGTAGGGAAACACTAGAAACTTTCTCATTAAATTCAGGAGTTAAACAAGGATGCCTCCTTTCCCTATTCTTATTTGACAAAGAAATGCTAGCAATAACAATAAGACATGAGAGATATTATTAAAGGCATAAAGATGAGACGAAATTACTCATGTTTTCCGATTTTGTTTTAAATGATAGTTTGATAGATTTTTCTCAATGCAAATATGCCCTTCAGTGATACAGATTGCCATGTATTCACATAATGGTCTATAATAACAATTAGCATTTATATAGCACTATAAGGCTTACAGTCCTTTATAAGTGTCATCTCATTTTATCTTCGCAACAACCCTGGGAGGCGGTTACTATTATTATTCCCATTTTACAGATGGGGAAGCTGATATTAAGTGAATTGCTCAGGGTCATACAGCTAATAAGTATCTGAGGCTGGATTTGAGTTTAGGTGTTCCTAACTCCAATTCCAGCACCACCTAGCTGTTTCATATCTTTCCATAAATTTACCACAGGGGCCTACCCATGGGGGCTTTTCTCTAAATCTTATCATTGTGTGGATACCATGGGCTTTCTAATCATTTATCCCTTTCTCTTGCTACAGAATCATGCTACACTTCCATTTTCGTCATACATCATAATGATAATAATATCTTTTGTTTAGCTTCTCTTGCACATTTCTTCACTGAAATATCTTGCAGCCAACTCACACTCACCATAACTATTTCCCTTTGGGTGACCAGCAACTTTAATTCTTTGGAGACTACAATATTCCAGAACTCATACCTATTACATTGTCAGTAGTATCACTCAGTTTCTTTATTCCTACAAACCTGGTGCTAAATGTTGTGAAAGGTAGTCACAAAACAGCAATAATTTGATCTACTGCAGTTCATATTATCCAATCTCAACTTGGCTCTCACTAATACACTGTAGTTCTGACACTTCTTCTTAATTGACTCTTAGATTCCTCGGGGAGTCTGTTCCAAGCCTTCTCTTCAAGCTATTTATACCCTTCTTTATCCCTTGTTCTCTCCTGTTCTATTCAAAGAAATCTGGCTAAGTTTAAACCCCTTTAATTAGCTCCATCCTCTAATCAATGTCTTTTTACCTACTCTCTCCTTTGTTGTTGCCTACAAACATGCCCAGGTGTTCCCTATCCTTAAAAAACTCTTCACTTGTTATTGTCATCCCCTCAAGCCATCATCTTGTATCTTTCATTCCTTTCACAGCAAAACTCTTAGAAAAATCCATCTTCTCGCATTCTCTTATTTCCTCACTTTCCACTCATTTCCCTTTTTGCATTCTGACTTTTGACCCCACTCGCTATTCAACTAAAACTGCTGTCATCAAGATTACCACCAAATTCTTAATTGCCAAATCCAGTGACCTTTTTCTAGTCCTTATTCTTCTCAACCTCTCTACAACATTTAATACCATTGACCACCTTTTCCTCCTAGATACTCTCTCTTATGGAGTTTTTGACACTGCCCTGTCCATTTTCCTCCTTCCTATATTACTGGTCCTTCTTAGTTTTTATAACTGGATCATCATCCCTATCTTGCCTCCTAACTGTGGATGTGTTCCATGGCTGTATTCTGGGCTCTCTTCTCTTTCTCTGTACTCACTTGATGACCTCATTAGTTCCCCTGAGTCTTTATCATTTTTATGCTAATGATTCCCAGATTTATACATCCAGATTTATACATCTCCTGAACTCTAGTTCTACATCATTGCTTATTGAATATTTCAAACTAAATGCTGAATCTTAAATTCAGTATGTTCAAAACATAATTCATGATCTTTTCCCCAGAACTAGCCATCTTTCTAACTTTCCTGTTTTTAGTGAGGTTAACACCATCCTTACTCAGCTGTGCACCCTAGGTATCATCCTCTCATCCCACATATTTGAATCATTGCCAGATCTTGTCATTTCTGTTATCGCAACATCACTCCTTTGTCCCCTTTTCTTTACTCACAGAGCTATCATCCTAGTACATACCTTTGTTAACTGTAGCATAGACTGTTGCCCCTTAATTGGTCTCCCTACCTTAGGTTTTTTTCCACTCCTTTTTAGAAGTGATTTTCCTAAAGTGCAGATCTGACCATATCACATCTCTCCCTCATCAACAAATTCTAGTACAGGGTTTCTTAATCTTTTTTGAATCATAGACCCCTTTGGCAGTTTGGTGAAGCCTGTGGTCTTTTTGCAGTCCAGTGAAGTTGATGGGCTTTTTTTTTCTTTCCAGAATAGTGTTTTTAAATGCATAAAATAAAATGCACAACAAAGGGAACCAATTAAATTAAAATAGTTAACAATATATTTTTTTAAAATCACACACAAGTTGATAGACCCCAAGTTAAGAACCTGTGCTCTAGGATCAAATAAAAACACCTCTTTGTCATTTACAGCCCTAAAAATCTGCCTGTTTTCTACTTTTCCTGCCTTACTACATATCATTCCTCTTCAGGTACACTGTGGTCCAGTTACACTGGTCTTCTTTCTGTTCCTCATATGCAACACTCCATCTTTTGTCTTTGCAACTTTGTGCTGTGCTAGAATGTGATTCCTCCTTGTCTCCACCTCATATAATCCCTGGTTTCCTTCAAACATCAGCCCAGCTGTCACTGTGAAGCCTTTCTTAATCTCTATCCTTCTCTCCAATAGTTTTGTATCTGTTTTTACCTATTTTTGCATACATACCTATATTACATGTACATGTTATTGCTACTCTGATAGAATGTAAACTTGAGCAGAAGGACTGTTTCACTTTTATTCTATTCATAACATCTAGCCCAGTGCCTGGCACTTAATAAGTATTTATTGATTGATAGTCAACAAGCAAGCACTGTGGATCATTTATGTAACTATTAAAATGTATTCTGCTACAGAATATTGCTTTCAATAATTAGTAGGGACTTGAAATAATTGAACGGATCCTTTCAGGATTTTGGGATAGGATGCTATGTGTGTTAAGATAATAATAATAATTATTGTTTTTAATCATTTTAGGCTTGATCGTCTTTTTATCTTACTGGATACTGGTACCACTCCGGTAACAAGAAAAGCAGCTGCTCAGCAACTTGGAGAAGTGGTGAAACTCCATCCCCATGAACTAAATAATCTTTTATCTAAAGTAAGATTATTTTTTTCTTAACATGATTCTAGATACTTGCTCATGGGTAGGAAAGTGAAATGAATGTAAGGTTAAATTTGATGTGTCTTGTTGCTGTGTCATTTTAGTCTCATTCTTAACATACCCTAATTGTTTTAATGTTTCTCTGAATATTTTTGTATCCATCTTTTCTCATTACTTCTTAAGCTGTGTCAGTTCCACTTTGTGTATCACAAGACTCAACACAACTATACTCTTGTTAGAGGTTGTGGGATTTAATTATTTAGAGAGATTGACAGTGAGATGTTGAACCTTTCATTTGTGGCATCATTTGGAATCTGACCCAATTTGTTAATGAACTGAGTGGTTACTCAGGTTTTCAGTGGTTTAACTGGTTGGTAGTAGATGGTAATTATATCATAGTTCTCTGTCTCCATGTGATTGGATACTCACGAGCAATGATTGAAAAATTGACCTTCTTACTAGCAAACTTTGTGACATACGTGAAGCCCTCCATTTTTGTTGTGTTTTTTTCCTACTATTTGGGTAGCTTATGTCTTCATTCCAAGTGATGAGCTTTTGTTTTTACTTAACTTTCTGGATCCTGGGGGCAGAGGTTTAGAAGGGGTGGAGAATAGGGGTACAATACTGATCCTACATTATATTTTACTTTGGAAATTAGACTAGGTGAGAAACACAGGAAAGAGGGACTCAGAAATATCTCCCCCCTCATATATTCCAACAAAAAGATGCCAATTTAGATGAACTATTTACACTTTTAAAAAATGGAAATAATCCCTAGAAGGGGATTAATTCAGGGGTCATCTAGGGGTGGTAGATGTTGTCTTGGCACCCTCTGGTTTGTGTGTAGCCTTCTCCTCCCAACTCCTCCCCTGCCTTCCTCCCTTTTGCCTTAATAGAAATTATAGGTTTATCTTACATAAGGTTGCTGCACCAGCATTTTTTGCAGTAGCATAGTAAATTAATTGTCACTAAACCTCACCACAAATTTGAGAAATCTAGCCAGATTGACACTGTTTCTTTGGTACTGACTTTCCCCAAGCCAGTTAAATGTTGATACTGTTGGTAATGCTTGTATTTTAATCAAGTGATATTAACAATGAAACTTGCAACACTCAAGGAATCAATATTTTGATTGGCATGGGGAAGTAGGAGGAGAAATTTTGACAGCAGGAGTATAGGTCTAGGTGTGGTGGGGGTGTACTTGGTCAGTCAGAGCTATTAAAACTTGGCCAGCAGGGAAGAGACAGTAGAAGATAAGGATGACAAATCCAGACCCCCTTAACTTATTTTTCTGGTTCCAGCCCCATGTGTCCTTGTTCACTGTTAAGATAGAAGATAGCAGAACTAAGTTTAGAAGGCTGTAAACCTCATTTATCTTCCTACCCCACTCTGCAGTCACCTCATTCCAGGCTAGTTCAGGTTTTGGTTCACTCTGGTGTTTCTCCAACTGATCTACCCTCCTCCTTCAGTGAGAAGTGAACAAAAGAGGACAAAGTGAAGTAAATGTTTTCTTGCTTTCCCTTTATTATCAGTATAGTTCTGTATTTGGGGGATGTCCTAGGCCTCCAAGTATTAAGTATGTGCCAAGAACTATGCTAAGTGCTGGGGATACAAATAGAAAATTGAGATGATCCTTGCTCCCAAGGAGCTGGCATGCTATTTGAGGGAGATAAAACCTAGAGGTGGGTTCAGCTGGATCAGTACCAACAACTCCCAGCATCAGGAAAGATCTGTTGCAAAGACTTGAAGGGAGCTCAGGATTACAGGAGGTAGAGGTGAGAAGGGAGAACGTTTCAGATATGGTGGATGACCTCCATAAAAGTGTGGAGATTGGAATTGGGATTTCACATATAGAAAATAACAAATGGGCCAATCTGGAATATGCTTGAAGGAGGAATAAGAGGAAATAAGTCTTCAGAGATGAGTGTTAAAGGATGAAAGAATGGTGTTAGGAATGACAGCTAATGCCATATACACTATCTGATTCGGAGACATCAGTGTAACATTTAGGTCTTATAAGGAACAAAAAGAGAGAGAGATTGTATTCTTGACTTATTTATTGCATGTCCTCACAATCTGCTTATTGTGGAGAGAAGCAATCATCAAAAAAAGAGAAATTTGAAAAGGAGATTAAGTTAAACTCCTTTGTGTTATCTGACTTCATGTGTTTTGGACTTGGTACCTTTGTTTAGTCTGACTGTCCTATGGAAATCATTAGATACATAGAGTCCCAACTTTTCCGCTATTTTCTTCTCCCTTGTTCTTCTCCTTTACCAACATTTTATAAAGAAAATCAAGATTTCCTTTGGTCCCCCTCCCAAAAAAGATGTTTACCTTTTCTCTTCCAACTTTTTCATTCTGCCTTGAAATAGCCATTGCTGCAATCAGAGGCTTTTCCTTGTCAAAAGGTGCTTTTCTATTGTTAGAACAAAGCAGTGGAGAAAAGGGCAATTGCTGTTGGAATGTGAAATGAAACTGGTTACCATGTACTTCTTACCCAGCTTTATTTAGCAGTCTTTCTTTTAAGCATGGCTGAAGAATGAGAAACCTCATTACTTTCTTTAAAGAATTGCTGAAGAAAGAGAAACCTTACATCTATAATTTAATTACCTTTCCCACTAATTTGTAGTAACTGAGATAAAATTAGGTTAGAATAATCAGGACAATATTTTGTGTACTCGTGTTCCCTTTAATTGGTTATGCAGGAAAAACTGGATTTTATTAATAATTAGAATGCAATCTTTTATGATCACTTATCTAGCTATAGTGAGGTTAAATAGAAATGTATTTAATCATTCTTTCATGTAAGTTTCCACTTTTTCCATCAGAAGAGAGCGTGATGGGTTTAACCTTGTAGTTTAATAAACTTAGTGTTTTGCTAGTATTGTGCTATGAAATTGTGGTAACAAATCTAAGCAAACTTACATTCTTCCATGTTCTGACTATTTAAAAATGTTATATTTGTTATATAACTATTTTATTTTATACTTTTTCTAAGGTACTGATGTATTTAAGGAGTACAAATTGGGATACCCGAATTGCAGCTGGACAAGCTGTTGAAGCCATAGTGAAAAATGTACCTGAGTGGAATCCAGTGCCAAGATTGAAGCAAGGTGCTTTTCAGTGAAATAAGTGGAGTTTGACTTTATAACTGGTTAATCCCTTTAAGGGAAACTTAATTATAGATGTCATGTGAGTATAAATTTAGAGGTAGAAGAAACTTAAATACCTGCCTAGTCAGTGCCTTCATTTTATAGAGGAGGAAATTGGGACCCAGAGAGAAGATGTGACTTTAGAGCCTGAATTTTGAACCCAGGTCATCTGACTTTAGATCTGATCCTCTAACTGCAGATCTAGTCCTCTAACTACATTCTTCCCCAAGAAGAGCTACAAAACCCAGGGCATATTTTTTTAAATCGTTTTTAAGTAGAAAACTCCTATGCCTTCAGAACGTGGAAACATATTAGGAAGTGATCAAATTGACTAGGATGTTTATCATGTTTTTCATGGCTGCCAAGTAAACTCTGTTTTGAGTATGTAATTTATTTAAGTTATTGAGTAGGTTTCCATATGTAGTTTACAGAGAAAAGTCCAGTCAGTCAATCAGCAAACACTTTCAAAGTAACTGCTGTCTTCCAGGTATTGTGATGTTCTTTCTTTGAGGGTATTATGTCCTCTTTAAAAAAGACAGGTCAGTCTAAATCTGTAAAGATAGACATATTTGTAACATTACTTTTTTTGGGTTGTATTTGCTTAGGCAGTGGCAGTAATCTTGGGTGTGGATTTAATTACTTGACTGTGTGGTGAGGAAAGTCTTAATTTTTAGTAGTATCCTGATGATAGTGGTAGAAAATGCATTTATGTGTTGTGACTGGGATTGAACTATTTTAAAATTTTTTCATTGATGTTTTTGTTTTTATATTACCTTCATTTAAGCTATTGGCACCTAGGTGGTGCAATGTATGGAGCTCCAGGTCTGGAGTCAAGAAGAATTGAGTTCAAATTGGCTTAGAGATTTAGACACTTACTGTGTGACCTTAATCATTTAACCTCTGTTTGCCTCAATTTCCTTATTTGTAAAATGGGGATAATAGTATCACCTACCTCCCAGGGTTTTTGTGAAGATCAAATGAGATAATAATTGTAAAGTGCTTGGCATGGTGCCTGGCCCAGAGTAAGCACTTTATGGATGTTAGCTGCTACCATCATCATCATTGTTATTGTTTTCAAAGCTTTTGTAAGCTTTTGTAAGCCTGATATCAGTGTACATTTTGTTACTTGTGAACATTTCTTGCATTTTTCCTATCAAGCCCCAATACACGGAATTGGTACAACTTCTAAAGTTTGATTTGCAAAGTTATCTAGATATTAGCTATTTGATAAGTTTTGGCTTGCCTGAAATTTTTACTCTTATTTCCTGCACATACTGTATTGAATAATAATGTTAATTTGCCTTGTCCCATAGAGCAAAATTTGTCTTTCTTTTAAGCTATAATTTGTTTCAAGGAGATTTTTTTTCTGTACATACATTTCTATCTGCCATTGTTAGAAACAGCCAAAATTCAATCTACTTTTTTCTTTTTGGAAAAATTCATTTTACTGATGCCTTTTGTCCGTATATCACAGTCATTTCCCACTTATCTTGCCCTAAATTGAAACCTCCCTTGTTACAACTAAAAAAAAATTCAAAATATCAGATATTGAAATCTTGTCTAAGAGTGTTTATAGTAATTTGTCCTACGAGCCTCCCCACCTTTGCTGTGAGAGAGGTTTGTTTCATTATTTTACCCCCAGGACTTTCATTAATTTTGTCATTATTCAGAAGTCAGCTTCCTTTTAGCTTTTTTTCACTTATGTTTTTGCAATTTAGACTACTTCTTATAGTTATTTTTGCTAGTACCGTGAGATATTTGCTCTCTTGTGATAGGTTAGGTTACTTTTAGTTTCCCTTGTATGTCCTCCTAATAGTAAGTAGTTTACTCTAAAATAGTATTTTTAAATTTGGGTATAAATAGATTTGTATTCTAAAGGAATTGATGGTGCCTGTGCTACTTTTCCTTTTTATTATAACAAACAAATGATGTACTTTAAGGTAGCATATTGCTTAGAAGTTCAAAATATTTTAGTCTTGGTTCTTTGATAAGTTTTATTAAAGTTCAACTTTCATATAAAAACTAAACTTTGAAAAGGAAGGTCCATAGTAAAGAAAGCTAATTAACTATAAAAAACACCTGCAATTCATTTGTTTCTGTAGTCTGAAGCTTTTTGAGGATCCAGGCCAATTCTAGAGGTCTGAATGACCCTCCGATAGGGGAATGTTTTCAGGTGCTCCTGCTGGTTTTATGATTTCTTTTACATTATAGGTAAGAGGTATCAAGGAGTCTTGGGTCTGAGTTTGGTTTCCCTAGTGTCTTCACCTTACGAGATGGAGTAGGATGAGGGATTATTATGTGTCTTAGCTGTTACAGACAATTATATTTGATTTGTCTTTTCCTATGTCCTCAAGAAGGGATATGGGTTGTTTGTGCTTGTTTCCTTTATTTTACCACTAGATAATTTGACTTCAAATTATCTAGCAAATTCAATATGAATTTGCTTTCACTCTCAGTCTATTCTCTGCCCATCATATCATTCTTTCTGAAGTCTTTCCCTCACTTGTTATAACTTCGCTAATAATATAGGTGTACTGTTCCCCTATAATATCAAGAAAGCATAAATATAATCCCAGAGTAGTTGTGTGATGCAAAAGTGTAAGGTCAAAGAAACAGTCAATTCTTTGTAATCTCTTTTAGCCAAAGGAAGAAAGGTCATATATAATTCTCTGCCCAGTTTAAATTTTGATTCTACAAAGTATTTCTTTTTTTTTTTTTAAGGCAGTTGGGGTTAAGTGACTTGCCCAGGGTCACACAGCTAGTAGGTGTCAAGTGTTTGGTCTGAGGCCGGATTTGAGCTCAGGTACTCCTGACTTCAGGGCCGGTGCTTTATCCACTGCGCCACCTAGCTGCCCCTACAAAGTATTTCTTCACTTAATGTTACACTCTGAATCAGAAGTGGATTCAACACCCTTCTGACTTAGCCCTTTTGTAGGTAGAGAACTAGCTGGGGAGCATAATGAACTTAACCGTAAAGCAAATAATTTGCCCACAAATAACTAAAAATTAACTATGAAGTAAGTCCAGGCAGCTGTCCTCCTTACCCCAAATCTTACTTGTCAGAATAATTTTTCCTCATGAAATAATGTGCTCTTATCTCCCATTCCTCATACTTTGGTTTTCTGTATAGTCAAATGAAATATGTTTAAACCTCATTCAGAACCTACTTCAGAAAGTTCTATGGAAGATTCGTCTGTCACAGATCGATTGAGTTTTGACAGATTCGACATCTGCAGATTGCTGCAACATGGAGCATCACTGCTTGGGTCTGCTGGTGCAGAATTTGAAGTCCAAGATGACAAATCAGGTGTGTATATTGGTACAGTAAGAGAATGTGTCATTTGTGTCTTTTTGCTAATTTGTTACTATGTGTTTCCTATGTCATGAATGATCTAATGTTTCTTATGATGTATATTGTCAGAAGTTTGTCCAAAAGTAGCCAAAAGTATTTGATGTAAAGCAGCTTTGGTGGGTTTTTCTTCTCTGAGTGTGTCAATGTGTACTACATAGCTCTAGAGGACAACTGTTGGTATTTCAGCATTGTTTTCTAATTTTAGACTGGCATAAATTAAGTAGCAATCCAGAAAGCCTATTGTCACTGGGTTTTTACTTTTTAAACAAATATTTGTCTTGTTCTATGTCCAGGGTTACAGCCATGTTACTCCGTAGTCCATATTACCAAGTATTTGTGATTTAATAGTTTTTAAAAGGCAATATTATATTGCGATTTATCATTGGATCTCATAGATGAAAGGTACTTTAGGGAGGTCATTTAGGCTAACCTATGTTTGTGGAACTGTTAGAAACTGTGGGCTAGTTAATTTTGTATCACAGGTGTCCTAGATATCATTGAATATATTTATGTTGATGACCAAGCCAAAACAAAAAACAAAAAAAGGGGGGTATGTAATTTTCCCGTTATCTTTAAACTTCCAGAATCCATCTGGATATAAAATAAATGTTTTGACCATTCAAGATTGATGCCTTGAGTGGAAAAAACCTTGATGGTTTTTAGTGGATTCCTGTAAGTAAATAAAATGCCCTTTTAATGAAAATTAGTGTTTTGTTCAGTTGCTAAGTATATGTATATATATATATATATATATATATATATATATAAATTAACCAACAGTATAACTTCATGATTTTATAAATTTGATCAGTACTTAGTTGAGAAGTTAGTCTTCCAACTAAGTGTAGTTATTAAATATACCTCCCTATGTAGAAATCACTTGAGAAACAGGAAATATAATTGAATCTAGGAACTACTTTAATTTGCATTATACCAAAATGTCAAATTATGGATATTGGGAGGAGAAATTGTTTTATTTTTAAAAATGTCCATTTTTTGGTAGACAAATCACTAAAAGTTTTGGCAAGAATTGACCAACTTTTAAAAAATTATCTTTTAAGTTTTAATGAGTTTACTAAACTTAGCCATCTTGTTAATAATGAACCATGGGAGTATCAGATTTTCCTTTGCCAAGTATAATAAAACTTAAGTGTTATTAATGCAGTTGTCTCTTTCCTGGGAATTCATTCTTTGGTGTTATATAAACCACTGAATGATGTTTGGTATTTATTTGGAACTCTGTAACATTTGAAAATTTAGAAAATTATTTCTAGGGCAATAAAATGACCAAGGGCTCTTTCATGTTTATTGTATGAATTTAAAAACAAAACTAACATTTCCCCACTTCTAAGACTAGCACTAATTAAATTTTGTTGCTGTTCTATAAGTTTGGAACTAGAATTAGAAAGCTGTAGAAATACCTCTTTTAGTGAGACAGTGTAACTATTGGTGTACTTTGGAAATGGTACCTCAGGTCCAAGCGCTAGTCATTAAAAATTAGTTCTGCTTATCTGAAAACTAAGTTGTCACACCAGCAATGCCAGAATAATCAGTGTTGTTCTACTTCCTAAGATATAAATTCGTAAACTGAAATGTTAGTTTGGGAATTTGTAGTTGGGGCTATATCTGTCCATGTTGCACATAAAGTATAGCAGGTCAACACCCTGCTTCCAGTCAGAAATCTCCCATGTCACCAGAATTAGGATTAGATTTTTTTGATTATTGAATCAGAGTAATACAATATTTTTCCAGGTTATAGTGTGGACTTGAAAGATAACTTCTTTTACTCTTACAGCATCGTTGTCAATAGAAACAGATCCCTGTGGCAGCATGTTAACTTAGAAAACTACAAATTAAGATGATCTTTGCTCTATTCTCTTTTTGTTTATTTTTCAAAATTTTGCCCTATCTACAGGAGCCACACTGGTCAAGTACAATTATTGCTACCAGAGGAGAGGTTCAGGGTTATAACACAGACATGGCAGCAAAGAGAATTATGTGGCTTTTCTTTTCTGTTAGGTTGGTCTTTGGGGTCTGACTCTTGTATGACATCCTTTTTTTTTTTTTCTGTCTTCTACTGTAAATCCATTTTCCCATCTCGTAATGCTTTACATTTTTTTTTATCCTGGTCATAGAATCATCGAATTAAAGGTAACCTTAGATAAAAGCTAATCCAATTTCTTGATTTTATAAATGAGGGAATGGGGGCCAGTAAAGTTGGGAGTTGGCCATGGCCACTCTTCTAGTTAGTACCAGAGATGATACTAGAATTTGGTCCTCTTAAATACTAATCCAAAGGTATCATATTAGCAATGAGCATTGTTGCTCTCGTGACTATCTGTACTTAGGCTACTGTTGATTTATTGTTGCAAAGACCAACTATGGTCTGATGGCCAAAGCCAGTTAGCCAGCCTGCTTCTGTAATAGCCTGTGAGCTAAGAATAGTTTTTCACATTTTTTAAATACAGTAAAACTTTATCTAAAAGGATTAAAAATTATCCTTAGCTTACAGCCAGCAGATTTGGGCCCTATAGTTTGCCAGCAAATATCGTAGTGTCCACTTTAAATTCATGATAAAATTCTCATTTCTGTTTTATGTCCTGTATCTGATATTTTGCCTTCGTCAGAGTTTAAGTACAATGTCCATTTATATTAGTTTTGATCAAAGAGATCTTTTCCCTCTTTAGATTGAGCACCTTGGACACCTAATATAAACTCAATTTAGGAAGTAAATTAAGTAGATATGTGCTCTCTTCTGCAATGTTGAGATCTATTCCTCATGAAATTATATAATTCACATTCCTATATTGTTTTTGTTCCTGGTTTTTGCCTTCTGTCTCATCCCACTGTAACAATTTAAAGTCAAACATACAAGTTTATAACCCTTTTTAAGAAAATTATTTGATTGCTATTGGTAATAAAGGTATGATTTGCAACCATAACTTTTATGTTGATAATGCTTACTATTTTAATTACTTAGTTCCTTCCCCGTGGTTTTTGTTTGCTAAGTGGAGATAGGAAAGGAAAGAAATATTTGATGAAGAGACAAATGAAGCTATTGGATAACCTTATTTTCAAAGTATTTCTTAGAGCTATTAAGTAGTAAGTAAAATAATTGTTTTGATCATTAAATATTCAATATTTTTTAATTAAAAAAATTTAAAATATTCATTTTTAACTTAAATTTAAAGACAAAATAAAGGAATATTTCCATGTACACAGCACAGCATGAAAAGAGGATTCAGTACAAAACCTTGAATTACCATTTCACAATTTATTTTTTAAAAAAAACTGTAATAGGTACTAGATATCATTTTCAAAGCTACGCTGCTTTTCTGTGCTTCCTTCTAAGTTTTGTTCTGTTTTCTGCTGTGCACTTTTTATTTTTTTCTCCCTCCCCACTCTGCCCTAGAGAAGGCTATCATTAGACACTAATAGTATTTTTGGTAAAACCATACTATGCATATTTCTGTTTATCAGTTCTTTCTCTGGATGCAGACAGCTTCTTCCTTTATAAGCCCTTTGTAGTTGATTTGAGTATTTATAATACTCAAGATTACTTAGTTCAGAGTTGTTCTTACAACAGTATTGCTGTTACTGTGTATAGCATTCTCTTGGTTTTGTTCATTTCACTCTTAGCTATTTCATGCAAGTCTTTCCATTTTTTTTCCCCAAAAATCAATCAGCTCATCATTTCTTATAGCACAATAGTATTCTATCGCAATCATATACCACAACTTGTTTAGCCATTCCCCAATTGACTGGTATCCCCTCAGTTTCCAGTTGTTTGCCACCACAAAGGCAACTGCTATAAATACCTTAGATCATATAAGTTCCTTTTCTTTTTCCCTAATCCCTTTAGGAAACAGACCCAACAATGGTATTTCTGGGTCAAAGAGTATACATAGTTTTATAAGTATTTGGGCATAATTCCAGATTTCTCTCCAGAATGGTTGGATCAGTTAGCAGTTATACCAACAGTGAATTAGTGTCCCAGTTTTCCCACATCCCCCTCCAACATTTGTTGCTTTCCCTTTCTATCATTTTAGCCAATCTGATAGGTGTAAGATGATATCTCAGAGTTGTTTTAATTTGCATTTCTTTAGTCAATTGTGATTTAGAGCATTTTTCCATATGACTATGTATAGTTTTGATTTCTTCATTGAAAAACTGCCTATTTATAGCCTTTGACCATTTGTCAATTGGGAAATGACTCGTATTCTTATACATTTGACAGAGTTCTTTGTATATTTGAGATATGAGACTTTTATCCGAGAAACTGTCCATAAAAATTTTCTCTCAGTTTTCTGTTTTCCTTCTAATCTTGGCTACGTTGGTTTATTTGTACAAACCTTTTTTAATTTAATGTAATTGAAATTATCCATTTTATACCTCACACTGCTCTCTTGTTTATTCATAAATTGTTTTCCTATCCATAAGTCTGGTAGGTAATATGTTTCATGTTCTTCAGATTTTTTTTTTATATCTCCCTTTGTATCAAGGTTCTGTATCCATTTTGATCTTATCTTGGTAAATGGTATAAGATACTGGTCTATGCCCAATTTCTGCCACATCTAACCTACATCTTTTCTGTATCCAGATAACCCATTTCTTTACTTACCCCCTTTACCCCACTTAGAATTGGGAGAGATAACAATACCAGAACCATTACTATGGCTTACGATGCTAGGTAATTATAGGTTGACAGTGACAGTGGTATGACCCACAGTATTGCTGCCAGGAGGCAGTGTGAACCAGAGTTCATACATTCCTTCTGCTTTTTTCTATTTCTAAACTGGACAGTACTAATGTGAACAGATGCCGTAACTGCTACATTCTGTGTCTGAGCCTTTTGCTGTTAGAGGAAGTAACAACTACCCACCACATAGCTGGCATGTCTTGGTAACACTTCAAAGTTACATGATTCACCACTTGGGAGGTAGTGGACTTAGGTTTCTCTTAATATCCCTTCTGTCTTCTCAGTTCTAAAAATTTCACCAAGACCAGTAACGTTGTACCTATTTGTTTGTTTTGAGTAAGACCGTTTTGTCTAAGAGTACCAAGGGACAAAATAAGTTGATACCTTTTGGATTTCCAGCAGGTACTTAGAGACCAATTAATCTCATTTATAAGTGACTAAAATGAAGGGAGGAGTAATAATTAAAGAAGCTTATTCTTTCTATTTATAGAGTCGTGTAGAATTAGGTCCCTACCTTAGAATTAGTCTAGTCCAGCCTCCTTTTTTTTTTTTTTCAAACAGATGAGGAAGTAGGCTGAGACTGCAAAGGTAACACAGGCACCAATTTGAAACCCTTGTGCTCTGGTTCCAAATCTAGTATTCAAAGAATCAGAAACTTGAGAGGGATTGTGAAGACCCAACATATATCTGTCAAGTGGTCTTATCCAGCCTTTGTTTGAAGACTTCAAATGAAGAGGAATCTACTGCCCAGGAAAATAGTTTACTCTGCCTTTGCATATTATTAAGAAATTTTCTTTATATGAAACCTCATTTTGCCTTTTTGCAATTTCCACTCATTGCTGTGTTCTGCTCTTTGCATGTTTAATCCTTTCAGCTCTTTTAACAGTCTTTATGATACTTTATGATAATTATCATGTCATGCCTGAATCTTCTTTTCTTCAAATTTAGCATCCCTACTTCCTTGAATCCACATACAGCATGACCTTGAGGCCTTTCACCATCTTGATTGTTTTCCTCTGGATGTTCTTAAACTTATCAAAGTCCTTACTAACATATAGCTTCTAGAATAGAACACAGTACTGCAGATATAGTCTGATCTAGGCAGTGTACAACAGGATTATCCCCTCCCTAGTCCTGGATATTGTGTCTCTTAATCAAGCCTAGCATCATAGTTTCTTTGGCTTGTGTTAATGTGATGTTAAATGGTTTGCTTTGGATTCAAACAGATATCATTCTGTCATTTTTAAGATTATACCCCAGTACTGCTTTTCTTACCCTTTTATTAACTATGAGGACTATTCCAATTTTTCTAAGGGATTTTTGCCCATGGTAGTATATGTAATGATCGCCTGAATTAAAGTCACCTATTCCTGTCTGTTTAAGTTCATTGTAAAGAGATTGTTTTCTCTTAATGTTACTACTTTTTGCTTCTTTTCCTCCAGATTGTCCTTTACTTCTATGTGTTGGCATTCCCAGTTAGTTATTCTCTTGTTCATTGATAAGATTTGCCAATATGGACTCAAAATTTTCTATTCTGTTGATTATTTTTGCTCTTCAGGCCATCAGTTCTGCTTCAGAAATTTTTATCTCTTTTAACAGTCAGGAACATCTGCTATGATTCATGTTCTCTTGCAAATTTACTGGGTTGTCTGTCTCATCAAGTGTTGATGTATTTTCCTTAGTCTTATAGTATTTATTCCTGAATACTTGGGACTCATTTAGGTGATCTAGAGGCCATATTTCTTTCTTTTATTCATATTTTCTCCCTTAGTTTATCTGCTTGTGCTCAAGGTCTTTGAGTTTTCTTCCTACTGAGACCTTTAGTAGTTTCAATATTTTCCCCTTATATTTCCCTATTACTCACTTTCTGACTCCTTCTTTGATGATAGTTTCGTCGGAAGTTGGCCTTCAAAGCTGTCTCCACCTTGTCTCATGCTGGTCAGTTCACCGTTCTCTGCTCCGGGTAATTTTTGAGGAGACGGAATGTTTTCCAGTCCCCTTTATTTTAGGTCTGGTGGAGCCAAACCCATGCTTGTGTCCTGCCTCATTTCCCTTTATTTCTTAATTCTCTGACTGACTACTGTTGTAGCATAAAGTGCTGTTCTAGACAGAACACACTTCTAGCTTTTGTTTTTCTGCTGGGGGAGTGGTGGGGTCAGAGAGGAGGAGAATAGGGGCCAGAGTTAAGTTCTGTTGTGAGCCCACGTATGTTTGTACCTCCTTGCCCAATCATGGTAGCCAGTGCAAGAAGGGATGCTGAGTGAGCAAGTCTGTTTGCTCATTTGTCGTTGGTCATTGGATTTTTACCTTGTTAGATTTCTTGATGTCTTAGACCAGTGAGCAGTTGAAATTGCTTTATCTCTGGTGTATCATTCCTATTTTGGAAAGGTTTAAGGGGTTGGGAGGAGAGGAGAAAATGTCTGGTATTCCATCATTAGGAGGCAGCTTATTGTGTAATCATTAGAGCATTGGGCCTGGAGTCAGGAAGACCTGAGTTCAAATCTGTCCTCAGACACTTTACCAGATACGTGGCCCTGGTCAAGTAACTTAACTGCTGTTTGGCTCTGTTTCCTCAGCTTTAAAATGGGAGTTTGCACCTACCAAACAAGGTTATTGTGAAAATCAAATGGGAATAAAGTTCTTAGTAGCCCATGGAACATTTGTTGTTGTTGAGTCATTTCAGTCGTGTCTAATTCTTTGTGACTCCATTTGGGGTTTTCTTGGCAAAGATACTGGAGTGATTTGCCATTTCCTTCTCCAGCTCATTTTTACAGATGAGGAACTGAGGTTTAGTGACTTTAGTGACTTAAAACAGGGTTTAGTGACTTTCCCAGGGTCACACAACTAGTAAGTGTCTGAGGCCAGATTTGAACTCAGGAAGATAAATAAGTCTTCCTGACTTCAGGCCTGCCACCTAACTGATTTATACATTGTGTGTATGTGGTTTTTTAAAAAGCTCTCAACACAGTGACTGGCATATAGTAAGTCTTATGTCAATATTTATTCTCTTCCCTTCCCCCCAGGATTTCTTAACTTGGTACCCTCACACTTACAAAGGGGTACGTGAATTTGAATGTTAAAAAATACAACTTTATTTTCACTAACTTTTAGTGAAATTTAACATTTTTTTCAATTATGAATGTAGGTAAAAACCGGAGTAGTATTAGGTTCCACCAGATTGCCAAAAGAGAAGTTCCATGATAAAATAAAATAGAAATTATTATAGCTAGTGTTATAACTAACACCGAAGGACCAGAATTTAAGGATATCTCAAAGGACAAACCTGTGTTAATTAGCAGTGCATTTTTTTCAATTCATAAGGCAAAGAAAATAGAGATAGAAGAATGAACTTTTTAATTTCAAAGTACAATTATAATATTTTTATATCAATTAATGTACTTGATCTTCTTAGTGTTAAGAGCCCCTCTGCTAGAAATTTGAATCTTGCAGTTAGTTGTAGCAGTTTTTACTTTTTCTTTACACATTGATCACTAAATCCAGGTTCCTTTTAGGATAACCTGTCTATAATTTCTGGTGGCCATGTTCTCTGGTCCTGAATCACCATCATAAATCTGTGTGTTTCCACACAAACAAATATGGTTGACTCAACTATTTGTCTTTGTTGACAAATTGTTGGCTGAATTCATTCTGATGCTATCCACAGAAGGCCTTTTGATTCCATTTTTGGACCTTTACTATTTCAAAGGCTCCACCCAGAGGTCAACCACATTTGGTTATATTAAAAAAAAATCCAATGGGGTATCTATTATTAGCTTTTACTGTTGCTTGGTAAAGTGGTTTCACTTGTTCCAAAAGTATTTCACTTGTTTTTTGTTGTTTTTAACCTGTTTATCCTATCTGTCAATCTTTTTCGTTCTGTTTTTTTGGGAAGTATTCATCTTTCTATACCTGGTTTAGGGTATTTGGCCTTGGCTTCTTTGATTTTAAATTGGTTTTTGTGGGAATAATATGTGAATCTTATGTGGTTCATTTTAGAATTCCAAAAGTGTAATTTAAGGCTAGTAATGCATAAGGTTTAAAAAATTATTATTTTTGTTTGTTATTGTCTTATTTTCATTTTTTTCAATGAGATTACTATTGTTACTGTTGTGTTTTGATCAGAGAAAAAATAACTTAAGTGGAAGACAGTACTTTCAGTAGTAAATGAATCAAACAGAGTATTAACCATGATTGACTCACTGTAACAGATAGAATTTATTTTGCAAAGAAATTTTCACAGTAACAGTATTTGTTGTAATGAAATGACTTATATAAGCTTCAGTACTTTTATTGGAATGCTTTTTAACCAAATGAAAACAAATTATTTTGCAATTTAAAGGGGAAGTGGACCCTAAAGAGAGAATAGCTCGCCAGCGCAAACTGTTACAGAAGAAACTTGGCCTTGATATGGGAGCAGCAATTGGAATGAATACTGAAGAGCTCTTTAATGATGAAGATCTGGACTACACGCCAGCTTCAGCTTCCCTTGTAAACAAACAACCTGTAGGTAAAACCTCGGGCTGTTTGATTGCAAGGAATATTACAGTGGGTTTGCTTCATTTGTGATTCTGCCATTGAAAATCATTGTACTTTTGTTATAATGCTGTACCCAATTCCTCACTTTATAATTCTGCCATCATAGTTTGTCTTCACTAATTAGATTTCTCCAAACTCTTAGATGTGTTGACCTGGACTGGTCTATTTTTTTTTTCTTTTTTCCTCTATTGATGGTACTAATTAGAACCCATAGGTGGCTTGACACTCCATCCTTTACTGTCCTTTTAATATGTTTTACAGGTAGGTGAAAGAGAGCTTTTTGATGGGGAAATGTAAGGGACCAAGATAATTCTTCTTGTCTAATGGCAGTGTGGCCTAGCAATAGATTTAGAATCCTGAGACCTGGATTTGAGTCTGAGTTTTGCCACTTACTAGCTGTATGACCTTTAGCACATAGTTTCTCCTTCTTTGAGCCTGTTTCTTTATCAATAAAATAAGAGGGGGTGAACTAATTGATTTCAGAGGTCTTTTCCAGTTCTAACATTTTGTGAGTCTGTGATAATATTAGAAACTTTGAAATCATTGCAAATCCCAGTCTTCACCACTATGCCTTCTTACCCTTGGCTTGAATAGAGAGCAATTTCAATGTCTTTGGACTAAGACTTCTTCCAGTTTGTGGTATCTCAGAAAAAAAGGATAATGAAAAGGAATAAGTAATAGGGTAAATAAGGTAAAAAGAAAAATAGGGAAAGAATTTAAGAGAAGTAAAAAATTAAAAAAGCGGTAATAAGGAGATAAAAAAGAAGATATCAGAGTAGAAAATAATAGAAGGATACAGATTACAAGGTTAAAGAAGAGGTTGTGAGTAAGCAATAAGGGGAGAAGAGTGAGAAATTAAAAAGCAGAAATTCTCTGTAAAATGAGGGTAGTGTTGATAAATGGAAGGAAAAAGTGGCCAACTTAAGGGAAATTAATACGGAACTACTTTAGGAAAGTTTGATAGGTGGCAGAGATTGCATTGTAGGAGACAGAGGAAGCCCATGCAGAGGCTATGACTACCATTTTTCAGAATAGATAGTCTCTGTATCTGATTTGTTGGAACTCATCTTTTGCAATTGGGCACTCCTGCATTAGTCTTCTTGGCTAAATCTAATAGGGACTGCAGATTGCTTCTAAGGCTGCAGTTATTTGTGGAGATAGCATTTTCTTTCTGAGGGGAACTTCCTTTCTGAAATATTAACACATAAGTGGGTTGGCTAGAGAGCGTCAGGCTCAGTATAGTTCTGGGTGGGAAGCTAGGAGAAGGGTGATACTTTCCAAAACACATACCTTGTAGCTTTTGTGACATTGAGAACCTGTGGTAGGGGGAGTATATATGGATCATAGCACTTAGAATCATAAGGCTAGACAGATCCTTTTATTCTAAATTTATTTTATAAGTAAGGGACCTGAGGCCCAGAGATGCCAAGTGACTTGCCTAAATGACACAACCAGATAGTAACAGAACTTCCATTAGATAGTGCTTTTTTTAAAAAAAAATACATTGAAAACATTAGATATATTAACAGAGGGGAAAAAAGAGGGCTAAGTGGCCACAGGAGGCTAATATCTGGACAATTACTGCTGAAATAATTCTGTTATATTTCTAATGATACTCCTAACTGTAGGGTGATGGGTTAGGAAATTTAACTCCTTGTCATCATCATTGCTTATTCACTTCATTATTATCATATCTATATTGTTTTTCAGAAGTTCAGTCATTCATTTTCATAGTACAAATTTTGGGTGATGATGTGCCTATTTTGAAGTCTCACCTGCCAGAAACCCTCCAAATGGCTGAACTTCACAAAATATGCCAGACCTGCTCCAAAAGGAGTCTCACCTTGATTCTGAGAAGGTGGGAACTTCTCTTAATTCCACATGAAATTGAAACTCAGCGATTTTTAAATCTTTTCAGGCTCTTCAAGCTGCTGAGTTGATTGACTCAGAATTTCGAGCAGGGATGAGCAACAGGCAAAAGAATAAAGCTAAAAGAATGGCAAAATTATTTGCAAAGCAGAGATCCAAGGATGCAGTGGAAAACAATGAAAAGAGGTAACAATCTCTGTTTATTCATTTAATAATTGTAAAGGTAGCTTGTTAAAATCTGGGCCAGTATGGTTTACAATAATTAATAACTGACATAGCATTTTAAATTATGCAGAGTTCTTTATGTATATCCTCATTTGATACTCACAACTTTGTGATGAGATTGGTAGTACAGGGATTAGCTAGATCTTACAAATGAGGACTCAGAGAGGTTAAAAAAACTAGACTGTTCTCTCCCAACGGAAGGCAGGCTTTTCTTTGTGTTAAGCACCTGTTAAAGGCCTGGCACACAATAGGTGCATAATGAGTGCTGGTTGATTGATTTCCCATTGTCATGTAGTCAGTAAGTGTAAGGATTTAGGATTTGAACCAAGTCTTTATGATGCCATCTAAGTGTTTTTTCCACTTTGCTTTGTTGCACCCTTTTGAAACTTGCCTTTAGCCATGAAAAAAGTCACTGGGTTCCATTAACCAAAGGAAGTTTCTCTGCCTGACTTTTACCACTAAGGGCTTGCAAAAGAAAACAAATTTTAAATTATTACCATTATTCATTGGTCATTATGGCAAATACCACTTCATAAAATTTCATAGGTAGTCAGTCTTAAATATTTGATACCTAGGATCCTAATGGGAGAAGGTTTTATTTTAGTAACAACTTCTTGCTTTTTGAATAAAATTGGCTAAATATTTCATTTTCTAAAGTGCAAATTAGAAGGAAAAGAACACTACATTCCAAAAACTAGTAATCAGGGCAAGCAGAATTTTACTTTGGGTTTCTGTAATGTTTTTTGCCTCAAGCAGTGAGAAAGCATTATTGCATATGTTTTCTAGGGTTCCTAGATCCATTTTGGAGACTCCTGCACTAGTTTTTCCCCCAAAATGGAAGTTAGAAACATTACTAACATTACCATCATCTTCTGGGCATGGTGGTGCTACACACCTTTAATTTCTGCCATTAGGGGAGGCTGAGGGTGGAGATTACTTGAATTCGGGAGTTCTGAGTTTCAGGAAGGCTAAAGCTGATGAGTTGTCCACATTGAATCTGGCACTGATATGTGAGCCCCCAGAAGTAGAGGGCTACTAAGCTCCCTAATAAGGGGAGAATGAGCCAACATCAGAAAATGGAGCAAATTAAAACTTCCATACTGATCAGTGTTAGGATTGTGTTAATAGCAGCTCCTCTTCCAGCATGGGCAAGAAAACCTAGTGTCAAATAAGCAGACACCCCCTCCACCACAATAAAAGAAAAAGGAAACCAAAATGTTATCGTCATCAATTGAAAATTTTTTTCATTAAAAAAAGATTATTTATTCCCCCTTTTTTATATCATAGTCATTTCCAGATATCAGAACCTGCTGTACCACCATACACTACTTTTTAAAACTTCCATTATAACAGAACAACAGTTGAACAAAAACAATTATACTCCTCTGTCAGCAAGCAGTGAGGAGATAGGTTTTATTTATTTATGTTCTCCTGGAGCAAGCTGCCTTATTCAGTTACTCAAAGTTTGGTTTCCTTTTTGTGTTCTTTTCATTTACAATATTATAGTTATTTGTGTATACTATTCTCCTGGCCCTTGTTTTATTCTGTATTAATCCATACAAGTTTTCCATGTTTTTCTGAATTGTTTCATAATAAATATATTCATAATTTCTTACTACACAGTAATATTCCTTTACATTTGTTTGTTAGCATTTTGTTTGATACTCACCTTCATTTAGGAGGGATTCATTTTGTTTCCCTTTCTTCATGCAGCACTTCAACCTTCTTTTAACTTTAGAATAAAAAGATAGTGTCATTAAATGTCATAATTTCCTGGCTTCCCTTCTTGAAATGGATTCTGGGAGGTATGTGACTGGATATTCTTTAGCTATCAGCTTTAATTTCACACAGCAACTTAACTAAAAATCATTAGGTCAGCAGCTACATTGTCAGGTTATAACATTACTACCACCACTTCCCAGTCCGGTGGTAGCATATATGAAGTGCTTTCCATGTACTGTCTCATCTGATACTCATAATTCTGTGACACAGCTGGGGCAGGACCATCGTTCCCACTTGACACAAAATTTGAATCTTGAAGAGGTTAAGCGACCTACCAAAGGTCAAATAGCGAGGGAGTGGCAAAGCCAGAACCTGAATCCAGGCTTTCCTCACTAGAGTCTAGGGATCTCCCCACTCCTCAAACAGGGCAATATTACCTACCACCAGCTTTAGCATCAGAATGTTGTCTTTATTATATGTTGAGGGCTGGGCTGGGCACTGCCCATACAGCATCTGAACTTTTAATTACAACTCCGACTGCACTTCTTGTGTGGAAAAAAAATGGTACATAGAAAATCCATCCCGTTGTGCTTTCTTAATCTCAGTGAGCATAATGATAATTTTATGTGTGATTTATTAACAATTTAACATTGTTAAAATATTTACGGGAAAATCAACAGGGATCTGTTTATGTGTCTGGAATGTAGCTTATAGAACCTTATATTGTCTTTCCTAGCAAATAAAAAGCAAAATTCACCCATTGGGCTTTTTGTGAAACAGAATTAATAAAAGTACATATTTACTTAGTAATTTTCACCTAAAGATGTTTTTGCTTCTATAAAATGCAAATTCTTTATTGATGTGTTTTGTAGTGCTTGTAGGAAGTAGGCATGTAATTTCCTTCCCCCATGTTTTATATTCGAGATATGTTAACCAAACTATGTTAACCAAACATCTAAGTCTAACAATGCTGCAGACAAGCATGATAGAGGCTTGGTTCATGTTTGTTAAATTGAATCAAATAGCAATTCAGTAAAAACTAGTTGTAAGATCTCAGATTATGTAGAACTTTTACTCAAAATTTAAAGTGTTTTAGAAATAGTAAAATCATACCAAAATTAGTACTACAAAACTGAATTAATTTGGGTAATACTAATTCAGTGTTCATAATAATTTGAGGATTAGGCTGAAATTTACCTTTTTCCTATGAAAAATTATCATTCCAGGCAAATTAATCATTCAAATATGATAGTGGAGGTGGGAACTTAAGAAAATCATTTTCTAGCACTTTGTGAGAACCTGATAACTTTATAAACAAAATTCACTCATTCTTTTCCTGTTTATTCAGTAATATAGATTTTTAAAGGCCCCATAGGAACTTCTTTTGCGTTATTATATTATTAACCTAGTTTGGTTTGTAATACATATTTAAGAGCAATAATAAAAATTTTCTTTAAAGTAATTTTCTAAGTCACATTTTTTCATAATTTATAGTATCACTATTCTGAATTAATGGAGTTCTTATTTTATATTTTATCAACATAGCCAGTTAAATATGCTTTGAGATTGCCATGTTCAAACTCACAAATAAAATCTAGTCCCTTGTCTTTTGTGCATTAGGGTATGACAGCCCAAAATGGTGAATTGTACATGACTTAGGCTGTCAGATTAGTTACTAAAAGGTATTGGAAATTTCAAAAATACAGTCTCTAAGAAAATATCCCCTGATTTTTAGTCACTATAATCCTTTTATTAATAAAATTCATTATTATTTTATTAATAAAATTAATAAAAACTTACAACGGGGTCTCAACTCATAAGGGCCTTTTAGCATTATTTAAGTGTTTGATTGAAGTATAGTATATTAGAAAGATTTCTTTTGTCTACCCTTACATTACTTCATTTTTTTAAATGGTGAATTTTATTTTTAGCAATGATAGTGCGGATGGGGAACCAGAAGAAAAGAGACGGAAGATAGCCAATATTGTTATTAATCAGCCTGCAACTGAGTCCAAGGTCTTGATTGATAATGTGCCAGACAATTCTTCTTTATTTGAAGAGGTATAATTTTCATGCCTTAAGTGACAGTTTTCTAATTTGTTTCTTGCTTCAAATATTAAGTCTATAGTAATCTACCAAAATCTAGAGAAGTGATAGCTAACAGATCATTTACATTTGCATTAAAAAATCCTTGGTAGTCAGTTTTTCCAAAATTTGTATTATTTTTGTCCCATTTCACTCTGTCTTCTCTAGCAGATTGCCTCCTCTGTCATCCCTACCCTCTCAAATATCTTCAGTCTTTCCCTGTGTATTGACTCCTTTCCTCGTGCCTGCAAACATGCCCATGTTTCCCCCATCCTCAAAAAACCCTCACTTGATCTTTCTATGTCTCCTAACTGTAGTGTTTTATCTCTTCTGCCCTTTATGGCTAAGCTCCTTGAGAAAGGTCTGCAAATAGGTACCTCCACTTTCTCTCTTCTCACCCTCCTCTTAACCTTATAGTTAGCTTCCAACTTTATCATTTCACTGAAACTTTCTCCAGTTAACAGTGGCTTAGTGGCCAAGTCCAGTGGCTTTTTCTTAATCCTCATTCTTCTTGACATCTTTACAGCCTTTGACACTATCGATCACTCTCTTCTCCTTGATATTCCGTGCTCTCTAGGTTTTTGGGACACCACTCTCCTGGTTGTCCTCCTATTAGATTGCTCCTTTTTAGTCTTCTTTGCTGGATCCTCATCTAGATCACACCCACTAACCATGAATATCCCTTAGGCTTCTGTCTTGAGCCTTCTTCTCTTCTCCCTGTCTACTATTTCACTTGGTGATCTCATCAGCTCCCATGGATTTAATTATCATCTCTATGCTGTTGATCTTCAAATCTACCGAACAAACCCTAATGTCTCTGCCTACCCACAGTCTCCAACTGCCTTTCAGACATCTCAAACTGGATGTCCAGTAGTCATCTCAAAACTAAATGCATTATTTTTCTTCCTAAACTCTCCTCCCTCCCTTACTTTCCTGTTGTAAAGGGTATTATAAATATTGTAAAGGGATTGTAGAGGGCATCACCATCCTCTCACTCCCCCAGGTTCACAACCTATATAAGAACTAGTATGTCATCCTCAACTCTCTCCCACCATATCCTTCTACCCCATCCAACTTGCTGCCAAGGCCTGTCGAGTTCATCTTTGCCACCCTCCTCTTCTCTGATACTGGCAACACTCTAGAACTGGTCCTCATCACCTCAGGCCTAGCCTATTGCAATGATCTGCTGGTGAGTCTGCCAAATTTTTCCCCATTCTAATACATCCTACTTTCAGCCACCAGAGTACTTTTGCTAAATCTAAGATCTGACCTTCACTCTCTTTACCACTACCAGTAAACTCCGGTCCCTTTCTATCACCTCTAGGATCAAATACAAAATCCTCTTGGTGTTCAAAGCCATTTATAACCTAGCTCTTCCCTTACCTTTCTAGTTTTCTTGCAACCTACACATTTCTTTCCCTGCAAATATACTCTTTAGTCAAGTGACACTGGCCTCCTTTCTGTCCTTGAATGAGACACTCCTTCTTTTGATTCTGATCATTTTTCACTGGCTGTTCCATTCCTGGGATGCTCTCCCTCCTCATCACCTCTTGGCTTTCTTTAAGTCCCAGCTAAAATTTCACCTTCTACAGGAAGCCTTTCCTGATCCTCTTTAATGCTAATGCCTTCCCTCTGTTGATTACTTTCAATTTATCCTATATATAGTTTATACGTAGTTGTTTGTACTGTTAACTCCCCCATCAGACTGTAAGCTTCTTGAGGGCAGGAACTGTCTTTTGCGCCTTTTTTGTATCTCATTGCTTAGAACAGTCCTAGCACATAGTAGGCACTTGATAAATGCTTACTGACCATTGTACATATGAAAAAATTTTAAAGTACATTTGTATTATTGGCATGAAAGACTTATTCTGGAATTTTGATTTGTTAATTTACTTAACTTTTTTTTATGTAGACAAATGAATGGCCTTTGGAAAGCTTTTGTGAAGAACTGTGTAATGATCTTTTTAATCCATCCTGGGAGGTAAGATTTGTTCATCATAGCACCATCAGTGTTCTACTAATGATGCAGTGACATAGATCAGAGTATCACCTGCCTATTTTCTCTTTGTGACCTTCTCCATCCTCAGCAGTTGACTCTTCATAGCAGACATTTTACTATCCTCCCCCAATAAACTTTGGATTCATTTTCAACTTTTCATTGTTTTTTCTACTGATTTAGTCCATTGCCCATAGGCTTCAGCTTCCTCATGTGTTCGTACTTTTTCTTTATTTTTTTAAAATTCTTTTTATTGTGAGCTTGCAATCGACAACACAAACACTTCAATATGCAAAGATCAACAGGAAAGATTGTATAAGAAGTTGAACTTGCATTGCCTATAGTTTTTTAAAAGAAATAACTAAATAAACACATGAGCATATAGTTTAACAAAGTAACAACAGAAGTATCCTATTTGTGTTCATTGTAGACTTCTGTTAAGTAAAAAAAAAGTTTTATTGATGCCTTTTCTGTGTCTGTTACTACCACTACCTTACCTTCCCTTCCTCCCCCCATGTAGAATACCTTCCCTTATAATGTGTATAGTTAAGAGGAGGAAGAAAAAAAACACACACAGCACAGTGACCATTTCTGAGAATGCACTTCTCATTTTGTACCTCTAGTCCATTCCCTCTCTTCCAAGAGATAGGAGGTGTGTTTCATAATTAATCTTATTAAAATCACGATTTTTTTTTGGTCAGCATTCTGTGGTCTTCAGGATTTGTTTGTTTTTTTAATTTTTTATTGACTTTTTTGGTTTGCTTTTATATCACATACATTTCCCACTGTATCCACTTTCCCCCACACCTTCTAGAGAACAAATCTTCCAACAGAGAATAAATAAATAAGAGGGGGGAAAGGAATTCAGCAAAAATAATCAATACAGTGAAAATATCTAAAATTAAATGCAGTGTTCCACATTCATATTTCTCAAAGTTTGGGGCCAGGTTTGGTCACTATAACTTTGAAGCATTCAGTTTCAGTTCTTTCCATTTACATTGTTATTGTTATTTGTGTCTATTGTTTTCTTTGTTCTGTTAACTTTACTTTGTATCAGTTTATTTAAGTCTTCCCATAATTCTCTATATTTATCATATTCATTGTTTCAGTCAGTACATGAATATTCTTTTACAGTCATGTACCACAGCTTATTTAACCATCCCCCTTCTGACGATGCTTATCCATTTTCATCCCTTCAGCCACAATCTTCATTTGGGTTCTGGTCATTTCTCTCCTAAACTACAGCATCCTCCCCTCTTGTCCATTATATAGTCATTTTTGGCTTCAGTTCTGTGAACATGCTGACCCAGACTGCAGCTTTATCACTGCTTTGTTAAGGACTTCTATTTAAAGCTACTCCATTCTTAAACCAACTAGGAATGATAATTAGTGGGTGCCAGGTCAATACCTTGTTTACCTACCATTCATATGATAACTACATGGTTTGAAGCAGCTCTCCATTGCCTGAGTATAGTTAATTTTCATCTACTTAAAGCCTTTAATGTGACAGTTTATTCTGGAGTTTCAGTTAAGCAGTGACAATAAGAGTTTGAGGATAATTTGCTCTGACACCTATCAATTGAGTGAACTTTTGAGATCTTCCTTGGTTGCCCATAGTTTATAAAAATTCTTGGGCATTAGGAATTATAGAAATGTTGGTACCTCTTTGTTAGAACAACTCTTCCTACTTCCCTCTTTTCTCCTAGGAATAAGGTTCTTTTTTTTTTTAAAGGAGGAATGGACAAGTGGGATTTATCTGAGAACTATCCTAGAATTTAGAGCTAGAAAGGACCTTCCAGTTTATGCCGTCCAAGTCCCTACTTTATAGGTGAGGACATTGATAGTAAGGATCTAAATTATGATTTGTACTCATGTAATTTAGAGCCCAGCATTGTTTCCCCTGTAACACATTGTCTTCAAAACATGTTAGCTAGAATTTTACCCAAAAGAAGGCACGTTATTTTAAATTTCCATATAGTGTACTTTAATTTTATGGAAAGCAAAATGTTTTTTTCTTATTGAAAAGAAGTTAAACAAAACAGCTTAAATATTAAGACTCTAACATTATTTAACGTTGATACTTTTAGGTTCGACATGGTGCAGGTACTGGACTAAGGGAAATTCTCAAAGCTCATGGGAAAAGTGGTGGTAAAATAGGAGATAGCACTTTAGAGGAGGTAAGTGTATTAGACTAATAATATTAACAAACCCTCATAAATCAGCCAAAAGAGGATAAATGCTCAAAATGAAAGCTAAAGGGAAAAGGATGAGAGAATAGTGAAGTGCTCAGGGAGAAAGGGGCAGCAGAAAAAGCAGGAACAAGAAGGTTGGGGAAAAGTGGTGTGACAAAGAAATGGGAAGAAGGGTGATAAATGAGACATTAAATGGTCAGTGAGACTGATGGAGTTTTAAGTGCTAAGAAGTTCAGTTGAACGAATAGCAGCTAGTAGACTGAAAAGAAAGGAAAGATTGGGAGAAAGATGATTGGTGGGAATAGAGTTTATGATCCAATATGGATTGGTGACATATACTTGATCATCAAACTGACCTTATGGAGCTAATTTCTTAATGTGTGCAAGTACTAGATTTCATGCCTTATAACCTTTGGTGCAGTTCTATTCAAATCAAACTAATCAATAAATAGATTGTGATTGGGGCAGCTAGATGGTGCAGTGGATGGAGCACCGGCCCTGAAGTCAGGAGGAATCCAGCCTCAGACCAGACACTTGACACTTAACTAGCTGTGTGACCCTGGGCAAATCACGTAACCCCAATTGCCTTAAAAAAAAAACCCCAGAACAAAATAGATTGTGATTTATGAGGCCAAAGAGATTAACTGGTGTCATTTTTGACTAATATTCGTGTAGTTTAAATGATCCATTTGGTCTCTATTTTTTGGTCTTTTATTTGTGTGCAGTTTGAATGTTAATTTGAGTTGTAGAAATAAGTTTTCTCTAATGAAAAGAATACTTGAAATGGTATTTGTTTGTGATATTTAATGGTGATTGTGTTTTCCCAGATGATCCAGCAGCATCAAGATTGGTTGGAAGACTTGGCCATTAGACTCCTTTGTGTTTTTGCATTAGACAGATTTGGTGATTTTGTTTCAGATGAAGTAAGCATCTCACTTAAGGGAGTTTTTATTCAATTAAATTCTAATTTAGTGCATAATCTGGTGTCAATTTTGAACTTTTCCTCCTTTCTACTTGTAGGTTGTAGCACCAGTTCGTGAAACTTGTGCTCAAACTTTAGGTGTGGTGTTAAAACACATGAATGAAACAGGAGTTCATAGGACTGTGGATGTACTCCTTAAATTGCTCACACAAGAACAGTGGGAAGTGAGACACGGTGGCCTATTAGGAATAAAATATGTTTTAGCAGTTCGTCAGGTAAACATTTCAGAATCTGTATCATGGGTATGAATGAAGGCATTTTTCTTTCTTTTAAAAAGTTGATGTTATTTATATTTCAGATATTGTAGCATACCTCTGAATTCATAGATTACAGACAAACTGGTCAGTCAATACAGAATTGGGTCAGCGTAGTATTTAAGAATTGGAGGACTCATCTTTGACACTAAGGCCAGGTTGCAGACACCCATAGATACTTCAAATAGAGATTTTAGCCATATATCAAAAGAGAATTAGAATCATAGATCTGTCTAGAGCTGGAGGGCATCTCAGAAGCTACCTAGTTCATCTCCTTCAATTAGATTTTAAGTTTGCATGTATGCACATATGTAGTATATGCACGTTAATTGTTATCTTTTGTTTCCTAATCACTTATATTTCCCAGTGTGTTCCATTCCACCCCTTCTCACAGAGACAGCCTTTTGTACAAAGAACCAGCTCACCAAAACAGCCAACACATCGGATCTGACATAGACGATGTTCCGGTCCCATAGTTTCCTGTCTCTGCAGTACTATGTTTTTATATATCCCTTTATGCTTTTCAAATCACTTTCATGTATGTTATACAATCTTCACAATTCTGTGAGATCATTAGGACAGATAGTATTATTTCCATTTTATAGATGGCAAAACTGAGCTTACTCATAATCATAAAGCTAGTTAGTGGCAGAGCCTGGATTTAGAACCATGGACCCTTGACTCTTTTTTGCCTATTCAGACGTGTGTAAAGATCATAATACATTGCTTTTTGGACCATCTCCAAATACTTGGGACAGGTAAATATACAAACTACTCATAGACATTTCTCAGCTTATAAATAAATTGGTTGTGCTATGAAATTAGAACATATTTTTCCATAGGGCCAGTAACCATCATAGGTTCCCAGACCAACTTTTAAAAGTCCATGTAAGTCATAATATAGCTGAAATGCAACACTGATAGTCAGAATGAGCATTCCCCATGCTCTGCACAGGAGTTCTTATAGCGAAGTGGTTAGGTCTCCTGCTTGGAAGGAAGGGGAACATGATGAAGATAAGGGGAGCCAGGGTAAGAACTAAGAATGAGACAAGGGCCTAGATGAGCAAGGAAGAAAAGGGAAGATTAAGGTTGGTGTATGATCTGGTAGATGACCATGGAGTATCAGTGAGGAATATTGGTACAATAGATTTGCCTATTATTCCTTCCTTCCTTCCTTCCTTCCTTCCTTCCTTCCTTCCTTCCTTCCTTCCTTCCTTCCTTCCTTCCTTCCTTCCTTCCTTCCTTCCTTCCTTCCTGCCTTCCTGCCTTCCTGCCTTCCTGCCTTCCTGCCTTCCTTCCTTCCTCCCTGCCTCCCTTCCTTCCTGCCTTCTTTCCTTCCTGCCTTCCTGCCTCCCTGCCTCCCTTCCACCCCGCCCCCACCAACTGGAAGAGAATTATGTTAAAGTATTGAGGATAACTGGACCCTTGATGCTAATGCTACCAAATGTTTCCATTTAAGTAGCTTGACAAATTTAGGCTTACATTATTTCAACTGTAGGTAGTCATGACTAAGGAGACTTTAGTTCAAAAAAACAAGTGACTGTTCCTAATTAATGTATGTATATATGTATAATTTAGTCTTTTAAATGTAATTCTGGGGAATAAGGTAAATGATGAGGACCTTGTTGGAGGTACCTTTGGAAAATAATATAAACTATATATACTTTGTAGAGGCTAATCTTAAGAATCATTCAAATTCAGTTTTGCTTTTGGTTAAATCATATTTTATACCACCACTTTTCAGTTTAATCATATGAATTAAGAGGGCAGAAAATATAGAGATATTTTAGTGGGTAAAGACTCAGTGATATTTTTGAACTCCTGTTGTATTCGCAGTAAAGTTTTGTTTTAAGTTGCATTGGAATACTGTACATTTCTCAGTTTTTGCTTTTATCTTTCAATTTGAATTATATTCCTGTTTTAGGAGTTTAGTTGTTTTTCTTCTTGGCTACCTTTATGTATTTTCTTATATATTTATTTTAATATAAATAGCACAGCTCCAGCCAAATGAAGAAAGAGATGCAAAAGACTCAAGTAATAATAGAATATAGGAGGAGCCTATTTTTTCTCAGACATTATATAAACATCCTCTCCTTGAAACTCCTACCACGCTTTCTTTTTTCTTACTCACTTTCATGTTGTACTCTGTATTATACTTACCATTTTGCCCCCAGGCGTGGACTATACCTGCACCCTAAAATGAGCTCTCTTTCCAAGGGGGGGGGGAAGTAGATAGAAATTGAAAGGTAATTACACAAAATTTGGCTCTTAGTTTTTGAAGTTCATATACCTGTGTATATGTGTGTGTACATATTTATAGATGCACATATTTATATTTCTTTCAGTATAGGTGCTTTATTAAATTTTATCTTAACTACTCACTTTTTTCTCATTTCATTGTCAATCTTTGCACTCACCTTAATTTTATTAAGGTTTTACATAAAAAAAGCAACCTGTATTTAAAAAATACATTCAAAGGTCTTTGTCTTCTCCACTTCCTGGATACAAATTCCTTGAGGAATAGGTCCTTGTATCCTTTATCTTGATGTGTCCCATGGTACTTTAAATAGTAGGTACTCAGTAAATATTCTTAAATGAATTATTTTCTTTATGAATAAAATGATCGCTTTTGATATATAATTTTGCAGGATGTAATTAAAACTTTATTGCCTAAAGTTTTGACTAAAATAATTGAAGGACTCCAGGACCTTGATGATGACGTCAGGGCTGTTGCTGCAGCATCATTAGTACCAGTGGTGGATAGTCTTGTTCATCTTCAGTCACAAAAGGTAAATTATATTTCGTATTTTCTCTCTGAGGAATTCATTTAGATTTAGATTATCATCTATTAATTGATGCAAGCTGCTTTCTACCCTTTTTTCTCCTTTCAGCTTACCCAGGTTCTCTGTTTCTTAAGATATCCCCTGCTTAGTGGCTCTGAGTCAAATTTTATTCATTAGACAAGAAGAAAAACAGTTTGTGTTTATTCATACAACTCATGAATATTACATGTGAAATTCCTGAGGAACTTTCTCCGAGAAAAGAGATTTAAGTACTATTTGCACTAGCTTTTAATCATTAGAACAAAGATATTTGGTACCTAAGGTGAATTTAGGCCTAGATGATAGAAATGAGGCAAAACCCAGGTAACAGTGCGGACATAGAAATTATTCAGAAATTGCCCTTAAGAGGGTGCCTCTGTTGGTAATAGAACTAATGAGTATGGATTGGCCTTGATTTATTACTGACTCTGATGACCTTTGGGAAAATAGCTTAGTTAAGGGTCTGCTTTCTAGGAATTTTGTTGCTGAAGAGAATCCTAGGCTGAAAAGGATATTTGACTCTACTCACAGCAACCTGAACTTCTGGAGGTACCCATAACCACCTTCCTGTGAAGTCCTTTTCTTGGGTGTGTGGTGTGATTGGAATAATTTACCTAGCCATCCAAAAGTACTATCCCCTTTGTTCTGATTCTTATTATTGGCAGCATTTCTGAGAAGACTTTTATGGGAGGTTTTAACATAGGTGGCTAGATGCATGAAGTGCTAGTCTTAAAACAGTCAGGAAGACCTGAGTTCGTATCCTCCTTAGTGCCATTAATGGACTGCACATTTTCAAAGGTCAGTTTGGAATGCTGACAACAAGAACATACCTTAAATTTGCTCTGTGCCAAATATTAAAGGAGGTAGAAATCTAAAATAAAACCAAGTCTCAGAGAAATTTTAGTCCACTGGCAGGGGGAGGGGGAGGAAGGCAGGGGATTCCAGAACCCCTGGCTGTGTTATACAATATCATATCAGAAGTGCACAGAATTATTACAAAGTCTTTTTTGATATCCAAGGAAAGATGAATGCCTAGGGGGATGGAGAAGTCTTCTTAAAGTAGATGGCATTTGGACAAATATTTATTAGTTGATTGAATTGGGCTTAACCAGATGAAGAAAAAGAGTGGGATTTTCAGGCATAAGAAACAGCATAAGAGTTCAGATGTGTGTTTAGCAGGACAGAGCTGTTTAGTTTATTGGAATATAAGGTGATATAGTGTAGCATGGGTAGAGTAGAATGGTTCACAGGTCATCAAGAAGCCTGAATAAAAGTCTGGTTCCCCACTAGAAAACAGAATGATGTCCAGTAGATGTTGGTAGGACCATAGATTGAGAGCCAGAGGGGACCTTAGGGACCAGCACATCCAACTCTCCCATTTTGCAGGTAGGTAAACTAACACCAAACAGTTCAGCAAATGTGCCCACAACTCAGGTCACAAGGGGCAGAGCTAGGATTTGAACTCAGGTCCTCTGATTCCGAGTCCAGCCTGTTATATTTTACTGAAGAATCATTAGTCATTTGCTTGCTGTGCTTCTTTTCTAAACATATATAACTTAGGAGTGGCAGAAAGTGTTGGGTTGTTATACTTAATGTATATAAAACAAGCAAAATATGGCTGACATTTAATTTTAATTTGTCCTATAGGTACCTTTTATAATAAATACATTATGGGATGCTCTTCTGGAACTAGATGATCTCACTGCTTCAACAAATAGTATCATGACCCTTCTTTCATCCCTTCTAACTTACCCTGAAGTCCAACAGTGCAGGTAATTGTTCTTGATAGATCCATAGTAAGATTTTAGGTGTATTTTCAATGAAGTTTTCAGTTATTTAAACCTTCTAAGAATTGAGGAAATGCTGTGCAGCCAGAATCTGTTTTCTTCGGAGGCACTGCCAGCAAACACAGTGCAGCTTATAAGAGTGGTTGGAATAGGATTATCAAAGAGAAGAGGACATACTCCCGACGTTTTTTGGGATGTTTAAATTATACAGTTCTTTCTTTATTTTGTCTGTTCTATTATATTCTTCATCATTGGTACAGTTGTTATAGTTTATTCATTAATGTAACCCACGTAGTTTTTTAAGTGTACAATTATATATGGATTAATGCACTTTTATAAATATTATAGAACAACAATGATTTGGCAATTTGTATAACTTACTGTCAGTTAGCTTTTCCTTGGTGTCACAAGTCTCAACTACCTTTTCATCTTTCACTTCAGTGAACAGTTCTTATTAGAACAGTACAAACAGTTGTTTTACCTTAATGTTCAAGCCTCCCAAATTATACTAAAGATGGAAGCATGCCAAAATTGTAAAGCTGCATCTGAAAGATGAAATGAGGCCCAGCAATTGGGCAGCTGTTTACTGGTCTTTTAGCCTAGTCTCTTACACATCAGCTGAAAACTTGATCCACTCAGTTTATAAGACCAGGTAATGAAAGAGAGAAAATGAATCTTTCTTATTTGGGTACAGCATTTACATAGAGGTCATAAAATGCCGTTGGCTGCTGAGCAATCCCTAATTATTTCTGAGGTACTTGAATTAATATTAGACTTTTAGTTGAAAACTAGAAATACATGAAGAAATAGTAGAATGGCGTAGGAATGATCAAGTAGAGGTGTCCTACAAATAGCCCCAAAATGTTGGCATTGGATCAGTAGGGCAGTGCAGCTGCTGGAATCAGAGGAAGTGCTATAGAAAGAAGCCAGGAAAAGGGAAGTTGCAGTATATGTGCAGGTTCTTAATCACCAGGTGTTGAAGTCGGATAGTACAAGCATTTTGTTCTGGCTGTGCCACTGATTAGTTGTGTGACCTCAAGCAAAACCCTGCAGGTTTTGTGGATCTCAATTTCTTCATATAAAAAAAGGTTGTACTAGGTGATCTGTAAGTTTCCTTCCACCAAAAGCATTCTATAAATCTCTGAGTACCTAAAGGAAGGAATTTTATCCTTATTTTATTATCAGATTACTAAAGTGCAAAAAAGGCTGATTATGTAATGTGAGGAAATGAATCTAGCGGGTGAAAATTTTGTTAACTCAGTACTTTATAAAGTAGTCAGCTTTTCATCATTTTCCCCAACAAATGTTTTATTAGCAAATATCTTTCTCTAAAATGATATTTTTTAGGTGGTAGATAACTTTCAACCTATATAAGAAGAAATGCAGCATGCTTTAAGAATTGTATCCAGCATGACCAGTTGCACTGTTAACAAAAACTGCTGTTTCTGTGTTCTTAGTCTGTTTTGTGTCTGCATGCTTATTTGTATGTGTATTTTGGATGAAATTTTGAATACAAATTACATTGATATATAAAAAGCTTAGAAAACACTGGTCCTACAAAAAATGGAAGAGGGACAGCTAGTGAAAAATAGCAATCAAAGATGAAACCATTAAAACCAAGAACCAAAAAGAACAGTGAAGTTGGTGTTAGTTCACCACCATTTACTTTAACTCTCTTAAAAAGGATGTACACCTCGTATAGTAAGTGCATGGACCCAGTTTTGTACTGAACTGAGTTTTTAGTACATTTTCAGTGAGAGCATTTACACCTCACAAATTGGTAAATGGTACAAATCAAGGCTTGATTTATGTTTTTATTGTCTGGACTCAAGAAAGAGAAAATGTAAAATGTTAATAATGTATACAGGGTTTCCTCCTACTTTTCTCCCTGGATAGCCAGTTGTTAAAGATTTACTAGTAGACCCACCCCTTCTTGGACCACATTTTCCTAAGTCCAGCCAACTTCTGTATATCACTTTGAGGTGGAAGAGAGCGTCCTTCTCTACACTTGTCAGATTGACTTATGGATATAAAGGAGAATCTATGATTCCAGGTGTCCTTGGGTTTATTTTCCTATTTAACCAGAGACCAACAAAGAGGAGGCATTATTTAAGATTCCCTAATTCAGGAACACTTGGTCTGGTGATACAGCTGAGAAATGCTGCATTTCACACATTCTGCCTAATGATATAGTAAGCCCCCTTCAATAGAGAATACATGCAACAGTCTATATCTGTTGGAGTCACTCACAGGAATAGCAGATGGGGAATGGATAATTGCCAACTCTGATGCCATTGACTAATCCCATTGTTGTTAAATGCTTGATTTTTCAGAATGGGAAAAAATTGACATAATGAGAAAGTAACTTAAAACAAAGCAAAAACGTTAACACCAGTGCCACAGAAGAGCCTAATGCCATTTGTATCCATCTCTATGACCTTGTTTTTTATGCTTATATGATACTGCAGTGCTATTGAGTTGAGTAATGGTATTGAGTTGTGCAAATGAAAACCGTACCTTTTAAAAAATGATTCAGGTTCATGAGGAAAAATGTTAATATTATGAAGTCCATATATAAATGAAACTTAAATGGATTCTTATTTATCAAGAATACGTATGAGTAAGATTAATTTACATCTTCTTTATCAGTATCCAACAGTCACTTACAGTTTTAGTACCACGTGTATGGCCATTTTTGCATCACACTATATCATCAGTTCGAAGAGCAGCATTGGAAACGCTATTTACATTATTGTCAACACAGGACCAGGTAAGAACTAATCATTGTATAAAACAGCTTTGATAGTGTAAAAGAATCCAAACTCGTCTTACCTGGCTATCAGCTGCTCACTTTTGCGCATTCCCCTACTGTAAGTAGGAAGTCGTGTCTGGCAGCAGTAGTATGGATTTTCTAGGCAGGTTTTTGTTAAATAACTCTTCTTTATCAGACCCATTGTTTGGTTTGCTCTCTCTCTTAGGAGCTAACTGTAATTGGGGAGTGGGGGGGGGCATCAAAGTGAGAAACAAGACTTATGCTAAAAATAAGACTGAGACTGCAACATGTTCTGAAGAATCTAGAGGGGATAATGAGGTATAGAGGCTGTATATGTATTCTATTACTTGGATTTATCTTTTAAAAATTAGTAGACATTGTAGCCAAAAAAGACTTTGGCAAATGTAAAAACAACCCATTTTGTTTCCTTATACATTTCACCACTAATTTAAGAATGATTTATTCCAATTTGGAGGACACTTTTGTATTGTATTAATTTCCATGAATAGGCATCCAAGCATCTGACCAATGCAAATTCTGTTTTTCATTGTCCTTGTGTTGCCTAACAGTAAATCTTACAGTTTTTCTGTCTCTACCCTCTACCAGTCATTTTTCACTGTTCTCAACTCTGCCTCAACTCTGCTTTTAAATTTGTCTTATTTTTATGCTCAGTTGTAATGGGCTTTGTGACAGCCACTTGCTTCAGTACATATAGGTTTTTGATGATATTCAAGGAGGTGCCTGGCACATAAGCAAGCATTTAATAAATTGGTTGGTTGATTGATAGTTGGGTTCTCCAGAAGTTTGATAAGTAAGGTGTTATTACTATGGTAGAGTATAAATTCATTGATTTTAGAAGCCTCTACTTTTTCTTGCTCTTTCGTAAAGTAAATTCACAAAAATCTTTTGGCATTTGACCTTGGCACTGTATTCCCAATATTATGTTGAAAATCAGAGTCTTACTCTTTATTATAGTTGATTCTCTAGCACTCAGAAACTCATGGTTCTGCTATGATTTCAGATTTCTAACCTCTCACTTTTCCCATTGTTGTAAAATAAATACAATGACTTGTATTTAGACAAACCTAGTTTGTCTATGATTTAATGAATTAGGTCTACTTGGGATTTAACATCTTCATCATTTCTCTGTATACTTCTGATTTTCTCATTCTTTTTACTTTTGGCTTTGTCAATGAGGTATCCTTATTCTACAAGAGACATTTGTCATACAAATGTGTTTGTGTGTAAACATTCATAGTTTCTTACCATGATGTACTAGAAGAGAACAACAATAATAAAATTAATGAAGTATTTCTAAATTGTTTTTCCATTATACTTGGTATATAATTTTTTTGTATATAATTTCCATGACTTAACTGGATGTTACTTTATGAATTTGGTAGTTGGTTGGCTTCTTGGTGATCATGGAATTTAAATATTTATTAAATCCAAAATGGCCTCTAATCAAAGTACAGCTTCTACTTTGCAAAAACAATAATAGCTAGTTCTTATATGGTGAAGCACTTTGTGTGTTTTTTCATATAAATGAATAAATTTGCTAATTTATATTGGTTCTCCTCCTACCTATCTGACTTCCTTCTCAGTTTATTTTGCTGTATCTTCATACAGGTTGTGCCCATTAACCGTGGTTGTCCGCAAGGATCTGTCTTAGTCTTCTCTTCTCCCTCTTTACTGTTCCACTTGATCTCATCAGTTTCCATGGGTTCAATTATCATCTCTCTGCAAATGATTCCAGTCCAAGTTTCTCTGCAGAGCTATAGTTACACATCTCTACCTGCTCTTGGACATGTTAAACTGGATGTCCTGTTGGAAGATCAAACTCAGCATGCCCAAAACAGAACTCATTTTTCTCTCCCTACTCCCATTTCCCCCTCCACACAATATATCCCTCTTCCAAGCTTCCCTTTAACTCTAGAGGATACCAACATCTGCCTAGTTGCCCAGGTACTCAATATCAGTGTCATCTTCAAGTCTTCACTTTCACACTTTCTTGTCCAATCAGTTGCCACATCTTTTCTCAACTGATAAAGCTACCACTGTAGTTCAGTTCCTCATTGACATTCCTTACCTCAAATCTCTCCCAATTCCATCTTCCACATAACTACCAAAGTGATTTTCTAAAAGTATTATCTTTATGTGATATTTTGTCCTCCCTATTGTTACCCCCCCCAACCTCCCATCAGTAAACTCCAGTGGCTCCCCTGTTAACTCTGTAGTCCAATATAAACTCCTCTGTTTGGCAACTTAAATTTCTTGACCTTTCTATCTTTGTAGCATTTTTCCATATTCTTCATACACAATGCTTTCCTTCTTCACTTATAACTCTTAGATTCCCCAGCTTCCTTCAAGACTCAGTGCAAGATCTTAAAGACTTTTCACAGGTGATCTTTCTTTTTAAGATTAAATTTTATCTATTCTATATATATATATATATATATATATATATATATATATATATATTTTGAGCATATGCCTACTTATATTTATTGTCTTCCCATTAGAATGTCAGCTCCTTGAAAGCAGGGACCAGTTTTGGTTTTTTCTTTGTATCCCTGGTTCTTCACATCGTGCCTTGTACATACTAAGCATTTATTGTTCTTTGTTTGATTCAAGACCTAGTCGAGACATTCTGCCTCCTTTATGCAGCCTTCCCTGGTTTTTCACCACTGTCTTACTGTGGTCTCTCTTACCTTTAACCTTTTCTTTGCCTTTATTTTCAAATCTGAGTTAGTCTTTTGTATGTATCTTTTCTCCCTTCTAGATGAAGGCATACTCTCATTTTTCATCTTTGTATTCCCAGAATCTAACACATAATAGATAATTAATATACATTTGTTGAATGAGTAAATGAATGACCAGTGTTGATGATAACCAACTATTTTGAAAAGAAACTGAAAGTTGGATCTAAAAAGAAGTGGCCTTGGACATTGGTTTGCCATTCTCTGTCATGCCCAAGTTTCGTGGCCAGGTTTTTCCACTTCATTTGTCACGTAGTCGTTTAGTCTTTTTCATGGTCGGGGCATTGACATTTCCTTTTAAGGGCATGTTCAGTTTTCGTTAGCATGCAGATATACCTGGTGTTGTGTTGGAATGCATAGCATGCTTAATTTATGATGTAAGAGAATTAACATGCATGTTTTAATCATATAGACTAAATAGTGAGCCTAATTAAGATTTTTACTCTGGCCACAAAAGGAAATGCTCTCCTGAAAACCATGTCAAAAAGTGAATCATCAGAAGCTTACTGAGTATTCATTGTTATATTTTTCTGTTTAAAAAATGTTCAATTCTATGAGCAGTATATGGGGAATGAATGGAGGGGATGGAAAGTGAAATATTGAGTATTTGTTAAACAGTGTAGAATCAGAGCAATAAAATGCTTAGTGCTGAAAAGTGGGTGCTTCCTGTATTCAAGAATGAAATGGAATAGGGTACCCTTTTTGATCTCTTACCATAGCCCATTAGTTTTTGAAATACTAGACTAAAGTGTACACTGACCTTATGGATGGAAGTAAGGCCTTTGGCTTACCAGTGTTTCAAATGCCCATAGGTCAGATGGAGGAAACATGGTGAGAAACTATTGGTCCTCGCTCTGTTCATCAGCCCAATGCATTTCAGGAAAGGAAGGGAATCCTGGCTGGAAATTTTTATATTTAAAATGTTAGCATATTTCTTGTCATCTTTAAGAAACAGAGAAGAGTACCAAGTGAGATAAAAAAAGTAAACTGGAAAATGCCTTTTTCTCCTCCCCTCTACCCCACAAAATTGATTAATACCTGGCAAAGGAACTTCAGAACCAGTAATAAATGGTTTTTAGAGTTATCAAAGGGAGAAAGACAGGTAACTCATCATTTGAAGTATTCATTGCAGTATAATGAGTACACGTTAGGACAAAAATAGAGGAGGAAAATTTCACTTATTTACTTGGTGTAGGTACCTAGGCTGTGGAGGTTTGAGGATTTAGGGAGACCATTTCTTTACCTTGATAGACTGTGAATTCCATGAGGGTGGGGTCTATTCCAGTTTTTTTTTTTTTGTAACTAGGCAATGGGGTTAAGCAACTTGCCCAGGGTCACACAGCTAGTAAGTATTATGTGTCTGAGGTCGGATTTGAACTCAGGTCCTTCTGAATCCAGGGCCAGTGCTCTATTCACTGTGCCACCTAGCTGCTCCCATTTTTTTTTAAAATATAGTTCCTGGCACATAGTAGGTGCTTAATAAATGCTTGTTCATTGATTTTGGATAATTCCTGGCAGCTTTAATGTTTCTTTGTCTATAAAATTAGTAGACTGAACTAAATCATTTCCATGATCTCTTCCATCTGACTCTAATATATGACTTATGAAACTCTGCGTGGAAGATTATATGTATACCACTTGTCTTGGCCCTGGGGACTTTGTATCTGCAATTCAAGTTTTTTGTCACTAGTTGAAGCGGTTGTCGTATTTCATATTAACTAGCATAAACTAATCTTGCAAGGTAAGTTCCCAGTGACATTAATTTGGTTTTTCTAAATAAAAGGTATTCATTAAAAGAACCATTAATAAGTGATGCTTTAGAAGTTTAAGGAAGAAAATGCAAGAAAAAGAGCTCTGTGAAATCCTAAAATTTTATTGAAACTGAATTGTAAGAGCTCTAGGAAGTTTATCTAGTCTAATTTACTAACTTGTACATTAATCCGCAGTTCCACAGATGGGGAACTCATTTCATAGGACAACCCTTTCTCTTTATGGGAAGCTCTCACTTTTAGAAAGTTCATTTTTACATTGAACCAAAAAATAAAAACTTGCTTCTAACTACTACCCATGCCCTAGTTCTGCCTTTTTAAACCAAACATAATTAAATGAATCACCCTGTTACGTGGCAGCCTTTTAGTTTTTGGAAGACCTAGATCATGTTCTTTTCCTTTGCCCTCCTTCCTCCCTTCTTCCCCCAAAAATCTTTTTTTCTAGACTAGGAATCCTCATTTCTTTCCAGTATTCTTCATATGGTATGGTTTTCTAAATTCTACTTTCCTGTTTATCTTCTTGACACTGACTGTTACCAGTCAGTCAACAAACATTTATTAAGGACTCACTATATGCCAGAAACTGTGCTAGTCTACCTGGGGGTACGGATGCCAGAAAGAAATAATCCCTTTTCTCAGCAACGTGTGTGTAGTGTGTGTGTGTGTGTGTGTGTGTGTGTGTGTGTGTGTGTCTGTGTGTGTGTATGCAAAATGAATATAAAGTAGTTAGATACAAACTCAAAGCCACTGATGGAATCAGGAAATGCTTCATATAGATAATGATTCTTGACCTACATCTTGAAGGAAGAAAAGGGATTGTTTGAGATAAAGGTTGAGGTAGGAGTGCATTCTCAGCATGCGGAGAGCCAGTATAAAGGCACAGAGACAAGATGGAGCGTGGTTTGTAAGTAACAAAGAGAAGGCCTTTTTCTCTGAACCATAGAGTAAAGAAAGTGGAATAATAGGCTCAAGTCAGGTTGTGAAGGGCTTTAAAAACCAAACGAATGAGTTTGTATTGAATCCTTTACCAAATATAATCACTAGAGTTTATTGAGTAGAGAAGTAGATCTATGCTTAAGCAAAATCACTTTGGCAGCTGTGTGGAAGATATGTTGGAGTTTAGTCCAGGGGAGACTTGATAAGGACATGAATTAAGATGGTAGCTGTGTGAATAAAGAGAAGAGGTCATATGAGTAGTGTGATCTAGAAATAGAAATGGCAAGATTTATCAATTGATTGCTATGTGGTAGGAGAGAGATTCAAGGATAACACCAACATTCCAGAATTGAGAAACTGGAAGAATATTGAAGCTCAGAGAGGTTACCAAAGAAGCATTTCTGTTTTTGAGGACTGTAGAGAAAACTATTTAGAATTTAATTATTTTCTACTAAAATGTGGCATCCAGAACAGAGCACAGTGTTCCAGATATGATCTGAGTAATACAGAGTACCACTGTTATTATTTCCTCTTTTCTATACCCTATGTTATATTTAGTCATGAGAAATACACATCTATAGCTAATTGATTACAATATGAAAACCTTTTCTTTTAGTAATGAGCTGAACAGTGTCTGTCAGGGAAGGGAAGATAGGGCTGACCATGAGGTTGTAGGTTTATTATTAAGGAAATTACGATCAAACAGTATACTTCAATTATTTGCCTACATATTTCTTTTGTTGAAATCTTTTAAGTTCTGTTTTGCTCCTTGGTGGGAAGAAAGAGACAAAATTTTTTCCATATCTTTCACTTTGTCTCTTTTTATTTTATTATTTAGTTATTTATTTTTAGATAAGGGTGTTCATGAATTTGAGCAAGTTAAAGCTCAGACAGCCAGGTTACCAAAGAAGTATTTCTCTTTCCAGGGACTGAAGAGAAAAACTATTTTGCTTTAGAAATGGAAGTCCCAGATCATTTTCATGTAATTTATATTACCCAGAAGCCTCTGGTTTGCTGGAATTTCTGTTTATGTTTTCAAATATTTCAGCAGTTTTAGATACCATAGTTTTTGCTTTAAAAAAATGTTTTTTAGGTGTCCTTTGATTTGATCTGAACAAGCAGTGGATGACATGCTGTCTGTTACTCCAACAGTGGAAGGCAATTAGTAGGTACTCACTTAAGGACTTGATTGAGAGAACTGCTGTGATGGTACCGGAAGCACTTCTTGGGCAGATAACTCATCTTCTAGATAGGATATTGTCTTTTAATTCATTTAGTGTATCACTGCTGGGTATGTATAGCTTATTGTCCTCTGAAAGTCCACTCTGTTTGTTAGAGTCGGATTCCCAGTGAGAATGATAGAAATTGCGTAGACCTCGTTTTTCCTCCATCTTATCTTCCTTTTTGTTCAGAAGGAAGAAGTTGGTGTTGATTTTACGAGCTTGATGCTTGAGTTGTCTGCTAAGAAGATGATCATTGTTCAGCTTTCCTACTCTCATAGTTGAAAGGCTTTAATGCCTTCTAGCTAAAGCCTATGCTATTTCTATTTTTCACTAAAGAGGTCCTGGCTTTGTGACTTGTGCCTTCTGAGAAGGTATTGTTTTGCCTTACATGTTGGATTGAGGCAGAATCCCAAGTCATTGTTCTCTGAAATCTTTTCTTTAGTAACTGTCATTTATGTGGCTTTTCCTTGACCATTATGAATTATTCATCCTGTATTATCACCTGACCAGAATTAATATAACACATGCCTTGTTGTGATGTGATATATATCCTCATGTCAAATTCATTTTGTACTTAATGGAGCCTGTTAAATGAAGCTGTTTAACCTTGCATAGTAAGCTAATTTCTCTTAAGTGACTGGTAAAATTCCCTTTCATAGTTATAAATATATGTGTCTGTAATCATCTGCACACACTTTATTTACCACTAATAAATTTCATCCTTCACGAAGTTCACCACACTAGAAAAAGTTTAAATAAATAAACATTTATGCTAAAACTTTAATTCTTTGTTTTCAGAGCTCTTCATCCTGGTTAACACCCATCCTACAGGATATGCTGCGACACATTTTTCAATTTTGTATTTTGGAAAGCAGCCAAGAAATTTTGGACCTTATTCACAAGGTATTTAATGAATAATTTTACGTTTCTTTTCTTGGTCTTTATTTTTCAAACTTAAGCTTTCAAAATTGTTATATTGTTACAGATTTTTTTTTAACATGTTCGAAAACATAAGATGTGTTCAGGCACCTCACAGTCACAATAGTTAGGCTGCTTCACAGGTCTGCAAGCTGATGGTAAAAAGGGCTTCAACATCTTTATTTCTATCACCATGAATACTGTCATCATCGTCTTTATCATCGTCCCTTATATTTGGAGAGTCTTTTTCCCCAGAGCGCTTTCACATTTAATGTCTGATTTGATTCTCAAATAATCACTTAACAGATACTGGCCATCCACTTGACGGTTAGAAATTAAATTTCCCAGTGGTTGTGACTTACTCAAGACCCCACAGTGGTGCAGTAGGGTCAGAACCCTGGTCTTTTGACTCTTAGTCTAGTGATGAAATCTGTCCTTTGAATACCATGTTATGAACTAGTACAGGAACATTTGTGTTTCGTTCTCTGAGCATAGCAAATAAAATAAACTGCTCTTCCACCTTTGGACTGAAAAGCAAGCTGTTGAGTTTCTACTAGTGCTTGAAAACATTTGCTTAATTCCCTTCTGATCTTCCCCATCACCCATTTTATATCCATACTCACATGCATACATATATTTTATATACTCTGTTGACAATATGCTAATATCTAATGCTCTACATCAGCAGAACTGATTTTTTTCCCCTTTGTCTTGTAAAAACCTATAATTTAGTAAATAAGTGATTCTTGTTCTGCTATAACAAATTGACTCTAAAGTTTAGATTGGACTCTTTATTAAATATCTAAAAGAGTTGTTTTGGTGTGGTGAAAACCTGGCTCATAGTATCTGGGCAGTGGAGAAGTATTATGCCCAGCTCTGACAAAGTGATCAGAGTGATTAACACTACTTACAGAATTGCTGGTGAGGTGATCTTTTCCCCTTAGTAGGGATAATACAATATACCCACTTACATGAACTTAGTTTCACTTGCTTTTAACAATGACAAAGATACACTTTTCGTTTTTCTTTGATTCTAATGAGAATTAGAAATGACTGTATTTGGTCCCCCGAAGCTTTTTTCTCTAAGTGGGCACATCTCTAGACTCTCTACTTGTCACATGAAGCATTGATGGGATAGACACTGTGTGATCTAATTTTCATTCTCTGCCCTTTTTGGACTTCCATTTGGGGGGTGCTATTTTTGTTACTTGAGCTTCAGTCTCTGCTTTGAATTTGTGTGTGTGTGTGTGTGTGTGTGTGTGTGTGTGTGTGTGTCATGGTGAGTGTGTGTGGTGGTAATTTTTCTTATCTTATGATTGGTCATGGCTTTGCTTGTGGGGATTATCTCTTTACATAGAACCTAGGCCTGCATGACCTTGGCAATACTTCTTGGTTTGGGTAGGATTTGTCAGAAACGTTACCAAACAAGTGAAAGCTTTACAGATTTTTCAAAAATTACCTTATTTTTATTGAAACCCTCCCTTTTTTTTTAACATCACAGTTATTTCTGAATATATTTCTGCCCACTCAGAAAGCCAATCCTGTATAACAAAGATTAAAAGAAATGAAAGAAGGAAAAAGGGAGAATTCAGCAAAACTAACCAACCCATTGGCCATATCTGATAGTGTATGAAATATTACAGGCATATTTTTAGTGTGTGTGTGTGTATGTGTACACCCCTTTTTCATCTGGGGGCTAAGAATAAGGAATATCTTCTCTATAGGGGTTTTGCTTTTCCAATTTCCTTTTTAGAGCTTTTGAGTAGGGTGGAGTGTTTGCACATGTACACATTTGTAGGAATTTAAGTGGATTTTTTTCTTTTTTCTTTTTTTTTTTATTAATTTATTTTTAATTTTCAACATTCACTCCCATAAGCTTTTGAGTTTTAAATTTTCTCCCCCTCCCTCCCCACCTTCCTTCCCAAGATGACATGCAATCTGATATAGGCTCTACAACATACATTCCTATTAAGCATATTTTCACATTAGTCATGTTGTAAAGAAGAATTAGAACTAATAGGAGGAACTACAAAAAAGAAGAAACAAAACAGAAGGGAAAAAAAGAGCAAATAGTATGCTTCAATCTGCATTCAAACTCCATGGTTCTTTCTCTGGATATGGATAGCACTTTCCATCATGAGACTTTTGGAGATGTCTTAGATCATTCTGAGAAGAGCTGAGTCTGTCAAAGTTAGTCATCACACAATGTGGCTATTACTATGTACAATGTTCTCCTTGTTGTGCTCATTTCACTCAGCATCAGTCCATACAAGTCTTTCCAGGTTTTTCTAAAGTCTGCTTGCTCATCATTTCTTATAGCACAATAATATTCCATTACATTCATATACCACAGCTTGTTCAGCCATTCCCCGGTTGATCCTCAATTTCCAATTCTTTGCCACCACAAAAAGAGATGCTATAAATATTTTTGTACGTATGGGTCCTTTTCCCATTTGTATGATCTCTTTGGGATATAGCCCTAGAGGTACTATTGCTGGGTCAAAGGATATGCACATTTTTATAGCCCTTTGGGCATAGTTTCAAATTGCTCTCCAGAATGATTGGATCAATTCACAGCTCTTGAGTGGATTTTCTTACTGGAACTTTTCACCTATAATTTGGGTGAGTTGGTAATGCTCTTTAACTCAGTCTTCTAAGTTCCAGTCTATCTTAAGATCCTCCTCTGGTTCTTCCCAACTGACTTACCAACTCTTAGCCTCCCCTTTCCCAACCAGGGCAACCATGAGTTGATCCAGATCCAGATCTGGGTCTGTATGAATGCAAGGTGAATCAGAACTGCTCAGCAAAGCCTATGGGATCCTCCCTGGGAATACTCTTTGGCAATAGCCTGGAATTCTCCACACTGCCAGAGCTTGAAACATAGGTTTTGATCAAGCCACTATCCTCGGGGATTTTCCCACATGATTTTGGCTTGCACTTTGAAAGGGAGCATAGAAGCTGGGGAGCTGGTGGAGTCTTTTGGTAAAGGTGGGCATAGTTTAGGTAGTTGTGGGTTGTTGAGAAGTTTTCAAATGATTTAATCCTTTCTTTCATTGGTTTTAATTCAGACCTATGCTCTCTTTCCCGTGCTTCTGAGTACCATTTATTATGGCTGTCCCATTCAAGAAGCAGAGTTTCCTCATTCATCAGTTTCTGCCTTAAGTACTCAAATTTGGTCATATCAAAGCTACCTCAATGGGGCTAGCAGAATTTGGGGTCATCACTAGTCAAGTCCACCTAGTCCTGCCAATATGAGGGACAGTCAAGGCCATATTTCTTGTTTTTGTTTTTTGGGCGGGGCATTTGGGGTTAAGTGGCTTTCCCAGGGTCACACAGCTAGTAAGTGTCAATGTCAAGTGTCTGGTCTGAGACTGGATTTGAACTCAGGTCGTCCTGACTCCAGGGCCGGTGCTCTATCCACTGTGTCACGTAGCTGCCCTGTGGTTTTTTTTTCCTTTAAGGCCATATTTCTTACATGTTTGAAAGGCACATGTTCATTCTGAAAGCAAGTTGACAGGAACTGCTGCAACCTCCCCTTTGCTCTTACCACATCTCTGTCCCATTTTAAAGGTGAACACTCAAAGATGATAGCACCACTTAACTAATAATAGCAAATAGTACACAAATAGCAGTAATAGCACACAATATACAAATGCACAAATACAAATCATACACACTTTGCTAGCAATCCACTTGAATTGCAAAAGTAAGCATTCTGCTACACAGTCAAAGTGTGCAATTAAAATACTAATTTCAGTGGTTCCAGAAGTCAAGTGATTATCAAACACAATTTACAGATTTACCAGACTTGTGCAAAAAGAACCCAAGGGCACACAATTAAGGCAATTAACCCATATGCAAAGAAGAAAAAAGCCGTAGTATGATCCTGGGACAAACTGGGTCAAGAAAGAGGGCCCCTGGTCTTTGGCATTCCTGAATGTCGTTGACCCCTTTTATCAACTAGGGTTAGCATGATTAGTGAAACAATTAATTACCCAGGGGAAAAAAAGGATGGGAGCAGCTAGCAGTCGATAGAGCACCAGCCCTGGAGTCAGGAGGACCTGAGGTCAAATGCAGCCTCAGCTGTGTGACCCTGGGCAAGTCACTTAACCCCTGTTGCCTCCAAAATAAAAGACAAAAAGAAAGAAAGAGGGGCCCTGGAATATTCCTGAAAATGAAAGGTGAGCTCAATCAGAGTCTGGGCCTGATGATGGAGTAGGAGTTGGAGTGTTGAACTTGCCAGGTAAGGCTGGGTTGGGCTCTAGGGAAAGCTCCAGTGACACCTGGTCTGTTCCCCCAAGTACTGGAGAGCCCAAGTCTTCTCGTGGAGCTGCTGCCATCAATTAATGTTAACAGAATTTTAAATGCATTCAGGACTGGACCAGTCTCTAACCTGGGAATGTGGCCAGAGATGAAACTGAGCAGGCCAGAGACAGGTGTGTCCCGAATCAAGTAGCAGTTTAGTTAATTAACGTGGTCTACAAACCTGAAGTTGTCCTGAGAAGGAGAGCTCATCTTGCTGCAGTAAAGGCAAAGATTATATACATAAATCACAAGTGGGGAGGGGAGGAGGAGGTGGATTATAACACAATCATTTGTAGGGCTTGGGTGGTTTCTCATGGCAAGCCCACTAATGTAGGACAATACAGGTGTTGTTGAGTTCTAGGGGAACAATTCTCAAATCTTGGGGGGTTGTGATCACTTGGTGCAGCCCAGAATCAGAGTTCTGTGGCAAGAACAGGTTTTACAGTCTTTGATTGGCTTCACTTAAGGTACACAAGCCACTACAAGTGCAGGAATGTCAGTTATTTGTAACTATAAGCTGCACTGTAAGTCTCTGACTCCCAAGCCACAAACTGCTAATGAAATGGTAGTTCTGAAAAATCTAAATTATTAGTATATTCATTGTACATGTCATATTGATTAATATGAAAATCATAAATTTCTTTACATTTTCCATAAACTTGAAGGTGAGCTATCATTTGCTCCTGTGACTTCAACTATTACCACTACGTGGATGACCTCTAAATCTGTCCCTCTAGCCGTGGCTTCTGTAAGACAGTTTACCCCTAACAGTCAGTCCAACAGCATTTATGAAAGCTTATCTGCCAGGTTCTTTGCCAGGTGGTCTGCCCACATGTCTGTTGCCACCTCACATGAGAGGCACTCAGTTTAAACTGAGTTTATTATTGTTCCCCTAACACCTACTCTTCCTTCTGACATTATCTGTCTGTGTCCTTATTGCAATCTGGTCATATTACTTCTCTGCTTAAGGCCTTGCAATGGTTTAGTAAGATTAGCCCAGCTGGGTAGTTCTTCCACCTTCTCTTTCTAGCCTTTTGTAATATCATACATACTTCTCAACATATTTTGGACACTAGCCAAATTCCCTTATATTCTCTCTGCTTCTCCCACTTCCATAATATAAGTTTTCCACCTCCAGGCCTTTTCCCCACTTTTTCTCTAACTTAGCATTCTCTCCATAACAATACACACATACGTGAATGGACAAATGCATATTTTGAATTCTTATTCTTCCTTCAAAGTCCAACTCAGTTAACCTCTTTTTCTGTGAAACCTATCCAAATCCCACCTCATTAGTTTTGATCTTTCCCTCCTTGGACCTTTGTTAACATTTTATTTACCCTCTCATGCATTTACCACATATCATTTGTTACTGTTATTTCTGTATGCCATATTAGACTATAAATTGCATGAAGACTAAAACTGAATTAAACCTAGCACTACATACCGCACATCATAGGAATTGAACAAATTTGTTTTAATTTAATTTCCTTGCTCATAAATGCATTTTCATCCCTTCTGACAACTCAGGGTTTGAATTGTCATTCTTCCACCTCTTTTAAGTACCATATAATACATATTAGTGCCTTTCAGAGAAAGAACAAAGTAAATTATTGGGTAGCATTTACAAGCAATGTCCAGGTCACGACTCCAGAATCAGTTCTATGGATATAACATGCTAGCATAAGCTTTATAACACTGGTGTTGTTTTTCTTACTCAGTTCTGACCCAAGAAATGTCTTGTGGACTTAATAATTTTAGGCTACAAAGATGATGCCTGAGTGCATGAGATGAGTTAGAGATTTATGCTTTAGCCATTTATAATAGAATATTGTAACACCAAAATTTAACAGAAAAACCAACTAGAATATGTCTTGATAATTAAGTCTTTAAAATAGAAGTACTGTAGCACCAAATTTTGTTTTATATGCAAAAAATTTTTCACAGCTGAATATGTAATATTTTTGCACTTAAGTTACTTAGATGGTCATGTTTTTTCCTAAATATTTACATGAAGTCATACTGGGGAGAAGATCATAAAATCAGAAATTTAGAAGTTTCCAAACCCTTAAATTTTATAGATGAGGAAATAGAGCCAGAGAAGTGAAATGATTTGCTGCCATTTGAACCCACATCCTCTGATTCTAAGTCTAAGACTCTTACTGCACAGTGTTGAAGTTCTTTGCTCTTTTCACCTATTTATTTATTTATTTGTTCGTTTGTTCACTATGCAAGTAGTTTTGCATTTTAAAAATTAGGATTTTTAAATTATGCCTCTCTGTTAAATTTTAAATACTTCCCTTCCTTCCCCCCCCCCCCCACATAGTCCCAAGGATAAGCGTTGAAAGTTTGGTCCTTAATTGTTGCATTTCATTTGCAAATTTTTCCCCCTATTTCACTCTTTAGGTATGGATGGAACTGTTAAGCAAAGCTTCAGTGCAATATGTTGTTGCAGCAGCTTGCCCATGGATGGGTGCCTGGCTTTGTTTAATGATGCAGCCTTCTCATTTGCCTATTGATTTAAATATGCTGCTGGAGGTAAAATCCAGATCTAAGGTAAGAGTGAGATCACCTAAAAATATCCATTTAATCTTGTATTTAACATTTTTCCTAATTATGTTAACACTGAATATCTTATTAGGAGTGATTTCTCTTATGTAGATCTAAGGAGAATGCATGCAAAAAAATAGTTTATATTAAATTTTAACAAAATATTTGATAAAGTATTTCATACTGTTTTTATGGAGGACAAAATAGAACATTGTAAACCAGAAGACACTGTACAGTTTGATGGCTTTGAAAGTGGTTGAATGGTCTGACTCAAAGAGTAATTACTTAATGATTCAACTTTACCTTGAAAGAAGGTCTCCAGTGGATTGCCCCAGGGATCTGTTTGATTCCATTCTGTTTAACATCTTTATTACTGACTTGGATAAATGTGTAAATGGTATCTTTTATCAAATTCACAGGTGGCACAAAGCTAGGAAGAATAGCTAAGAAACTGAATGAGAATGTTAGGATTCAAAAAGATCTTGGCAAGCTAGAACACTGGACCAGAGCTAATAAGAAATTTTATTATGAATAAATATAAAATCTTACATTTATGTTCAAAATATACAAGATGTTAGAGGCATGATTAGATAGCATTTTGTCTGAAAAAGATCTGGGTGTTTTTAGTGGCCTGAAAATTCGATAGGAATCAGCAGGATGGTAGGGCCACCAAAAAATCTGTTGTCTTCTCAGCCTGCATTCCCACTGTACTTGGTCCAGTTCTGACAGCATTGGGAATGTTGTGTTTGTTCTGGGAATCACATTGAAGAAAGTACTTGATGAGCTGGGGAATGTCCAGAGGAGGGCAGCCAGGCTGGTGAAAGGCCTTTCAAATTAAGAACTCAAAATCTAGAAAAGAAAAGACTCAGAGTAGAGATGGTAGCTATCTTCAGGTATTTTAAGGGCTAATGCCTGGAAGGGGGACATTAGCTTTTAATGCATTTCTGCAAGCCAGATCTTCACCAGGGTCTGTTAGGGGCTGAGGAGGATACAAAGACTTATGGGATGGGGCTTCCTGCAAAGGACACTGGTTTTATTTGTTACCAAGGGGCAAGAAATAGGAGCAGTGGGTGGAAGGTACAATGAGAGAAATTGAAGCTTGGTGTAAAGAAAGACTTAACATTTTTTTTTGTTTGTTTTTCGGCTAGGCAATGGGGTTAAGTGACTTGCCCAGGGTCACACAGCTAGTAAGTGTTATGTGTCTGAGGTCAGATTTGAACTCAGGTCCTCCTGAATCCAGGGTTGGTGCTCTATCCACTGCGCCATCTAGCTGCCCCCTAAGACTTAACATTTAGAACTGCCCCAAGGTGTAGGAGATCACTTTGGCAGATAATTAAGCAAAGGCAACATGAGCACTGGCTAGGTCTATTAGAGTAAAGATGCTTTCTCAAGTTATGACTAGCTGGTTTCTCAGAACTGTTACAACTCCACAATTCTTTGATTTTGTGAGAGCTGCCAATCCCTACATTTTATTGTTTGTACTTTTTATTTCCTCAGGAAAAAACAGGTGGTAAAATGCGCCAGAGTCAAAACCAAAGTAAAGAAGTGCTGCAAGAATATATTGCAGGTGCAGATAGCATTATGGAAGACCCTGCAATGAGAGATTTTGTTGTTATGCGGGCCAGAGTGATGGCAGCCAAGTAAGTATATAGTGAGGAATAACTATATTTTTAAATTGACATTGAGGTTTTAAAATGGTCAGTATCTTTTTTTAGGAATTAATACCACCTTATTTTTGTGTAGCAATTCAAGTTTCCTAAGGCCTCTTTTTTTTTAATATAAATTTATTTATTTTTAGTTTTCAACATTCACTTGCACAAGTTTTTGAGTTCCAAATTTTCGCCCCATCTCCCCCCTCCCCTCACCCCAAGATGGCATGCATTCTGAATATCCCTTCCCCTAGTCTGTCCTCTCCTCTGTCTCTTTCCCCTTCTCTTATCCCCTTCCCCTTCTATTTTCCTGTAGGGCAGGATAGACTTCTATGCCCCATCTCCTATATTTCTTATTTCCCGGGTAGCATGTGAAAACATTTTTTTTTTAAAAACATAATGTTTTTAAAACTTTAGGTTTCAAATTTTTTCTCTTCCTCCCTCCCCACCCACCCTCATTGAAAAGGCAAACAACTCAATATAGGTTATACATGTGCAGTTATGCAAAACACTTCCATAGTAGACCTGTTGTGAAAAACTAACTCTATTTCCCTTAATCCTATCCTGCCCTCCCATTTATTCTATTCTTTCTTTTGACCCTGTCCCTCCTCAGAAGTATTTCCTTCTTATTACCTCCTTTCCTAATCTGCCCTCCTCTCTATCATCCCCCTGCTCTCTTGTCCCCTTCTCCCCCTATTTTCCTGTAGGGTAAGACAGATTTCCATACCCAATTGAATGTGTATGTTATTCCCTCCTTAAACCAAATCCTATGAGAATAAGATTCACTCATTCCCTCTCACCTTCCCCTGCTTCCCCTCCACTGTAAGAGACTTTTCTGTTTTGTTTTTTTTTTTGTGAGATAATTTACCCCATTCTACCTCTCCCTTCCTTGTTCTCTGAGTATCATCCTCTCTCATCCCTTAATTTTATTCTCCAGATATGACCCTTAATCCTCAACACACCCTGTGCCCTCCTGTCTATCTATCTATCTATACATACATGTAATTTTTTTCCTTCAAGTACCCTAATACTGACAAAGGTCTCATGAGTTATAAATATCGTCTTTCCATGCAGGAATGTAAACAGTTCAATCTTAATAAGTCTCTTATGATTTCTCTTTCCTGTTTACCTCTTCATGTTCCACTTGAGTCCTGTATTTGAACGTCAGATTTTCTATTCAGCTCTGGTCTTTTCATCAAGAATACTTGAAAGTCCTCTGTTTCACTGAATGACCATTTTTTTCCCCTGAAGGATTATACTCAGTTTTGCTGGGTAGGTGATTCTTGGTTGTAATCCTATCTCCTTTGCCCTCTGGAATATTATATTCCATGCCCTGTGGTCCTTTCATGTAGAAGCTGCTAAATCTTTTGTTATCCTGATTGTGTTTCCACAGTGCTTGAATTGTTTCCTTCTGGCAGCTTGTAATATTTTCTCCTTGACCTGGGAACTCTGGAATTTGGCTATTTATTCCTAGGAGTTTTCCTTTGGGGATCTCTTTCAGGAGGAGATCTGTGGATTCTTTCAATTTCTATTTTGCCTTCTGGTTCTAATATATCAGGACAGTTTTCCTTGATAATTTCTTGAAAGATGATGTCTAGGCTCTTTTTTTGATCATGGCTTTCAGACAGTCCAATAATTTTTAAATTCTTCTCCTGGATCTATTTTCCAGGTCAGTTGTTTTTCCATGAGATATTTCACATTATTTTCTAATTTTTCATTCTTTTGGATTTGTTTTACAGTGCCTTGATTTCTCATAAAGTCACTAGCTTCCAGTTGCTGTATCCTAATTTTTAAGGAAGTATTTTCTTCAGTAATCTTTTGGACTTCCTTTTCCATTTGGCCAATTTTTCTTTTTAGATCTTTTTCCATTGGGTTAGGCTTTTTTGGACCTCTTTTCCATTTGGGTTAGGCTATTTTTTAAGGTGTTATTTTCTTCAGTATTTTTTTGGGTCTCCTTTAGCAAGCTGTTGACTTGTTTTTCGTGATTTTCTTGTATCACTCATTTCTCTTCCCAGTTTTTCCTCTACTTCCCTTACTTGCTTCTCAAAATCCCTTTTGAGCTCTTCCAAGGCCTGAGACTGATTCATATTTTTCTTGGAGGCTTTGGATGTAGGAGCTTTGACTTTGTTGTCTTCTTCTGGTTGTATATTTTGATCTTCTTTTTCACCAAAGTAGGTCTGACTCTTTTTGCGCTGCTTGCTCATGATCCCGGCTAATTACTTGAGTTTTAAACTCTTTGTTAAGGTAAGAGTCTGCTTCCAATGTGGAGAGTGTACTGTCCCAAGCTTCAGGGGTTTGTATAGCTGTTTTCAGAGATCTTGTAGGGACCTATAAATTTTCAGTTCTTCAAGGTGGTATGATAAGGGGCGAGGTGTTTACTCCTTTCCTGGCCTGTGACCACAAGTACTCCTTTTGTCCTGTAACTGTGAGGAGGGGCTCCTCTTCACAGCCACTACAAGCTCCTCCATGCCAGTGCTCCTCCTCAGCCCAGCACCGCCACCCAGAACTGTGACCCAGATCCAAACACAGGCAAAGCAAGAGATTCCTGCCTCAGCACTGGCAAGGAGATCCCTGCAGTCCCTCTCTGATCAGCCACTGGATTCCCCCTCAGTCTGTGGGCTGGAAGCTCAGGAAGCAGCTGCCCCCTCCAGGGCCACGCTGTTGGGGAATGGAGCTGAAACCCCGCCTTCCTCTCTCAGCACTGACAGAAACAGACTTTTCCACTGACCTTCTAAGTCGTCTTTGGTATTTGTGGATTGAGGAGTCTGGAAACCTCCACAGCTGCCCATGATTCAGTCCTGTAGCCTGCTTCAGGTTCGCTGTGGCCTGCGCGCCCATGCAGTGCTGCGCTCCAGCCTGGCGTGATACACCTTTCTGATCAATCATCCAGGTTGTCTTGGTCTGGAAATTTGTTTCACTCTGTCTTTTTGTGGGTTCTGCTGCTTCAGAATTTGTTTAGAGCCATTTTTTATGAGTATTTGGAGGGGTTTGGGGGAGAGCTCTAGCAAGTCACTGCTTTCACTCTGCCATCTTGGCTCCGCCCCCACTGTCTTTCCTCCTAAGACCTCATTTGAGGAAACTTGTGGACATCTTAAACCAGTATGTCCAAAACAGAACTTTTTATCTTTCTACCTAAACCTACCCCTTTTCCTAACTTCCCTTTTATTGTAAAGGACACCAGTATTCTCTTAGTCATCCAGGCTCAAAAACTAGGTGTCATTCTCAACTCTTTACTCTGTCTTCACCTCATCTTGCCATATCCAAACAGATACCACATCTTATAATTTCTACCTCATATATGACCTCTTCTCTTCTCTATCACACCCACCTGGGACAGGCTCTTACCATTACACACGTGGACTGCTGCACTAGCCTTCTGATGGGTCTCCCAACCTCAAAGTCTCATCCCACTCCAGTCTACCTTCTATTTAGCAGCCAAAATGATTTGACAAAGTGGAAGTCTGACTGTGTCATCTATCTTTTTCAGTTAGCTCTGGGGGCTATTGCCTCTAGGACCAAATATAAATTCCTTTGTGACTTGTAAAGCACTCCATAACCTGGTGTCTTCCTACCTTTCCAGCCTTTTTTCACTTTACACTCCCATCCACATATTCAGTGATCTGTTGACACTGTCCTCCTTGCTGTTCCGTAAGCAAGATTCTCATCTCCCGATATCCAAGCATTTATAGTGGCTGTCCCCTAGACCTGACACTCTCCCTTCTCATCTCCACCTCCTGGCTTACCTCAAGTCTCAGCTAAATCTCACTGTCTACAAGAAGCTTTTCTTCATCTAGTGCTTTCCCTCTGTTGATTATCTCCACTTTATCCTGGATAGAGCTTGTTTGTCCATCGTTTACATGTTTTTTTCACCATTGTTTGCGTGTTGTCTCCCTCATTAGACTGAGCTTCTTGAAAGCAGGAGTTGCTTTTCCCCTTTCTTTTTCTTTTTTTTAATTTAAAAAAAATTTTTTTTGCATTTTTGGTGAGGCAGTAAGGGACTTGCCAAGAGTCACACAGCTAGTAAGTGTCAAGTGTCTGAGGACAGATTTGAACTCAGGTCCTCAACTCCAGGGCCAGTACTCTATCCACTGCGCCACCAAGCTGCCCCATTTTTCCCCTTTCCTTGTATTCTCAGTGCTGAGCACAGTGCCTGACATATAGTAGGCGATTAATAGAGGCTTAGTTGACTGACAGACTGAAATTCAGAAAATTGGTGACCTGTTTAAGGACACAGAGAACAGTTGGTAGAGTTGTGTCTTCTGACTTCTACTTTGGTATGCTTTCAGTCATACTAGCCTTTAGGGAAAATCTAGATACACTGAAGGCAATGTATTTTCTGAGTAAATATTGTGTTAATTTTTTTTTTCTTCCCCAAGGTTGTTAGGAGCACTTTGTTGCAATATTTGTGATCCAAGTGTAAATGTAGCTTCTCAAGACATTAAACCAGCTGAGTCTCTTGGTCAGTTGCTACTTTTCCACCTGAACTCAAAATCTGCTTTGCAGAGGATTAGTGTTTCTTTAGTAATCTGTGAATGGGCTGCTTTACAGAAGGTAAGATCTTGCTCTGTCTTTGAGTTGAAGTAACCAGTTTCAATTAAACTTACACTGTCTTTTACAATAGAAAAAAAATGATATTTTTGTGTGGTTCTGTCTACTGTTTGTATATGGAATCTACCAGAGGTGCATACTAGATTATATTAAACTTCTGTTTCTCCCCAAATGACTGCCTCAGTCCTAAATTTTCTCTTCACAGGGCCCCCAGTCCTTCAGTTAAGTAATCCATTCATATCCATATTCAACTTCAGCATTGCATCCTTCAGATTATCATGAAATAACCCCTTTAAAAAACCCTTAAGTTTAACTTAGTCTTATTGCTGTTGATAATTCTTTCATGTCCCTCTCAGGTACATTTAAAACCTTAAAAATGATTTGTGGGTATACATGTAACCTATTAGGGTGATCTTTTGGTCACAAAGAGAAAATTTCTCCTTCTGATTCCAGGTGCTCATATTTTCAAGCATTCTTTCCAACCATTTCAGCGGTAACTCTAAAACATCAAAGATGTGATAATTTTGTTGCATTTACATTTCAAAAGTGGTACCTGCTAGTTTTGCTTATTCCTTTAACTGTATTTGAGAAGTTAAATATTTAGCACTAGCTATGTGAGTCATATACTACTCTCTTTCACTTGTTTGTCAGAGCTGACCCTAAAAAGAGCATCCTGCTCTGCAGCGGCCCAGGCTCCAGCTTAGCTTCTATGGAGAATCAAGGCTCCCCCCTCCTTTTTTTATTTAAGATGTAGAGAGTGTGCGAGAAAAGCAGCTGGGGTTGTGTCTTAGCCTTTCTCACATTGAGCAGCAAGTGTTGATTTTGGCATCTGGACACTTGTATGAGGGTCTGGGCATCTTCTTGGTACCTATATTGTGCCTAATCTGATGATCCCCAAGGAGACCGCCTCAGCTCTGGCTGAAACACAGAGAGAAGAAAGGTGCAGTTAAATTTGAAGACTGGTTTCTTTCTACAGTTATTTAGTTTTAAATATGTACTGTACCTGGAAGTAAGCTGAAACCATATTTTTCTCCCTATTAAAAAAATTTGTAGACACTTAAGAGAAGTGTTCTTTTTTTAAAAGTAATTTATAACTTCCATTCCAGAGTCTTTTCAGATGCCAATAAAACAGTCATTTATCTTGACTGTTCTAGAATTTAGGAAGGTTTTCTTTTGGGGAGAGGGGAATAAAATTTGTGATATCTGTATTTCTGTAATGCAGTACTCATATTTGAATCTGCTTACATGCGATTTTATTTTAGGAATGTAAAGCTGTTGCCTTAGCTGTGCAGCCACGTTTACTTGGTATCCTGTCAGAACATTTGTATTATGATGAGATTGCTGTTCCATTCACACGAATGCAGAATGAATGTAAACAGCTTATTACATCATTAGCTGATGCACATATTGAAGTTAATAGCAGAGTGAATTACAGTGTGTTTACCATAGATCAAGCTAATGAACTGGTGAGTTAATAGAATTTTCTATTCTTTAATGATATGACATGAAACAAAAAATATCAGCAACTATTCAAGCTATATTTACCTTAAAAGCAAATTAATTCAGCGGCTTATTTTGGGGGCGCAGCATATTTTGTGACAAGACCATTTTTAGTCAGATAGCATCCTCTTTTTTAAAATTAGTTCATTGCTTATTCTTAATATCTTAAAAGCTGTAGCTTAAGAAGGAATGTTCATTTCCATCCTTAACTAAGTCATTGGGGGAAAAGGTCATAGTTACTGTGTCCTCCTTCCCTGGTATTATATTTTTCTTTCCTATATTTTTTTTCCAAATTCTGAGTACATTCAGATGTATTGTTTCACCTCAATCTGTTCTGCTTAATTTGATTCCACCTAGTCTTCATCAAACCAAAATTTTAAATAAAGGAAACAAAAAGATTCTTCCTGTCTCTACTCCATTTTCCTTTTTACATGACCAAGACCTAGGAGATAAAATTACTTTAGGTCCTTTACTTGGGTTTTGGAATAAAGGATGAAATAACATCTTTATCTCCTTGATATTAGGGATATTTTTCCTTTGCCTACCTAGCCTAAGGAGAGGCAAGTGGATGAATATTGACTTAAGTATAACTGTGAGGAAAAGCTTACTACTGCTGCTGTTTTCCTTCCAGGCTCACTATCTTCTAAATTTGATCTTCTGGCGTATAGAATTTCTCTTAAGTTTGTCAAAGCATATTTTGAATTAAATACTGATTTTTGCCCATAAAATGTTTCACCAACGATGATGGTGATTTTATTTTAACTTTGCTGTACAATGAATTTTAGTTTTTGCATTCAATTTATCTCTTAATACATTACTAGATTTCTCCCTTAAGTGATCTAACCTTTCAGAAGCACTTCTGATTGCTCTTGAAAAGACTAAGTTAGAAATGTGCCTACCTACTTAAGCTGACTCTTAAAGCAACTAGTAATCAGGCAAAAAGACTTATTAGACTGCACTTTTTTTTTAATCTAAATCAGTGAATAGACGTTTGTTGGTTAAAAATTAGTTGCTAATGACCATGGTGCAGTGGGAAAAGCTTTAGATTTGATGTCAAAAGACTTGGGTTCAAATTCCAGCTCTTCCATTTACTGCTACCCTACAATTTGGGCAAATTATTTAACCCACACCTCATTTTCATTTATAATATGGAGGTGAGAGGAAAGGGGACAGATGTTAGATGATCTCTCCAGCTTTCTCAACATTAAACTCAGTGATCACATTGAATTTAGAGTCAATTGTTTAAGAACTGTAGTAGTCCAGGGGCACCTAGGTGGCACAGTGGATAGAACACTGGCCCTGGATTCAGGAGGACCTGAGTTCAAATCCAGCCTCAGACACATAACACTTACTAGCTATGTGACCCTGGGCAAGTCACTTAACCCCATTGCCTAGCTAAAAAAGAACTGTAGTAGTCCAGACTGCCTCATTTTAGATAATGAAATGGAAACCCAGAGAGATTGTCACTTACCCAGGATGACATATGTAGGAGAGCTAGAGTTTAAACTCATGGCTTCTACATTGAAGTCTGCTGTCTTTTTCATCACCCGGCCTCACTATCGATAGTAATTGCTCTTTGATACCATGCCCTAATAAAAATATAGTATTGAAGGAACTAGAAACTAGTGCCAAAAACTGTTGACCAAAGATGAGTTATGTGGGTTTCAATATTCCAGTCTATCTCTGTCCCTTAGCAGCTGATAATTATGTAGTGTCTGTGTGTTAAAGCCACATTTTGTACAGATTCGCAAGTTGCCTTCTAATCAAAATACTTGGGGCATTTTATATAGTTCTTTTCTACAATTTTAAGGTGCATGTTTTATTCTTTTTTTAAAAGAAAATGAGCTCTTGCTGGAGAATTCAAATTTAAATTACATGAGAAGGGGTCATTCTAGCTATAGTTTACTTTATAAGCCCTTATTTTAGAGGATGCTATGGTTGATACAAAGTAGACATTCTTTAACTACTTGCTCTCTGTGTATTTTTAATAGGTCACTACTGTTTTTAATGAAGTCACATCATCTTTCAATTTAAATCCAAAAGTGTTACAGCATCTAGATAGTAAGCGTCAGCAAGTTCAAATGACTGTTGCAGAAACAAATCAGGAATGGCAGGTGCTGCAACTGAGAGTCCATACGCTGGCTGCGTGCGCAGTTGTGAATCTACAGCAGCTTCCAGAGAAATTAAACCCTGTCATAAAACCGTTAATGGAGACTGTTAAGAAGGAAGAAAATACACTGGTACAGAATTATGCTGCTATGTGCATAGCGAAATTACTTCAGCAGTGTACATCAAGAACTCCTTGTCCTAATTCAAAGATTATTAAAAACCTGTGTAGTTCACTCTGTGTGGACCCACATCTGACTCCTTGTGTTGCATGTCCAGCACCACCGCAAAGCAGCCATGAAAATTCTAAAGGTATCTATTTAAAACTTCAATGGGAGATGGGAGGGAAAGTTACCTGGAAAATATGTTCATTCATTTGTTTCTCAGTAGAATTTAAATATACCTCTATAGATTTTTTCTAAACATAATAGAAACTTATTATAATTGTATTTAAATATTATTCTAGTGGTTTGTATTTACAGTGGATAACATAATATCCTCCCTACTAACTACTAGTAGTAGTTATATGACACATTTGGAGGAAGTCTGATATAAAAAGCCTCTAAGATAGATGTTAGCCTTCTGTGCCAATATTAGCATTATGAAAAAATTCAGTTGCCTGGTGGATTTGGGAAGGGGTGATAGAAAAGGGGACTAAATTTTTCCAAATGTAGTTTGACAAAATTACTTTCGCTGAAATTTGTCTGAATCGACACGTTGGCTTCTGGAACAAATAAACACATCAGTCTGAAAAACCTGATGTTTGGCTTTTCCCTAACCAAGTAGTCTGTAGAGTGATAAGTAGAAATGAGAACTGATTCATGCAGTCCAGTCCCTTGGGAACAGACTTAACATATGGAAGTATGTAATACAATTTCTGCTGATGGCTTATATGAAATATATCTCTGAGTTCTGTTAATAAGATTTTGAGAAAGCAAATTGTCACAAACATGTCTTGTAAACTTAATGGGGGGGGGGGAAACACAATCCATGTGAATTATATCTTGCAAAAACGCTATGTGACCCAACAGAGAATGATCTCAGCATCTTACAAATTGTAATCCTCTCTCTCCCCTTGCACTTCCCTCTTTGTACTAAAAAGCAGTATTTTACAAAGGGTATTTTTCCGAAATTTATGTTGACTATGGATATGCAAAAGAGATTTGTTGAAATGTTTTTGCTTTTTTTGTGATACTCTTTAAAATATTATTTCTGGTACATTTGAAGAAAGAATAATTAATCTTGCAATTTTCTAATGAGCTTTTATACTTTTAAATAAGTCTGGTTCTTTAGACATGAAGATGTTGAAGAAGCAAAAAAAAATTTTTTTTAACTTAAGTACTACAAATCAAAATGTCATCAACTCAATGTCAAAATAAAGTATTCTTGGTAGGATAAAGTTTATAGATCGCAACATTTAAACATGCTTTAGATGCTGTGTAACTTTGTCATTATTGAATTTTATTAGATTTTATCACTGTTAATTAATCTTCTATGATGTGACTTTTTTTCTTAGTAGGACAAAACACAGATAAGGATGGAATGCATCACACTGTTACTAAGCACAGAGGTATAATCACACTCTACAGGCATCAGAAAGCTGCTTTTGCCATCACAAGCAGACGTGGCCCTACTCCTAAGGCAGCAAAAGCTCAACTTGCAGACTTCCCCCCAGGAAGCAGTGGAAATATCCCTGCTGAATTGGATGAGGTACATATTTTCAATCTTCATTCCTCTGGTTTTTAAGTACAAACAAACCATATGAACCAAGTAGGTCAGAAATTAATTTTAATCACCATTGCAACATCCCGAAATGCATTTAGTATTTCAAAATAAAAGGACCTTAATTATCATGAAATATATCTACCAATAAATGTTTGTGGCAGTCTAGCCATTGGGGTAAGAAAATCTACCAGCTTACTCAAAATTTTTCTGGCTTGCTGGAATTTTTATCAGCTGATCCTTCATAAATGCTCTCAAAGAAGTAAACCTTAGTTGTATTCTGTGAAATAGTTCACAAACTTCCAATAACTCCATTATCCGTATAGCAGTAAACAACAGCCAAAATACAGCTAAGTGGCCACAGAAATAAGAGTTTTGTTGCAACTTTTTCATCTTCAATTTTTAAAAATTGTCATAAATAAGGAAGAACTATCTGTAGCCCCTTTAAAAAAATTCCTTGAGTAAAAATACCAGTTCTTAGAGAGAATTAACGAAATTTACATGCTTCTATGTTTACTTTTCCTTTTTTTTTTCTATTTTGGGCTGGACAGTGGGGTTAAGTGACTTGCCCAGGGTCACGTAGCTAGTAAGTGTTATGTGTCTGAGGCTGGATTTGAACTTAGGTCTTCCTGAATCCAGGGCCGGTGCTGTATCTACTGCGCCACCTAGCTGCCCCTACTTTTCCTTTTTATGTTAGTTTTTAACTTGTTATCCATCTATCCCTGAAATAATAGTTGGGTTTTTTTTAAAACAACTGGTAGCTGACACTTTATCAAGTGGAATGAATGCTCTAGAAACTATCAGTTATGATATTCTTTTACTTACTATTTCGTTCTAATGACTATTCAGACAGAGCCAGCCAAAGGCATGGTGGATAGAAAACCGGCTTGAAATTAGGAAGACCTGAGTTCAAGCAGGACACTTGTTCATGACTCTGATACTTGCTGGCTCTTTGACCCTGAGAAATTAATTTGCTTTAAATGTTTCATGCCGCAGGCAACTCTTGCGTAGGTGCCATTCTGCTTTGGTAGAGAAAGTTTCCTCATTGAGAGTTGCCTACCCTAATGAAAAATCCTCAAATTGAAATTCATTGTATATTTTGGAGTGCTGTTATATTTTGGTTCAGACCTATGGTTTTGTTAGGATGGGGAGCTCCCAATGTAGAAACTGCCTCCAGTGATGTGTAGTGGTAAGTCATCTATACCATATAGTTATGTTAATATACTTACATATTTCAAAAGAGGCTTAATAAAAATAGAAAACTAAAGTTTGCACTCATGACTTTACTTTTAGCAGACTAAACATACAGGAAAGATTCAGAATTCATGAGAAATGATTAGTGTTTCTAAAAATACATTTTGATTAGAACTGTTAGAAGCGTGGCCACAATTAGGAAGGGCACATTTGGAAAGGTGCAATTAAAATGATAAAAAGATTATGCAGTGCAAATCAGGACTTGTTTAGCAGGACGGTCTGGAGCCTGGAGCCCCAGCTTTTCAAATGAAAACCTTCATTTAATGTGCATGGATGATACACACGGATAAAAAGTAGCAATCTATAGAAGCTTTTGAGAAATAGCAAGTAAGTCATTTATGTCTTTGTACTCCAGTATTCATTTGGAATCTTCATCCTGTCATTCCAGCTGTATTGGAATCTGTTCTTGCTTACCATCCCTAAGAGCAAATTGAGATTTGTATTTCTAGTTTGACTTTAAGATAGATTATCCATTAATAAGTACTTTCTAATTGACACATGGTCAGTTACCCAGGGTATTAAATTTTCTCATTCCTAAAATAGAGCTGGATTGAAAATGTCTACTCCCCTTTCTAGCTCCGTACTCATTGCTAAATAGAAGATGTGCCTATAAAATAGGCATTCAGTAAACATTTATCAACACTTGCTACGTACCAGGCACTATGCTAAGCATCAGGAATATAAAGAAAGGCAAAACAACAGTTCCTGCACTCAAAAGGCTCACAATCTATTGATAGAGACAACATGAAGACAACTATATGCAAACAAGACATATAACATATACATTCCCTATAAGGTGAAATAATCAACAGAAGACACTAGAATTAAGAAGGATCAGGAAAGCCTTCCTGTCGAAGGTGGCATTTTAGGTGGGAATTGAAGGAAGGCAAGGAAGCGGAGATGAGGAAAGAGAGAGGGAGAAAGAGAGAATTCGAGGAGGGGTCATTTGTGACAGATGTTATGGTGCTAAAGTAAACAGGACTTACTAACTGATTGGACATAGGGGATAAGAGAGTTGAGGATGACACCTATGAAGCCTTGGTGACTAGGAGGAAGGTGGTGCCTTCGACACTAATAGGAAAGTTCAGAGGTGAGCAGAGTGAGGGGGTACAAATAATGTTCAGTTTCAGATGTCCATAGGAACCCAGTTTGAAGGAGAGAAGTTAGGACTGAATAAACTACATTTAGAATTAGCAGCATAGAGGTGATGTTGGATCCATGGGAGCTGATGAGATTACCAATTGAAATAGTATAGAGGGAGAGGAGAAGAAGGCCCAGGACAGAGCTCTGTGGGGTAGCCACAGTTAACGGATGTGACCTGGAAGAAGATCCAGCAAAAAAGATGGACAAGAGCATTTAGACAGGTAGGAGAGCCAGAATACAGTAGTGTCATGGAAACCTAGAGAGAAGAGGGCATCAAGAAGAGGGTGATTAACAATGTCAAAGGCTACAGAGAGCAGCCTTTGAAGAATAAGGATTGAAAAAGGGCAGTTAGACTATTTGACAATTAAGAGATCATTAATAATTATGGAAAGAGTGTTTCAGTTATTCAAATGATGAGGTCTGAAGTCAGACTGTAGAGAGTTAAGAAGAGAGTGAGAGGAAAGGAAGTGGAGATATGAATTATAGATAGTGTTCTCATGGGGTTTAGCCACAGCCTTGAGAATGAGAATGGACACATCAAGTGAGGGGTTTTGTGAGGATAAGGAAGACAAAGGGATATTTTATAGGCAGCTGAAAAGTAGCCTGTCCACAGAGAGAGACTGAAGTTCTGTGAGAGAGTGGGAACAATAAAGGGATCAGCCTTCTGCAGATGACAAGGTGGAATAGAGTCACTTGTGCATGCAGAAGGATGCCTTGGCAAGGAGGAGGGCTTAGCTCTTCACATGAGACCGAAGTGAAGAAGGACCCGTCTGAGCGACGTGACATGAGGGGAGAAGGTGCTCTCTGCAAATGGTCTCACTTCTTTGGGTGAAATATGAAGTAAAGTTATCAGCTGAGAGAGTAAGGAGAGGGAGAGTCTTGGGAGATTTGAGGAGAAATGAAAAGGTTTGGAACAGCTTCCCTATTGAGTGGGATAGTCAATTAGTTAGGGAGTTGTAAAGGGATGAACTTGGCTGCAGCGGGGGCCCAATTGAGGTTATGTAACAAATTCATGGTGGACTCAGCAGTCTTTGAATTTCATTAACTCTCTTTCTACTCTATCTCATACAACTCTTGGTTAATCTTATGATCCACCCTTTTGCCATCATAGCAGAGAGTTGGCCTTTTGTTTTATACTATAATCAGGCCTTTGATTTGCATTTTTGAACATGCTAATAACTGCTATGGGGAAAAAAACTGATGTAGGAAATATTGAGTAGTTTTGATTCATACCAGTAACAACTTGAGAACTCATTTCTCCCCTTACCTGTCTATGGTTGTAGAATTTTTACCATAACATTCCTGAGACTAGTTAAATGTAGTTGTTAATTATTTAACTTTAGACAACAGAATCCTATTGTAGCTCAGGAGCTTGTGGAGAATTGAATCCAATCAAAATATATTCCAAATCTATTTCATATAATCTAGTAGAAGCAGTTAAAATGTATTTGAAAATCCTCCATTGAAGTTCTACTATGATACTTCTTTGTAGCTTGGAGGGTTCACTAAGCCTTTGCCATCAATGTACAGGCTATGAAAGGGCTTTGTGTATGGATCTTATGCCAAACTCTGTATGTAGGTATTGCAAGGACCAGCCTGGCTAAATTTAGAGAGGTTCATCACTAAAATGTTGTTTATTCAGTAGATGATGATGTTTTTAGTCATGGCACCTAGTGACTGCTATCTACTGGCATGGAAGGATTGCAATCTACACCTGTAAAAGTGTGTACCCATCCTGATGAAATCAGATTCTTGGAAGGATTGAATATAAAAACATCATCCTGCCTTTTCTGATTTTGGCTTTAAAATTTAGTAGCCCCTTCTTGGCTAGCTTTTATCATTGAAAAGGTAGAGAGTAATAGTTAAATGTTTTTGTTCATTTTAGAACCTTTACCTAGTATAAATTCCCTATCAGGTCTTATTGAGTGTTGTATTGGTAGCATAACTTGTAATTAGATTTTTTTTTTTTGAGATGTGAAGGACCTTGGAGGTTATTCAATCCATTTTTACAAAAGAGGAAACCGAGGCCCAGAAAAGGTTTTCATATTTTCATCACACAGTTAGCTGATAGAGCTGGGACTAGATCTCAGATATGATAAATATATTCAGTAATTCTTTTTATCAAAGATAAGATTTTTTGAACAATCCTTGGTCACTTTTTATAAATCCATTTTTTATAATATTTAAATGTTTTGATAGAAGTCTATTTCTCAAGAAAATCTATAATTTTTGCTTATTAATGTTTAATTGTAGGCACAGAAACCATATTTAGTGCAACGGAGAGGGGCTGAATTTGCCTTGTCAACTATTGTGAAGCATTTTGGTTGTGAAATGGCTGTAAAGCTACCACATCTTTGGGATGCTATGGTTGGTCCCCTGAGGAATATGATTAACATTAAAAATTTTGGTACGTATCAATGTTTGCTGATTTTGGTTTTTAAAGGTCTCACCTTTGGGGTGATAAACACACAATTAGGTGGTTCTCATCCATTTACTCCAGACCAGATTGGTAAGTTATTAATAAAATGGTAGACGAGGATGGACGAGGATACAATTTCATTTTAATTTGCCTCCACTCCATTCTGTATGTGTTTGTGATGGTCCTGATAGCTGTTTCCAAAGGAATATTATCAACAGATCATTGTGTTTCACTTCATTGGTTATGTGCTGGGCACAGTGCTGGGTTTTGCCTTAAAAGCAAAATAAACTCCCATGCTAGGTGGGGTTGCTGAAAATTTATGTCAGCTGTTAGACTTAAAAATTAATTGCAAGGTGAAATTGACCTAAAACAGAATATATTTTAATAGATGGAAAATCCCTACTGGAAAGGGGAGATGGCCCTGCCCAAGAATTGGTGAATTCTCTGCAAGTTTTTGAAACAGCAGCAGCTGCAATGGATACTGAGCTTCATCCTTTGGTAACTAATTGATTCAAGTGTAGTTTTTTTTTTTAATAGAACAGATAATAGCATTACATTCCTCCATAAGGTATAAGTGCTATATTCCTCTGTTATTAGGGCTTAAAAAGTACAGTTTTAGTGTCCCTGGAAATTGCCTATTTCTGTTATACAATTTAGCTAGGCACTTTTGATAGTATAGCTCCTGTGGAGTAGAATTAGGTGCACCAGTTAGGGCCCTCTTAACCAAATTCAGGGATGGTACTCTGTTCCTTATTTGCCAGGGTAACACTGCACATGATCTAGGGGGTACATATGGAGGGAAGATACTCAGTGTCCAACTGAATACTGACTGATGATGGAACATGCACTTTGAGTAGTTTTTCCAGTAGTGCCGATTGATTTATTGGCTTTACTTTACTTTTCCTTTTTCTCTTGCCTGGTCCTGTTACAATGAGATGTTCATATTTAACTCTGCTTATCTAACGTTGAACTCTTTAGACTATGTCAAATGTGATCTCATTCATCTTTACAGTATACCTCAGAAAATGGGGGTGTGTATATCTCAATGTATACACCCAGTTTTCAAGTTAGAGGATAAAGGTAGAAAGTAATTACTTGCCCAGTATATATATGTAAGCGAGATTTAATTAGAACTTATATCTTTTGACATGAGAGGCACTAGGCATGTAGTCTGAATACATGAGTTCTAAGCCTGGCACTTCTGTTGTCGGGTGATTGGACAAATCCCCACCATTCTGAGCTCCAGTGCCCTATTTTTCAGGTGGACTAAGTCAGAGTTTCTTAAAACTGTTGGTCATAATCCCATTTGGCAACACTGAAAGGTTTCTGAAAGCACGATGACCAAAAATTAATTAAAAGTCAAACATGTAATGAATCCAAGGTGTTTCAGGCAGCACTTGCCTGTGTTACATGGGTCAACTTCACTGCAGCCTTGGTTCTGAACACAAAGCATGCCATGAGTCTAAGCAACAGCAGTGAAGGCTGCTGAAATGCCCTGGGAAAAGTTTAAGAAGCCCTGGATTAAATTATCTCCATAGTCCCCTTCAGTGTGGGGAGGAGGTAGGCTTTACAATTTTGCTTTTAGTGATAGACTATCTGGTAGTTTTGATTTACATTTCAAGATTCTGAAAAGCACAAAAACAATCTTTACCACTGTGTTGACTATTCCTTTTTTTTAAGACTATGTTTACATTAAACTACTAATTTGTATAGTCAGTTTTGAGAGGACAAGATATCATGTTTAAAATCACATATTAAAATAATTTGGAATGTATATTGAGCAGGTGTAACTACCAGATTCTCAGATTAGCTCCAGAGCTACATCATAGACTAACCCCCCTCAAAAAAAAAAGTCTTATTCACTTCTAGGAACAGAGAACAGATTGTCGTAAGCATTCTGCTATTTATACTACAATGGAGGCTGCTAGCTCAAAGATAACAGTCTTATTCCTCAACCCTTTATAAGCCTAGGCAAAGGAGAAAAATCTGGGAGGGAATGGAAAGGGGAGGGATGTTTTCTTTACTTAATACTAAGGTATTTTTTTCATACACAAAGGTAATTTTGCCAATTTACCCCTAGTAAAACAGGCCCTTTTTGTTTTTCCTGTAAAGATGGTTAATTTGCACAGGTTTATTAATGTGTTCACTCACAGGACCAACAGCAGCCATTTGGCTGGGACTGGGACTAAAGGAGAATCACCTGGACCAAACTGATTTTAGTCGCAGTGTCTGCACTTGCTGAACTAAATGTTGTGATACAAAAGTCGGATAACAAAACTTCCTGTTTTTTGATAAAGCTTTATGTTGTATTTTAGAGGCAGTATATTTTAGTGGATAGCCAGTCTTGAAGCTTCTGCCTCTGAAACATACTGATTGTGTGAGCCATATCAGGTCACTTATTTTCTCAGGCTCTAAGCACAAGACTGTAGTTTGCAGAGAGGGTTCTAATTTGTATTGGGAAGAGTTTCCTCATTTGGAAGTTCCTTATACTTGTGAAATTATGGTAGGTTCAATCTCTGTTCCTGTTTCTATTGCTGGGATCACAGGATACATTATACACTGCTGGTGTAGACCAGAGAAATAAATATAATAAATAGCCAGCTCAGGGTTTTCTGAAACGTCTAAAAAAAAACATGGGCTGTAGTGACCAGAGATGTAATGAAGCCATAACTGTCTTCCCCTCTCTTCCCTTTCTGGTGTTACTGAGAATTTTACTTTCCAGGCACAGAAATGGAGTTCCTACAGCTGCTTCTTGACTGGTCTAAGATTCAGGAATAAGCAAACCTTTTTTCCCCTCTAGACTCTATACTTTCTTTCCCTATTTTATTTTATTTTATTCTTACTCTGATTTGAAACACCAAATAAAATGAACATTTCCATATTCATGGAACAGAAGGAAAGGATTATTCATGAAACTGTGAATCTCTTAGGTAGATTTTGCTCTTCTTTATGAGTCTGTAATTTAACATGTAACTTCCAAAGCTGTCCTGATTGTCTTTGATTCCTTCTGTTTTCATTTCACTTAGGGGAAAGGAGAAGAACCCTATTCTTAACCTCCTCTCTCATCTACCCTCCCCCGAAATTGAACAAAAAATGAAAACAAAAACCTTGTAACAAATATGCAGTCAATCAAAACAAATTTTCATGTTGGCCACATTGAAAAACAATGTGGGAGGAAGCTTTTTGCTTGTATCTTTCCCCCCAGTTAAATTTTTTTTAAGTAATATTTTATTTTTCCCAGTTACATGTAAAAACAGTTTTTTACATTTTTTTTTAAATTGAGTTCTAAATTCTCTCCCTCTCTCCTTACCCTTCTCCCTGAGACGGTAAGCAGTCTGGTATAGGTTATACATGTGCAATCATGTAAAACATTTCCATACTATTTTGTGAAATTAAACTCTGTTTTATTTTCTAATAGGCAAACCTTTAAAGAGAATTATAGGTTTCTGGGCAAAGTTGGAGAAAGGAGATATTGAATAACCTAGAGAGGTGGTTGAAGAGCAGTAATTCTGATTTTTTTTCTTTGAGTGGAAATACTTTATTGTTGTGTATGGTGCATTTTTGTGGGGCTTGTTTTAAAATGAAGTTAAAAAGGCAGCATGGAATGGTGACTCAAGGGCTAGTATTAGAGCCAAGAAGATCTGGTCTCCTGTCCTTTCTTTAACACATACCAGCTGTGTGATCATGAACAAATCACCTACCTTTCAGTGCTCCCACGCTGACACTTCACACTCTGAGATGGAGAATAATTGCCAATCTGTATTGGTGAAGGAAGTTTGTACCCTAGGAGCTCCTCATACTAATGAACCAAAAAATATTGTACAAAAAATATTCAGAGCAAAATTTCTTTTGAGAATTTCATGATATCTTTTAATATCCGTGATGTTTCCTGTGGAAAGGGGGGAGGGTATTTAAACCAGTGTACAGAATCACTCTAGATTATTAACCACCCACTTGAATATAGAGCTAAGGTACATTTGTTGCATAACTTGTGTTCTAATTGAATTTTTCTTTCCAGTTGGTGCAGCATTTGCCCCATCTATACATGTGCCTTCAGTACCCCAACACTGCAGTGAGGCACATGGCTGCTCGTTGTGTAGGAGTTATGAGCAAAATAGCTACCATGGAAACAATGAATATTTTTTTAGAGAAGGTTCTTCCGTGGATAGGAGCAATTGATGATAGTACCAAACAAGAAGGTGCAATTGAAGCACTTGCCTGTATCCTTTTTTGGGAACTGCTGAAAGTGACTGGTGATTTTGAGTACTTTGAGTCAATAAAATTTTTGAATTACAAGATCTTATAGGCAAAAATGATGTGTGTGTATATAATGAAGGATATACTTAGTTTGTAGATGATGTTTAAGTTTCTGTATCAAACAAAATTTTATAAGATGGAGTTTCCCGTATTTATGACATCACAAATCTAGACCCCTTTCCCCAAATTTCTGATAACCAAGTACCCCAATAGGCATTCCTCAAGCCTAGAAAAATATTGTTTGAAAAATTCAATCTGATCACAATTCAAAAAACATTTTTTGGGCACCCGCTAGGCAAGATATGTTTAGATGCTGAGAAATTCATTTGTAAAGTGTTTAGGTCTTAGACCTTATTTTATCATAGGAACAATATTATAGATGTTAATTAGGTTCCTAGAGCAAAGTACAAAAGCACATTTATCCTGTAATGTAACCACAATATAATATTAATAATGCTGTTTCAACTACCTTCCATCTTATTCATAGCGGAGGTTTTTGAGATAAGGCTGATCTGGCTAAACAATAATAAATTGTTAATTCTCCATGATGCTGTGTTTGAATGACAGGTTTTTCTGACCGTAATACCCCTGGTATCTTGAATTGAAAAATAGGGAAGTTGAACACCTAAGGAGACCAGAGGGGCCACCTCCAGATTTGAGATTATCCCATGCCCGTAGTGGTTTGCCTGTGTTAATACCTCTGAAAAACTAAATTGGATATTTATTTACAAACCTTGATTTTAGCTTAGCATTTTAAATCTATTCCATTTTAAAATGGGTATTGAAAGAAAACAGGCCAATCTTGAGAGTTTATTTCTACCTCTAAAAACCAATTGAATATGTTTGTCTGAATCAAGTTGATTCTTATAAGAATGAATGAAACGGTATGTTATGTACTTTAAATTTTTAGGGATGAAAGTATTCCAGAAATGTCAGTTACTATCACAAAATTGTCTTTAATCTTAAACCTGTAATATTAATGTTACATTTTCTTTATTTAAGAGTATGATAATGAAATTAACCTTTTCATATGTAAATAAAACTTTGTGTCTCAGTTCATTAACTAAAAAAAAAATCCATTAATGAAAATTATTTTTAGGTTCATTCAGAGGTATTGTGAGGCTCTGTTGTGAAAATGACAGACTCAGTGTTTCTGGTTATATATTGCCTTGTGTGACCAGCCTCAGAATCAACTGAAAATTTCCTTAATCATTTATTCAAGCTGTAATGGAACAACTAGATGTTGGCATTGTTCCATATATTGTTCTTTTAGTTGTACCTGTATTGGGAAGAATGAGTGATCAGACAGACAGTGTACGATTCATGGCTACACAGTGCTTTGCAACATTAATTAGGCTAATGCCACTTGAGGTAAATTGAAAAGGTGGTATCTTTTGCTTATTTTATTGTGTCAAATGTTTTATAATTCTCTCTATAGTGTTTGAAAAGTAATTTTTTGAAGAGTTTAAGTTTGCAGGTAACTTTTGCAGCTATGTTAGGGTGAGAATTCTTAACCAAAAAAAAAAAGATAGAGACCATCTGCTGAAGTAAAATGGTTTTGCTTATGAAATTGAGAAGAAAAAGAAACAGCTTTCATACATATAAAGTCATTGCAACTAGGATAAGAAGTAAAGTTATCAGTTGGTTTAAAAAAATCTTTGAATCAGATAATTTTTGATAAAGGTTTGATATCCAAGATTTGTCAGAGGTTAATACACCTGGATTCAAAAGGCAGACCTTGAGGTTTTATACTTAACTTACCTATCACTTAACCTCACCTCATAAACCATACTCCTTCTTGTCTGTTTTCTCATTTCTTTCCCTCTACCTACAGTGATTTGCATTTTTCTCTCTACCTATCCAAAATCCTACCCATATTTCACAGTTGAACTTAAATCCCATCTTTTTCAATAAGCTTTCCCAAAAAATGATACTTCGTGACCCTTTTTTATGTGTTCATGGCACTGTCTAAGCAACCTATCAGAACTAAAATGTCCATTCCATACCTTTTGAACCAGAGATCCTATTACTAGGCTATGTTATACCCCAAGGAAATCAAAGACTGAATTTTGAATTCAAGTGGAGGTGAATGTTAACAGCTTTTTCTTTTTTAAATCTGTTAGTCATTTTTTGGGATGTACTAGTACTGGCTGGATTCTGAAGTAGGCAGTAGGCCTGCTAAATTTTTGCCAGTTTTGTAAAACAAAATTATAGGCACAAAGGTAATATTCTGCTTATGTATTGTTACTGCCTCTCAACTAGTGGGCAAAAGAAAGGAAAAGAGAGAAGAGAAGCTGGTGCCATAATGGGAAAAGCACGGGACTAGGATTCTGTAAACTGTAATGCCAAGTCTGACGTCAGTTAGCTGTGTCATCTCTCTTATGCGGCCTCCGCTTCCTGTTGTCCTCGCTCTGTTTTAAACCTTCTGCAGTCTGCCTTCTGACCTCATCATTCAATTGAAATCCCTCTCTCCAAAGCTACCAGTGATCTTTTAATTGCCAGTATTCAGTGACCTTTGCTCCTCCTTCTTAACCTCTTTGCAGCTTTTCATACTGTGGATAATCCTCTTCTTGATACTCTCTGCCCTCTTTTACTTGTCCAGTCCAGCTCAGTCTCCTTTGAATCATCTTTCACATTATACTTGTCAATAGTGGGTGTCCCCCAAGGCCCCATCCTGGGCCTTTTTTTCTTCTCCCTTTACACCATTTCATTTGGTGATCTCTTCAACTCCTATGGATTCAGTTATCTCTATGTAGATGATTCTCAGATCTATTTATTTAGCCCTAATTTCTTTCCTGATATCTAGTCAAACAACACCAAGTATCTGTTTGGACATCCAACTGGATAACCTGTAAACATTTCAAACTCAGCATGTCCAAATCTCTCCCCTTAAATCATCCTATTTTCCGAACTTTCCTGTTAATGTCAAAGGAACCATAGTGCTCCCAGTTGCCCAAGCTTTCAGCCTTGATGTCATCCTTGATCCCTCATTCATACTCACTACACAAATAAAATCTGTTGCTAGGTGTTGTTTCCACACTCACAGCTTCTCTTGTATACTTCCTCTTCTCACCACTCACACAGCTGCCACTCTGGTGCAGATCCTCATCACCTCATCCTTGGACTATTGAAATAGTCTTCTGGTTGGTTTCTGCTATAAATTCCCCCTTCCATCCCCTCCCCCCACCACACAAACACACTCTCCCTTCAGTCCATCCTTCACTAAGCCATCAAATCAGTCTTCCTAAAGCACAGGTCTGACCGTGTCACCTACCTATTCAGTAAACTTCAGTGGTTGCCTGTTGCTTCTAGGATCAAATGTAAAATCCTTTACAATCTGACCTCTTCCTACCTTGCTGTTTCTTTTTTTATTATTATTAATTTGTTTTTATTTATCCACAATTACTTCCATATGCTTTTGAGTTTAAAATTTTTCTCCCCCTTCCTCCACACCACCCTCCCCAAGACAGCGCACAATCTGATATAGGCTGTACAAATATATTCCTATTAAACATCTTTTCACATTAGTGATGTTATAAGTAAGAATTAGAACCAATAGGAGGAACCACCAGAAAAAGGAAACAAAACTCAACAGAAGAAAAAGAAATAGTAAATAGTATGCTTCGATTTAAACTCCATAGTTCTTTCTTTGGATGTGGATAGCATTTTCCATCACAAGGCCTTTGGAGATGTCTTAGATCCTTTGTATTGCTGGGAAGGGTTAAGTTTATCAATATTAGTCATCACACAACGTGGCTGTTATTGTGTACAGCATTCTCTTGGTTCTGCTCATTTCACTCAGCATCAGACCATACAAGTCTTTACAGATTTTTCTGAAGTCAGTCTGTTCATCATTTCTTATAACACAATAGTATTCCATTACATTCATATACCACAACTTGTTCAGCCATTCCCCAATTGATGGGCATCCTCTCAATTTCCAATTCTTTGCCACCACAAAAAGAGCTGCTATAAATATTTTTGTACATGTGAGTCCTTTTCCCATTTGTATGATCTCTTTGGGATATAGCCCTAGAAGTTCTGTTGCTGTGTGAAAAGGTTACCTTGCTGTTTCTTGCACCTGACAGTCCCTTGACTCAGTACCTTTTCAGTGGTTATCCACCATGCTTGGAATAATCTCCCTTTATACTTCTGGCTTCATTAAAAATTCATCTTAAATTTTGCTTTTTTCAAGAAATTTTTCCCAGTCTCCTACTTTTGCTAGTTCCTTTCCTCTGAGATTATCTCCATTTACACTATATGTGTGTGTATATATGTATATACATGTGTATAGATCAGTAAGTTAGTGGTCAGTAATCTCATTTTCATACATATATACATACATATATATATGCACATGTGCGCGTGTGCGCGCACAAACACACACACACACACACACACACACCTTATACTACATACTTATTCCCATGTTTGCCTTTCCTATTAGAAGGTGAATTCTTGAGGACAGGTACTGTTTATTTTTAATTTTTGCCTTTCTTTATGTCCCCCGCACTTAATACAGTACCTGGCACATTGTAGGCACTTAATAAATTCTTGTTGACTAACTGGCTGGTCAGCCCTTTCTTGATTTCCGTTTCTGTGTAAAATGAAGGTATTGGACTAGGTGACTTGTTTTTTCTTTCCAAACTAAGATCCATTTTCTTTCCTTCCCATTTTACATTGAGAAAGCAAGAAAAACAAAACTCCCTGGTATAGTTACTGTATAGTTAACCACAATAAATTCTAGGATTAAGCATACTCCTCTATAGCTCCCCTCTAAAAAAGAAGTTGTTTGTGAACCAGAACTCTGGGACTGGATGACTTACAAGATCATTTGACTAGAATTTTATAGCTATGATCTTATTGTCAATAAGGAGCCACCATATGTAGGGTTGGTTTTTTTTAGCATGATGGAAGCCATGCTTAGAAATGAATCTATGTTTGTAATGTAAAAGATGGATTGTGGCTTGAAGAAAGTAGAACTAGGGAGACCATTTGGGCCATTACTCTGGTTAGCATGAAGTAGTAAGATATAGAGGGTTAACATGGTATAGAAGAAAGAATATTGGACTTGAATACAAGACCTAGTTTTGAGGACTAAATCTGACATTTTTTAACCCTGAGACCTTGGGAAAGTAGAAGTTTTTGTCAGCCTCAGTTCCCTTATTTTTACAATGGGGATAATACATGTACTCCCTACCTCACAGAATTGTAATGAGAATCAAATAAGATACAGGATGTAAAGTTCTTTGTAGCCTTTAACATTTTTGATGCTATCCAAATGTAATCTTATTCTTTGACATATTTGTGGGCTACATCTGAGCAGTAGTTTTATGATTGGTAAAGAAGAACCAAATATAAAATATTTGATACTAATTTAATATTAACATGGAAATAAATACATGTTTTTAACTCGTTTTTTCAGAGTAGTTCTACCTGTCTCAGATTTATAAAAATACTTTACTAAATGATATTTGATTTTCTATAACTCAGAAGCCAAATTCTGTTTATCATATATAGTATGTATTATATATAATGTTGTGTGTTAATTTTTAATTTACTGATGTTTATTAAAGCTCTGGAGGAAGATGGACTGATATCCTTGAGTTCTGAGTCTCAGGATAGCTCTTGACCTTATTTCTCTTCCCACTGTACCTTTCTTTTCCTTCAGCTTACTCACAGCTCTTGGACCAGTTTGGGAGTAAAAGATAAGAAGAAGCCAAATGTTGCAATGACTTTTTTTTTTCATTCTGACTTTATTAGAATTAATTTTCCTTCATTATTTTTGTACATTCTGAGGGTGATATTGAGATACTTTAATTTTGTCTGAATAAAGCATAAAATCAGCTATGAGCTGCTAAGTTCAGGTTTTTAGGAATTTTGACTGTGTGCACACACATTCCATATATGTGTTTTGTTTTGGGAACTTTTTTATATTTCTTAAGATTATGGAAGGTCCTGAGGTCTCAGGCAACTAGGATTGTGAATCAGATATTATCCTTTAATTAAAAGATTTTAAATATTGTACCATGTATAACCACTGGATTTTGGGACACCATAAGTGATATTTTAGGAAGAACATTGTGAAAATACTGCATTGTATGTAAAAATATTTTTAAAGTTTTGGCATGTTATCTTTGAATAGCAATTTTAATCCTTTCACAGATCCCCTAGATTCTACTTGCATTTTTTTCCATATTTTCAAAATTGTAGTGAAAATTTTAGTTTAATTTAAAGTAGTATACAACTATATGATGGTAGAACTTGTGATTAATCAGTTTTGACTGACAATTTGGTAGATATGAGTTATAACTTAATTGCAAATAAGCTTATTTATGATTTTAATTTAAAAAACTAAAAGTAAAAATCATTTTAGGCAGGCATTCCTGACCCTCCAAATATGTCAGAGGAATTAATCCAGTTGAAAGCCAAAGAGCGACACTTCCTGGAGCAGTTATTGGATGGGAAAAAATTAGAAAATTATAAAATTCCAGTTCCAATCAAAGCTGAACTCAGAAAATATCAGCAGGTAGTATTTCTTGCTCATATGAAAAGAATTTCTTCTGTGTTGCCAAGAGAGACTTTTTAAAAAATAAAATTTCTAATCAGGTCATCAATATTTTCTCCCTTCTACTTCCCACAAATCTTATAGGATGGTGTGAATTGGTTGGCATTTCTTAATAAGTACAAGCTTCATGGAATTCTCTGCGATGACATGGGTTTAGGAAAAACATTACAGTCTATTTGCATTCTAGCAGGAGACCACTGTTTCAGGTAATTCAATGATTAATTTTGCAAGACTTGAAGATTTTGAGAAATTTTTAAAAGTTGGTAATTTTAATATGTTTTGATGTTGTGAAGAGCCCAGGAATATGCAAGATCTAAGTTAGCAGAATGCATGCCGCTTCCATCGTTGGTGGTTTGTCCTCCCACTCTAACAGGTCACTGGGTTGATGAAGTAGGTAAATTTTGTTCCAAAGAGTATCTCAATCCTTTGCACTACACTGGGCCTCCAACTGAAAGAGTAAGGTAAGATCTCTGAAACAGAAATTTTTCAGTCGTTGTTTCAAATAGAAATGCTTTTTTATAGCAAATTTAATACTTTAGAAACTTTTGCTTATCTGTCCTTTTTTCTTTATTTATAAAGGTTACAGCACCAAGTCAAAAAACATAATCTGATAGTGGCTTCTTATGATGTCGTACGGAATGACATAGACTTTTTTAAGTAAGAATTTAAAATTTTCTATTTAGGTCTTAAGTATATTTAATTTTTAGATACTGATAAACTTTAAATTATAAATTGATTGTTTCCTAAAAGTTCCTTTAAGAGAAACTTTAAAAGGAATATCCTGGCTTGTCACAACAGGATCATGAGATTTTAGAACTGAAATTGAATTTAGAGATCATATATCATATCCCTTCATTTAATAGATCAGGAAACTGAGACCTGTTTTGAGGAAGTGAATTGCCCAAAATTAAATGCAAGTTAGCAGAGCAGAAATGCAAACTTAGATTATTTGACTGATTCCAGTACTATTATACTACATTTCCTTCTTCAGTTCAGAATCTATTTCCTCACAGAAAATGTTTTGCTTGAAGATTAAGTTCCACCACCAAACCATAAAGGTCTATTTAACCCCTAAAACATTTTTTAAAAAATTATTTTCAGTTCCATATTCTTTCCCACCCATTGAGAAGGCAAGAAATATAATATCCCTTAGACAGAACATTTTCACAGTAGCCAAATTGCAAAAATAAAATTTTTTTTAGTGAAAGAAAATATGCTTCAGTCTGCGCTCAGAGTTCATCAGTTCCCTCTCTCTGGAGATTGCATTTTTCATCATGGGTCCTTTGGAATTTTCTTGGATCATTATCTTGATCAGAGTAGCTAAATCGTTCACAGTTGATCATTACTACAATATTGGTGTTACTGTGTACAATGCTCTCCTGGTTCTTCCAAGTTTGTATAAGTTTTTCCAGGTTTTTTCTGAAACCATCCATCTCCCCATCTCATTTCTTATGGCACAGTAGTATTCCATCGCTATCATATACTACTACTACCTCTAATAAATTTAAAGATAATTTAGCCCTAGTGTCAAAAAGACCTGGGTTCAGTGCCTCTCAGACCTATACTATGTTTCCCTAAGCAAGTCACTTAACCCTTTAGTGCCCCTAGTCTTCCCTCTAATTTATAGTCAAGTTACTGATCTATAATCATAGAGGGAGTTTATATACCAGGAGTTTACCAACCAATAAAATCACATCTGACCCAAAAACTTTTCTTTAATATCTGAGGTATATAATACTGTAGTAATCCCTCTTCATTAAAGTGATCATATTTCCCCATAAAACAAAGTCCTATTTGGAATGCCAGGAATAAATCTCTTTGTGTTACAGACTCTGAAATAGTAGTAGAAACTTCCCCTAGCTGCTCCAGCCTACTTGGATGACAGCTACCATTGTCTAGGACAGGGCTCGAGGGGTGGGTGAGGAGTAGAGTTTTGGAATGATTCATAGACTTTCATATAGGTAAAAGGAATCTAAAGGGATGAGGACAGAAAGTGTAGGATGGGGTACAAAGGCTAGGAAGGTGAAATAGTGGGTGAGGGTCTGCCTACTGGCTGTACAGTATGAAGAGCTAGTTCTTCCATTCCTCCTTTCCCTTTGTTGAAGTAGACAGTGGAGCTGGAAAGATTGCCCAAGTTACCTTTTTTTCCCTGTTGTACAGTTAACAATTTGTGCTGGGAAGGGAGAGAAGCAGAGGCAGGCAACCCTAGTGGCTTTTTGTACTGAAGTTTGACTTATCTATTTTAGTTACTGTACAGATTCATGATTGCTTAAAACAATGATATATGCACACCAGCTAATCAGTAAAAGTTGACTGATGCAAAAATTTCCTATTCATTCTTCCAGGAATATTAAATTTAACTACTGTATTCTTGATGAAGGCCATGTCATCAAAAATGGGAAAACAAAATTGTCAAAAGCTGTAAAACAGTTGACTGCCAATTATAGGATCATTCTTTCTGGAACACCAATCCAGGTAATTATTTGCTGTTATATATTTTTTAAAGTATGTGATCAAAATGGCATAAATTTTATTATTTCCAATAATTTTATTTCAAAAATTCCATAAATTTTATTTTTAAATTTCAAAAATTGTTAATCCATTTTATTGGATTTGTCATTGTTGATAAATGACTTATTAATTATGAACAGACTGTTTTATACTGGCAGATTTTATATAGTTAATAGGTCTGAATAAATCATATTTTTTATTGACAAATTATAAGACTGAAATTTAAATATTTGAAGTTTTTTATAGTTGGTTTTCCATTTTATATTGAGCCAAATTAATGAACTTCTTGGATTTATTTATCAAGAGATCTTTCTCTAAAACCTTCATACCTCTGAACCTGGTGGTGTACCTGATAATTGTATGGGGTAGGAAGGAAGGTTTGAAGGAAATTACAGTAATACTTTACTAGCAAAGGCAGCGTTGTCCCTGAAAAGTTAATAGCAATGGGCGGGTGTAGGAGAATGGTCAAGACTGTTAAATTGTAGAGTATAAAAGTTGGTGGATTCTGTGAAGTACACCTGAGTTTCAGGAAACTGCCTTCTTCATATATAATGCTACAACATGTTCAAAGTTTGCCTGACTTCACCTTAGATAATAAGATGTATGGATTTAGTAACTTGGAGAAGTAATGTCATTTGAGCAGATGCGCATCATACTATAGGCCTTAACATCTTTTCCTTTCCTACTCCTTCCATCTTCTGGCTTTCACTGAGACATGTCTCCCTTCTGATGATATAGACTTCCTGACTGTTCTTTCTCCTCTGGCTGCATTTTCACTCATTTCCTCACCCCCACCTTCACCACCACCCTCATTTACTGGTCGAGGTGGGAGAGTCAGAACTCTCCTTGCTCTCCAGGTTCTCTCCATACTGTTATCAGTAATACCACTATCAGTAATCCCTCTTCCTTTGGTCAATCCGTATCTATTACCCAGTAACAGTTATTGTCTGTAGATCATTCTTCAGTGAGTTTAGTTTTCAGGCTTAGAGGAGAACAAAATATACTTGTAAGTAAATAGAGTACATTTATCATGCATTATTTTATGTTACAGAGTTTCCACGAGAATGCTCTGTGAGATCTGAGGAGGGAGGTCATAACTAATTGGTTGGGTTAGGGGAAGTTTCATGACAGAGGTGGCGTTTGAGCCATTTTGTTAAAGGATAGCTAGGAATTCAATAAGCAAAGATGGGATATAGGAATAAGGAAAGAGGGTGAGCAAAGTGAAGGAGGTGAAAAAGCTCAGCATGGATTCATTTTGGCCTAAGTACTGTGAGGGAAGAAGTGATGGGAGAAAAGGCTAAAAAGTTGGGTAGGATGAGGTGGTTCATCACAGGTTTTCTTTAGTACTCTTTTTTTTCTTTTAAAGGAAATATTTTTAGTATAAGATTTAACTGGTATCTCACTCTCATCCTTCTCTCTCTTTTTTTTTTTTTTGGGAAATTCAGAACAACGTTTTGGAGCTCTGGTCACTCTTTGATTTCCTTATGCCAGGATTTCTGGGCACTGAACGTCAGTTTGCAGCTCGTTATGGTAAACCTATATTAGCAAGTAGGGATGCTCGAAGCTCCAGTCGAGAACAAGAAGCAGGTAAGAAAGAATCTTTACAAAAAAAAGAAAGAAAGAATCTTCAACTCAGTTTTATTTCATTTTGATCATAATCAGATTCATGCGTAGAGAAATGAATCTTTTCCTATGAATTGTTTCACCTTTTCCTCTCTGTAAATAATAGGAGTTCTTGCAATGGAAGCACTACATCGCCAGGTCCTCCCATTTCTCTTGAGAAGAATGAAAGAGGATGTTTTGCAGGATCTTCCACCCAAAATTATTCAAGATTATTACTGCACTCTTAGTCCTCTACAGGTAAGAGAAGAGTGATATATTCAAAAAGTTGAAATCCTCCATGAAAACCATCTACTCATTTGAATATATACATATGGAAAAGAAACGAATCAATAAATTAGCAGTCATTGATCAGCTGCCTGTTGTTTGTCAGGCACTTTACCAGGGACTAGAAATACAAATCCCAAAAATGAAGCAGTCCCTGCCCTCAGGGAGCTTACTATCTTTTTAGGGAAACAACATGTACATATATTCTATATGTAATATAAATACAAAATAATTGGAGGGGTTGGGGAGAGGTGCTAGTACCTTTCAGGGAAATCTTCATGTTGAAGTAGCACTTGGGCTGGATTTTGAAGGATACAAAGATTCTTAGAGATATAGGTGAGAAGGAAGTGCATTTCAGGCATGGGGGACAACCCAGAGACAAGAGGCAGTGTGTCACATATGAGGAACAGCAGGAGCATCCATCTGACCAGACCCTCCACTTGGGAAGGGGAGTGCTGTATAATGAAGCTGGAAAGTAAAGGGCTTTAAAAATCAAACAGAGAAGTTTACATTGGATCCCAGGGGCAACATGAAGCCATTGGATTTTATGTAGTAGGAGAGTGACATAGTAAGATCTGTCATTTAGGAAAACCACTTTGTTAATGGTGTGAAGATTGGATTGAAGAGAAACGAGATTTGAATCAGGGAGGCCAATTAGGAGACTGTTGGCAGTGGTATAGTTGAGAGATGTTTAGGGCTCTTCAGCTTGGGTAGTAGCCATATGAGTAAAAAGATGTAAGATGTGTGGGAATGGAACAAGAAAGTTTGGCAACTGCTTGGGTGTGCAGAATGAAAGAGTGAGGATTAGGGGGAAACACATGGGTAATTGGATAGAAAAAGGGAAAAATTAGAGTGGGGCGAGTGGAGAGTGTAGGAAGAGGTAAAGAAAGGGGCTTAAGTCCTTCTTCAGGAGATGGCCAAGGCAGTTTTGAAGGAAATAATAGATTCTAAGAGGAAAAATCTGCCACTTTGAGTCTGACCTATCTCTGACCTATCTATTTACTCAGTCTTTGGAGGAATTTTTATTCTCCAGCAGATGTGTATTATGGAGGCTCACTGCCTTCCAGCTTTGAGGTCTGCAATTTCCTAATCCAATTATGGGTGTGTTGGCTTGTCTTTGGGGGTTTTAGTAGATTGCAGCTGGGCTCAGCTACTATTAGGTGGGAGGTTCTGTAGGTTCAGTGACCGATTTGGTCTAGGACCCCTGGGCTGTGGGCTAGGAAGTCTGCTCTGTTCCTGTGTTCAGTGCCACACATCTATCATTTGCTTCCAGAATTTGTTCTTTGCTCAGTATGCAGCTAGGACCACACTAGTAACCTTTGAGATGGCTCTTCTGTGCCCTGAATTGCCAAGTGGCACTCATTGCTGCACCCTGCACTAGTTCAAGGATCCCCTGGGATCTCTTCTGGCCCTGATGCCTTGTTTTGTCTGTCTTTTAGTGTCTGGGTGCTAGAGTACTCCATGCAGAAGGCTTCTGGCCAGACCCCAGTATCTACATATCTCGTGTCTCCCTAAACCTTCCTGAGCTGAAAGGATGACTCACTATGATGTTCTTGGATTTCTTTGGTCTGGTACATTTTTTAGGTCTTTGTAGAGGAGGTGTAGTGGGCAAGCTAGGCTTTGCTCTTGATTCCACCATCTTCATTCCACTTCCCCTACTCATCTATTAACGCTTTAAAATGCCTATTCAGTGAAGCCTTCCCTTTTTCTTCCCTGAGTTAGAATTGACCTTCCCCGCTCAGACCTCCTATAACTCACCAATACACTGAAGTAATATTATACATACCAGCTGTTTTGTAGTTGTCACTGCCATCTCCTTCCCCATTCCCCTTCTAAGATCCTTTGGGAAGATCTCTCTCATCTGAATTCTGTGTTATCTCAGTACCTAGATGGTGCTCTCGCCACTTCAAGTGGTTAGTAAGTGTTTGTTGTTGAGATATGCTTACAGAGCATTCTAGCCTTACATGTAGGAAGGTCCCCCATGTCAATTTGAGTTCTTTTGCATACTTACTTACAGGATAATGATTTCCAAAGCTAAGAACCTTGTTGAGGCCCTTTAAATATTAGAATGACTTTTGGCTTTATCCCAGGGTTCTCATGTTGAACTGACATTACATTGTAGTGATCATTGTCATGCATTTATACAGAGTAAGCAAATAATACTGTCTCTCTTTGTTGGCAGTTTAGAAATCTTAAGATATTATCAATCAGTTTTTTCTGTTTAGGGGTATACACTGCTGATTTTTATAGACTGAGCATGATTGTTTCAGAATTAGTGGATTTTGTGCAGTCAGTTTTGCATCATAGGGTCATAAAATGTATATTTATATCAGTATTTCAAGGATCTATGATTTTTGTCATCAAAGAAACTAATTCCTTTCAACAGCATATGCTGCTTAGTAGATAAGTCTTAGTTGACTCTCTGAACCTTTCCTTCATACGATCCTTCCCCAAGATTGAATCTGCGTGGTCTTCACATTTCATCAGGCTCCAGGGTTTCTATTTAAAGAGGGGGCTTGGCACAGTTTTTCTGCCCATTTTTCACTAGCTGCACTGCTTTTGGACTTCTTTAGAATACTGCCCTACCATCTCCCCACTACCCCCACTTCTTTTTCCTCCAATTAGACTGTAAGCTCCTTGAGGTCAAGGACTGTCTTTGTTTTTATTTGTGGTCCTGGTACTTAACACAGGCCTGGCACATGTTGGTGTTGTTCAGTTGTTTAGTTGTAGCCTACTCTTCATAACGTTGTGGACTAGATTGTCCATGGGGTTTTCTTGGCAAGGATTCTGGAGTAGTTTGCTATTTACTTCTCCAGTGGATTAAAGCAAGTGGAAGTTAAGTGATTTGCCCAAGGTCACACAGCTACTAAGTATCTGAGGTCACATTTGAACTCAGGTCTTCTGACTCTAGGCCCAGCAATCTATCCACTGAGCCACCTAGCTGCTCCACATATGTGCGTGGCACATAATAGGTGCTTAATAAATGTTTATTGACTAAGGGTCAAAGAGCTTAAATAACTCACTTGTGGTCAGAGAATCAGAGTGTGTATTTTGGTTTTGTGTGTCATTAGCAACTCCCCAGCCCCTTGTTCAGTGCCTTTTACATAGCACACATGAGGAAAGGCTTGCTGATTTGAATTGAATTCTGTGCCAGAAATCTAAAATTAATTTCAGTGAAACATAGTACGTTATGCCTACTGAATAATAGAAGTAATTTTTAAAGACTTTAACTTATTTCTTAATGTGAAAGGGGTCTTAAATTACGTATTTGCTGAACTTCAGTAATTATATGATTTGAACTATTTTTGATAGTCACTACTTTGATTTGATGGGGGTATAAATTTCTGCAGGTTCAGTTGTATGAAGATTTTGCTAAGTCTCGTGCCAAATGTGATGTTGATGAAACCGTTTCTACAGCTGCACTTGCTGAAGAAACTGAAAAGCCAAAGCTAAAGGCTACAGGGCATGTGTTCCAGGTACAGATTTCTTCTTTATACTACAGTTGACTTATTAAATGCAATTGACAGAATGCATACATTGGATTCCTTGTGTGTGGTGAGTTTTACATTAAACATTGACATAGATTTCAATTGTTTAATTAAATCCTTTATTCAACATTATATATGCCCTTGTTAGAGGCTAAGGATACTTGAAATAAAATGGGAACTGCAAATCCATGCTTGTTTAAAAAATAATAGTTAAATCTTACATGCATATAGCATTGAAAGAAATGTAGTCATTTAGGTCAGGACTTGAGCCAATGGTTTCTTTTTGCCAGAAATACATTTTTTCAGAAGAAGTAATTTATTTCAAATGGTCCCTTTTTTACTTTCTTAAAATATTCCAGACATTTCTGACAGAAAAGTCAAACAAATTCTCAAACTACATACTAAAACATACCATAAAGATCCCAGAGCGAAGAAGTGGAGAAGAAGGGGTTTATGCATCTTCCTTTCTTCTGTTGAAAGGATTGAAGCCCTCTTAAGAGTCCTGGATGCTCTAAGCAGACTTGAGACATAGGCAGAAGATGAGAAGGAAGGAGGTGATGGGATCCCTGTGGAGGGGGATGTGGTGTGGTTCAGCAACCTAGGACAAAGCATACTAAAATGTGAGGTATAGCTTAATACACATAGATACGATAGATTTAGAGTCAGGACCTGGGTTTGAATCCCAACTCTACTACTTCCTACTGCTGCCTCTGTAAACCTGATTGGGCCATTTAACTTCTCTGACCTTGATAACCATTAAAGTCTCTTCCAACTCTACATATTTGATCCATATCACCTTTTCCCTTATTGTTCTTACTAGAATTGTCTTCAGGATACAAGTCTGTAGGACCAAGGGCATTTCTTCCCTTTCTTAGGGGAGGATACAAGGGGAGGGGAAGATGATGGGACCAGGGAAGACAAAGAAGATCTGGAAAGAGGAGGCTGGTGGTTAAGAGAAGCGTGCCTCTTGGCAACAGGCAAAAAGAACCTAATGGTCCCATAAAATTCAGCATATACCCAGCCCCCTTTACCCTCCTCCTCCCCCCTACCAGAGAAGACCTGGGATTATCTTTTAAGACTTCTTCCCCTTCAGGACTCCTCAGGTTTATGCATTTAGAGATGAAGGGTCCTTCAAGATCTTGATGTGGAAGGCACTCCCTCAAGTACTGCTTGGTTCCACTTTCATCTGTCCTTCTCAGAGTGCTCAGTTGTCTCGCAGATTCTTGTTTCTCAGCATTTTCCCCACTCTAGCAAGTCTGTAGGTGATTTCCAGTAGCATAATTAAAATGTCCAAATCTCCCATAATTTAATAGTTTGTCTGTTATTTGGAGCCAGTGTTTTAGGATTAGCTCTGTCTTTTTATTTTTTTTCCCTTTTTTTTGGTTCCTATTAAAGGCGTTACAGTATTTACGTAAACTTTGCAACCATCCAGCATTAGTCTTAACAACCCAGCACCCCGAATTTAAGAAAACTACTGAACAGCTGGCAGCTCAGAACTCTTCTCTTCGGGATATTCAGCACGCTCCTAAACTCTCTGCTTTGAAACAAGTAAGTAATTAGATAGGGAACATTGATAAACATGAATGAATTTTCTTCTCCACAAGCACGTTCCTTTTGGTTTCATCAATATATTATTTACTTTGCCTAGAAATAGCAGGCATTATGGAGATATTTATTTCACCATTTCTTTTATTCATCACATTTTAATATTAATTTTAAATGGAATATGTTTTTATTGACTACTGATTTATGAAGGCTAAGTAGAAGAAAACATTACTTTCAGTGCTGAAGAGCACTATCATAAACTGCTAACTCTTCTGTAATTTGAGGGTCAGAAAATAGCAGTTTATAGCTGTTCATTTGCTCTCATTTCTGTCTGTGTCCTCTTGATCTGTACTTTATTCATTAATTTATTTGTTAATGTTCAGTGAATATTTTCATTTAATTTCACTAGAAACATCTACTAAACTTAACACACTTCATATAAGTAATTTATAGAAAATGCCATACAATATAGCTTTTTCATGATATGTGTAGGATTTGACTGTTGATTACTGATGGCATTATATGTAAAACAAATAGCTGTGTGATTTTCTTTAAAAACTATAGAGGTATCTCAAAAAATGAATGTAAGTACCATGAGCTGCCTGTGTGGTTTTTTTTTCATTAATGTGTATTTTTTTAATCATTAATAGTTATTAGAATTAGATTAAAGAGGGAATGGTAAGACAATGATTACAGTAATGTCAGTGAAAAAAAAACCCAGTAAAAGTCAAACTGTAAATAATTGTAATGACTAATCTTTGTTCTGGAAAATAAATAATGAAATATACTTCCCTTTTCTCAGAGAAGTGGGGGACTAAGAGTGTGGAGTGTTCATGTTATGTGGTTTTGCCTAAACTGGTTTACAGGATAAATTTGTGTGTGGGATGAGGGTACGTTTTGTATATCTGGAATTGGCCAATTTAAGAAAAAAGGGGGCGAAATCAAAACTTTTTTTTGAGGATCAGATCTAAACACAACAGAATTGGAAGGTGGAGCTTATGAACTCAGTCTCACTACTTCACAGATACATCATGTATATGATATTGGGGTAGATGATAAGTCAAATTGAGAAGTCGTATATACTATAATCACCTTTACTTAATCGACCCTGCTTGACCTCTAACTAGAAATATTCAAAGACAAAAGAGAAAGTGGAGCAGGCCATTTGATTTTCAAACTTATCTAGAGGACATATTTGCTTGATCATGATAAGTAAAGTGAAGTTATAACATCAGAAAAACAGGAAATTTTATGAAATTTTAAGTGTTGAAGTTTTAACTGCCTCTTTTCATTACTATTAATACACTATTGAAGAATTGTTTGTATTTTTAAAACTTTTTCTGTATAAAATTATTCCTTTCTCCAAAGGTGATTACCCATTCTGGATTATCATTTTAGGGGGCTCCTTCTTACCCTGGAGTATCTGGAATTCTGAAGTTTAGAACTGTTCAACTTAGAAAGGTCAAGACCATTCCCAGTCATTCTCTGTGGAGGGTTTCCCGATAATTCCTTTTTCCCCTTTCCTCAGTTCCTTTCAGCTATTAAGAGTGAAAATTCTGTCCAAGAACAGAAATAGCACATCTCTAAATGTATCTTCTTTCTTAAATTTTTCTTCAAGTCTTTTCTCAGAAAATGGGGTTGGGAGAGGGAGGATAGTAAGAGAAAGCTTTAAAATGATTTTCCTGAAATCAGTCAGTGGATGTAACTTGGAGGAAAACGTAGAAGGCATTTCTGTCCAATTAAAAGGTGATATAAAGTTTGGAGGATTAAGTAATGGATCAGGTAACAGAATAAAAATGTAGAGTCACCCAAATAAATAAACCTGAACAACACACCAAAAACATTAAGGTGAAAAAATTTGTCTCAAATACAAAAAAAACAACCAGTTATTAAGCAGCTGCTGCGTGCAGAGCACAATGCTAAGCATTGGGAGAGATAACCAGGTTTAAGTAAGACTTACCCCCAGTGATCTTTAATCTAGGGGCATTGTGTGTGTGTCTTATCTCCATATCACACATACTGTGTGACAGAATGAGTGCTGTAGAGACTCACAAAACAAAACTGTGTAAATAGTAATAGCTGACATTTATATAGCACCTTAAAATTTGTAGTGTGCTTCTAAGTCTGTTGTCTCATTTGACCCTCACAACCCTGGGAGGAAGGAGATGCTGTTATTACTATTTTACAGATGAGGAAAAGAAGGCCCAGAGAGGTTACATGACTTGTCACATAGGACAGGATTTGAACTGAGGTCTTCCTGCCTCCAGGCCCAACGCTCTATGCAGTGTATCACCTTGATGCCTCATTGAGGGAGAAATGATTTCTTGGAGGATTTGGCATCTAGAGTGGGGAGGAGTTCAACAGGCAAAGGTGGCAGAGCATTCCAAACATAGAAAATAATGTAAGCAAAGACAAAGGGGTATAAGTTAAAATAAGGTAAACTGAGGCACAAAGTTCCAGCCATGCTCAATTTACTAGTAAAACATGAATTTACCAATAAATAGGATCTCAGCTTCCTCAGCAAAGCTAAGACCCCAAATGACAGGATCATTTCTCTTTTACAGTTTTGGGGAGTACAGAACAAAGAATGGGGCTTCATAGGCAGGGAACAAATTATGAGTAGTTAGAAAAGCTTGACATCATGAATGGCAAAATCAGTGATTGGTTACAGAGCTGAGGTGTGGGGGACAGTATGACTGGTTGGAAATTGGAAATGAGGGGCTAGCAGCAGCCCCCTCCTGTGACAGAAATGTTCATTGTTTGAGTCCACCTGTAAGGTTAGAGATTGTGGACCAGACTTTGGACAGCAGACCAGACATCCTTTTGAAGGATAGCTTGGTGGTGTGAAAATACTGGACCAGATTCCCTGGTGTTCACCCATATCTCTCAAGGATAATAGATTTCCTTGAGGCAAGAATAAAATAGTGATTAACAGTAGAACTGGATTTCTAAACTTAATTCATTTCAGCTCAGCTGAATTCTGAACTAAGTTCAGGGACAAAGAACCATGAATTAGACAGTTACAGGATAAAATCAGTTGACTGTAAATGGAATCAGTTTTAAAAGGACATAAAATCAGTCTGATGATATCAGGGCATGTGAGAACAAGGCATGTTCATTGGGGAGAAAAGTAAAATCTTGCCCTTAGCATCAAAAACTGTTGTAGAAGTCCAGGATGGGGGAGATCTGATTAAAACAGGTCATATGAAGAATATGTAGTGGGTCAAGATGACTGCAAGTTCAGTATCAACCAGCAACATGGTGTGACTCGCAAAAAAAAATTAATGCCATCTTAAAGTGTTAAACTGTCCAGAAAAAGGAAGGTATTACTAGTTCCATTGTATTTTAAAGTATCACATGTTAAGAGGAACATTGAAAAATGATCTCATCCAGAAGAGCATAACCAGAATATTGAGGGGTCAACAAATCATGTCATAGAAGGAATTGGGATTTTTAACCTATAAAAATAAAGTATGATAGCTTTTGTTCAAATATTTGAGGGATTATTACTCAGGAGAGGGATCAGACTTATGTGATGTAGCTGTAGAGAGCAGAACTAGGACCATTGAATGGGTGTAAGGTACAATGAGACAGATTTCATCTTGGTGTAAGGAAGAACTTTTCAGCTGAGCTGTCCAATGGCTTCCTTATGTAATAGTGATCATTCCTGTCATGGAAAATAAATAGTCCTGATGGTCACTTGTCAGAAACATTAAAGAGGAGATTAATGCATTTCTTGAGATAGGTATTGGACTTGAAGATTTCTTCCAACCCCTAAGATTTTGTGCTTCTAAGCATTTCATATTTGTAATAAGGAAAGCACCATTTTACCTTTAAGTCTTGTTTTGGATGTGGAAAGTAGGTATATCATATTGCTGTGTCTTGAAATATGGTCAGACTGAGAGACTCCACTGCTTACCAAGAAGGAAAAAGCACTGAACTAGACATATTTAGAGACACGTAATCTTAGCTTAACTTGCTAAGTGACTTGGTATAAGTCATTTCTCCTTTTTCTAAAGGATTATACAAAATTTAAAAGCACTGTATAAGTTAGAGTTATTAACCTTCTTCTCTGGGCCTGTTTTCTTCAGTTCTAAAATAAGGGAATTGGCCTCGATGACCTCTGAGGTCCCTTCTGGCTCTAACAGCCAGTAATCATGGGCTCACACTGGGATTTGAGAAAAGTAATAGCAAGTACTCTATCGAGAGTACAGGTGTCAGCCCAAATCATCATGGATTAAACAATTGTGAAGATTCACAGTAAATGAGTCACATCCCAGGTTGCCAATGAGATGACATAGCAATCTGGCCAAACCCTGGGTGGGTGTTGATAATTACCTTTGGAGAATTGGAGGTTACTTCCTTATAACCTGAATTCTCCAGAGGTTCATCATCCATACTTTATTTTCACTGGGGAATACTTCATGCCTTTGTTTTAGAAAAAGCGCTATAGAGTTAAAAGGAAACAAAACTATTTTGAGAGAGGTTAGCTATTTGAGTTGGGGAGAGAGGTATGTTTGTATTACTCTTTACTTTCCTACTTTTATGCAGTTTTTAATCCTTTCTGTATTTAGCTGCTTCATGATTTTTTCTTATACCCTTTGACTATTTGGCCTGGGGCATCATCATCATCATCATCACCAACAACAACAGACATTTATTGAGCACCTATATGTTCCCTCTAGTGAGCCTCAAGGAACTGAGGAAAGGGAAGAAAGTCCTGTTAGGTACCCTCCTGAAGAGGGGACCAGAAAATTCTATGGGCTGATAAGCCTGAGCAGCTCTTAGTTCCAGATTCTCCAGGGTGACATTGCAGCCCACAGAGATAATCTGGTATGGATATACTTTAAGAGAATCTGAAGAGCAGGTAAGTCACTTCTATTTTTCACTGTAGAGATAAACATTTATTACAGAATGAGCTTAGTAAACAATGTTTATTGAGCTGCCCTTGGACCCATATTTTTCCCCCTTTTTTTTAAGCTGCTACTGGACTGTGGTTTGGGAAATGCCAGTACTTCAGAGAGTGGCACAGAAGCCGTTGTGGCCCAGCACAGGATACTTATCTTCTGCCAGCTCAAAAGCATGCTGGACATAGTAGAACATGATCTTCTCAAACCTCACTTGCCCTCTATCACGTATCTGCGGCTAGATGGAAGTATACCTGCTGGTCAAAGGCATTCCATTGTCTCACGGTAAATGTTCTTTTAGCTTGAAGATCACAGAGTAGGCCATAATGAAGATATAAATACTTAGAAATGAAGTTTGTTTCATCAGATCTCTTTTGGATAAGGAACTATTTATGAACATGCCCTAAATTGATGAATTTTCATTGTGTAATTTTAACAGAAGTGTATATTCGGTAGGTCTCTTGGATAACATAACGTCATTGAAAAAAAAACTTGATTGTATTATTCAATCAAGGACTGTATGACAAAGAATCAAAAGATGCTACTTAATTATCATGTACAGTTACTAATTGGAAAAGACTGATGAGAAAAAGGACTCTAAGCAAGTTTGTGTTAACTTTTTTCTATCAAAGAGTAACAGGAAATTGTTAAATTGTAAAATAAAAATCAATCTCTGAATTTTACATTGTTCTAAATAAGTTAACTTATTGATAATGAAGTCTTAATTATTCAGTAATATGTCAGTTAATTTTCTAGAAAGGATATGTAATTAAATGATCACTTACTACTCTTCTTGTATCCTGTCCTTTACCATCTTGGTTATCCTCTGGATGTTAATCAGCTAATCAGAATCTTTCCTAAAATGTGGCACATAAAAAGCTGAACACAGTAGAACAGAAATGGTTTGATTACAGCAAAGTACAGACAGTTCTTATGCCTCCTCATTCCTAGATGGGATGCCTGGCCTCTTAATGTAGCCCAAGATTGCATAAGCTTTCTTGGTTCCCACATCATACTCTTAACTCATATTGAGTTAAAACCCTACAACCCCCAGATCTAACTCATATTGAGCTTGTAATTCACTAAAACCCCTAGATCTTCTTCAGACAAACATGCCTAGCCATTCCTCCCCCCAAAGTGTAATACTTTAAATTTATCCTTATTAAATGTCATCATCTAACCTTTTAAACAATGTTCTAGTATTTTGGGATCCTGATTCCATTATCCCAGGATTATGTATTCCTTTTAGTTTTATATCGTTTATCTCATTCATGTCATTATTGGTTGATTTGCAAATCTAGTAAGCATGACATCTGTACTTTTATCCAGGTTATTGATATAATTGTGAAGCAGGAAAGGGCTATGCACAGATCCCTGGGGTCCTTCACAGGGAACCACCTTCCAAGTTAATACTGAACCACTAATGACCACTTTTTGGGTCCAACCATTCAGTCAGTTTCATGTTTGCTTAATTATACTGTCACAACCTACATCTTGCCATTTTTTCCACAAGAACAGTGTGAGAGACTTAATCAAATGCTTTGCTGAAATCTGGGTAAATTGTCTCTACAGGATAGCACTGATCTCAACCAGTCTAGTAACACTGTAAAAAAGGAGAACAAGGTTAATTTCTCATGGCCTAGTCTTGGTGAAGTCATGTTGCTTCTTTGTGACCATCATTTGTTTTCTAGGTATTCCCTACCCATCCCTTTAATTGTGCATTCCAAAATTTACTCAGGAATTAAAGTCAAGCTCATATGGCCAATAGTTTGCAAATTTTGTTGACTTCCTTTTTTTTTTTTAAACCAGCTAAGATTTCCTCTTTTCCAGTCCTATTCTCTATGATCTTCTAAAAGGATAGTTCTTCTTGGCCCAGTTGACAAGAACTCCTTAGGGGCAATTATGGACATTATTACAGTCTTTTGTCATTTACATTTGTGTTTTATTCTGTTACTTAACAGGGAATTTATGTTTTAAGGCTTTTATCAAAAGGTCTTATGCTTTGTTAGAGAAATTTCAAGAATTAGCAAGGAAATGAAGAGAGATTAATTTGGTCATGTCAGATACTATTGAAATTGTTAAGCAATATAGCATAGTGGCTAGAACACTGAATAGGAATTAGTGGTTTGTTTCTCTTTTTTAGGCAGTTGGGGTTAAGTGACTTGCCCAAGGCCACACAGCTAGTAAGAGTGAAGTGTTTGGTCTGAGGCTGGATTTGAACTCAAGTCCTCCTGACTTCAGGGCCAGTGCTCTATCCACTGCACCACCTAGCTGCCCCTTGAATAGGAATTAGAATATCAAGTTCTAGTCTTAGCTCTATAATAAATTACCTTTGTGGCCTTCAGGAAGTGATTTAACCTTATTTGCTCTGCCTACTAATAGCCTTGTAGTGACTGTTATAAATTATTAGATCTTAAGGAGAATTTAGAAATCATCTTGTCCAGTTCTTTAATTTTACAGATAGTGAAATTTGAGTTTCAGAAAGTTGAAGTTGGGACAGCTAGGTGGCACAGTGAATAGAGCACCAGCCATGGAGTCAAGAAGACCTGAGTTCAAATCTGGACTCAGATACTTGGCCCTTACTAGCTGTGTGACCCTGGGCAAGTCACTTAACCCCAATTGCCTCAGCAAAAAGAAAAAAAAAGAAAAGAAAGTTGAAGTGATTGCCTGAGGGCGTACAGCAAAGGACATAGTTGAGGCTTGAAACCTGGTCTCCTGATTCCAGATTGGCTTGTGGAGACCTGAAGATTTTATGAGATAATAAATGTACCATAAATACATCAACATATAAATATGAAGCAGCATTACTATTATATTTTGTACTATACCTTTATATAATATTGAAAAATTCACCTCTTTATCTCATTTTACTTTTCATAATGAAATTTATGACAAATAATTTTTTTGGTTCATTTTTTGTTTTTTTACTGTAAGGAAAACATAGTCTACATTTCCAGGAAAAAGCCAACTTCAAAAGCATCCAAATAGACATTTGAGGGTTAAGTGATTATGGAAACAGTTGTCATCAGCAGCTGTACCCAGTTACCCAGAAGTCAAATCTATAAGCATTTATTAAGCCCCTGCTAAGTGCTAGGGATACAAAGAAAGGCATAAAATAGTCCCTGTTTTCAAGGAGTTTGTAGTCTGTTGGGAGAGACAGCATACAAACAAGATATTTAGAGGATAAATTGGAGATAATCATGGAGTGAAGGCATTAGCATTAAGGGGGACTGGGAATGGCTTCTTGCAAACGGGGATTTTAGCTAGCAATTGAAGGAAACCAGAAGTGAAGGAGATGAAAAGGAGACAGAACATCCCAGGCATGGAGGAGACAGCAAGTGAAAATGCCCAGAGACAGATGAACTAAATGAGCAACAATGAAGAGGGAGAGTGTGTAAAGTGTAAGGAACATTGGTGGAGAGGGCTTTGAGGCAAGGGGGCAATTTATGAAGATCTTTGAATGCCAGACAGATGTTTTTCTCTTTTATGCTGGAGATGATATGGAGCCACCAGAGTTGAGTGAATAGGGGTGTGTATAACATACTTATGCCTCTGTTTTAGGAAGATCAATTTGACAGCTAAATGGAGCATGGAGTGGAATGGAGAGAGCCTTTGAGGCAAAGATGAACCTTTCCTCCCTTCCCTACCCCACCCCCCCATGATTACCAGTAGTTCATATGTGAGGTGATGAGGGCCTATGCCACAGTGGTGGCAGTGTCAGAGGAGAGAAGAGGGCATCTTTGAGAAATATTATGAAGGTAGAAACGATGAGACTTGGCAGATGATTGGATATGGAGAATGAGAAGTCAAGGACAAAGCTTAGATTGAGCCTTGGTGACTAGGAGGGTGGTAGTGCTCCCAACACTAATAGGACAGCTAGGAAGAGGGAAGGGTTTAGGAGGAAAGATACAGAGTTTAGGTTTGGACATGGTGAGTTTGAAAAGTCCAGGTGATATCCAGTCGCAGATGACTAATAGGCAGTGGTAGATGCCAGACTGTAGGTCAGCAGAGAAGTTTGGGCTAGGTAACTAGATCTGAGAATCATTGATACAGAGATGATGATTGAAACCATGGGAGCTGATGAGATCACCAAGCAACGTTGTATATAAAGAGAGGAAGACATAGGACAGAGTCTTGGGAAACACCCATGGTTAAAGGGTATGACCTGAAAGAAGATCCAGCAAAAGAGTCTGAGGAGAGGTCAGATAGGGTGGAGAACCAGTAGAGAGTATAGCATTACAAAAACCTAGAGAGATGAGAAGACTAAGGAGAAAAGGGTGATTAGCAGTGTCAGAAAAAAAAGAGAATGAGGATTGAGAAAAGGCGATTAAATATTGGCAATTAAGAAACCACTGATAGTTCTGGAAAGAGTGGTTTCAGCTAAATGAGGAAGTCTGAAACCATACTGTAGAGTTAAGAAGGAAGCAAGAGAAAAAGAAGTGGAGGCACCTGTGTAGATGGCCTTCTAGAGGAGGTTAGCCAGGAAAAGGAGGAGAGAGAATGCTAGCTAGTAGAGAATGCATGGATCAAGTGAGGGTTTTTTGAGGTGAAGGGAGACATGGGCTTGTTTGTAAGGCAGTAGAGAGTCAGCTAGTAGACAGGGAGATTAAAGATTAGTGAGAAAGTGAGAGGGACAAAAGACAATGCTGGAGAAGAAAAGATGGAATGGGATCACTTGTATATACAGAAAGGTTTGGCTTGGCAATGAGAATAGATACTTCTTTGTATGAGACTGGGGGAAAGGAGCAGATAGTGGTAGAAGGTATCTGAGACAGATGAAGAGGGAGCTCTTGGCAATGGCCTCCATTTTTTCCCCCAGAGAAATAGGAGACAAAGTTCTCCCTGAGGATGTGGAAAGGGAATCCATGTCAGGCTTGAGGAGGAATGAAAAGCTTTAAGTAAAGCCCCCTGGTGAGTGGCATCATGACTTACTTAGGGAAGTGTAGAAGGATGGATTGTGTTGCTGCAGTGAAGGCTCAGCTGAGCTGTGAAGGCAGGGGATAGTGGGAGTAATCCAAGACTAAGGTTTGGCGGGATGAGATCAGTGATAGGATAAGAGAGCAAAGGGCGTAAGAGGACAACATGGAGTTACACGTTCATGTACATAATGAACGTGGTTCATCAAGAGGTCGAGGTGAGGAGGGGAGAAAAGTAGAGCCAAGGCAGAGGGGATGGCCTGGGAGAGAACTGAGGGAGCTGGGAGAGGTATTGAGGTCACAGTGAGGAGCTTTCGTAGATAATAGAATTCTGTAAAGAAAACTTATTCAGCTTCTCTAGCTAGTTGTTTCAGAAATTTAGCTAGATTTACTGAATTTCAAGATATTGACCTAATACCTTATTTCTTGTCTTCAGTTTTTATTAAACAATTTACATTGTGTTGTGTAGGAGATTTAGGAAGAAAAATTTTAATTTTTCACTTTCCTCTTCTCCTCCTTCAATTTGTGTATTCAGGTTCAACAATGACCCATCCATAGATGTTCTTTTACTGACTACACATGTTGGTGGACTGGGTCTTAACTTAACAGGAGCTGATACAGTTGTATTTGTTGAGCATGACTGGAATCCTATGAGGGATTTACAAGCAATGGATCGAGCACATCGTATTGGCCAGGTAAACTTCCCCTTGCAATGTTGCCGTACCTATCGTAATGTGATTCCTCGTTCCTGACTTTATTGTAAACCCACTTTAAAATCTTTGATTTAAACATTGCGATGTGGGACAATAGGACAGAGGGGCCCTGGACCAGGAGCCAAGAAACTTGAGTTCTAGTCCCAGCTCTGTCATTAATTTCCTGTGGGACCAAGCCTCTCTGAGCCTTAGTCTCCTCATCTTTCAAGTAAGGTAGTAGAACCACTGGATTTCTAAGATCCCTTCTACTCCTTACCAGTCTGTCATCCTCTTTTCAGCGCTTCTTAAATTGTGGTGGGGTCACGACCCACAGTTGAAGAAGCACTGAAGAGGGAGTGAGTGGAAAAAGTTTCAAGAAGCCCTGCTCTAAATGCATGGTCTGGTCATTTTTAGGCCCTAGAAACTAGAATGGTAAGACGGTGTTCTTCTGTTTTGAGCCTCTTTTATCACCAGTTGATCTAATATAGAATATCTAATTTGATCTAATTTAGTTGATCAAATTTAGAATGCCTGTGACTCTATATTATTTAGTGATATCTGAAGCAAACTCAGTCCCTGTTCTACCCTCTGTCACCCCCAGTGTGATCATCACCTCATTCCTAGTCCTTCTAAACTGCTATAACTGAGCCTGAGAAATGTGACTTGTCCCTCTAGAGCAAGATGTGAGTAAGTCGGGAAAATTTGACTCTCTGTGGTAGAATAGAGAGAAAGAAGGGGCTAGGTCCTCACATAAATTGAAATATATCCTTAGACACAGCAAAATGGCTGCCCAAAAGTTTAATCACAATTTTAAAAAAATTGGTTGTCCATTTCTCTAAAGATCCGTCACAGTTGCTCTAGTAAATCTGTAAAATCTTTCATGCTATAATTTATAGCTGTTAATTATAGTTTTTTTCTCCCCCAAGAAACGAGTTGTTAATGTATATCGATTAATAACAAGAGGAACGTTGGAAGAGAAAATAATGGGTCTGCAGAAATTCAAAATGAATATTGCAAATACAGTTATTAGCCAAGAGAATGCTAGTCTGCAGAGCATGGGGACCGATCAACTTCTTGACCTGTTTACCCTTGACAAGGTAAAAAATTTATTATTCAATTTGTCATGAATCATAAACTCTATCACTCATTTTGTTGCTTGTTGGTAGATTCAGAGCAGCCTGGTCAACATAACTCTGGTTCATTGTCTGTGAGGACGTAGTAGGACAGCATAGAGAGAGTTTCTTCTTGGCTCTCATAGGCTCCAGATATCTAGAGGCACAAGCTAGATAAATATCACTGAGGTCTGTAGCAGGGCCTCCATCACTGATACTTCTACTTGGTATTGTGCTCTTTGTGCCAAGATACTTGTGAGCTGAAGACTCTGAGGGATCAGAGACACTCACTGATTAGTGTCTTAGACTCCCATTCTCCAAATTACAATGCAAATCAAAACCCAACATTTGCACTAAATATCACTCCAAAGAAATTTTATTTATATATTACAGACCTCTTTCCGTTTTCCTAGAAAAGACTCATTAATGCACAGTACATTGTTGACTGTGAATCCTTACATTAAAAAACTGATTTTATTTTGAAATATTTTGAAATATTGCTAGTACCCAGCAGTTTACCCATTCTTCTTTATTCCCTTTCTCTCATCTCACATAATCCAGCTACTTAACACCACCTCCCTATACCATTGAAGGTACCTATTAGGATACTCCAGTGCACCCCAGGCCTGCTGGACTTTATACCCACCCTGTAGCTGAACTTCCCTATATGTGTTGTCCTCCCAAACTAGATCTTCTTTAGAGCAGGGAATGCTTCCTTTCTTCTGTCTGTACCCCAGCACTGAACCCAGTGCTTTGTAGCATTTCATAAATTCTTTTTCTTTCTTTCTTTCATTCATAGTATATAGAAGGAAGTATGTGACAGTTATGTGACAGAGCCCTTGGCTCTGTACTGTTCAACCATTTTTTCAGTAACTTTGATGAAACCATAGATGGCATGCCTGTCAGATGTGCAGGTGACATACAGCTGGAAGAGATAGCTAATATGTTGCACAACAAAGATATCAGTAGCCTAGAACAGTATGCCATTTCTAATAAGAGGAGATTTAAGCAGGATAAAGAGAAAGTCCTACTCTTTGGTTCAGAAAATCACTCACACAAGTACAAAATGGAGGTGCTGTTTCTGTACAACAGCTCTTATGAAAAAAGAGTGGAGGTTAGGGCTAGCAATTAATGGACTGTGAGCTCAGTTGAATCAACAGTGCAATATAGAGTCTAGAAAAGTGAAATTTAATCTTAGGCTGCATCAAATGAGGTGCAGTATTCAGAAGGGAGGTAGAGAGGTGTGGTGATCTCATTGTACTTAGCCCTAGTCAGGCCCCATGTGGGATGTTGTGTGTAATAAGTGCAATATTTAGGAAACACATTGATAAAATGGATAGAGCACAACTGGAAATCATGCTATAGGAGAATGAGAGAATTTTGAAATGTTTTGCTTGGAGAAGAGAAAACTTATGTGGGACATGATAGATGTCTTCCACTATTTAAAAGATTGCATTCAGGAGATGGATTACACATATTCTGCTTGGCATTTTTTCCATAAATATCTATAAAAGTGCTTCTTTTCACTTCCTACCTAGTTGATTAAAGGATTATAGGATTTACATGGGAAGAGGCATTCCACATAGTAAAACTAGGACCCAAGAATGGAAGTTATAGGGAGGCTGATGTTGGTTCAATATAAGAAAATATTTTCAGACATTTCCAACAATAGGAAAAGCAGACTCGTAAGAAAATTCCCCACCACTGAAAATATTTGAGATGGATGAGACTACTTGTCAGGGAAGTTACATGGGAGATTTCTTCATCTTGTGGGAGGCTGGACTCTAGATGACTTCTACACTGGCTTCCAGCTCTAAAATTCTATGAAAAAAGTCAGTGGGCAAAACTGAGACATTCTCTAAACTTGAATCATTTAGAAATGTGATTTGTAATATTTCTGCAGCAGCACTTTTCTGCCTCCTTGGAGTTAATAGGGAAATGAAATGGTTGCCAATACTGTTGGCTAATCCTGAGTTCCAGATATTCAGATACAAAATAAAAAGAGAAAGCAGTGAAGAAATGAAGTGTTAAAGAATAGTTTAATATTTTTTTAAATATTGGGTTAATTTCTGAAATAATTTTCATTCTTTCCTTTAAGGATGGAAAAGTGGAAAAGACAAATACCTCAACAACTTCTGGAAAAGCAAGTATGAAATCAATCCTGGAGAACCTCAGTGATCTCTGGGATCAAGATCAATACGACACTGAGTACAGTCTTGAAAATTTTATGCATTCTCTCAAATAACTGTCAATTCTCGTTAAGGCAATTGCTGCTAGATTAATTACATTTCTGCTGATATTCAGCAAATTTCAGAGTTTATGGAGAACATTTAGCTCATTGTGTAAATAGGTTGGAAAAAGAATCAGCATGATTCTGGAACTTGTTCCACTGGGGGGAACAAGTTATTTTGTCTTAAAACTTTGCACTGTATTAAACTTAAATTTTAATGTGAAGTGGTTTGAATTTTTATATAATGAAGAGACCCAGAGAGAGGAGGAGCCACACAGGGTTTACACATGCTACCAAATGGTGTTCTCATTGGGAATGAGCCCATATGTCATGGGGTACACAGTCACTTTGTGCAGGAACATTTCCATGAGTACTTTAGGTTGTTCGTGTACATTTTTTCCTTTTAAATGGAACTTGTTTTTTTGATTTAAAAATGATAGAATTTTTCACTATCAGAAATACAGATGAGCCATAATTTTAAGATAGTCATCATTAATACTGGTCAATCTTAGAAGCCAGAAAAAATGTTAGGAACTGAACTAGGTACCTGTATGCAAACCTTTGTATATTTAATGCAAATTTTTTGACATCATTTTGTCAATTTTTTAAAATTATAAATATGGGCTATTCTAAATACAGGCAATGGGCTTTTTAAGGCCACTTTTGCATCCTGTTAAGAGGGTGTACTTTTTTTAATTTATCTAAAGGCTAGAATGTAGCCTGACTCAAAGAACATATGTACTCACTAGGTTTCAATCATATATAAATATATATATATATATATATAATATATTTTTTGTAACTAAAAATTGTATACAAAAGTATACAAATAGGAGTTTTTCAAGAATTAGATTTTACACTGTTTAGAATTCCAAAAATCTATGCTGAAAAGACTGTTTGCTGTATTAATGCATGACTTGAGGAAGATGCTTCCTTTACATACATAGATATACATGAATAGACATCTATATACATAGAAATACCTACACTATACCCAAGGGGCGGAGTACTGCCACTGAAATCATGTAACTAAATTGGGCAATAACAATAATAGTTGGGAATGAGGATGTATTAGCTGTACACTAGACAGTGTTATAAAAGAGAGCCCTGTGGGGAGGGTGGAGCGTATGTCTAGAGATACAGATGTGCACGTATACATACATACATACACAGCTTTGTTAATGTTCAGCACAGACATATATATATATATATATGTAGAGAGAGAGAGGGAGAAATGTATGCATGTCTGCATAATACATATATGGAATAAATGTATATATTTATGTATAGAATTCCAGTTTGTCTGAGGGTTGTGGCTTGCCTTGCACTTGGCAGCAATTTGAAGACCACCAGATCTCTGCTGTGTAAAGTCACACGTGTTTTGCTTATTAACATAAAACATTAGCCTGTTTGACAGCATTTAGATGAGGACATTTGTCACGTTTCAGTAGCTATTATGGCTACATTGTAACATTAAATTTAGCATTCCATAAGAGAATAATAAAAATAAAATTGGAAATACAAAATAAATATGTGTGTAGTTGTATATTCATCAAAAGGTTAGAGCTGACACATTGCTTTCAACCATGTTTCTGTGTTCTTAATTCAAGTACATTGCTTCTGAGAATTTGTTGTATTGCAGCTTGAGAGTCGCCTTTTTCCTTAGAAGTGCGTTTTGGTCTAGTGGAAAGGGCCATGTACTTGGAGTCAGTGCACTGGGTTTGAATTTCGCCTCACACATGTACTGCCTGTGTGATCTTGGCAAGTTCCATAAACCTTCCAGGTTTCCTTATTTGTAATAGTGGAGATGATAATACTTGCACTATCTACCTCATGGAGTCATTTTGGGAGAAAGCTCTCGATGCCAGCCTAGTCCCATATAAATGTGAGTTCTTATTTATCATCTTTTGGTCACTTGTACTCTACAGATTAAAGGGAGACCAAAAGATAAAATATGTGAATTTGTATGTCACGAGTTAGTTTAGATTGCCAATGAGTGTGCTTGAGAATATTATGTCTTTATTATCATTTATGAAATTTTGAGGGGTTTTTGTTCATCTAGTTTTTGAACTTTAAATTATCACACAATATCCTTTGCAGTTACTGAAGCATAAGAAATTTCATTGTATTTTTAGGTACAGAGAAGACTAAACCTAACGTTTTTCAACAATGAGCTGGGATAGAGTATTTGCTTTTTCCTTATGTAAAATCTTTGTTTCTGACACACTGGGGAAATGGTGCATCTAAAGCCTGCATTGAATAAATTTTAAATCATGGAGAATAACTTACAGCAGCAATGTGTTTTGTCTGGTATAGGCCTCAGTTTCTTCCATTTATAAAAACAGGTTGAATTTATTGACATCTAATGTCTGGCTAAGGGAGAAAGAGACCTCAGAGGCCATCTAACTAGGCCTACCCAATAAATCCTCATTTAGCCTGTCCTTGAAGCTGACTTGTGAGGGGGAAAACCTGCTACCTTATGATAGTCTGTCCAATTTTGGCCCGTTCAAATTATTAGAAGGTGTTTTTCCTCCTATTGTGAACCTGACCATAACTTTTATCTGTTGCTCATAGTTCTGCCCTCTGGAGTACAGAACTTGTCTCATCCCTTTTCCACAAGATAGCTTTTCAAATAATATTGGAAGGGATTGTAAAGATCAAAAGCCCAACTTCCCTTTATTTTTTACAGATGAGGAAATTGAGGCTGAAAGAGGTGAAGTGACTTGTCCGTAGTCATTTTAATAATAAGTAGCAGATCTGGGATTTGAACGCGGTTGTTTAGTGTCAAATTCAGGGAATTCTAGCACAGTGCCTAACACATGGGAAGTGCTTAAGAAAGTGCTTGTTGACTTACTGTAGGGGATGCAGTGAGGTGGAAAAAGTGCTAAATCAGAGTCGGGAAAGACTTAAGTGCAGACTTGACTTCTGATATTCACTAGCTGTTTGACACGGGGCATAGAACCACCACCTCCCTGACCCTCAGTCTCCTCATCTATAAAACGGAGATAGTATCTGTAGTACCTATCTCACAGGATTAATGTGAGGTGCAAATGAGATGCATTGAAGGTATTTTGTGAACCTTGAAACACCATATGAAAGCCATCTATTATCATACCCCACTGCGTCTTCATACCACAACAGGTCATATATGTAGGAATTTTATAATAATGAAGCCCCCAAATAATTATGGGCTGTAAAATGTACCACTATCTTTGTTGAGGGGAAGTTGTGTTTATGTTCCCAGATGCCCTATTGCTGTTTGGGTCCTGCAGCGTAGGAAGAGGCAAATTAGTTGTTTCCTTTCAAAGAAGGGCCCTTTCCATGGTGCATATTAATAGTCTCAGGTTACAGGGTCCAGGTATAAGTCTGGCTGACAAGATCAGTACTCTGCACTATAGTTAAAAGTAAAGTGTATGTTTAATATAGTTGCCTTTCTGCATTTATTTATGAATATTTATGCTCTGGCAAGGTGTTCAGTTTTTGTAAATGTGCAGTTATCCTGAAAAATAAGGATATCACTATTCCCATCTAATACTTGCAGTAAGTCTATCAAATCTAGTTTTTCCATCCTTCTGTTCAAATCCAGTTTCCTTCTTGTTATTTTACTGTTAGATTTATTAAATTCTGAAAGAATTAGTCTACAGTTACTGTCTCACATTTCTCTGCATCTGAGTTAATTTTTCCTTTTAAGTAGTTACTATACCATTTGCTGTACATATATTTACTGATACTGAATTGTAATCTATGGTGCCTTTAAGCATAATGTAGTTTCCCTGTTTGTCACTCTTTACAGTATCATTTTCACTATTGCCTTATCAGAAATCATGATTACACCTCCTTCTTTGGATTCAGATGAAGTGTAATAATAAACGTTGTTTCAGCCCCTCACCTTAAGTCTTTGTTTTCCCTGTTTTAAGTGTGTTTCTTATATGTAACAAATCGTTGTGGTCTGTTTTCTCTAATCCATTCTGTAACTTTCTTCCACATTCGAGTGTTAATTCCATTAACATTGAGTTTTATAATTGTTGATTTTCTCCATCAAATACTCTTATATGGCCTTAATTTTTTTTAAATCAGCAGAATACTGTACAGGTCATTCTGTTTGAAATAATCAAAAATTATTATCTTGTTTTTTGCTCTTATACAGATACCATCTCCCTATACCCCTAAAATGGTGCTCCCCTCCCCTTTACCCCATTCAAATCTCCACATTCTATTTTTATTGTTGTAATCTTTACCATCCTTCCTTTGTTCAGCACAGATAAAAGTATAGTTTAGGAGCCTTCAACGTTCCCCTTCTAAGCTCCTTACTCCCTCTCCTACTCCCCACCAACTGATTTATTCTCTCCTCTCCCTCCTCCCCACCCCATCTCCCTTTGTTCTCTTGATAACTTTTCCATAAGGTGGAAGTTCTGTTTCTTATAGTGCATGAAATTGTCATCACTCATTTAGTGGTTTATATTTGCTTTTGTAAGTATTTTGTATTTTCTTATGTATGTATATATTGTATCTTTCTAGTAGAATGTATGTTCTTTGAGGTTAGAGATTGTTTTGTTTTCGCCTTTGTATCCCCAATACCTAGCACATGCATAGTAGTCATTTAATAAATATTTACTGAATTGAATTAATACTATTTGGACTTGTTTACCTTGTTCAGTTCTTTTTTTTGATGAATGTATATGTTAAAATATCTGTGCAACTGTATTTTTCAGGAGGAATGACTGAAAGTCTGTGTTCTTGCTAAAGAAGTATCTTGTCTCAGAAAGGAGTATGCTCAGTTTTGCATAATGTTCTGTCATAGTCTTCTTTGTTTTTTGTTTGTTTTGTTTGTTTTTTGCTAAATCATAATCTAGCCTTTTAATTCTTATTATTGATAAATAATCCTGCAAATTTAAAATTGGTGCTTCTTGATATGTGAATTGATGCTTGGCTGCTTGTTATTTTTCTTTTGGTTCCTGGCAAATTCTTTTCTAGGTGAATTGAAGTAAGATTCCTCTCTGTCAGTGTCTGGTTTCCATTTTGCCCTGCAGTCTTGCTTTGAAGTTTTTCTTTATATCAAGCCTAAGTATGTTTGCCTCCTTGAAACCTTCCACCCGTTATTCCTATACTTCTGTCCTTTGGGACCAAGCAAGACTAGTCTAATCTCTTTTCAATGTGACAGCCCTTCAGATACTTGAAGATAGTTCACATGTCACTTCAGTATAAACATCCCTGAAGGCTTCACCTGGTCTTCATATAGAATGAACTAGAGGCTTTTCATCATTTAGGTTGATGGCCTTGCCAAAATATTCACTTGAAACACCAAACTCCCTGGTCCTAGACTGTGATTGTCATCCAGCATATTAGCTAGCCCACTCAACTTCACATAGTCTTCAAATTTGACAGATGTATGAAACTGGCTATGCTTCCATCCAAGTCCAGAGCCAAGAGCAAATCCATGGGGTGTTCCATCCTCTAAGATGGCAGCAACGCATTCATGACTACTCTTGGTCCTAGTATTGAGCCACTTCCAGATTCACCTGACTTTGGCATTCTCCAGCTCACACCTCTCAATCTGAATAGACAAGAAATTGTAGTCAATGCTTGTAAGATCTAGGTATCCTACAGTATCCCCTTGATCTGCTAGTCAGGCAGTGATCCAGATTGGAAGTGATTGTCTGTTATTGATAAAGCCAGCTGCCTCCTTGTGTTCCCAGTTTCCTTTTCCGAATCTTTACATATCATCCCTTTGAAAACTAGTTCAATGTTTCTATCGGCAATCAAAGCCAAGTTTCCTGGTTCATCATTTGCAAATTTGTCTGTTTGAAAATTAAGGTGACTTCTCCAGTCCTACACCACTTGGCCTGTACTCGTGAGTCTTTGGATTACCAAGGCAGCTTCACCATCATGTCCATCTTTTTGTTTGTAGTGTATACAAGCCTGGAAAGTTGAAGTTGTTTGTGGCAACTTAGTGCCTTTTTAACCTCACTTATCCCTCTCCATTCCCTGTTAACCACTTTTGTTCTGTCCTTCATAGTGTGAAGATCTTTCACCTTGGTGGAGAAAACACAAAATAAGAGTTTAGTTCTACTTTTTCTCTATCTTTTTGTCTATTCCATCCACCCCAGCAGAAGTTCTATTCTTGTTTTGTCTTCCTCTTATCTCCAAGATAGGTTTACAAAAAAAAGTCTTTCATTGTCACCGCCTTAAGCATCTTATGAGCTTTAGCACTTCTGACACCATGTCCTTAGAATCAAAGTTGGAATAGAAGAGCCTTGTGCATCCATTGCAGTCTCTCAGATAATGCCTCATTTGCTCCCTTATTGGAATTGTTTCCCTTTGCTTCTGATTTCATGCCATCATTTTGGTCTGGACCTGTGATTTCATTGGTATTGGGAACTCCCAAAGCAGAAACTATTTTTATCAGTGCAGATTAGCAACTGTTTTACAGTGTATGGTGTTAGAGACTAATCTAGGGGCACTTAGAGATAAGTGGCATGCTGAGAATCACACAGCTGGTTATATGTCATGGTGGGAGTTGACTCCCAGTCTTCCTTTTTCTATGGCCGGCTTTTGATCCACTATGCATTTCCTATCCCTTTTAGGTCAACATCATCTGTAGAATTTTAGATCAAGGGATCTTACCTATTCTTTCTCTGATCCTTTTGAAATTTGTTCTCTCAAAATCTATGCTGAATATTAGACTGCCCATTTTGCTTTTTATAAATTCTAAGATGGGAAATGGTCCTTTCCACAAAGGTTCCATCATTGTTACTTTAGCAGCCAGCTCCCTTTGTCGATCTTCTTCTGTGTTGCTTATGAATTTCCTTTTTCACTCCTTTCACCTTTTGAAGAATGAAATTGTCATTAAGGCAAGTCCAGGTTTTATAAGCTGTACTGGTCTTGTTTTTGTTTGGGTTTTTTTGTTTGTTTGTTTTTAGATTTTTACAAAGTGGTATTTATCTCAAAGATACATCAAGAACAGGAAGGAGTACAGACATCTTCCCCAAAAACCTAGGGACATCCTCTTCCTTGGCCCTTGGAGAGAATGGGCTCAGACTTAATGTGGCCTCAAAGGTCGTTCCTTGGATCCGTACCACTTTTTGGCAGAGAGTTCACAGAAATGCCTAAGAATTGTCCTATCACAACGTTGTTTTATTCAATGTTAGTTGTGTAATCTGTTTCCCAAAACTGTTTTCTCTTTTGGTTTTAATGATCTGTAGTATACTTCCACAAAAATACTACTTGTGTTTCTCTTGTTCTCTTCACCCAAGTGACCTACGCAACGATCTGTCCCTTGACTCTGTCTTAAAAACAAGTCTTTTTAATATACCTTACTACCTGTTTTCCCTCCCCCCCATCTATTATTTTCCTTTTCAGTAAAGACATATGTGTCACAATTTCAATCAACAAATATATGTGAAACACCCACCATGTTCCAGGCCCCGGTCTAGGTGTTGTGGATGCCAATGCAAAAAATGAACTCACAAGTTGCTGAAAATTACTAGAGAGACAGCATATACACGTTTGATTTTATACAGAATAAATCCAAAATAAATACAAGGTAGTTAGGATGGGAGAGCACTAGTAAATTGGGACCAGGAGAGGCTTCATGCAGAAAAGGTGGTGCTTGAATTGTGCTTTGAAGGGAGTGAGGAGGTCCAAGAAGTAGAGAAGGGGAAGGACGATCCAGACATGGGAGATGGCTGGGGTAAACGCGTGGAGGCAGGAGGTACAGTACTGTGTGAGGAACAGGGAGAAGACCAGCGTGGCTTATGCATGGTGGAGTCATTTATAGTGGAAAAGATAGGTAGTAATAATAATTGCTAACATTTATATGCTTCCCACATGCCTGACATTGTGCCAAGAACTTGACAGTCATTAGTTGATCCTCACAACAACCCTGTGAGGTAGGTGCTATTATTCCCATTTTACAGTTGAGGACACTGAGACAAGCAGAGGGTAAATGACTTGCCCAGAGTCGCACAGCTAGTAAGCGTCTGAGGCAGGATTGAACTCAGGTCTTCTAGACTCCAGGCTCAGCTGGAATCCGGCAGGCCACCTAGTTGCCTCTAGCTATTTGGGTATTTGTTGGTATAAATATTGTCACAGATTGAAACCCTATGCCATTCAGATCTTCTTTTAAGAAATGATGTGGCCAGTCTGGTGATGAGCTTCTCCAAACTCAGCTAGGCTGATCCTGACATATGCAGTCATCATAATATTAGCACCTACTTCATCGTTGTGAGGATCAAATCAGATAATTGTAAAGCTCTTACCACATAGTAAATTCTGTGTAAATGTTGGGCTATTATTATTGTAACTATTACTTTACCATTGTTAATATTATCTGGCTGTTTAGCAAATGTATGTAGATATTTTTCTTCCTATTGCTTTTCCATTTAAAAGCCTTCAGTCAGATTCACAAGATCCTAAAAAATACAGTTTACTTTATTAAATACTCATACAAGCTAGCCATTCTGGGCCCCTTCACCCACAGAGGAGAAGAGGGTGCACTTGGATGGAAGCAACTAGGATGACTAAGTCAATAGGTACATTCTCTAGCAACAAAGGAAGTCTTCTAGCCCATCCGTATTGGGGAACCTTCCTTTGACCCTTCCTTCCCCTCAAGCAATCCAGATCTCTCTTCCCTTTTGCCACACCCCTAGAGTTATATGCTTCCCTTGCTTCATGCTCATTCCTCTACCCCTTGTAATTAGACCCTTGCCCCCACCTCCACTGAGGTACTTTTTAAATTAGTCCAGCATCACTGACTTATCACTAAAACCATGGGCTTTTCCAGTCTTCATTCTCAATCTTTTTTTTTTAGTCTTTAAGATTTTTTATTGCATTTGATGAAGAGAAGATATATTCACCAAGGGTTTTTCTTTACCTGTTAGGCAATTGGGGTTAAGTGACTTGCCCAGGGTCCCACAGCTAGTGAGTATCAAGTGTTTTGGTCCAAGGCTGGATTTGAACTCAGGCACTCCTGACTTCAGGGCTGGTACTTTATCCACTTCGCCACCTAGCTGCCCCTCCCCTATGTATTTTTTAAAAATAATTTTTGCATCTCAATATTTTAAAGTCAAAACAGTGAGTATTACCAATCACTGGTTCTGTTTTCATCAGATCCTGTCCGGGCACAAATGTCTAACCAAATCTCTTTTCTTTCCCATTGAATTCCTTCTGCCCCAATTTTCAGCTGTCATTATAGTCTTGAATATTATTTCTTCTCTCCTGCTCCCACACGACTTCCTTCCTCCCCTCTCTCACAATATGGACACTTCCTAGATGTCCTTGGCATGTGTTATAACATAACATGTCTAAGACCTGAAAGATTGGTTGATTTCACAAGGAATGCCTTCTGTAGAATTTTTATACAAATCTTCACTGCCAGGATGCTTTTTTAACACAAAATCTTATATACCATTTACCTGCATGAATTCAACAATCATTTCAATTAAATTCAATAAATAATTAATATGACATATTATGTACAAGGCAGTGTGCTAGATACTAGGTCTATATCCCAAAGAGACGAAAGAGGAAAAGGGCATGTATAAAAATATTTATAGCTCTTTTTGAGGTGGCAAAATAAATGATGCCCATCAATTGGGGAATGGCTGAACAAGTTATGGTGTGAAAAATATGATAAAATACTGTTGTGCTGTAAAATATTATGATGGGGATGGTTTCAGAGAGAACTGGAAAGATTTGCATGAACTAATGCAGAGTGAACTGAACTGAATGAGAACAATTTATGCAATGATAACAATATGGTAAAGACAACTTTAAAGAATTAGGAACTCTGATTAACCTTATGACCAACCACTATTCCAGAGGACTTACAATGAAACATTTCCTAATTGAAAGGTAAAGGAATTTTTTTTTGGGGGGGGCAGTGGAATAAAAAGGGAAGAGAGGGCAGCTAGGTGGCTCAGTGAATAGAGGTCTGGCCTTGGAGTCAGGAGGACCTGAGTTCAAATCCAGCCTCAGACACTTAACACTTATTAGCTGTGTGACCCTGGGCAAGTCACTTAACCCCGATTGCCTCACCAAAAAAAGCAAGGGGAAAAAAAGGGCGGAAGAGGCAGATTTTTACTGTTTGAAAAAACAAAATCTATCTTAAAAAATAGGAAGTTTGGGAAAGGAGTGGATTTGAGAGGAAAAATAAAATAATACATATTGCAACCTATCCAGGCCTGCTTATTCTGCGTGATTTACTTTGTTCTACCAAAAATTAAAAGGTGGCAGAGACAAGGCTCATTTATTCTCAGTTCTAGAGTACAGAGCTAGCTAGTCCTTCAAAGGGTACTCGTTGCAGCTATGAGGTAATCAGAGGGGCAGGGAGCTGGGGAGGGGTGGCAGAGAGGGGCTGTCAAGTTTTCCCAACCTCACTTGCTATGACTGGTTCAGAAGAGAAGAGTTTGAGAACTTTCACAATGGAAAGGGAAGAATGAGAGAAGGTTAGGGAATAAGATTAGATGTAATTGCGTTGAAGACAAGCCCCTTGATTGTCACCAAACAAGCGAAGGGAAGGAGCTAGCCATCTTCTCACCCTCTTAATTGTCTGATCACACAACCCTTGGGATCACTTTGGTCTCACTTTGGAGACAACTGATACAGATGAAGAGAGAAGATGGGGGTGGAGGGGATAGTCTCAAAATAAAGTAAAAAGTGAAAGAACAAGTAAAATTCAGCATAACCATGGATCATTTTTAATCTTTTTAAAGCATTTGACAATTAACTTTACTGTCTTCTCTTCCCTTGACTTTTTTTGCTTTTAAACACTGCATGCATGGAGCTCATCTCCCAGTATATCTTGGTGTCACATAATCTCAGAGTTTTCAGAGACAATGTGGCCAGTCTGGTGATAATTCTTGCAAACTTAAGCAAGGGTGGTCTTCAAGCAATAAACAGAGGCAGTCTATCACAGACCAATACTTAAAGCCTTTCTAACTTCCATCCAGTCTACCCTATGTCCCAAAAGATTCCCTGCTACAATATGCCCAACAAGTTGGTCTTCCAGTCTTTGTGAAGATGTCCAATGAAGGGGGAGCAATTATGTCCTCAGGCAATCCATTCTACTTTTTTTGGATAGTTCTACTTGTCAGGAAGTTTTTGGTTGGTTTTTTTGTTTGTTTGTTTGCTTTTTCTGATATCAAATCTAAATTTGCTTCTGCAACCACCACCCATTTTCCCTAGTTTTGTCCCTGAGGCCAAGTCTAATTCTTCTTCGATATGATGGCCTTATAAATACTTGAAGGCAGCAGCCATGCCTTCCCCAAGACTTCTCCATGTTAAATATCCCCAATCCATTGAACCAAAGCTCTGCCTTAAGTCTTCTTTTTTAATCTGCTCCTTTGATGACTTCACCTGGTTCTCAGCATTTGATTATCATGAGTATATTCAAATGGATCATTGATCTCATCAGTTTGGATGTTAACTCCCACAGTACAGATCATAACCCATTCATGCTTGCCCATCCTGTTCAACTCCTATCCATGTACTTTCAAGAGTCTGTAGTGATTAATGACTTACAGCCATATAACAGCAAGCACTGGTATCATATTGGTATTAAGAAGATAGGCCAACATTGGAAAATGTTTGCAGAAATAAATCTAATATAGTAAAAAATAAGAAAATAATAATAGCTAGCATTTATTAAGCTCCTACTATGTGCCAAGCACTGTACTAAGCACTTGAGAAATATCTCAAATCTATTCTCCCAAACAACCCTAGGAGGTAGGTGCTATTATTATCCCTGTTTTACAGTTGAGGAAACTGAAGTTATGTGACTTGCTCAGGGCCACACAACTACTAAGCTAGACTGATTTGAACTCAGGTCTTCCTGACTGCAGGTCTAGGATTCTGTCCACTGTGCCATTTAGCTGCTATGGATTAGAGGGAAAATATCTCTGCAGCAAGTTTCTCATAAAGGGCTCTTTTCCAAGATACATAAAAAACTGATTTTAATTTGTAAGACCAAGAACCATTCCCCAGTAGATAAATGGTCAAAGAATATGAATAGGCAGTTTTCAAAGGAAGAAATTAAATTTGTCAACAACCATATGAAAAAATGAGGTTTCACCTCACATCTATCAGACTGGCAAAGATAACAAAAGAGGAAAATGACAAATGTTGAAGGGGTAGTGGGAAATTAAGTGTGCTAGAGCTTTTATTTATTCATTCACTCATATTTTATCTATCCATCTTTCATTAGCTAACTAATTGGTCCAGCCATTTGGAACTATGCTGAAAAAATTACTAAAATGTGGAGGGAGACTTTAAAACTTTGATCTAGCCCAAGGGTTCTTCACTTTTGTGTCATGGAACCCCTTTGGCAGTCTGGTAAAACCCATGGATTCCTGCTCAGAATAATTTTTTTTAAAATGCATAAAATAAGTTATATGAGGTGACAAAGGAAATCAATTATATTGAAATACAGTTTTTATATAAATATATATATATATATATATATAAGTATATACATATACATATATATATATATTTTTTAAAGCTCACAGACCTCCCCAGGTAAAGAATCCCTGATCACCTCCAAACCTCTCATTTTACACAGGGGGAACAGAGGCCCACACAGGGGAAGTATCAGCTCACCCAAGTAAAATTATACTCCTAGGATAGGGGACTGAACCTGAGATTTCATTTGCTACAGAGAACTCCTAGATAAGGACACTCCCTCTACCCATGCAGCTCAACACCTTCTCTGCAATTTATAACCTTAGAAAGTTACCTGAGGCTCTGAGAAATTAAGAGACTTGCTCAGAGTCATATCTTGAACCTGGGTCTTTCTGACTTTGAGACCAGTGTTCTATCCACTCTGCATGCCATGCTAAGTCTCAATAATACTAACTAATAATAACACTGACACATATACTATAGAAAATGTTTGCAGAGAGCTTTACATACATTATCTCATCTGAGCCGTGGAGAGAGGTACAGCCATCTCCGTTTTTATAAATGAGGAAGTGGAAGCTCAGACAGCTCCCCACCATGGATTCTACAGTCCAGGTATACCAGTCTGTTTGCTTTTTCTAACCCATGATGTTCTCCCATCTCCCTTTGCATTGGGTGTCCCCCATGCTTGGCTCTCCCTCCTAACCTCTGCCTTGTTGAATCCTTGGCTTCCTTTAAGACTTGGCTCCTGCAGACAGCTTTTCTGGTTCCCCCAGTTGCTAGTACTTTCTCCTCTAATACTAACTTGTATGTAATTATTGGGGCAGCTAGGTGGCACAATAGATAAGAGTACAGGGTGTGGAGTCAGAAAGACTTATCTTCCTGATTTCAAATCTGGCTTCAAACACTTGCCAGCTATGTGACCCTGGGCAAGTCACCTCACCCTGTTTCCTCATCTGTAAAATGATCTGGAGAAGGGAAGGGCACTCCAGTATCTTTGCCAAGAAAAACCCCAAATGGGGTCTTGGAGTGTCAGATGGGACTGAAATGACTGAACAATAATGTCATTATTGTGGGAAGCAATCACTGTGGAGAAGGGGTCTCCCTTTCTCACCACCACCACCAACACAAACTGATGACCATTTGCCACTAATGGGCAACGAGGCCCAAGAACCCTGACAATAGCAATATCCCCTAGTCCACTGGCCCTGCTTTCAGCCCAGGCCCCCTTCGCTACTTCCTAGTCATCAGCCAATGGAGCAATTCCTTTGGAGAAGGGGCTAGAATTCCCCACCAAATACTGACCAGTTGCCACCTACAGGACAGGCAAGGCACCCTGAGGGAGATAGGAAGGCAGTATGTAGAAGGCAAATCAAACCACCACCATCACCTCAACTACCACTTCCCATCAGACTGCCCAGGAGATAATCTAGGACCTGGAACTGCAGAGGCTTTGGAGAAACAGGCCTATAGCCCATGGTCTTGCTTCCAGCCTAGGCATTTCCTCCATAGCCATCATAGAGGGGGGCAACCATTGTGGAGGAATCCACCTTCCTCAATACCACCACCAACTGCTAAACTACTGGTACTGAAGGTTATGTAAGCCCAAGATCCCTGGGCAGTGGCAGACACCACCACCACTAGTCCTACTTCAACCCAGCTCCGCTTGCCATCTTCCATGGAGATGAGACCCAGCAACTGTTTCTGTGAGTGCAGCAGCCACAACTAGTGAAGAAATTGAAAACTAAATTCACACCACCGAAGTTATTTGCAACTGTCAATTGATTCAACGTTAGAAGTGGATACGATTTTTTAAAATCAGAAATGCCACTAAAGGAGACGCATGATCATTTGCTTTGCCTAAGGACCATGGGACTTTTCCAGCGGACCTACAGCTGAAATCTGTGTGTTGTCTCCACCTTTAGAATTTGAGCTCCATGAGAACAGAGATCATCTTGATTTTCTGTTTATTTTCCTCATTGCTTTCAGTACTTCAAAGCATTCAAAGCATTGTAAGCATCTGAGAGATGCTTTTTCATTCATTTATTCATATAGATTTGTGTATATGTTGCTATCTCCATTAGAATACAATCTCCCTGAAGTCAAGGACTGGTTTTGCGAGACTTAGTAAGTAAATGCCTAATACAATTTTCCTTGAGTTAATCTGTGTAGTGTTTGGATTGGTGCTTTGTTTACTGTATGTCGACATTCTGCCCAGTTTTCTCATATTATTCCCTGCATTATACCATTTAGGTTATTTGATTTGTCATGTTCTCCTGGGATTCATATGATTCTTAAGTTATGTCTATGCATCCTGTCTTCAAGATCAGTGGCTTTTGCTTTTATAGAGATCATATTCTTTTAGAGTTATTGACTTTAGCTTCTCTTCTTCCAGATTGTCCCACACCTTAGTATGTTTGTATTCTCTTTTGTTCTTTTTTTTTGAAGACTCACAACCATGGACTCAAGAGTTTCTACTATGCTAATTATTTCTGCTATGTAGGCCATAAATCTTGAATTTTTTTTTCTCTTTTAACTTGCCTTATGTTTTTCATTTCTTCCGTGAGCTGTTCTGCCACAGAATACTATTACTCTATGTTCTCCTTGGATTCTGCAGAGCTCTGTTTCATGAGGTGTTGGTTCAATTTCTTTTGTTTTGTAATAGTTATTTAGAGATGTTTGTGATTTTTTTAGACATTTTAGTACTCATTCACCCTTGTAATTTAGTTTTTCCTTTCTGTTGATTTATCTGCTTGTACTCTCGGTTTTTAATTGTCTTTTCTTCCTCTTGACATATTTGGTGCCTTTAGCATTTTTCTTTATATTCCTTTGTCACTTTCTGACTTTGGTGATAAAGGGGGAGAAGTCAGAAGCTCTGGGGTTCTAGGGGCACAGGACTAGCCCCAGCTAGATTTCCATCCCTTTTCCTGCATGTCTTGCTACTCACACTGGTGCTCTGCCCCAGTGCCATCCCTGGCTACCCTTTCCTTTTCTGCCTGGGCTGAATCAGCTTCTGGTACTTTTTATAGGGTTGGGGGGAAGTAGGGTGGGCATCTGTAACTGTGAAGTTGCCTAACCTAGGCACTGTCTCAAGTAAAAAGAAGCCTAAAACCTCCCCTGCACACACACACACACACACACACACACACACACACACACACACACACACGTAAAATTAATGTCTGCTCCTTGTTGAAGCACTAGGTGGAGGGACAGGCAAAGGTTGGCACGCCCTGGCAGAAACTTTGCAGCAGGAGAAGAAAGCCCTGGGTGGATCCCAAACACAAGTCCATGGGTTGATTTTTGTGCCTTGACATAGCATAACATCTTTTGGGGGAGGGATGCTGAGTGAGCACCTGAAGTCTGGCATTCTCTAATGTTAATTTATAAGGCTGTTACCTTGTTGAGCTTCTGGCTTTCATGTCCTGTGGGTCAAGCCATAATTATTCTGCCTCTAGCATGATAATTCCTCCCTTCGGGGGGGGTGGGGAAAGGTTAAGAGTTATTGGATTGTAGAGAGTAATTAGTCTGCCATCTAATAGTGGTCACATGATCAGAAATTCCAGCAAGTGTTCAATAAATGCTTGATTCATTGATTTAAAATGTATTATAGTTACCTAGAAGGCAATGCTCATGAGAAAACGGTGTATTATTGGCTAATGCTGTGAAGTGTCCTGTCAATTCAAGAGAGAACAGCATGCCTAACCAGGGAATTGTGTGAAAATGCCCTTTCTGATAGAGAGGTGTTAATAGGCAGAGAGGCATCTGGCCTGGCATAAAAACTTTCCTCAATATAGAGGAAAGCCAGATGGGAACCAGAAAGCAGAAAATCAGCCATGTTTTTCAAGTAGGTTAAAAACTATTGACAAGAAACCGAAACTGTTATGTAAAAAGTTAATCTTGGTAATGCAGGGTCATACTTCAGGACGATAATTCAATCTAGAACAGGCTCAGAGAAAATGAGTTTTTTAGTTTATGTTATTAGTTTTTAGTTTATGAAAAAATGGGATAGGTGAGCATAAAGATAGCGTTAGAGAAATGTGTGTCTGGAAAAGAATGTGGCAAGAGGGAGGCATGGCCAGCCTATGTACTCCAATGATTCCCATTCATTGTGAAAAGAACTAAAAGAAGACTCCTAATATGTGCTGTGGACCCTCTTTGGAAGATTTATGGGAAATTATGGACAAGAATTGCATAGGAAGAGAGGACATGGATGGGTTGCAAACTGTGTTATTGGAGGGAATGTCCATATCAACCGAGTCACAGTTCCCTTAGTGTATTGCTCTGAGAAGTGTTCTATCATTCTTATTTTTTAATGATTAATAATTTTAAAGAATCAGATCTGGTTAAGAGAATGTGAGTTTATATACCCTTCCAAACCTCCATTAGAGAGCCATTCCTGACTTTGGAATAAAGTTTCCTTGTGGGAAACTTTAGACAGTCACCATCACCATCTAGTGGTGAAATAAGCAATTCTATCAGCTCTTCTAAATAGTCAGGTTTCTATGGTACTATTGTACTCTAGTGGGAAACACTAGCTGACCTCCTGGTTGTTGTCCATTCTCCATCTCCCACCTTCCTGCCTTTCCCCAGGTCTGGAATCCACTTCTTCACTTCCACTCATTAAAATCATTAGCTCCTTTCGTGATTCAACTCAGGCACCATTTTCTATGGGAAAGCCTTTTTTTTTCTTTTTGGCTAGGCAATGGGGTTAACTGATTTGCCCAGGGTCACGCAGCTAGTAAATGTCAAGTGTCTGCGGTCAGATTGGAACTAGGGTCCACCTGACTCCAAGGCTGGAGCTCTATCCACTGTGCCACCTAGCTGCCCCTGGAAAGCCTTTCTTGATACCCCTCTTTGTTAATGTTCTCTGTGTCATTCAGGTGTCCATCAATTGAAGAATGGTTTAACAAATTATGATATATGAATGTAATGGAATATAATAATAACTAGGATCTATATAGCATTTTGAGATTTGCAAAGAACTTTACATATGTTATCTCATGTCAGCACCCCAGTAAGGTAGGTGCTATTATTGTAAGTGTCTGAGGCAGGATTTGAACTCAGGTCTTCCCATCTCCAAGTCCAGCACTCTGTTTATACCACCTAGCTACATATTATCGCTCTGTAAGAAATCACAAAAGTTTCAGAGAAACCTGGGAAGACTTATGTGGAAGTATACAGAATAAAGTGAGCAGAACCAGGGGAACAATGTATACATTATGTGATTATTATATACATTATATAATGATATAATAATAGGGTATTTATATAGAACTTTAAGGTTGGCAGAGTGCTTCACAAATATTATCTCATTTCATCCTCACAACAACCCTGGAGATTAGGTAATATTATTACCACCATTTCACATTTGAGGAAACTGAGGCCAAGAAAATTTAAATGACTTGCCCAAGGTCACACAGCTAATGGAGAGATGCTAAGTTGAGCTAGGACCCACTCACTCCCTGACCTCAAAGAGCTTGCAGTCTAGTAGGGGAATGAAAGGCAAAAAACGAAAATCTGGTGTAGTCCATAAAGTACCAGCCGTATTCAGGGAAAGTCAGGTTCCCGGGGCACTTCTGACATTGTGTGACTCGGGATCAGTTCATCAGCCTCTCCTGAAAAAGCAGTCGCCAATTGCACTGGCAGAGGGTATTTTGTCATAGCAGCTCCCTGAGCTGATGAAATCGGGTCTGGAGCCGCAACAAAAATGATGGACAGCTGTCACGCACAGATGAACTGCAACTGACATTCGTCACCTCAATACATTTGCACAAGCCGTTCCCCATGCCTGCGACGTACTTCCTCTTCAACTCTGCCTCTACACTGTGGTACAATGAAAAGAATACTGGCACTGGAGTCAGAGAACCTGGGTTCAAGTCCTACCCTTAATACTGAATTCCCTATGTAACCTTTGTCAAGTCGCTTAGCCTCCCCAGACCTCAGTTTCCTTATCTGTAAAATGGGATATTTGTTAATGGAGGGGGGAGGGGAAGGAGTCAGACTACCTAGCCTCTGAGGCTGTTTCTAGATCTAGCTCTATGATTCTATGACCCTTATCTTCATTCAAGGCTCAGTACAGGTGTTGCTTCCTACGGAAGTCATTCCTGACCCCTATATTGTTAATTCTCTCTTCTTAAATTCTTACTTATTTTCTGTACTATCTGTATCATCTGTATTGTCTGTGTGTATGTGTATATGCTTCCAGCAGAAGGTAAGTTGCTTATCCCTATCCCTAGGGTTGAGACTAATTTTTTTTTTTGGCAAGGCAATTGGGGTTAAGTGACTTGCCCAAAGTCACACAGCTAGAAAGTGTCAAGTCTCTGGTCTGAGACCAGATTTGAACTCAAGTCCTCCTGACTCCAGGGCCAGTGCTTTATCCACTGCACCACCTAGCTGCCCCGACTATTTCTTTTTTTATCTTAGTCTCACCAACATAGCGCAATGTCTTCTTGCATGCAGTAGGTGTTTAATAAATATGTGTTGAATGAACTGAAAGTGGAATTGACATCAGACTGTGGTAATTGATTGGATGTGAGAATCAAGAAAGAAGGAAGAGTCAAAGATCTTATGAAGGTCACAATCATGGCAGGTTATGTGACTAGTAAGACCACTGATAGAAATCATTAGGTCAGAAGGAAAAGCACTTGGAATTTGAAAGATCAGTGGGATATCCAGATAGAGATACTCTATAGCAGTTGACATATGAGTCTTTTGCTCAGATGAGAGGTCAAAGTAGGATAAATGCCAAGTCTTAAGCTTGGGTTCAAAAAATCAGCTTTCTAAGTACAAGACGGTCAAGGCAGGGTTTGATGGTAGTTGCTCTGAAAAAAAAAAGGTCTGGGGATTTTGGCTTACTGCAAGAGCAAGATGAGTCAATAGCATGATTTGTTGTGTATTACAATATTGGGCTGTGTTAGAAAAGATATCACTTCCAGGAATAAAGGAGAGATAGTTCAATTGTGCTCTGCCCTAGATTTGGAGTACTATATTCAGTTCTGGGCATTATAGTTTAAGAAGAACATTCATAAACAGCGGTGTCCAAAGCAAATGGGAGAAAGAATGATGAAGAACCATGAAATCTGTGTCAAATGATGAAGAGCTGAAGGAGCTGTCCTCTGAGGGGAAGACTTGTGGGGGACACGAGAGCTGTCAGCAGGTATTTACAAAGCTGTCACCTGAAAGGGGAGCGAGACATGTTCTGGAGGGGAGAAATAGATGGATGGATAGATGGATGCTGTGGGGGGGAAAAAGTAAATTTAGACTTAATATCAGGAAAAACTTTCTAAAAAAATAGAACTCTAGGCTGCTTCAATCCCCCTCACTGGAGTTAATCAAGTAGAGATTAGTTAGCCATCTGACAAGTACATGGTAGTGGGGATTACTTTTTGTGTATGGATTGGACTCGATAATTACTAGTATGTCGTACTACTCAAGGATTCTGTGGTAGAGGGAGAAAAGAGTAACAAGATATAGTGGACTAAAAGTGCAGAATGAAACAGATTTTTCAGACATGACCAATGCAACCCAAACTTGTTTTGCTTTACAGTCTTACTTATTACAAAAGAGGTTTGTTTTTTGGGGGGAGAGGGGTGGGATTTAGGGAGAGGAGACTGGGTAGTGATATCAGTTCAAAAAATGAGAGAAAGAAGAGCATATCAGTGATATAGTTCAAACATACATGGAAAAGAGCAGAAGGCAGTTCAGAAGGGGTCAAGACAATCAGGGCAATGTTGGTTCTACCTTGTTAAATTTATTAAACTTACATACACATATAATTAAATTTATATATTTGTGAATGTTAAATATATACACATAATTTATATATGCAAATTAAATATGTATACATTAAATTTATATATTGTTAAATTTATGTGTATATACATATACAACATATTATATGTATAATTATATAACATATCTTAATATATGTTGTTGTAAATATACTTAAAAGCCAAGTTGTATATAATAAATTGATTCAAAGCTTAAACGCAATCCTTTCTTTCTAGCTTTCTTTGTGTATCAAAGAAACAACAAAGAGCCTGGGGATCTTGCCAGGAAAAAGCCCAGTGGACTTCACTCCTACTTTTGAAACGTCATCCTCAGTCAAGGTTACCACACTACTGGTAAAATTGCCTGATCAATTTTTTTAAAAGGGAGGGAATGGCCTACTTTGACTCCTGCACATGCCTGTCTGCCAACTGAAATGATACAGCGTTAGAGCCAGATGGGTGCTCAGAGATCATCTAGCCCATCTCTCATTTCTTTCCTTTCTCTCTCTCTTTTTTTCTTTTTGGTGAGGCAGTCAGGGTTAAGTGACTTGCCCAGGGTCACACAGCTAGTAAATGTCAAATGTCTGAGGCCAGATTTGAACTCAGGTCTTCCTGACTCGCGCCACCTAGCTGCCTCCTTTGTCTCTTTAAAAAACAAAAACCATCAGATTTTTGTTGTGTCTTCGGCTATATTTCCCACTGCATCTTTCCTAGCACCTCCTCCCAGAGAGCCATCCCTTATAAATAGAATAAAAAAGAGGAAGAGAGAGAAAAAAAAAAGTCTTTGAAACTAACAAACATTTCAAAGTCTGATGTTATATATTCAATGTTCTGCTTCCATGGTTCCCTACTTTTCTAAAGAAGTGAGTGAAAGGAATATCTTCCCTTGTCCCTTTTTTGGGGGCCATGTTTAATCATTATGATTTCAGAGAAGTCATTTTCAAGGGTTTTGTTATTGTTATCCTCTCTATTCAGATTCTTGTAGTAATTGTGTATATTGTTCTCCTGGATTCTGCTTACTTTACTTTCTATCAGTTCATTTAAGTCTTCCCAGGCTTCTCTGTCCTTGTCAATCATGTCTTACAGGAGTAGTATTTTCACTTTTCATGTATGTCATTTTCCCCAGTCAGGTACACCTATTTTATTTCTAGTTCTTTGCTACTCCCCAAAGTCTACTGAAAATATTTTGTGGCATTTGAGGCCTTTTTTTAGTCACTGTCCTTGAATAATTCCAAATTGCCTTCCAGAATGGTTGGACCAATTCACAGTTTCACCATTAATGCATTGGTGTACCCATCTTTCCATAACACTGCCAACATTGGCTATTTCCATTTTTTGACGTCTTCCTAAGTATGAAATGAGACCTCAAGGTTACTTTGATTTCTATTTCTCTTATTAGTAATTTGAAGCATTCTTTCCTATGGTTGTTGATAGTTTATAACTGTGCTAGGCCTGGAAGACCTGGAAATCTAGAAGACCCAAGTTCCAATCTGGCTTCAGATAATTATTAGCTGTGTGGCCCTCGGCAAGTCCTTAAGTTCTATTTGCCTCCATTTCCACAATTGTACCATGGGATAACATTAGCACCTACCTCACCACGTTGTTGTAAACCTCAAATGAGATGATGTTTGTAAAGGGCTCAGCAGAATGGGTTCCCTTCATAATTGTATGGAAACCTTTGGGGTTTCCAAAGCACTTTTCTCCCAACAACTTTGTGAGGTAGAAAGTATCAGTATTGGGGCAGCTAGGTGGTGCAGTGGATAGAGCACCAGCCATGGAGTCAGAAGAACCTGAGTTCAAATCCAGCCTCAAACACATAATACTTACTAGCTGTGTGACTCTGGACAAGTCACTTAACCCCAATTGCCTTGTGCCAAAGAAAGTATCAATATCTCCATTTTACAGATGAGGAAACAAAGTGACTTGCCCATGGCTAGTCAGTGGAAAAGCCAGAATGTGGAGCACAGAACTTCTGATTACTTGTTGTCAATGTCTCTTTCTGTTGCGCCATGCATAAGACAACTCCAGGTCAAGTCCTGAGCTCAGAGAGCAATCAATGTTATCAGACACATTGTCCTTGAACAGAGACTACCAAACAACCATCAGAAATCCCAGTGGAAGGGACATGTTTCCAAGCCCTGGGGAATAGGCCACCATCTCAGACAATATTCCAGGATGTTCTGAGAGCTTGGATAGCTCTTTAGAGCTGGAAGAATATTGAACTTGTGGGGCAGCTAGGTGGCACAGTGGATAGAGCACCGGCCCTGAAGTCAGGAGGACCTGAATTCAAATCCGGCCTCAGACCAAACACTTGACACTAGCTGTGTGACCCTGGGCAAGTCACTTAACCCCAATTGCCTAAAAGTAAAAAAAAAAACAAAAAACAAAAAAAAAGAATATTGAACTTGCACGTGTTTTGGCTTCAGACAAAACATTGGCTGAGATTCACTGTGAGAAAGTATAATCACCAAATCAATTGTTCTGCTGATGCTTGTTTTCAAGACTAATTACTTAAAGTCATTGACTTTACTGAGAGTAAATGAAAGTATTTCTGGAAATCTGGCTCCTTGGTGAGTGGGAAATAAGAAATCTGTAGAAGTACAAACACAATTTCTTTTACCAATGGCCACGCCAAGGCAAAAACCTCTTTATGCATATTTCCTTTGGGGATTTAAAAAAAAAAAAGGAAAAAGAGGAACTACTTGGGAATTTACTAATTGTTTTTCCCAACTTGGGACATTAGCTAAGATTCAAGGTTTGGACTTTTACACAAATTATATGTGGTTGTGGTTTGTCCTTTGTTCTCAAAGAGGACCATGGCATGAGGGAGATGATGACATTGTTGAGGTTTAGGAGTTCAGGGATGCTGGTGATGAGGTCTACAGTTTTAGAGGTGCTGGAAGCCCAAAATCATGACATGCAGGTCCTGCCTGAATGCATTTGACCCAAGCCTTCTTTCAGCCAGAGATAAGGTTTATTAAAGATCTGCCATATTGGCCAAGCTCTTAAGGAGTCTGAACATTTGCTAGGTTCTTAAGGAATCTGAGCACCTTAATGGAGCCTAGATGGATCTTATATACAGAAAGACTGTGGGAGGGATCTAGGAAGGATCTTGATGGGAGTGAGTGGGAGGTTGAGAATGGGGTCTAGATAGGGTCAAAGGTGGGAAGTAGCCAGGGACCAAAAGACAATGGAGGGCTAGGCTAGGTTAAGGGTAACAGAAAATTGGGAGATTGGGCTTAGTTGATAATGAAAGGCCAGTTGATAGGATTATAGCCACAGGGGAAGCCAGAGACCTCCTTGATCAAATGGGAGAATTCAAGGAGAATCCCTTAGACAAATGGGACCCAAATTCTTTTGGGGCAAAGGTCTCGGCTTGGGCCCATACTTCATAACTGGGACCCCAAAATCACAACACCTGGGTCCTGCCAAATGAATTCGACCCACGCCTTCTTTCAACCAAAGACAAGGTTTATTAGAACATCAGTCATATTGAGTAGATTCATAAGGAATCTGAACATTACTGAGCTATTGGCTAGCCCTTGGCTAGAGTTTAAGAATCTGAGCACCTTAATGGAGACCAGATGGACCTTATATACAGAAAGACTATGGGAGGGATCTAGGAGTGGCCAAGTAGTCTGCAGGGACTGTGAGGTAATAGAATACTAGGGACCAGGACCAAGTGGCCAAGGGAGAATGGAGATTAATGGTGGGAAGTGGGAGGGCAGGGTTATAGGGCAGCAAAACAATAGAGGGCTAGGCTAGGTTAAGGGTAACACAATTGGGAGATTGGCAGATAACAAAAGGCCAGTTGATGGGATTATAGCCTCAGGTGAAATCCAGAGATTTGGCCATGTGGAAAAGTCCAAGGTTTTTTCTTTCTGGAGTCCAGATCCCAACCCTGTCAACTTGAAATTGACTTTGATTTGAGTGAGGGAAGGCTGGGCAAAGTCACCAGCCTCACTTTCTCCTCCAGAGTCATCTGGGTCCAATAGCTAGATATCAATCAGGACAGTTAGAGATGGCCCAGGATGCAGTGGGAGATCTTGGCCCTTTTAAACTAAGGTCTTTTCAGGTTCTCAATTTGAGTGAGGCAACTATTCAGTGAATGGGCCTCTTTAAGAAGTGAGTCAAGGAGTGGCCCCTTTAATTAAAAAAAAATCAAACTGGAAGGGGAAGACCCTCAGGGTGGCTGGACAAAAGAGAAACAGTTACTATTTACATTCAGGTTGTGTGGGACAGCAACTCTAAATCAATTAAACTCAGAGACTTCTCAAGGTGGAAGCAAAGGTCACTTTTTATTGCAATCTTGCAAGAAGGGGTGTCTGCTCCCCCCCCCCCCACACTTCCAGGAGGAGAGAGGCAAGGCACAGAAAGCAAAATGAGATTATATACCCTAACGCAAACAAACCTCCACCCACCACTATCCCTTATTTCCATTGGCTGGGGAGGCAGGCTTACATTCTTAGGTAAGAAAAATTCAAAGACAAAGAACAAGGAAACAGGGTATAGCCAATCCAAACATACATGTCCTTATTTAGTAAACCTAATGCTGATGTAGCAGTGGTGTGGTGATCAGGAGGGGTTTAGTGCTGAATTCCCATGAGTTAGGTAATTCCTAGGAAACCTAAACTTACTGCAATTTCCCCTCCTTAACCCCCTTCCCCCTTATCCCAGAGACAAGAAAAGGCGGGAAGCTTTTCAAAGGGCGAGCAGTTCAGGTTGGGGGCAGGGCTATTCTTTCTGCTAAGCATTTAAAAAAAACAACAGGGTCTGAGCAGGGGAGGGTTTTGAAAGCAACAATCAAGAAATATTAACAAGAACTATTGATCCCCTGAGGAGGCTTCACTTCTGGGAGATCATCTCTCACAACTCTGAGCCAGGAGGGCCCAAAAAATAACAATAAGTGGTGCTTGGGCAGGGACCTATTGTTGTCCAATCCTGGAGACCCAGAGTGAATTGGGGTTAAGGCTTGGTCTTTGAGAAAGAAATCTAGCAAGTAAACCCCAAGTTAAATAGGCAGCTTTCCGCTATCAAAATTTACCTTCCTTTGGGCAGAGCACCCTCAGGTAAGAAGAGGGAGGGGAGGACAGGAGAAGACGAGCTAAGTTGCCCAAACGGAACTGGCCAACTGGGTCTTCATTAATTATATACTCCCCACAAATTATACTCTTTGAGGGTAGGGATTCTATCCTGTTTGTCTTTGCATCTCCTCCTAGTGATGGGGAATGGGCTCAATCCTTGACCTTTGTCCCTTACCCCCAAAAGAATTTGGGTACCATTTGTCTAAGGGAGTCTCCTTGAATTCTCCCACTTGATCAAGGTGGTCTTTGGCGGTCCCCTGAGGCCATAATCCCATCAACTGGCCTTTTACTGTGGCTAAGCCCAACCTCCCAATTCTGTTAGCCTTAACCTAGACTAGCCCTCCATTGTCTTACCTCCCTATGGCCTACTTCCCACCATTAATCCTATCTAGGCTCCATTCTCCCTTGGCCACTTGGTCCAGGTCCCTGGTATTCTATTACCTCACAGTCCCAGCAGACTACGTGGCCACTCCTAGATCCCTCCCATAGTTGTTCTGTATATAAGGTCCATCTTGTCTCCATTAAGGTGCTCAGATTCTTACAATCTAGCCAATAGCTCACAAATGCAAAGATCCCTTAAGAGTCTGGCTAATATAGTGGATCTTTAATAAACCTTGTCTCTGGCTGAAAGAAGGCTTGGGTTGAATTCTTTCACACAGGACCCATGTGATTTTGGGGTTCCAGAACCCCTAAACCTTTAGACTTCATCACTAGTGTCTATAATCTTGCATTACACGTAGTAGAGTCTTAATGTTTGATGACTAAATGAAAGGAAACAGCTATGCATCAGAAGTGAAGGGTTTCATATAGGGGATGGGACTGGATCTGGGCTTTCATCTGTACAAAGAATTACCACGACCAATGCAGGTTGGCCCCTTCTCTGAATCTTACAGTCTTAGCGAGTTGCATAGACCACTAAGAGCTCAAGGGACATGCCGAGGGTTATAATGCCATTAATTGTCCAAGGCATAACTTGAACCCAGGATTTGTGACAAGCTCTTGATATACTATGCCATGATTCCTCATACATAGCATCACATAATTACCATGAAGGATACTTATGATTTTCAAATGAGGAAAGCAAGATCTAAATGATTCCACTTTATTGATGTCAGTGCTTACTCTTTGCAAACTTCTGAATGCTATTTCTTTGTCCCTTACTTGCTACACCCCTCCCTTCCCCACAGTGGGTACCTAGCATTGGGCCTTGTATACACAGTGGGCATTCCATGAATATATCCTGGATGACATCATGGAGGTTCGAGATGTCTTCTTTCTTCTCCTTTATATGCTACTTTAAAATTGCCTATGATTTTTGTGAAACTAATAAAATTCCTGATGGTGCAATACTCCTCAAATGAATGCAGAGTCTTGCAGAGATGATTCTCCCATGGGAGAATGGGTGATTGGAGGTTAGGAGACCAAGATTCAGAAGGTGGGGGAAGCAAGAGGAGGAAATGTGGTTCTGAACTTGATTGTTACTAGTGATGAAGCACTGATCGCTGAAGTGGAAATAATCTTGGAGGGGTCAAATGATTCAAGGCACAGGATTCTGAGCTGGAAGAGACCTTGGAGGTCATTGAGTCTAACCTCATTTTACAGAGATCATTGACACCCAGAAAAGTGAAGCCACTTGGCTAAGGTCACACAGTAAAATAGCAGAGTGGATATTCAAGCCCTAGTCCTTTGACTCCAAACCCAGGGCTCTTTCTTTCTTTCTTTCTTTCTTTCTTTCTTTCTTTCTTTCTTTCTTTCTTTCCCATTTTATTTTTCAATTAACAAACATTTATTTTCTCTTCCTCCCAATCCCCTTTTCCTCCATCTAAAAGAAAAAGAAATCCTTGTAACAAATAGAGTTAAGCAAAATAAATTCTCGCATTGGCCATATCAAAAAATGTTATGACTCATTGTGCAACTTGAATCCATCGCCTCTCTCTCAGGAGGTTGGTAATGGAGTCCATCGTCAGGCCACTGGAATCATGATTGGTCAGGGTTCTTAAGTTTATCAAAGTTTGTCTTGTCAGTGTGGTTGTTATTTTATAAATTGTCCTCATGATTCCACTCACTTCACCTTGCATTAGCTCATACAAATGCTACCATGTTTCTCTGAACTCATTCCATTTTATCTTTTCTTCAGGCATGATAGTACTACATTACATTCATATACCACAATCTGTTTAGCCATTCTCCAACTGATGCCGCATCTCCTTAGTTTCCGTTTCTTTGCCATCACAAAAGAGCTACTCAGTATCTTTATGCCTATGGGTTCTTTTCCTCTTTCTTTGATCTACAGGGGGCACAGTCCTAGGGGAGGTATCACTGGGCCAAAAGGCCTATACCATTTAGTGACTTGGGGAAGCATAGTTATAATTGCTTTCCAGAATGGCTCTAATTCACAGCTTCATCAATAATGTGCCTATTTTCCCACAACTCCTCTAATAATTGTCATTCTCCTTTTTTGTCATCTTTGCCATTCTGATGTTTGCAAAGTGGAACCTCATCAACTTCAATTTGACTTACTCTAATTATTGGTGATTTGAAACATCTTTTCATATGGCTATTGACAATTTGTCCTGTAAGAACTGCCCATTCGTATGCTTTAACCATGGGGAAAGACTCTTATAAACTTGGATTGATTCCTTACATTTCTTGGAAATGAGCCTTTGTTAGAGAAAGTTACTACAAATAATTTTCCTCATTTAGGTTGTATTGATTTTGATTATGCAAACCCTTTACTGTTTTATGTTATCAAAACTGTCCATTTTATCCTCTGCTGATCTCTATCCCTTGTTTGGTCATGAATTCTTCCCCTATCCATAGATCTGAGAAGAAATTTCCTTGTTGTCCCACTAATTTATGATGTGACCATTTATATTTGTCATATATCCATTTGGAACTAATTTTGGCATTTGGTGTGAGGCATTGGTCTAAACCCAGGGTTCCTTAAGGAGCTCATGAATAGATTTCAGGGGGTCTGTGAATGTGAGTGGGAAAAAATTATATCTTTGTTTCAATATAATTGGTTTCATTATTTTGTGCATTAAAAACATTATTCTGAGAAGGGTCCCATAGGTTTTATCAAACCCAACAAACAGTTCTACTACACAAAAAAGATGAAGGACCTCTGGCCTAAACTTGATTTTTTTCCAAACTGCTTTACAGTTTTCTCAGCAGTTTTTGTCCAATAATGAGTCCTTGATCCAATAGCTGGGTCTTTGGATTTATTGAAAAGTAAGCTAGTAAGTTTGTTTGCATCTGAATATTGTTTACCAGATCAGTGACACTGATTCATTTTAATGATTATTGCTTTGTAGTATAGTTTGAGGTCTGGTATTGCCAGGTCCCTTTCCTTCCCACTTTAAAAAAAATATTTCCCTTAAGATTCTTGACTTTTTTTCCTCCAGATGAATTATGTTTTCTAACTCTATGAATCTGCTAATAATTTGATAGAGTACTGAATAACTAAATTAATTTAGTTAGTATTGTCATTTTTATTATATTGGCTTGGTCCAAACATGAGCAATCATATTCTTTCAGTTATTTAGGTCTATTTTCTGTAAAGACTATTTTGTAGTTGTATTCATATAGTTCCTGTGTGTCTTGATAGGAAGATTCCCAAATATTCTACACCTACTGAGGTTATTTTAAATGGAATTTATCTCTTCCTTCTAGGTTTTGTTAGTAATAAACAGAAATGCTAATGATTTATTTTATATTCTGAACCTTTGATGAAGCCCAGAGTTCCTTCCATTATACAACAATATCTCTCTTTAGCTTAGAGTTCCTCACAAAGAAGAAAAGAAAAGTTGGGCAGGCCAGTACCTACTGCTCTCTAGATTTCAGGCAAATAAATGTCAAAAAGCTCAGAATGATAGATTATCAAATCAGTGGAATTGGCTACCTCAAGAGGGCAGTGAGCTCTGAATAACCCCAAAATATTAAATCAAAGGTCAAATGATCACCTTGGGATCACTGGATCACAAATCACAGTAGGGATAGAAGGCATCTAAGAAGCCATTCATCTCAACCCCTTAATTTTTTGGATGAGGAAACTGAGGCCAGGGAAGTTAAGTAATTTGCCCAAGGTCACACAGGAAATACCAGAAGTCGGATTTGAACCCAGGGCTTCTAACAGAAGAGATTTATTCTTTGGTGTTGGTTGGACAAGATGACACCATCCTTTTCCAACGCCGAGATTCTTGATCCTGAATCTACTGATATTGCTCTTAATAATTTGTGTCCTTAGATAAATCACAACCTCTCTGACCCTTTGTTTCTTCATCTGTAAAATGAGGATCATAAGCACTTGCACTATCTACCTACCCCACGTGAGGAAAAGCACATTGGAAATCTTAAAGTACTAAATTAATTAATAATATTCTTACTAATAAAATGGGCAGACAACTGCTCAAGATAGAGCTGACAGTCTTACAGGTAGTCAAAGAACAGAGGGAGAGAGAGAATGGAGTTTTAAAAATTCTCAATCTATTATTCCTTATTTGTCACCCATTCTGGCAAAATAGGTACTTATTCTATAAAGATGCCTTGCAATTATACTTGGCTCAATAGCCAGGGACAGCCACTCACTCACCCCTTTGATTCCACAGTTTCACAGCCTGTCCTTTGTCTTTCTCTATAGTTATACTTTTGGAAAATGTAACCCTAAGAATCCTTTTTTTTTTTTGAGGTGGAGGAAAGACAGCATAATAATTGCAAAAATAACAGTAAATATTGTGGTAGCTAGTTATTAGCTTAGGGACTTTAGGCATGGTACTTTACCATTTTTGAGCCTCTTTCTTTATCTGTAAAATAGGAGTAGCAATATATCCTTCTGACTCACCAAGCTGGCATGAGGATCAGAGTAGATAAGGGAAAGCTGCTTTATGACCATTTGTATTACTTCAGTATGTCAGAGGTTCATTATTTGCATGGTGAGGGTATTCCTTTTCACAAATATAGACAACAATTCTTCCATGCCTTTTTAGGTGGCCTTCTGGGTTGCTATCACCCAAACCATTTGTCATCTGGTGGCCAATCCCTAATCTTTTGAGGATGAATGATTCTTAGAAGGTAGGTCCAGTGACCCAGGGCTGGGGAACCTTTGGCCTTGAGGCTCCTTGTGGCCCTCTAGGTCCTCAAGTGTGGCCCTTTGACTGAATCCAAACTTCACAGATCCCCTTAATAAAAGGATTTGTTCTGTAAAACTTGGACTCAGTCAAAAGGCCGCACCCAAGGACTCAGAAGGCCACAGGTCCCCAACCCCGGTAGTCCATCGCCAATCCCATACTTAAAATTATTCTTGTGTGGACAGATATTGCCTGCCCAAGCCTAGGCTCCCTTGGCACCATTTTTGAGACCCTATGTTCATCACATACACACTAGTAGAACTATAGTGGAAGACACACACAAGAAAGATGACTTTTAGATCTTTTAGTTCTGGGAAGAATTCCTGTTAACTAATTCAAAGGGGAGGATTGGGGAGGAAATTATTTTTTTAATTAATTTTTATTGATAACTTTTGGTTTTTTATCACCTTCATTTTCCAATATATCTGTCCCTCTTCCCCATCTTGGGAGATAGTCCTTTTTAACAAAGAATAAAAATGGAAGAGAAAAAAAATAGCAGTTTGGCAAAACTAATCAATACAGCTGAAAGTGTCTCCCATCCAAAATTGCCATCCCATCCTAATCCCTTAGCAAAGAAGAAAAGGAAGGATATTCTCTATACTTTTTCCTTTTGGTAATTTTCTTAAACATGGGCAGCATAATGTCAGGAAAACCTGATCAGGTTCAAATTCTGCTTCAGATTCTCATAGACATGTGAACCTGGGCAAGTTACTTAATCTCTCTTAGACTCCACATCTGTAAAATGGGAATAATAATAGCACCTACTTCATAGGATTTTTGTAAGGATCAAATCAAATGAGATAATATGTATAAAGCACTTCATAAATTGTAAAGTGTTATATGGATTAGCTATTATTGTTATTAGTAATAATCTTAAAATTTAATACTGAGGAAGGGGGTAGCATGTCGCACAAGGGTATAGATTGGACAAGCTGACCCTTGGTGTCCAGTCTTTCCTACTCAGAGATTCTCTGATTTTGAATTTACTAATATTTTCTGGTAGTCATTGAAAAAGAGGCTAGATGGTGTAATGAAATGAGAAGTGGACTGGTAATCTGGAGATCTGCATCCTAGTTTTGGCTTAAAACCACGGAATCTGAGAGTTGGGAGGAACATTAGCCCTCAAGTACAACCCACACATGAAAGGAATTTCCATAATGCCATACCTGATAAGTGGCTGTCCACTCTGTGCCTGAAGACCTCTAAGGAGAATGAACCCATCACTTGCCGCTTACTAGCTGTGACTTTAGGCAAGTCACTTAACCCCTGTGGTACTCAGTTTCCTTATTTAGAAATTGAGGGGTTAGAAGATTAGATGACTGCTTAAGGTCCCATCCAAATGCTACTAATTTCTGAGTCTATTCTAGGAATATAAGGGAAAGAGAAGTATACAAAAAATATTGGTCTTCTGGGAGAGGATCCTGATTCAACCAAGCCTTCAAAAAAAAATGTGCTCAACTCTTCCTCTCGAAGGAAGAAAATTGGCAGGTAACAGCACCCATGGGGGCTGGAGTCTTCATTATAAAAACAGAAACCTCAGTTTCCTTTGGTTTAAAGACTGATAGCAGAGTGTGCCTAGAAGAGGATCTCTCTTTTTGTAATCCTATGTGGACACAAAGTTCAACAGGTTAAGTTGGCTGCTAAGGTAATTTCCAACTTTTCAATTCTGATTTTGTGAAATAAACTTAAAATCCTTGCAAGTGTAACAGCATCCTACTGGAAGGATCCCTACAGGACATGTAGTGCAATCCCCACATTATACAAATGAGGAAACTGAGGGCCAGGCAAATTATGTGACTCACCCAAAGTCACATATAGGAAAACCCAAAACTCAGAATGGAAAAAAGCAAAAATAGCTACATCTTGTAGCTCCGTCTGACTAGCTGTTGTTCCTAATCACTGAAGCTGGTTTGCACCGTTCCTGACCTGAGAAAGAAGGAAACCCTAAAGAGGATTTGTCGAACACTCCAGACACGGAAAAAAAGGAAAAGGGTTGTTCAGTTCAGAGAGGATTAACCTAAGAGGTGTTAGGATGTTTTCCCTAAAAAACTAACGTGGCAATTCTGCCAGCTCATACTCTCTTCCCTTCCCCCTAAGCACAAGATAGTAGTAGAAGTATATAGACAATGGACTAGAGACCTTTCTTCCATCATTTTATTCCTCCAGTGTAAGTGCTATGAGGCAATAATTCACTCTGCAGAGCCAAAATGACTGAAAGGATGGAAGAAAGGAGGCTCCAAATGAGGTATACATTGGGAGAGGCATAGTGGAAAAAGTCACGAGTTTGGAATCCCAGGATCTGAGTCTGAGTCTTTATTGCCCTATTGGGAGAGTCACTTTACTTCTCTGGGCCTGTTTCCTCCTCTATAAAAGGGGGGTAAGAGTGATTAGATGATGACCGTCCTTCCAGTTCTAAATCCCATGAGTGTAGCAAACGTACACTCCATACTGATTCAACAATGAACATCTCCCTTTCTCCCTTCTTTTACCCTGCATCCCTGAATAGTTCCTACTTATGTTGCAGAGGTCTTGGCATTTTTCCATTCCAAGTTTTGTATTTCCCAACATTCTTAAACTATGAAGGTGTTAAAGGTGTTTGAACAGCACAAGCCAACAGCCTAAGAGCTTTCACTCTAGCATAACCCCTTTCTCTCCTGTGGATCCCCACCCCCCAGTCAACCACTGGGAGAGTGATGGGTACACCACCTTCAGAAGGCCTATGTGGATAAGCAGAGGCCTCGAAGACAATCTTCGTTCCAGCTCACAAGTCTTTGACACTCCAATGCTCTGGATATGCCAAAGGCTTCATGAACTAATTTCTAAAGGACTCAAACTGCTATTTAGCATAATTTTTTTTATTTGAAAAGTCTCAAAAATAGGTAGGTCCTGTGATAAGAATGAAAGTACTCTGCAAACTCACACTTCCAAAGCATGGCTTAAGGTTTTGAGATTATTCCACGTGGTAGTTACATCTCAAAAGTTCCATAGTGTACACACACACACACACACACGCATACACACATGCACACAGAATGGACATATCAGCACAGCCAGCTGTCTCCAGTATTTCTTCCACAGGGAGTGTGGATTTTCAGAATGCAGACGTGTTCAACTTAACTTTAATTTTTAAGGAGGAAAAGTGGATGAAATGAGACTCAGGAGGAGAGAAAAGCTGAAATAGGCTCAGGTGTGTGAGAGCTACATGAAATCGATTTTGCTCTAGCTCACCCACTGAAAAGGGCTTTGGCTCCCCCAAGCCCCCCCCGCCCCCCAACAATCACACTTGAAAGAAACCAGGTCTTTGGGAAAGGAAAGCCAGGTTTGTGCTCCATACTCTTCCTCAGCATGTGGTTGGGGGTGGTGGGGGTTGGGGCAAAGGATGACAAGTATCAGTACTTCATACAACTAGATTTAATAAGTTGTTGTTACAGAAAAAATGAAGTCCAAACTACAAAGTTTAAGCAGCTGTAAGCATTGGCAGACTTGAGCTCCATGTTTCAGTCACAGTACTGCAGTTCCACATAAGCATTAGTCCGAGCCCGAAAGGCGAAAGCTTAGTAAGGGTTACTAGCAAAAAACAATCTAAGAGAACAGGTAATAAAAGATACGATACATTGAAAATAGTTGTTAGTTGGAAAACAAGTACAGAGATCTTAGCTGAGAACACTCTAAAAGTTAATGTCCATTGTTTTGACAGCAAAAGTACAAACACCTAATACTTTATACCCCAATAGAACCAAGTCCAGAAAAACAAAATAGCCGAAGTGAATCCCATATCAGCAGCCAAGCTTGATACTTGGTGGCTAAGAACTCTTTTTATATAATTTTAAATGTCCCAAGAATCACACATCCACTTCCTGACCTGTTACCCATTTGGGGTATAGAGTACGTCATCAGCAGTGATCATAAAATACTCTGTGGTAAGATGTGGTTGAGTGGCTGAGATAGAGAAGAGGTTTGGTTTAAAAAAAGGAAAGGGGTTAGTCAGACATTTCGTACAAACTAGAGTAAGAAGCAACAGTTGTACATATAAACCAGTTCTAACAGAAGAGACATTTATACTCGTCTGTGACTAATCTTTCACTCAGACCTTGCAAGAGGAGATGTCACAACACTCAGAAGGTTAACATAGGAGCTTTTCCCATTTAAAAAGCCAGGTTGTTGCTAATCTAATAGATAAAAGGAAATTAGCAAAGTTATTTGCTAATTGCATAAATGTACTACATCTTGCTTTAGCCCATGCCTCACTAACAAGCTAAAAAACACAAGATATAGGCAGAAATCTAAGCATAGTCTTCGTAAGCACTAAGCGAGAAATTCCCAGTTTCCCCTCTTCTGTCCCTAACCATCACTTATTGGTAATTAATGTAAAATTCCAACCTGGATTACCTAATTGGAGTCAAAATTTTACATTACAACTTGATCTAATCTATATATTATTTACAAAACTGAATACATAGGGCACACACAATAGCCCACTCTGGACATGGATTTCTCCGAGTTACTTCTCGACTCCACTGCTAGCGCATTGTAGGAGGCCATCCAGGACAGATAGAAATAACTCATCTATCTAGAGCAAGTCATTGTATGTTCAGTTTACTCAACACCAGTTTTCTAGTTTAAATAATATTTTTTTTTCTGTCCAAATTTTAGATCCCAGACCTAAGAACTCCTGCTTTTAGCAGCAGAGTTTCAAAGGAAAGAGGGTCAATATTGGGGGGTTAGGGGTGGATGGGACAGGAAAGATAGGGAGAGTCCCTGAAGTGAGGAAAACTCATCATGCGTGGACAAATGGGACAAATTATTTATGTGGAGGAGAAGGGCTAAGATAACAAGATGGGAAAGCAGGGAGAACCTGAAATGGTTCAGAGACAGTGGTGCCATGAGACTGTTGTTAGCGCCATCAGCGAGAAGACGGGCATTCGGCTAGGAAACCTGAATCACCCCGAAATCGAAGTGAATCCAGCCACTTCCTCCTCTGGATTGTGGAGGCTGTCACCACTGGAAGCTTACGTACAAGATCTGGCTTTAGGGAAAGCATTCACCCAGCTGGCGGCCGAGAACCACGGGGTCAGGCGGGCCAAGCTAGGAGAGCCCTGGCTCAGGAGGAGGTAGGGGGGAGAGTGAGATAGGCTGAGGCGGGGTGGGAGGGGGGCTGCCGTGGGCTCCTGCCACAGGATCGAGCTGGACTGGTGTTGGATAAAGCGACTGTGACCTCCTTGTGAACTGTACTGCGACCTCCCGAGTCTCGCCCTAAACCGTTTGAATAAAGGAAAAGGCTTTTCAAAATACCACACATTCGGCTCCATTCTCTTTATTGCCCAATTGTTCATTACATTTCCAGTTGCTTTACATAACCAGCCATTAATTCATTGTCACCTACTGTAAACCACTTCAGCAAGTTAATACAGAAAGCTTTGCATTTCAAAAAACTAGACACTTTAGTAACAATATTACAAAGGTTTTAGCTTCAAAAATAACCGAAAATGAAAAAAATAAACCTTTAAGGAATTAGCATCATAAAATTAATTTATTCCAAGTAAAAATACAAAATAATATTATGACATTGACCAGATATGAAAGTCCCTCCCGAAACAACTCTATTAATGATTGAGAAAGCACTCTTTAAAGAAAATACGAAATAAAATGAAAAATATGTAAATATGTTTAATTTTTTTCTTAGCAAAAAATCTTTCTAAAAATAACAATGAAAATTTTTGTCTCAGTACAAAGGCTACATTACTATTGAAAAAATACCAGCATGAAGAAAAGGTACATATTTGACAGTAGAAAAATGATTTCAGTGAATCACAATGTCTAAAGTTTGCAATGAAAATAAATCTGCAATAAAGATTTATGCCTTTTTTCTTTTCTTTTTTTTCTATTTTTTATACAAACAGTACAAACAGTATTGCACATAACAACAAATAGTCGAGGTTAGGTTATAGCCTTCAAAAAAACAAGTTCAAGTCTCACCCCAAGGAATGGCCACGGGAGGCCTGGAGGACCAGGCGCTTCTCAGGCAGGTTACAGACAGTTCAAAACACCTTTTGTGGATTTTTTTTAAAAAATAATATTTTTTTTGAAGGACCCTCTCTTTTAATAGAACATTAACAACTGGGGGGGAGGGGCACACTTATTTACAAACAAAAGGGAACATGTTATAATTTAATAAACTAAAAAAGTTCTCTTTAAAAAAATACAAACAGAAGAACTCTTTCACAATTCTGGTCAGTCGTGCATAATCAACGCTTGATTAGAAATATACAAATTAAGGGAAAATATTTTTCACCGTCTATTCACAGCTCTCAGCACCAAATGGAGTTTGTTTTCAACCTATTCTCCATGGCAATGTTGGACTCAACTCTATGCTGTACGTCTTCCAGCTTTCTCTCTGGCGGGGTGATTTTAGTATGCGAAAGAGGGGTATGTCTTCAAAAAGTTTTGCTCCTTCCACACAACTAGGTAGGTTTCTGTAGGTTAGACAGGATCTTTAATATTATAGGTATAAAGCTCTAACTTCTTCATTTTCAAAAAAACCGCAAATAAGCATGAAAAAAATAAAGTTACCCATCTGTTAAATCATTTTTTCTTGCAGAATTAAATTAATATATATTTTTTCTGAATAAACTTACTTAGAAAATATCATTTTCTTTCCTATATTTCAAAATTGAGGTATTGCAAAGGATCACGTCAGCCAGAAAGCATGCCTTTTTCCTTAAAAAGAAAAAAAATCACCAGCCAACTGTTGGAAACTGTCTAGATACCAAAGGTAGTAAGTAGTGCATAACAAAAGGTCTCACAGATAAAAACAAAACCAAACCAAAAGAAGATATAGAAAAAAAGCACGCGCGCGCACACACACACACACACACACAAAACATACGCACACAGCCACCTGGGTCACAAAGAGCAAAATTGCTCCAAGGCCCAGAAGTAGCTTACACTCAAAAGGGAGAACTATAAGAAGCGTTTGAAACTAATTAAAAAAAACAAAAACACTAACTTTTTTTTTCCTTTTAGAAAACAAACCATAACACGTAAACCAATAATCACAACTGAATGTGGAGAAAAAAAGCAATAACACGAAACCAAATCACAACAAACTTAAGACAGAACAATGACATCACAGTGGCACACGCAAGAACACAAGCAAGAAAAGTCTATTCTGCAGTGTCGTAGGCCGGTCAGATTGTCCCCAGAATTGCAACACAGAGAAGGAAGAAGAGAAAACAAAGTTTACAGATTTTCACAATCATCAGTACACTATGTGTGTCTAGATATGGCTATCTGCAGCCCAGCAGTGCATGCTAAAAAAATGTCCCACTGGGTTAGCAGGTCTGAATTGGATTCAAGCTTTGCAGGATCTGTTCAGGGAAGTAAGAAGTGAATTTCACAGCCAGAAACCCCTCTCCTCCAATGCCACCTTCCCTTGTGCAGACATTTCTTTAGCATCACCTTTTCCCCAACTTTCTGAAAATGTGCCGTTTGTCAATCTGACAATTTAGCTCTATAGATTGTGTATATATATATATTCCTAGTGTATGTAAGCTAATATGAGCTCTTTGGTTTTTCTGGACAAGGTCTGAAGCTATGTAAAATGGTACAAGCATTAGGAGATTGTAACGAAGAGCTCATGTTTTCATTAATATACCAGTTATGAACTGTCCAATTTGTTAATGTCTGACACAGTTAAGGTTGATCACAGTTAGACATAATCACTTTACTATATAAAATAAATTGCACAATATATATATATATTTATATATATGTATATATATATATAACAGAGCACCGCAAAGTACTTCATCTACCATCCACAAATTTGCTTGAAGAATATCCTACATCTAGGTTTAATAGTAGTTGTGATATAGGTCATTCTGTTAGGGGCTGTTCTTAATTTCATAAGTATTCCTTTACTGAGGCATGCTTTCCTCCAGTCGACAACCAATTCTTTGGAGAAAAAAAAGGGAAAAAAAAACACCCCCAAACCATGGTGGTTGTGTTTTGTCTTTTTAAATGAGTATTTTGTAGCCTATGTAGATTCTTAATTTGTGCACCATGGGCAAGTTTTATACTAGACATTAGATATCAAATTTATTGCATGCAGCAATCTGATTAAGTAAACATGCAGTCAAAAGTATCGACCCTCCTTGGAAGCTTCCTGTGTATACGGTTCTCTCCTCCCATCAGTGGTCGCTATTTCTAACTCACAGGACGTGTGGCGTGGTTTTGTTTCATTCAATCGATACCCTAGCTTGAATAGAGTATTATGGTATTAACAATACCATTTTAATAGCAGCAAAAGCTATTGCAGCATACGTTTATCTAACACTAAAAGACCTAACCAAAATCCTCAGCAGAACAAAAATCAAAAAAAGGTGGAAAGGGGAAAAAAAAATAAAAGCTACAGCTTATGAGGTAACATCCTTACAAGTCGAAATGCAGAGCAACTAAAGGCTTATTTTTCTTGAAGGGTTATTTTTACTCTAAATGACCCAAACTAAGGATTGCTGAACATCAGTGAAGTTGTTGCTACATCTGCCACCTACTTTATGAGGATTACCTTTGGTGAGTCATTTTCTAGGGGCAACTCTAAAGTTTCTGAAAATAAGTGCATGCTCTGGTTTTAAAAATGAGAACAATTAGAATTCTACAAAAGAAATTGTCATCACAAACATCGGCCTGACGGAGGCTGATTAGAATGGCAGTCTACCAATTGTCACTAGTGACAAGTCTTGGGTAAGAATTAAGGTACCAAGCAGACAATGGGGGAATCAGAGTGCGAGCCAGGACAGTTACACTCAGCAGGTTTGCATTATACCGGACACTGAGTTCAGTAATATGACTGTAAATGAGAATAATAAAAAAGACCCATTTCTTCTTTAAAGTCGAGAACAAATGCACAGATTTCCAGAACGCTCTAAGCCCAGAGGCAGCCGCTCTTTTCCCTCCAGTACTTGTGGCTGAGCTAGGCGCTGAACTCAGCTCCAACGGAAGGGGACGTGGCGGGGGCGGTCTCCCCCCTCCTTCACCAGTGGCTTGTGGAACTCCCGCCCAGCTCGGGAGTGTATGCTGGCCCAACAGTATTCACAGTAATACTGCAAACAGGTGACGTTGGCACAGAAGAAGGGAGCAAACTTGCCACCGCAGCGGGTGCCCTGGCATTCATCACACATCTGATCATCCAGCACGTACGGCTTCACTTCCACCTGACACACAGAAAGAAAGGGAGAGTCAGTTTGCACCAAGGGTCTCGCACTCGACACACCAGCAACGCGATGTTCTTTTGAGTGAACCTGGCCAGAACTGGAAAAGGAGACGTCTGCCCTTCAGAGGCGGCAGGCAATTCCATTTCATTCACACCGCGCCGGGTACACCCTGCATTCGAGGAGTGTACAAGTCGCCTAGACTGCTAACTCTCTGACAGCAGGGATGGTCTTTGTCTTTTTTTTTTTCCTTTGGCCAGGTCTTAGCACACAGTAAATGCTTCAATAAATGCTTATTAATAGCTCATATTTGTATAGCACTTACAATGTACCAGACACTATGCTGAGTGCTTTACAATGAATATCTAATTTGATCCTCGTTATTTCCCCCATTTTACAGATGAGGAAAATGAGGCAGACAGAGGTTAGGTGACTTGCCCAGGGTCACACAACTAAATGTCTGGGGCTGGATTTGAACTCAGGTCTCTTTGACTCAAAGCCCATCACTACCCCATCTAGTTGCTGTCTATGCCATTTCCGCGCCTAGGCAACTGATTAATTGAAACACTTCTCAAACACAGTAAAACAACCCACTGAACCACCAATGACTGACTGAGTGATTGAAATACTTCTTGAATATAGTAAAAATAACCCACTGTTGTTTTTGGAATAAAAAGTCTTGTACGTTTTTCACCAGCTATGTAAAGTTATACTTTTAGTAAATTACAATTTAGTAAACCAGTCTGTGTTCATCGCACTCACACCTTTCTTGGTTTCATAAAAGTCTTACAACATAACTGCTTGTAACTTCAGTCATTCAGTGTTGAAATTTTTTTCTTTTTCTTTTTTTTTTTTTGGTGAGGCAATTGGGGTTAAGTGACTTGCCCAGAGTCACACAGCTAGTGTTATATGTCTGAGGCCAAATTTGAACTCAGGTCCTCCTGACTCCAGGACCAGTGCTCTATCCACTGTGCCACCTAGCTGCCCCCATGTTGAAAATCTTTTGGTTCTAGCCCTAGTTTGGCTATGTACTGGCTGAGTGACCCTGGGCAAGTCCATTACCTTATGAGTCTCAATTTCCTCATCTGTAAAATGGGGATAATAGCATTACAAGGTTGGTATAAGCATCAAATGAGATAACATGTGTAACCCTTTTTGTAATCATAAAATGCTACATAAATGATGGAGCTATTTCTATTCTTCCTATATTGTCCTCAGGAAAAGGCACTTAAGCATGCAGTGACAGCATGGCCTTCATCAACCTTCTAGCAGCAATGGACTCTACTTGAATTTACCTTAAAAGCTATCCCTCCTTGGTACTTACTGAATCTCTGCTTCGGCTTTGGCCATTTTTAGGGGTGCTTGTTCTCAGTACCCCTGCTCTGGGTGGCTTTTCTAAAGTAACACAATGCCTGGCAAAGAGTGGGCACATTAGAAATGCTTATTGATCGCACAGATCTTCCACAGCCGATATCTGCTGGCTGATCCAGCCCTTAATGTAAAGATTCTCATTTTCAACCTGTAACATGTAGGCCGGGGTCCTGTGGCTGTGCCACAGGCCAATGGGCTTGTTTTGGGTTTATGTAGACACATTCTTTTTTTTTTTTCAGGGCAATTGGGGTTAAGTGACTTGTCCAGGGTCACACAGCTAGTAAGTGTCAAGTGTTTGGTCTGAGGCCGCATTTGAATTCAGGTCCTTCTGACTTCAGGGCCGATGTTTTCTGTCCACTGTGCCACCTAGCTGCCGCTGACACATTCTTCATAGTATAATTTTTCTAGCTTACTTGGATGGCTGATTCCAAACACATGCTCTTAAGTGAATTCACCCCTAACCTTCTTACTATGGTTCGGGCAAAGCACCATCTACTTGAATGTCAAGAGAAATTTTTCTCATCCTTGGCCAGGAATGTAATCACTTTCCCACCTCAGAGTGATGAATCACTAACTCCTATTTTTTCTTGGGGGTGAAGGAATAAATCCTGAGGACTATGCATTGACAACAATATTTTAAAAAAAAATTATATCAACATGTGGCATTATCACCATATTTTCACCCCTCCAATAACAAGGTCCATAGGGCTCATTTCATCATACCTACTCATGCACTGTTTAAGGCTTAAGTCAAATCTTATTCCCTTCGTTTCCGCAAAGCTTTCTCTGACTCCCACCCACTGATCAATGCCCCCTATGAACTCCAGGAGCATTTCTCATGTAGACCCTCCATTTGACATCTACAACAGAATACCCTGTCATTACTACCTTTTTATGTACAATTAAATTGTAAGCTCCATGAACATGCTAACACAGAGCTGGGCACATAGACTTTCAAATGTCTGTTTATGTTTATCCATTTAAATAACCCGAGGACGTATGAATCCTTCCGGAGAATCAGTGTAGCTTATTCCTTCCCTTTAGCTGTTTGGATCTAAAAGATCCAATAAGCAAATATAGCAGTGAGTTATCCCATTTCATGCATAATTACAATGATTCAATGTGATTTTTTTTTCCTGGATAGTTTAGTTTCCTGGCTTTGTGCCCATAGAACTTTGGAAGGCTCTGAGTGGTTCAGAAACCTTTATTCAGAATCACTGGGTCTCAGAGTTGGGGAGGGACCTCGGCTGTATCTTATCCAACCTCTACCTGACCAAGAATCTTCTCTACACCATCTCCAACAAGTCCTCACACAGCTTCCATTTTTCTCACTTCTCTACCATGCCCCAGGAAGTATTGAGAAAACCTCATCAACCTTAGGACTCTACCTCACCATTGCCCTTGGCCTCTCTGATTGGAGTCTAGAGCATGAATTCCAAAGCCTCCATTTAAGCAGACAGTTCAGCTCAGACACGAACTTATTTCTCACCAGACTGCATTGCTTTGAGGCTTCTCTGATTGACTTTTCCACCATGCCCCAAGAAGTTCATTACTGGGAAAACCTCATCATCCTGCCAGATTCTATCAGCCTTGATGCTCCATCTAATCACTACCCTGTGTCCCTCTGATTGGAGGATGGAGCTGTGAACTCCAAAATCTTCATTTAACGAGAGAGCTCAACTCAGAGCATCTCATTTCTTATTTGGCTTCACTACTTCAGGATTTCTCTGACTTTTCCCCCATGTCCTCTATGGGGTACCTTCCCGTCCCCACCCTGCCCAATCCCATTTTTCAGGTTCTCTTATGTTGTTATTTTTTTCCCAGCAGAAGTACTATTGAAAACTTGGGAAAAACAAGACAAAAACATTGGTCCAGACACCAGGACTCCACAAGTGGATGGAAGAAATGAAGCAATTTGGGGCAGCTAGGTGGTGCAGTGGATACAGCACCGGCCCTGAAGTCAGGAGGACCTGAGTTTGAATCCAGTCTCAGGCCAAACACTTGATAGCTACTAGCTGTGTGACCTTGGGCAAGTCACTTAACCCCAATTGCCTGAAAATTTAAAAAAAGAAATGAAGCAATAGATTAAAAAATGAAATGTAGTTTTTCAGGAAAACATGGAAAAGAGAATAAATTGCTTGGATCAGAAGGTAGAAAACATGATTCAGGGCACAGACTCCCTGAAAAACAGAATGGAGCAAACAGAACTCAATGATTCAATGAGACAACAGCAACAAAAAAATTTTAAAAAGTATAGTGACTGGAAGATTAGAACAAATAACAAATAAAATCTTATTTGATCCTCATGACAACCCTCAGAGCTAGGTCCTATTATTATCTCCATTGTACTGATGAGAAAATGAGGCAGAAAGAGATAAAGTGGAGGGAAGGGAAGGGAATAAGCTTTTTATAATGCCTACAATGTGCCAGGCACTGTGCTAAGAACTTTTTACAAACATTACATCATTTGATCCTCACAATAAGCCTGGGAGGTAAGGTGGTATTATTCCCATTCTTGCAGTATTTGTATCCCCAGCACTGGGCATAGTGCCTAAAACACAGGAGGTGCTTCATAAATGTTTATTGACTGATTGACTTCTATTGAAGTCCCCTCCAGTGAGAAGGAACCCCGTTATCTCCTGATGCCCATTCATTCCTCTTTTGGAAAGTTCTAAAAAATAAGTACACAGCCCTCTTCTCTGTGGCTGATGCCCTTGTTGAAAGCAGGGGAAATCTTCTCAACCTCAAATGTACCACCGTCACGAAGCTTTCTTTCCTTCCTTAGAAATCACATAGTACTTGGTACCTTCCAAACTAGTCTAACCCATGGTACTCATATATTTACTGTACTGTATTACATATTGGTATATTTGGGCCTGCTGCTCTTGCTACACTGTAGTCGCCATGAAGGTAGGGACCAGGTTTTCACTGATCTTTGCACCTCCCTAGGACCTACCTGGCTGAGGGCACTGTTAGCTCCATCACTGCGGTTCCGCCTCCACAACTCCGGGAGTTCCCTGGCCATGACTTTCTCCTACAAGAGGATATGGCTTCCCTAAGAACATCTTGCTTCACATTCCCTTAGATTCCAGCCCCGGGAGCAGACACAGGGCTGCAAACCTCTTGCCTCAGTGCTAGGCCTTTACTTCACATCTCCCCACAAAGTCTAGCCTGCTAAATGAAGGTCTGAAAAACACCAAAATCAGGGGGAAAATTTTTTTTTCTATTTCTCTCACAATTTAGAAACAACATGCTTCCATGTGAGCTCTCACTCTTTGAAAGCATCTGAGGGATGTCTAAGCAATGTCACTTGTCTTTCCTGTGGAGATGTATTGCAGAGTTTGGCATACATTATAGGATACTGCTTATTTATTCAATTATTTTTAGTGTTGTTACAGTATTTTGACTATTTTACTTCACTTTCCAATAATCAGTCTCGTCTCTTCTATTTTATTTGCTTATCTTTTGTACCCATGGTTCATAGATGGTCTGACCCTATGGTTTCTCAGGTTTTAGCCACCTGTTCACCCTCTCCTCCCATCAAAATTAAATCACCACTGGGCAACACTATTTTTAAAATGACTAAGAAGGAACTATGGGAAGTCAGGGATGAGGTTAGATCATAAAACTGGGGAATTTTCAGCAAAAATGATGACATGAAAGGTTCTAGCTAAGCCCACTTGCCCACAGGAACACGCCCAGCAATGACATAAAAGAGCATATAATGAATGACGCAACGATCAAACAAAACTGAAGGAAAGAACAATAAACTCCTCCATCTAGTTAAACACTGCATAAGTTGAAAGAAGCCTGCAGGTGCTCTGGTTGGGGGGGTTCTGGGGCTCAAAAGTCAGCAAGATCTCCATTAAATGAGTCCCAAAGCCAAGAGTAAGTATCCTGGCCTCAGCCTGTCAGAGCTGCAGGATAGGAAAAAGAATAAACTGTGTAAAATAGAAGGTAGGAAACATGATTCAAGATGCAAATTCCCCAAAAAACAGAATGGAGCAAACAGAACTCGATGATTCAATGAGAAACCAAAAAAAATTAGAACAAAGTCAAATGATTGAAAGATTAGAACAAATAGAATCTTATTTGGTCTTCAGCACAACCCTTAGAGGTATATTATTATCTCCATTTTACTTATGAGAAAATGAGGCAGAAAGAGATAAAGTGGAGGGAAGAGAAGGGAAGGGAATAAGCTTTACACAGCACCTACCATGTGTTAGGTACTATGCTAAGAACTTTTTACAAATATACCATTTGATCCTCACAATAACCCTAGGAGGCAAGATGGTATTATTCCCATTATTACAGCTAAGGAAAATGAGACAGAGGTTCAGTGACTTGCTCAGGGTCACACAGTTAGTGAATATCTGAGGCCATATTTGAACTCAGGTCTTCCTGACTCAAGGCTCAGCACTCTATCTACCGCACCACCACCTATCTCTAGGAAGGATTATGTTCCTGGGCTTTTCTGGCTCACAAGGCTATTGAGACAAAAGCATACCAGTGATGTGTAATTTAGACATGGGTTATCGTTTGTTCCTTATATAAAGACAGGCCAATTCTCTCTGCTGCTCATCATCAGGGTGTAGGTAGCAGCGGTTCAGTTTCACCTAAATAAACAGCACCAGGTCTCCGAAGTCCATATACTTGTGTAGTGGGTGGACAACACCCTACTGTCTGGAGAGAATCACGACTGTATATAGCAAACAGTATTTAGGACATGTGACAGTGGGTGGAAATTACAAAACAAACAGATGCTGCAATGAAGCAAAACTGACTTCCTAATGCAAACAGAATTTGAACTGCAAGAACTGGTTTCTAAAATACACGCTTCAGAAAACTGATAAACTTTTTTTCTGACATTTGATACTAGCTTAAAAAAAAAGTATAGGGTCTAGTCCTAGTCAAGTGATGAGCCGTCATCACACTTAACTGCAAGTTTGTCACTTTGACTCATCAATTAAATGAAAACCTCTGTAGCTAACACATTTACATCATATAGTTAGCTCAGTGCCAGCCCAGCATAGCTAGGCCATACTGGCTGGATCCTCCCTGCTGTCTCCCTGAGCTGGTCTCTGTCGTTTCCTACTTGAAAAAGTTCTGGCAGCAAAGCTAATCACATACTCTCTCCTTCATCCCTGCTACTTCCCTCTAGGTAACCTTGGTGAAAACATAAGGGAAGGAGATTCTCCTGCACCATTCTGTCATTAGGAAGGTAACAAGCATTTATTAAGCACCTACTATGTGTCAGCCCTATGGTAACTACTTGATAAATATCTCATTTCATCCTCACAACCACAAGAGACACATGAGATGTTTGTTAAATTAAATGACCCCCTTCCCCCTACCACCAAAATAGCTTTTGCTTAACAAAATAGGCAGAACTTTCCTGACCCAGCAAGCCTAACGTCATAATTCCAGTGTCACTGGTCCACATTACTCTACTTGTGTCTCTCAGCCTCCCTACTATGACATTTTCTGACACATGATTTAGGGTAATTAAAATGTCATTAGGAGTAGTGATTTGGATTTCAGTTTCTCTTTTTACCATAAAAGTAGGATTTTTTGGTCATTTTTATTTTTAAAAAAAAACTATTTTTCTTATTTGGAAATAGCAAACAATGTAGTTAATGGATGCAGAAGATGTGCTGGATGTTGAAATCAGGGAGACCTGAATTCAAATTATGTCTCACTAATTGTATGACCTTGGCCAAGTCATAACCTCTCTGGATCTCAATTTTCTCAGCTGGTTTCCTGATTCCATATCTAATGTTCTTTTCTTATACTCTGCTGCCTTCTCCGATGAAGCCTGAACCTGCCCTGGGGAGGCAGCCTTCCCTCTCATTTCACACTCCCAACCCAACCCTGCCACCCTCAGAGTTTCTCTTAGGTCTGGATTAGTTACTGAAGTGACTAAAACCACCTGCCTCTTCTTGGTTCTCTGAATTTCAAATTAAAAAAAGGAAATTGAGGTAAAATTTTTTGTCAAGGAATCCTGGTAGTACTATGACTGAAACCTACCAAGATACACTGGGACATTTAATTAACCTAACTGGTGCCACTACAAGACATGTTTCCATGGAGGTCAAACATAGAAAGAAGGCTCCACGTATCACTGATACTTTTATGTGGTATTTTTATGTACTTTTTATTTTTACTTTTTTATGGTAGCAAAAGGCCTAGAATCAAGGTGGGTTCCTCTCCATTAGGGAATGGCTGAACAGACTGAGGTTAATGGAATATTACTGTGCCATAAGAAACAATGAATCTGAAGAGTTCAGAAAAACCATGGGAAGACTCCTATGACTTAATACAGAGTGAAGTGGGCAAAACCAAGAGAACAATGTGAGCAGTGACGACAATAAAACAAATAAAAGTTACACCAAAAGACAGCCAAATGCAGGTAAGCTGGAGTAATTAATCTTGGTCCTGGAAAACGGATGATTGAAGAACAATGTGGAGCCCTGCCCAAAGGGCATACCCTTTGACCCTGCAGTACCACTACTAGGGCTGTGTCCCAAAGAGATCAAAAGAAAGGGAAGAAGACCTAGATGTACCAAAACATTTATAGCAGCCCTTTTTGTGGTGGCCAAGAACTGGAAATTGAGGAAATACCTATCAATTGGGGAATGGCTGAACAAGTTCTGGTATATGAATGTGTTATAAGAAATGACAAAGGGGATGTCTTCAGAAAAACCTGGGAAGACTTACATGAAGTGATACGAAGTCAAGTGAGCAGAACCAGGAGAACAGCAATAGTGTTAATATGATCAACGGTGAAAGACTTAGCTACTCTAGTCAAGATAATGATCCAAGACAATTCCAAAGTACTCACAAAGAAAAAAGCTATCTACTTCCCGGAAAGAGAAAACTGATGAACTCTGAGTGAAGACTGAAGCATACTTTTTCACTTACTCAAATTTTCTTGCTTTTTTGTGACGTGGCTAATATGGAAATATGTTTTACATGACTTCACATGTATAATTGGATATCATATTACTTACCTTCTCAATGGGCAAGAGAGGGGCTGGAGTGAGGGAGAGAACTGGAAAAAAAATTTTTTTTTTTTGTGAGGCAACTGAGATTAAGTGACTTGCCTAGGGTCACACAGCTAGTGTCAAGTATCTGAATCTGGATTTGAATTCAGGTCCTCCTGACTCCAGGGCTGGTGCTCTATCCACTACTCCACCTAGTTGCCCCCCCCCCAAATTTTTTAATGAATGTTAAAATAAAGCATAATTACAAAAAAAATTGACAAAACACATTTCCTTCCCCTTGGTGAAGTAGAAGATGATAGGAACAGAACCTTACAAAATCCTCTCAGATATGATGAGTTTTTAAACTCTATTACTTTGTTAGAGAGGAAGGTTCATGGGGCATGAAATATTAATAAATGATTGTGATTAAAACAATAAGAGGCAATAATAAAACTTAAATTTCAAAGACATAATAATGGATCTAAGCAAGCCGGATGGCCTGACCTTGCACTTGTCACTCAGAATGGCAGCAGGGCACAGGATCCAGAATCCAAGTGGATTCCTTGTTAGACTCCTGGCTCCAGAAACGTCCTATCATGTCACCCAAGTGACAGGTAAGCAGAGAGACCGCAATGGCCTTTTGCTTAGCTCACTGTCCTCTCATGAGAATAAATCTAAGCACCAAAGTTCTAAATTTGCCTCTGAGTGTTCTCATCTTGAAAATGCTCAGAGGCCTGGAGGACAGGGCACAGAAGTTCAGAATGGTAGAGAGGGAACATGACGGGAAGAAGAGGAAGCTGGAAGGAGTTGCTTAAATTAGGCTTCTGAAGAAGAGAACTGGAAAAGATCTAGTCCAGCCCTCACCCAAATCAGGAATCTTCTTTTGTAACATCCCTGAGAAAGTGGTAATCAAGCCTCTCTGATTAAACCGCCCCAGGAAAAAGAAATACACAGTAGAAACCCCATGCCCATCAGTCCATTCCAGATGTCCCCTGCTCATACTAAGCCCAATTCTGCTTCCTTGTAACTTCTACCTTCTTCCTTCTAACTTATACAGAGATTCTGCTTTTCTTACTTTCCCCCCAGGTGTCCCATTCTCTGCATCAATCTTATCCTGCCATCTGCCCCTGGAACCCAGAGCGACTGAGCATCAAAATATTGATTTATTGCTGTTCATCTCAATAAATACTTATTCAACCTTAGGGACAAACACAGGCAGTTGGGTGGGGCGTGGATAGAATATTGGACCTGGGGTCAGGAAGTCTGAATTCTGACTCAGACTCTTAGTAGGTCTATGAATCCTGGGCAAGTCATTTCTCTTCTGGGCTCAGTTTCCACATCTGCCTATGGACATATGCCTAGGGGCATAGATTAGATTGGTCCTTTTTCATTTTAAACCTATTTTCTTATGATCCTAAGGCACTGGGCTAAATAGCTAGATGCCAGGAATACAAAGACAAAAAATAAAGATATTCCCAGGGAGCTCACATTCTACTGGGGGAAAATAACATGTAAAGAGGTAAGAAAATACAAGCTATACAGAAAGCAATTTGGGTTGGGGGTTGGGGGGAAGGGAAGATACACTAACAAATGGGGGGAAATCACAAAAGGTCTCATGTAGGAGGCAGTACTAGAGTTAACTCTTGAACAGAAGCAGGGATTTTAGAAGGGGGGGGGAGGAAAAAGATCATTCTAGGCATGAGGGGCAGCCTGTACAAAGCCAGGGAGGCTAGAGGTGTCATTTCATCTGTGAGGAACAGTTAGTAGTAGATCAGTTTGTTTAAAATAAAAAGTATACAATCAGTCTAGAAAGCTAGGCTGGAGTCAGGGTGTGAAAAAGCTCTGGATGCCAGAGGAGCTGGCGTTCTACTCTAGAGGCAAGAGGGAGCTAATGAGGCTTCTTGACCAGGGGAATGACATGGTCAGATTGGTGCTTTAGAAAGCTGAGTGGAAGATGGATTGGAGTAGGCAGGTGCTGAAGACAAATAGACTGATGAAAAGGCTATTCAATAGTGCAGGTGATGACAAGAGCTACACGAAGGTGATGGCCACAAGAATAGACAGGGAGGAGGGGAAGATGGAGGGAAATTGCACACGCAGAAGCTACACTTGGCAACTTAGGGACTAAGAGGTGTGAGGGAGCATGAAGAGTCAACAATGAGCCCAAGGCAGCAAACCTGAGTGACTCGGAGGTCATCCAGTCCAATTCCCTCAGTTTACAGGTGAGGCAGTGAGGTAGAGTAAGGCGAAGGGCTGCGCCCAATGCCACAGAGACAGTCAGGGGCAAGGGCAGATCAAAACTTGAGAGGAGGAAAATGGAGGAAGATGACTACTCCCCACCACCTTTTCACAGAATCATGCTGCCTCTCGGGGTGCCCTCAACAGAAATAAAGTTAGGAAGAGAATGGACTGAAATATGGTGAGTTTGGGATGCTTACGGCACACAGACATGGGGAACTGTCCAACAAGCACTGGGCATTATTACCAAATGAATCTCAGGAGAGAGATGAAGGCTGGATAGAGAGAATGGATTAATCTGCATAGAGAAGATGGGTGCAGCAGTGGAAGCTGCCGAGATCACACTGAGAAAGAGTATAAAAAGAAGAGAGATGGAGGTTCAAGATAGAGCGCTATGGCAGGAGGAGGGCAGGATATGGAGAAGAAGCCAGAAAAGGAGGCTAAGAGGACTCAGACGAGCAGGAGGAGAACCAGGAGAGCACAGTGTCACTGTTTGCTACAGATATATTTAGCTACCCATAGATAGGAGGGTAAGCAAATATTTACTGAAAATGGAAAATGGTTACATTCAGGGCTTTTCCCTTTAGATGATTTCATTTACTGCATCAGAAAAATCTTTCTCCTGATTTATGAGACCGAGGGGAAAACATTTATTTTGGGTCATGAATACAAGACAGAAGAACTTTAATATCTTATACATTCTCTTGGCATCATGGTTAAAAATACCATTAGAACTGTTAGGAAAATTATGGATGCCCTATTTTGCCCTGATGACATCTGATATTACTTGGAATCCATTTGGGAGGCTAACTTTTGAGGCAAAGGGGCATAAGTCAATTTGACACTAAAATTTGCATTTAATTTGCTGGTTTAGAATGATTTCATTATCAAAAGAAACTTTTCAGTACAAATAATATTTTCTAGATAAAAATGCTAAATCCTTTACATAGATGACAACTCTTTATCTATGATACAATGAAGAGCCATCTTATATTTTGGCCAATACAAAAAAAAAAAGAATAACAGTTTCCATTTAGTGTTTTAAGGCTTAAAAAAGTACCCTCCTCACAGCACTCTCATGAGGTTTAAAAAACAAATATCATCACACCCATTTTAAAGAGGGGGATGTTGAGGCTCCAAGGTAACATGACTTGCTTGGTAGTTGCATAGTTAGGTGACCTGCTGCTAGGTTTTCTGGGTTTCAGACCAGTGATCTCTTCACGATGTCATTCTTTATTTCACTCTCCCCATGAGGGAGCATATGAAATAGGTGGTGTTAAAAAAAAAAAAACAAACCAACAGCAATCACCCCACCTGGCAATTAGCTCTTGGAAAAGAAAAGTGATGAGCATCAAGCTCATGAAGCTCCCTTTTTATGTCCTCAGAGTCTTGAACGGAGGCAGAAGGCAGCCATTAAACAGTCTGGCTGAAAAAGTGCAATAATAAAACTGCCAGAATAGCACTTTTAACTTTCCAAAGTACTTTTGCATCATTTATTACATTTTTACCTTGACAGCTCTGTGAATGATGGAGGATTTATTTTTATCACCATTAGACAGAGGAAAAAACAGAATGTAAGCACTTTGTTCAAGGTCCTACAACTTTTCCACGGCAGGGCTGCTTTTCCCAGCTGTCCTAGGACACTCTCCGTCGGGGGTGGGGGTGGGGGGACCTTTCCACTGAACTCCATTCTCTTGAAGCAGGGGCAGTATAGTTGCAACTGACTAATCGTATTAACATTAAATTCAAAATATACATAACACTGTCTTGCTGTTATTAAGTGACAAGTGCCTTTTCTCCCCCCAAGTGAATATAAGTTGCAGTCGTGGATCCTGTCTATCTCATTTGCTGTCAATGATTCTCTGTAACAAGGGCATCAGCCATGTGACTCCTTAAGAACACAAAAGCTCGGTTCCCCTCATCTTGGCAAACATTATCAACCCATTGAATTTCTGCCATATTATACTAAAAACAGCTTCTTAAAAGACTGAATTATGTGACTGAAAATCAAAAGGGTAGGAGAGATAATGAGAAATTCAGCTAAAGATTTATTAACTAGATTTTTTTCCCTGCAAAACATTAGAAACAAAATGGAAGTATAACAATAACCATTTATATGGTCCTTTAAAATTTGCAAAGAAGGGGCAGCTAGGGGGTACAGGAGATAGAGTACTGGCCTTGGAGTCAGGAGGACCTGAGTTCAAATTCTACCTCAGACACTTGACATTTACTTGCAGTATGACCTTGGGCAAGTCACTTAACCCCATTGCCTAGGGCCCCCCTGCCCCAAAAAAAGTTTGTAAAGCACTTCACAAACATTCTCTCATGTGATCCTCATAACAACCCTGGAAGGTAAGTGCTACTATTATTCCCATTTTACAGACAAGAAAACTGAGGCAGATAGAGATTAAGTGACTTGCCCAAGGTCACACAGCTAGTAAGTGTCTGAGGCTGAATTTGAAGTCAGTTCTTCTTGACTCCAAGTCTAGCACTTTCTCTGCTATGTATTGCTCCATAAAATGCCTGTGTTACTGAAAGATGATGTATAAACTGATGTTTTGTAAATCAAATTTTAAACTAAATGAATTTGGGAGAGCTCATTATTTAAAGGCTGGATGGTTTTGAAAAGTGGAAAACCCACTTCATTATTTATTTGACATATGTGTGTATGTCTGTTTACACATATAGTATAATAGATATTACATAATACACAATATGTACAGAGCTTGATATACTGTGTCTTATTAATTGAATGGGAGCTCAAAAACCCAATCCCGATTCAAACTTACTGTTTACTAAGGTCTCTTTGGGGCACAGCCCCATGCTTGGTTTATTTTTTTCTATTCCATTTCACAGATACCTCTTCTTTTACATCACAGTCACATCCTTACCCACCCATGTCCTCTCCCCTTCTTGTAACAAAGAAAAATTAAGCAAAACTGACTATAAAAACTACCACTTCTGACATCATACGTGACATTTTGAACTAAGATCTTCCACCTCTCTACCAGGAAGAGAGATATAGGTTTCTTTGCTTAGTGTTATATAAAGAAGACAAAAAGATTAAGTCATATTCTCTATCCTCAAGGAGCTTAGAATCTAAATGACATATGCATGTCACATATGTGAATCTACGGCATGTATACAAAGTAGTTACATAATCGTTTGGTGGTACAGAATTCTATGCCAGCTTGAGTAATTCTAGAGGAGAGCAGAAAAGATAATGTAAGTGTGGGCTTTCTGGAAGAGTTGGGACTTGGACGGGAAGGCAGGATCAAAGAAGGCAATCCCAGGGAAAGGAAACAGCAAAAGCTAAGGACCAGAATCAGGACTGAACAAAGCATACGAGCAGAGCAAGGGGGTGATTAGGCAGGTGGAAGCACAGGGTTCTATTTATACTTTGGTGAGTGAACAGTAGGAAAGATTACTCAGAAGACAGGTAGAGCATCTAGGTAGGTAGGCAGCTAGGTGGCAAAGTGGACAGAATACTGAATTTGCAGTCAGGAAGCCCCGAATTTAAATCTCTCATTTGACACTTAATAGTCATGTGACCCTGGGCAAGCCACTTCATCCTCTCCTGTTCTCAGTTTCCTCATTTGTAAAATGGGGATTATAGTCACCACAGCACCCCAGGTTGTGAAGACCAAATGAGATCCCCTATGTAGAGTTTTACAAACCTTAAAGCACTATATAAGTAAATGAGAGCTATGATTGTTCTTATCTTGAAAGCAGGTAAAGTGATGTTCCCACTCCCTTTCAGGCTGGCTAGACCCTAGGTGGAGTGCTGTGACTATGTCAAGGTGCAGCCTTTTCAGAAGAACATTAACCAGAAGAAGCTCCTCCAGAAAATGACAACTAAAGTGACAAGGAGCCTGAAGACTATGGCATGCAAGGATCTATTGCTGAAGCTGGTGGCATTCAGCCTCCAGAAGGGAACATGCAGGGAGGTCAAGGGAGCTGCCTTCAGGGAGCTGTAAGACTGCCATCGAGAAGCATAATTACTCTTGTGCTTCTTAGCTTCAGAGGACAATGTGTAGAAGTTGTAGGCTCAACATTAGGAAAACCAGTCATCAAAAGTAATTAGCAGAGGAAAAGACTCTCTCAGGACACAGTGAGGGAAGGGTGACCACTTGGTGAGGGTGTTTTATAGGCGATGACTACCGAGGCAGAAGTTGGAATGGGTGGTAGTTCTAATTCCAAGTCTGTGGTTCTGTGAAAAATTTCAACTCGAACCTCAGGGCAATAGGGGGTCACTAAAGGTTTCTGAGCAGGAGAATGACAAAGGACAACTAACCTTTCAGTACTGAGCAGTGTATGGAGAAGTACAGAGAGGCTGCAGTTATCCAGGTAGGAGACTGAAAAATATGTGGCCAGAAAGGGCTCTAATGAGTCCCTAACTTGGCCCATGGTCACAAAGAGGGTAAGCTGCAAAGCTGGGATTCAAACCAATTGATCAGACTCTCTCAAGTTAGCACTTTCCACTATATCACATGCCTAGACTAGCTTGACCCCAGTGGGAATTGAAATGAAGGGACAGCTACAGGCAATGTCTCAAAGGAAGAAATCACAAAACTCAGTGACTGGTTGAATCTTAAGCGACAAAAGGGAATGAAGAAGAAGAATTGACTCCAATATTGACAGCCTGGGAGAACTAAGGTATTACTGACTGAAATGGGTAAACTGGGAAGGGGAGTAACCTAGGGGAAAAGAATGTAGAAGGAAAGGGGTTTTGCTTCAGACAAGTTTGAGGGGACAGAGGGACATTCAATTCAAGCTGTGAATGATCTACCAAGACCAAGGCACTGTGCTAGGAAATAGGAAAATAAAAAGAAAAAAGAAAACATTACTAACCTCAAGGAGCTTGTAGTCTATGGCCCAAATGCACAAGTGGGAAAATACAAAGTTTAAAAAATGCAAAACCAAATCATCTGTAGAGGTGAATGCTCTCAAAATGGCAGCGGGATGAGAGAAGAAATCAAGAAAGGGCCCATGTAACAACTGAGCTACACTTTGAAGGAATCTAGGGATTCGATGATGAGGTGGAAGTTAGGAAGGAGCACATTCTAGACCTGGATACATTCTATACCACTTGATACAAAGTCAAGGAGGCTCGAGATACAATGCCATATTCAGTAAACAGCTGGCAAGTCAGCTGGACTAGAACATGGTGTGTGTGAAGGAAAAGAATATGAACTAAAACTAGAAATGTAGGTGAGAAACAGACTGCAGAGAGTTTTCAGTGCAAGCTGAGGCATCTGTGTATTATCCTAGAGTGAAAAGAGAACCACTGAAGATTTGTAAATGAGGGGGAAACAAGGTTAAATCTGTGTTTTAGGAATTCATTGGCAGTTGTGTGGATGAACTGGAGGGAGGGGGCAGAGACTAGAGTCAAGGAGACCAGTTACAGGGCTACTGTAAGAGTCCAGATGAGAACAGAGAGAAGAGGACAGATAAAGGAGATACAATCAACAAGACTTGGCAATGATAAGATATAGAAATTAAGGGAGATAAGCCTATAGCACACCCAGATAGAGATGGCAATGGATAATGTGGGACTGAAGTTCAGGAGAGAGATTAAAGCTGGACAGATACATTTGGGAGTGACTGCCACAGAGATGCTAAAAATGAACCCATGGAATCACCAGGGAAATAATATGGATAAGGAACCCATGGAAGCTCATGAGATTACCAGGAATAAGAATGGATAAGAAGAACCTATAAAAGAAAGAGAGGAGATGGCTGAGGGGAAAAGCTACCAGAGGAGATAGGGGAATATATCCAAGACATATATACAGTGGTTAGATGTGGCAAAAGAAAAAAAAAAGCCATCTAGTCATCAGAGAAAAAAGGAGGAGGGAAGAGATGAGATGGTGTGGGGAAGAACAGAGAACTATTGATCGATAGCCTTCATTTTCTAAGTAGGAGGCAAAGTTCTCTGTTGAAAGGGAAGAGGTAGCAGGAGAAGTCTGAGGAGAAGGGAAATGTTCTAATAACTACTGTGGAAGAATAAAAAGAATGCTGTACAGAAAGGAGAGCTCATGTAAGGTTAGAGAAGATAAAGTTGTACGGAACCCAGATACCATAGCTATATAACTTTCTTCAGGAATACTGAGCACAGGTGAGTAGAAAATGGAGGTAACTGGTAGGGGTTGTCCAGGATTGAAGTCTGATAAAGGGTGAGGACAAAGGGGAAAGGGATGCAAGGTAACTGATAAGAGTATGTTTGAAGAAGCCAGCCACATTGTCAAGACTGTGAAATTAGGGAAGGGAGGCCAAGGCAAGCATGATAGACTGGGAGAACAGGGAAGAGTGGGAGGGACAATTGGTAACTGTGAAGACAAGGAAAAGGTTTAGGGGGGATAAGGCAACAGGAGAGATTGAAGAATAATAGGCTTTAGTCAGAATGAGGGTATAGAGATGGAAGAGTCATGGCTGACATACCAAGGATCTCACCATCCCTATGGGTGGCCGAGATGGAGTGAAAATGGAGATATTGGCACATCCAAGGGGAACTATCAGACCTGCAGCCTTCAAAGTGGGGTACACACATGCAAGGGGGCATGCAAGATGACCCACTAGGAGGACATGGAAAGAAAAGGTTAAAACTTCCATTTGTATTTACTTTTGCTTAAAAAATAAAAGAAATTTCATTACTATTTAACATAAGGCTTGAGACCAGTGCCTTCTCTGCCTATGTGTCGGGTATGCCATGTAACACAGGGTACATGTGCTATGCTGAGGAAGGAGAGATCCAGAACAGAGAGGGGCTGGTGGCAGTGCCCTAATTGGCTTGCTTTTAGAATGTTGTGACACATTGCAGCTTGTGTGTGCCCAGTTAAGAGGATTTCTGGATCACATGATCTAGTTTTAACTAAACTAACTCTTAAAAAATTAGCAAATGGCTTAAAGAGATTCCTGCAAAAATTCTTGAAGATAATACTAATAATGTGAGCACAAGAGAACTAGAAAATGACACAGGTGACACTTCCATTCCCAAGATCTAATAAAGCAGAGCCTGAATTCAGTAAGTCTTTCTCAAGTACGTGTCAGGCACAAGGGTAAATGCTAGAGATCCCAGGACAAAACTGAAACAATTTTGCCTTTCGAGGGTATACAAGGCAAGGGAGGAGAGAGGAGAAGGAAAATCACGTACAAGTAAAAACAATAAATATATGAAGTAATTTGGTGCGCAGGGCTGAGAACAACTGGTAGGATCAGGACCACTTGAGCTGAACAGTGACAGAATTAGAACTCAAGTCCTCTGACTCCAAAGCAATGCTCTTCCCACTGTGCCATATTTTTTGGCATTTATCCATTCCTCTCTTCCGTTATTTCTTCTCTTCATTCTGGAACTTATACCTGTCCCTTAAAGAGCAACTCAAATACCTCCTCATCTGTGAAATGCTTTGATGTGATCCCACCTCCCTGCTCCCCATCCCTTGAACCTCACATAGCACTCTGCTTTGCCCTTTTCTAATATACTTCCAGTATTTTTGGTTAGTGCAGTATTGGAAGAGAGATCCAGACTTCAGGGTGGAAAGACCTTGGGCCAAGTTCTATTGTTGAACTCCAATGAAATCATAGGTCAAGGGGGAAATGGGGAAAGCTACTTGTCAACAATATGTCATATCCTACTTGACCATAAGATCCATGAAGGCAGGGACTGAGTCATGCCTAGACTTTCTTTGTAGCAAAACACTCAACATAAGAGATGTGCAATAAATGTTTTAATTGAAACAATTTATAAAACATAATTACATATGAAGTATTGTACTTGGCACTAGAATCTCTAATTAGTAGGATGTCTTGACAGTGAAAAAAAAAAGCCTGCCACCCATCATTCTTCATTTGTAGAGATATAGATATGATTAGACATTCTATCAGGTAAAGGATTTTTTAAAAGTTTTTTTATTTTATTTTTATTTTTTTGCTTTTTGGTGAGGCAATCAGAGTTAAGTGACTTGCCCAGGGTCACACAAGTAGTAAGTGTCAAGTGTTTGAGGACAGATTTGAACCAGGTCCTCTTGACTCCCAGGCTGGAGCTCTATCCATTGCACCACCTAGCTGAAGGTTTGGGGGTTTTTTTGCATGTTTTACAGTAAAACTGGGTGGAGACGTATAATCCAGTCTTCTTTGCACTAGGTGATAGATGTCACCTTAGTAGAGCCAGATATCTAGTTCACTTATCTGCTGTGCAACAGATTTGAATCTACAAGTAACTCCCACTAAGTAACTATGATTTCTATAGCACTTTCAGGTTTACAAAGCAAGTCAGAGAATCGAAAACTTTCAGCATGTTAGGGCTAGAATGGATCTTAGATTATTTAATCTAATCTGCTCATTTTACAGAGTGGGAAACCAAGGCCCAACTAACCTGAGAGGTGTTGGCTTCCCTCTCAACGACAACTCTAAAAAAACCACCCTAAAAGTAACACTTTGTAATAGGAAGTAGTCACAGAGGCTATCACCTTCACAACAGTCCTGTAAGGTAAGAGTTATTATTATCCCCATTTCACAGATAAGGAAACTGAGGCACACAGAAGTTAATTGACTTTCCCAGGGTCACACAGCTAGTAAGAGTCTGAGGCCAGATCTGAACTGAGATCTTCCTGACCTGGGTCCAGCATTCCTTCCACTCTGAGTTTCAGTTTTCTTATCTAAAAATGAAGATATTATCACTCATTCTTTCTCCCTTGGGAGTGGTGAGGATCAAATGAGATAATAGATATATATGGTGCTTTTCTTTTTTAATAATAAAGTAGCTCATATAAAATGTGACTTATATAAACAACACTACTCACAGAAGTTCATACCCCGAGGCATCTGAGCAGGACCCTAAAGCATAACCAGGACATGTGAAGGGTACTCAGTTCTCTCTTAGGGCAGGTTTTATGTCATCTTATGTGTTCTCACCATGTAGTGTCTACGCATCACCACAAGCTGTTTTCCTCTCCAGGTTGCTGTGTCGTTCAATGTTATTTCTGCAAACCATCCACTCCCCGACACTGCTTACCCGTTTGTCAATGTCGTTGTGTTGGAGCTGCACAAACCGTGCACTGATTGCGGCAATGTAACTCTGCTGATTGGAGAATGCCACTCGGCCAGCGCCTTTTGGGTACTTCAGTTCTGGGTCCGTATCAATGCCAGCATAGCAGACGCCCCCATAAAGACGGTCCATAATCATGGCCAATTCAACTGCAAGAAAAGAAGTGGGAATGTATAACAAATATTTTAAAGGCTTTGCCTGGGGGAAGGGAGGAGAATAATTTAGGAGTCATATGACAAAAGTGAAGGAAAATTAAGAACAGAATGAAAAAAATATCCAAAGCAGTCTTCTAATAAATAGGAAGCAGTAGAAGCACCACCTTTTGGGATTTTTACAAATGAAACTAACAAAAACACTTGAAAGACTTACCAAAGGGAGCACATTGGCCCAAATATCAAATTATGGCCAGCAGCATGCTTCCATCTCTAATTTCTAACTGCTTAGTCTACAAAATAACTCTATGTAAACAGTATTTCAAAATCTCTAGCCACATCTAAAGAATGGGATGACCCACCAGCTGATAAAACAGCAAGCCATCATTACCATTCACACACCCTCTATTCCACTGCCCTGAGGATATGCCATAGAGAGTTAAATACTCAAATTTAGTCACTTTCTATAGTTTTTTTTCTTTTGTCTTAGAACAAAATGCTGTTCCAACTTGGAAATAGCCACATTCAACTCCCATGTAGAAAAGTGGATAGCAAATAAAAGTGATGTAGTGATAATAAATTAAAATAGATTTATATAGGGATTCTAGAAGTGGTGTCTGACTACACTATCAATATATGGATACAACCTAGACTAGGTGTCAAAATTCTTCTAAACACACCTAGTTTGGTACAATGCTCAACTTCTTTGCCTGCTCTAAAAAGCACCTGTGGAAGAGGCATTTATAAATTAGTTTAATCAAAAGGACTTACTTTCTAAATATGTTCTTAGAGCAAAATACTCTATCTAGGGAGGGAAATGGAGATAACCTGAATTTCCTGAAGGGAAAACTACTGGGTGTTGGATCTCCATGTATGGGTACTACAGGGAAGCCCTTCCTCAAGGTCTGGTCATTTCATTTAGGTCACTGACACAGCACAAATCAGGGAGGCTTAAACTTAACCCTAGAGGGCACCCAAGTAATTATTTTCCTCAACCATCTACATCCTGAAGAGCAAAGAAAGAGTAGAAAGGATGAAGACCACGGCCACAGTGACCTTCCTGACACTAAATGCGCCATACAAGCAGGGCACCATTAATCCTGTGGAGAACATTTGGAAAGGAACATGTGTGTCTGAGGATGGGCAATGTGATGAAAGTGGGGGAAGGTACCGAGCATGGTATCATTCCCTTGCTATATCTAACAAAAAGGAAAGGAAGAACACAATGTTCTTGGGTTTGTAGAGATAGCAAGAAAATTGTGCAGACCTGTCATAGTGGATCTTCCTTCAGAAAGCTAATAAGTAGACTCTATTATCTAAAAAAAAATCTACTCCAGATTATGTAAAACAGATGATCATTTATGTACCCATTTTTACAAGAATAATGTGACAGAAAAGGAATTTTTCACAAAATGAAAAAAATAAAAGGGCTGGCAACCAAATACCATAAATCAAATACCACAAGAGGGTGGTAGGAAAATATCACACCCAATAACACTTCTATGGTCACAAGTACTGGGCAACTGCCAGCCAGGGAGTAACTGCTATCAGACAAGAGATGACCATGGTGCCAATCTGATGGCAGGGTCCAACAAATGATGTTTATTTTTTTAAAAAATGCAACCAGAATCATCAAGAATCTTGCAGATATTCTAAATGATATGGAAATATTGAAATTTCCTGCCTATTGATTATTCATGCCATTGTTAATCTACACCTGTGTTAATTCTATCTCCAAAATCTCAATTAGCTGAAAGTTCTTCCTAGCCCTAAAATTATGAGACTGTATTATTCCAGTATACTCCTTCAGTAATGTCTCTCACTCTTGCACTAAAACTCAAGGGGTCTGGTGGTAAAATTAAACATTATTCACATTTGTCAAAGCATAACTCCCTTTGGTGAAATGGATAGCAGACTCCAATAAATAATCTCTGGGACTCAGAAATGAGTTAAGAGAGTTCTGTAAGCTTGGTTTTAAAGAGTATATGATTATGGGGTAAGTGGAACATACATCCTGGGATAGGCCAGTGGTTTGGAAAAGACTGCTGAGTAAGAGAATGAGAAGAAATTATATTCTGACTTTAGGAAGGAATCTAGGAGACACTTGAAATGCCTACTTATATCTCAGAGAAAGGTATAATAGTCACTCAGACTTGACATTAGCTCAATTCAGGATGAAGTCACAATAACCAGATCTTCTACATTATAAATTTCATTTCTCAAGTACAGGAAGGTTCAAAGGAAGCATTAGCCAGTGAGACAATAACCACAGATGTCCTATGGGACCAGAGAAAATATCTTTGGAGTGTGATGAATCTATATGAAATGCTTGATAAATCTAGCCACTGAAAATGGATCAATTATTCCCTTGCTGTCTCTGTAAGTGGTATGAAAAGCAAAAGCTGAGAGCTGTCTGATAAGAAGACCAAAACTGATGAAGCGGCATTTCAAGTATTTCATTTTTGAAGAAGGAATGCACACTCACATGGGCTTTTCTGGAAACATCATAAGAAATGACTCCCATCAAAGAGCTCGGACCTGTCTTTCTGGGACACCAAAAAACTTTGGGCACTTAAACCAATGGAAGCTATTTACTTATTTGAGGGTTTGTTGTAAAACTACTGGTTTGGAGAAAAGGTAGAAGAAAAGGTGACTAATCTCCAAAGGTAGGAATTAAGGATAGAATGAAGCTTCCTGTTCCTTGTAGTCTAATTAGTCTAAATGTCCTAGTTCCCAAAGAGCACAATCTACCATTACCTTCCGGGAAAAAGTCACAATCGCCTAAATTTGGGGGTTTGGTCCTTTACTCAGATCAGTAACTAATTCACTGAGAATTCATTCTATAAATATGATACTAGGCAAGTATATTAAATGAATTGATGAGGCATCTTTTGCACTTACATGCTAGACAGATGCAGTTTTAGCTATTCCAACCTAGCTGAAGTCACAAATTTATGAGATGTGCTGATGGGGAAGGCTGTCGGCCAAGGATACAGCTTGTGTTCTACCACATAGGAGACAGAGAGAAATGGCCAAAGGGTTGCTATTCAGGTGTGTTCTGAAAGCAGATTGGGCCCTTCCTGACCTTCTTTATAAAAGATAGCCTCCAGTTTGAAGGAGGCCTACCTTTTAGTTTTGTAGCCTAAAGCTCACTAAGGGTATGGGACTGCCTTTAGTTTACATTGCTTAAAGAACTCCTCAGAGACACAATCATTCTTTCTTTCTTTCTTTTTTCTTTTTTTAGTGAGGTAATCAGGGTTAAGTGATTTGCTCAGGGTCACACAGCTAGTAAGCGTTATGTGTCTGAGGCCAGATTTGAACTCAGGTCCTCCTGACTCCAAAGCCAGAGCTCTATCCACTGTGCCACCTAGCTGCCCCCGAGACACAGTCATTCTTAAAGATGAGAAACACTCAAATAAACCTTCTATTTCATGTTGGAAAAGGACCACACCTGTGTTTACTATATTGTAGGGATGAAGAGCTAAGAGATGGAAAAGAAAATAATCTGGAAGACAAATCAAACTTCAAATGCCCCCAGACAGTAATCAAGATGAGGATAGCCTAAAACTAAGATCGTGATATCTCAGCCCAAACAAAGTTCTTAAGCAAAGGATGCCAACACTGAAAATGTAGGAAACTGCCCATACTTCTGGCAGTCTTACCCTCTTCAGATGAAATGGTCCCCAAATGCAGCCTGTTGGCTGAAGAAGAGTCTATAAGACCTAATTCTGAAACATGAGCAAGTCTACAGACCACACTGTCGGAAGCAATTGTGAGGCAGGGGCCACTCTAGGCAATGGTGTAGATGTAGAGAATGTCCACATTACTTCTATGCTTCTTCCCTAGACATTATTCACAGATGGTCCATTTGGTTGCTGGAAGAACCCTTTGGACCATATATCCTGAGTTTACAAGAAGCACCAAGTTAATCTCATGAACTAATGTACGACGAGTATGCACGACAAATAAAACTTAAGACACCTAGTCTTATCATGCAGATCTTGCCATCATTTTCATTCTGCCACAGACTATCCTATGACAAGGGCACCACATCTAGAACATAGGATTCAGCTAAAGTCTGGCTGATGATGCTAAAGATTCCTAAATGACCTTGGATAGACTAATTTGAACCCTAGTCATTTAAATTTGGTTTCTAGCTCTCGGGGAGGCTGTGTTTCTGACTACACAATGACCAAGTTAGGAAATGAACTGGCTTACATGTGTTTACAAGTCCTCTACTGGTAACTCTGGGTATTTTATTAAAATAAATTCCAACAATAGAATAAAGGCAATGCAAAGAACTATACATTCTCCAAGTCTGATATGTTTTTTTTTTTTGGCTAGGCAATGGGGTTAAGTGACTTGCCCAGGGTCCCACAGCTAGTAAGTGTTATGTGTCTGAGGCCGGATTTGAACTCAGGTCCTCCTGACTCCAGAGCCTGTGCTCTATCCACTGTGCCACCTAGCTGCCCCCAAGTCTGACATGTTCCATGAATGGAGGGATAAGTTGGAGAAGGCAGGGAGAATGAGAGGATTACTGAAAAAAAAATGTAGCTTTTTCATAAAGATGTCTTATAATTGATGGTTCAGAGCCTACCCACCTTCCGGGGAATAACTCAGACATAAGAATGGTTAAACCTCACCTTCAGGTAATGAGGAGATCTGAACTTATGAGAGATTTCAAATAGTAGTATCTTTCAGGGTCTCACATCCTAGGTCTGGGTTTTTCTAGACATTTTTCTCCAAATGTCACAAGGGTATTCATGTAGACTGGGTGTGAGCATCTTAAATACAATAGTGAGAGTTTCACAAATCTTAAAACTTTACCTCTGTTTCAGATCTGGAACATTTTCAAGACAGATGATGCCAAGGATATGCAAGAGAGAAACTAAGTCACTGATCAAATTCCTATACAACATTAGGCACATTTAACTCAATTAGATGAGACTGCTGTCAGCTTGACTGCTTGTCACAAGTAGGAAAATATCTAAATCCTCACTAGTTACCGAAATTTGATTCTGCTTAATTCTTATTGATGAGATTTCAATGAACGTTAGTTTGCCCTGGTTTCTGCTCTGTATATTAGCCTTAGTCCTAATTTGGCTTTGGCTTAATTTGTTAACCAAAGTTACCCTGCTTGGTCAAGTTGTTGCACAGCATGACATCAGCTATTAGCAAATATATTTGCTGCCTAAACATGGATATATCATGACATTGGAAAATCTTTGGACCCAAAGGACAATATAGGTAAACCTGTCAATATGCCAGCAGCATATCTCATCTGGGAAAATTTTCTTGATAGCCAATTTGGGAGATGGGGAGAAAAAAAGCTATAGCTAACTAACAAAAACAAACAAACAAACCAGGAAGGAGGTTTAAAGTGGAGAAGAAGATGAAAGAAGAGACAGGGAAGTGCCATGAATAATTTCAGATTTATGCAAAGTAAGAGACTGAAAGACTGTTAACTACTGAAAAGTGATGAACTCATTGGAAAACCATTCATAAAACATTAAGGGAAAAGAGAGAAAGTCCCAGAGAAGTGAGAAGATTCTCAGGAAGAAATTTCAGGATTTGTTGCAAAATAAAAAATACAATAAAAAGAAGAAGGCTAGGGAATTCTTAAGAAGAAAGCTAGGAAAGGCAACAGTACAGTTTCTACTATACTTAGGAAACAGCATGACCAATGATTCTACAATAAACCTATTCCCTAGTGCCTAGACTGGGAAGCCTAATAGTGAAAAGCAAAGGAAGTAACTGAGTTAACTGCTATTCAGATGCCCTGAGAGTATGAGGATGAAGACCCCTCCCTAGCTTCAGCCGGCTAATGGCAGTTCTGTTTAAAATGCTTCTTGTATGGTGAATCCTCAAGTTTGGTGTGATCTGGAGAAGCAGGACATGCACACTAACACTATTACTTTCCAGTCCCCCTATTCAGAGGGAAGCCTGCTGTCAACCTAAAAGTAATTTGCTGCTTCTTCCATCATCCTCCTTAGTCTGACACTTGCCCAGTCCTAATAAGGCCAATGAATAGGTTTCTGCTAGGCTTACCAAATCTGTGCATTCCCATACTTTGAGGCTTTGAAGGTAGAGCTAGTCTGATCAACAGGGTTCCAAAACTCTCTACTACCAGGTAATGTGTAGGAGCTGTACAGAGCATCCATTTCTCCTAGAATTCAGACTTTTTGTCTGAAAGAGGTGGGCGGGGAGAAATACATCCTATGCAGATTCTTTCCTTTGTATGCTTAGGAGACAATATAATTGGTCTAGGAAAAACTTGTGGAACATTCAAGGAGATGCCTGGAATATTCTCTGGCCTTGCTACTAGCTAATGAAGGTAAGTCTGAAGGGTCGTAAACCAAGGAAGCTATTAGGGAAGGCTAAGGAAAGATATTACTTAAGTACATATAGGTTTCTACATGTCAAGTAACAAAGACAGGGGCAATCCATGTTATGTCAAATGATCCAGTTTTTTGGTCTCAATTCAACTCAGTAAACATTTATTACTATTCTCTTTCATGGATATTTCCAGTATGTCCCATTATTAATAGTCTTTTCCCCATACTTATATTACTGCTTATAACTGTTCTAGGTCTTTGTTCAACCAAAACAACTTAAAAAAGAAAAGCCTTTCAAAGAACAACCTGGTTAGGTTAACTGTCCTAACTCACAAGCTATTTCTTAAGAAGTATCAACTGGTTTTTCTGTTTTGTTTTGTTTTGCTTTTTAGCAGTTCATTCCTGCTTAAATGGATGGGACTGTACTAGCAGCCGCATTAGTGTTAGTCCTGAGAGTGACAACCCACCTTTCGGGAGCCCTTTGGTGCTGGATTTACTTCCTTCCTCACACCCCTAGCATCTTTGCATGTACCAAGGAATGGCCAAATTGAGGTGGGTGAACTTACTTCTTTCTGTGTTCCTTTCCCCACGAATACTTATGTTGCTTTTATAGCACGATGGCACCTAATTTGGTAAGTGTTTAAGGGATACCTATATTTTTGTAGGGGAACCGTGTTGAATGTGACATTACTTAATAAAGCCATGATGAATTCCTTTAACATACTCAGTCCTTTCTCAAATCTCAGTCTGTTACTCCTTGGTATAAGGCTCAGTGCATTCCTTACAGAGTGCTATTAGAGTCAAGCCTGCAGTTGGCAATCTTTCAGTCCTTCCTGGATATTAGGGTTTTCAACCTGGAATTCCAAGGTATAAAAATTAGCCTAAAATACACAATCATAGTTGCTGTAGTTAAGCCAGTCTTTTTTTTTGCGGGGGGGAAGAGGGAGGAGAAGGTACAAGGATCTTGTTTGGCCCTGTTACTTAAGATTAACAGCCATGTAATGCAAACCATTTTTCAAACCTAGAGGACTGATTAAAAAATGGAATATGAAAATCTTTACAGTTGGTACATTGTGTAGACAGGGATTTAAAGGATCCTAAACTACATCATGTACTTTGTCAAGAAAACAAACTACACATTTTGAAGCAGTAATTTTAAAATAAACTTTTCTGGCCATAAGGGTTGCAGATTTTTGCCCCCAGAGATGTAAGGGTTTGCCTTGGGCCATCAGTGAAGGAATACTAAACCTTGTCAGGATCTGTAAAATGAAGGCAATGACCTAGTACTGTTCCTTTTCCTTTTCCACCTAAATCATCAAAGTGGGCAAGCTAAAAAAATAAATGCAGTAAGGAAGTTAAAATATACACAATAGAATAAAACCAATTCCACAATCTTGTACACTAAATTTCCCCTTAAGATAATTTCTTAGTGTCCCATTGATCAATTAACAGTTTCATTCAGGAGCAAGGTTACTTAATACTTATGCCTATAGCGAGAAAAAATGCAAAATCAGCTATTATTGTCTGGTGGCAATCCCTTAAAAGTCTACAAGGTGTAGATTTGCAGTGAGAGATTTTCTGTGCTACCCTAATCCCCTCACCTTCCTTTCCTCTCCAGATCAGGAAGTTCAATTCTTAAGGTGAAAGTGAGAAAAAGACATACCCCATAACATTTCTGGCCATTGTATCAGTAGACTCTTTGCCACCCAGAAAGGAGAAGATGAGTAAATAGGTTTAATTTGTGCCTCATAAATTGTGTAATCAACAAGGTTGGCTTAGAAATGATAGGGAAATAATAAGTTGCATTTCTCTTCATCCTGTAATACAATTTCCTTTGACTTGAACATTACTTAGCTCAGTTTTGTTTCACTCTCGTATATTTGAAATTAAATTGCTGCAGAGAATACGGAAGAGGTTTTCTCTTTTGGCTTGTTGAGATTTCTTAGTTTTCTGTGGGAACAATTTGATCCAAGACGCCTGGTCATATGGTACATATGTAAAGTTTATTCTTCAAATAGACTTCTGAATAGACTTTTTTTTTCCTTTTCCATGGTGATTTTAAATAAGCAACTTTAAGGTAGGACACAGGAAGATGGGTCTTTAAGCAGAACTATTGGAATTACAGCAGTTGAAAGTCCTGAGACCAAAGAAAAGTGAGATAGATGCTTTTGAGATGCATTTCCATAATTTAATTTATTTTACTATACTTTGACTTTTTAAAATAAATTTTAATGTTTTCTAATATAATTACACACAAATATAAATATATATTTGGTTTATATATTTATGTAGATAATATACATATATAACGGGGATATTTTTGCATTTTTTGCAACTACATGCATATTTCATCAGTGTTATTTTTCCTGCATAATTTTTTTGTGCATTAAGGATATTACCATTAAATGCTTTAGAAAAAATACAATTTAAAGAACTAAGTTGTTTAGTGTAATTATTTTCCATGAACTAATGCTGATTAGGGTTATTATTTATTAAGTCTGCTTTGAGGATTTAAATTTAAAATTTATCATTTCAGCATCAATTCAGTGATCCTACCTATAATTACAGTTAAACACAGGAAAACCATTTCACCATTTATTTAAATTTTAAAAATTTTAAAATTTTTCATTTAATTTAAAATTTAAAAAATTTAAAATTAAAATAAAAAAAAAACCCCAAGGCTAAAACTAGAAATCGAAACCAAAATTAAAATTCTCAGAAATAAAAGTATTTTTGTAAACTCCTCAAGTCCCAGAAATAAAAAACAAACTTACTTAGTAAGAGTTTCAAATCTGATTTCCTAAGACAGAATGTTTTATAAGTAGAAAGTCTTATTACTGTAGACGACCAGGTGCTATAGAATACTCAGCATTATTCCATAGCTCATTACTTACATCCTCTCCCATCTAGGATAACACAGCTGACCCATCATCTCGAGAAGCTGTGCAGACTGTAACTTCCTTAAGACGTATGTGACTTTATAAGTAAGCAGTAAACAGAATTCATACCTTTAAAACATCCATTCACTAAATAACTAAAGATGTTTTCAGGAAATTCAATCTTGTGCCATAGAAAATGGTAGATATAGGCATCAAACTCAGAATTTTGAGGCAGGCAGGCAGGCAGCCAGGCCAAATTGGCCCGCTTTAGAAAGTGGACAAACCCACAGCCTTCTTTTTAGATGCTGCATACAGCAGATGGGGAAAACCTGGAAAATATTTAAGACTAAATGTTTTTTACTATTTCCACTCACCAGCTCGAAGGGGTCGTGGAACTCCCCCAACAAAGATAGTTTTTCTGGGGTCCAAAGGCTGAGAGCCATCCATTACAAAGTCACTGTCACTTAGGTTCCATGGTCGAATTTGCACCTGAAAAAAAGTTGTTTACTTGGTCCTTACTTCATTTCCAGCAACCCCAATGAGAATAAGTTGACTCTAATGACAAACCCACTAAATTTGTGAATTGTAGTGTGTTTAACCCAATTTGAATCCAGTAAAACAGAGTTCACTTCACCTATATCATATCTTCTACTATACAGGGCTTTGAGGGTTCCACAGACAGGTATGATACCCCAGTGAAACTCTCAGCACCCCACAGGATCATCTTTGGGAGACTGTCTGTAGGTCAGGAAAAGGTATCTTTTCCTGACAGATTTTTCCAGGTAGAGGCAGTAAAACCATGGCCTCTGGTTTGCAATCAAAATCTACAGTGTTTCCAGTCAATTTCCCATTAGCCACTCTGATGGAGGAGAACAAATTGATTCTGGATTATTCATGTAGCTGGCTTTGTAATTCACATACCTCTGAAAATAATGAAGCCATAAGGCAGGAAGATTAATGTACAAGACTCATTAACATTTAACAAGTTAACACACAGTCACAAACACAGATACCGAACAACTAAGATAGTATTAAGAACTTTTGTTTCATCAGCATTTCCTAGGCTTGTCCTCTACAATTCAAAGCCCAAATCCTCCTGAATAGGACTGAATAGAGCTATGTCACTTTGCCAGTACTGATAGTAACAAGAATCTTCAGAGCGGCTAATAAGCCCCCCACTAAAATCAGTTCTGTGATTTCCTGTATTTTGCTTAAATTCCTATATCTGTGTATATGCTCATCTGTAATTTGATTAGATATTAGTAAATATAAAATGTCATATAAATGCTAGCTATTAGCGATTATTATTTTGATCATAGCCATGCTTACAGACCATGCAGGATGCCCAGGTGCACCCTAATGTCTCAAAAAAAATCTGTATTTTTTTTTACTTCTTTATAATTAGTTTTGTTGTGAGTGTTAAATAAAAGTTCAGCTCAGTTTTAATTTCTTTAGTTTTTTTTAATGAATAAAATGGATACCCTTTATGACTGAATAGTCAAACATTCACCTTAAAAATAAATTTCCTGGGTACACATACATGAAACATATTTGTGCACATGTCTGTTATGGCCATCTGCTTATTATAAGTAGTTACGGACTATAATTTGGAAGTTACAACTTCCCCACACTCATCACTGTTCTCACTGCTAGCATTTTCAGACTCCCTTCCATATGCTGAGAAATTAATGACAAAAGAAGTTTCCAAGGAGTTCCTTCATCGGACCCAAGGAGTAGAGCCTCTTCATTTCTAGGGGAATATTTCCCATCCTCTGCTAACAGAAATTTACTGAACTGAGACTTTGATACCTTTCATCTAAAAGTCATTTTAAAACGTTTTCATCCATGTGTTCCCAAAACTTCCTTGGTAATATCACTTTAGTTTAAGATTCACTAGCCCAAAGGATCATAGATCTAAAACGAGAAGGGAACTCAAGGGTCCCATAAACTGAACTACTTACTTTAAATTATTTAAAATAACTTTTTTTAAAATCCCCAGCATTTCATCATTATTTTATCTCAGTCTACTAGTCACCTTAATTCATCAGAGACTTATCAAATAATATTTATTCTTTACCTAGAAAGCTTTTAAATCTACATTTTGAATGCTATCATTCTGGCTGAAAATAGACTAAGCATTTATTGAGCACCTAAGTATTTTGTGCTTATATAACACTGGTGGGCACTGTGAGTGGGCTACTTTTGTTTTTTAAGGATAAAAGATGGACTCTACTCTGCAAGTGCTTACAAATCCACCTGTGCATGATTCTGATGGAAATAAAAGATGGATGAGGCTGAATGTTCCATTCCTTAAATAGCGTTTCTCAGCTTTCTCCAGGACACACATGAAAAATCAAGTTTGTGTACCTATTGCAGAGGTTCATATAAAATAGCAGCAATTTTCTTTCTCTGTTTGGCTTCTGTCCAGAAACATTTTTGGAAGATAACACATTTGCCAAAGACAACCCAATGCCATCGACATCGTCAAGGTAAGTTACTTAGACAGAAATAGACTTGGCCAACTCCTAAAAGCTCCTATACAGCTCACTCTCATTTTCATTTTTCTATACCAAATGACTTGTTGCTGCTTAAAATGGATTATCTGTCAAGAGGAGTGCTTGAGAATCTATTTCCTTTTCTGAGGCAAGGAAATTTTCTCTGCTCTTTGCATACACAATGATTTTGTAGGGATCTAGAAGGATCCATCCAGATCCTTCGCACTTAATCTCCTTGAAGAGTCTTCTTGATGAATTTCAACTGTCTGAACAAGCTACTTTTGCCCACTTCTTTTCGTATTATAGTTTTATGAATTGTGTAAACCTATACATTTAATATCTCTTTAGGATGTCAAGTTTGCCTTTAATTATCCAAACCAAGCACTCATGTCTTCTTGATAGTCTAAGAATTTGTGAGTTTAATGTTAACAATGAAGAAATAGGTTCATTCATATGGCACTTTAAGTCCTTTCCTCACAACTCTGTGCAGTAGGTAAGATGTCATCTCCTTTCCAGACACAAGGAAACTAAGACTCGGAAAGATTAAATGACTTACCCAGGGTCACACAACCAGTTAAGTAGTAGAGCACAACTTGAACCTAAGTCTTCTGGCTCCAAGATGAGCATTCATTCTACTATCACAAAGCCTCTCTTTCTTATTCTTACGTGACATCTCTTTTGTGTACACAGTCTGGTGGATCCTATATATGTCTTCTCTCACATATAGTCCTTCTGTTTGCCACATTAACCCTATTATAAGCAGCCTCAGGATCTGGCAAGAGTGTTTAAATCATCTTGGGTAATGGAGAGTTAGAAATGGAGCAAAAGGCATTTGTCTTAAAAAAAAATCCACAACATGAGTAGTCTCTGTACCCACCTCCCACTACTGTGGTTCCCTTCTACCTCTCAAAAGAACTAATTCACTGAGTATCACACTTGCATCCAATGATGCCCTGAGAGAACTGCTACAACATCACTGTCATCACAAACATGGACAGATGTGAGAATACACAGGGTTCTTCTAATGCTCCATTGTAGATCTGAAAAGCTGGGAGGACAGGAGACAAGTGTTGGCTCAATGGGCCCTATTCATACACGGCACAGTTCAGGACTGCTGCCAGAAAGCAGATGTGATAAGTGCCATAGCTCCATTATTTATGGCCTCTCCTCCTGGAGAAACAATGACATCACCAGCTCTTCCACCACAGCACAGCAGCTCAAGAGAGCATTTTCAAACTACCCAGTGATGACACTGTCAAGTTCAGTCAACTCTTGCCTCTCTATGAGGCACAGATCCCCAGGAATAGGTAGATATTTAGCCTTTTACCTTTGAAAAAATCACTCATGTACAAGGGTGCTCACTATCACATGAGGCGGTTTCTCTCTTCTACCTTTATTCCCCTCTTTTGGTGGTTATTTTCCAGAGTGGTAGCCTTTACCACTTTGTTACACACAATCTTATCTACCTTAGCTTAGGGTTGAGATGTGATTACCATTTTGCCACTGTTAAATAAATAGACTTTCCTTTTTAATATCGACTATGTATATTTAGTGACAATGCTTTATATCTCTGTTATTTGTTGCCACAATTCAACTGTCCTATACTGTGCTTTTCATGGTTAAAACACTCTCTGCTCATCTAGGGAAGCAACCCGATGTAGCTTTGGAAACAGTAATTACACCAAACCACAGCAACGACCCTACCCTCCCTTCTGTAACACTCTAAGGTTTACAAAGCAGAGGTGAAGGATTGCTGGGGTCAACTGTGGGAAAAGTTACACACAGGAAGAGGGACTCCTGGACCTCAGCAGTTCTACTTTTTTTCTTTTTAATTTATTGATAACGTTTTGTTTTGACTCAACACTTTCAAATAGATACCCAACCAGCCCATTACAAATTTTTCCCAGAGAAATTAAGCAAAACCACTTAATAGCAACATCTTAGGATTTTGGGGGCCTCCTGTGAATCATATGTGATTTTCCCCTGTAGCCCTGGGGCAGGGGCAGCCACTAAATGTTTAAACAACCAGTTCTCAGGGGGCATTGAGGGGGAATGTATAGAGGACACACTTTTAACTTTAACTTGCATTACTAACATTTTCTCCATCACTTTCTTATGCTATCAATAAAACAATAAATCAAACTCTGATTTCTTGCATTTGCTGATTTCCGAAGTGCAAATGCTCACAAGGAAAATTTAACTATCAGAGCTGACTCCTAGCACACCCCTGTCCTGGAGTCACTCATGCACTAAGTGTTGCATGGGAAAGGTCCTATATGTCTTGCATGAAATGGACTACATGGACTGCTAGTTCTAAATACATTGCATAGGTTTTCCTGGATCTATGGTTTCATCATCAATGTGGTTCTATATGGATGTTCCCCTACTAAGAGACATCATGTAGCCTCTCTGCTGCCTTCTCATCTTGTGCTATTCCTAGACATGACTCTCCATAAAATTTTCAGATCCACTCACAGCTTCTTGGAGACATGGTTCTTTAACATTTCAATGGTACTCATGAGACACTTGAGCTATCTATTGCCTTTCATATTCATTCATTCATTCTCTCTCTCTCTCTCTCTCTCTCTCTCTCTCTCTCTCTCACACACACACACACACACACACACACACACACACACACACACCCTCCTTTTCATCCTCAATGACGTCTTATACTGGTGGTGTCAAGCTAAAAAAAAAAAATTCCAGATCCCTGCTGGCTGCATATTGACTTAGAAAACAAGTTAACATTATTTATGTTGTACTGAATTTTATTTATTTTGTTAAACATTTACCAATTACATTTTACTCAGGAGTTTTATAGCAGCTTACCACCAGTGAGTTTGACACCTCTGCCTTACGCCATATCTGTTGTACAAATGATCACTGGTAGTATGCAGTAGTCTACATGACCTCCATGCATCTTCCCATTGCCTTTTGTGTTACTTGTAATTTTTGGTTTTCTGAAAGTTCACATCTGATGATTCCCAGCCATGCAGCATCCATGGGAGAATTGGATGTTTCAAATCAATGAAAGCACTACGCAATCTCCTAAATGTAACACAGACTGATATTCTCCTCTCACTCAATTCTGGGCCCAGATCAACATCCATCTGCAATACTTGGTCAAGATATGTATACGAACAACTAAATCCACTGGCTGGCTGTCCAGCTGCATTACATTGTCTTAGTAATAAGACATTTTTGTCCATGTTTTTTCTATATGGAGAATTATGCCAATCAATTACTTGCAAAATAGTGAGGATTTCAAGAACACAACTCAATGTAATTGGAACAAAGTCATCTACAATTAAGCACATTTGTGGAACTTCTATTTCAATAAAGAGTCCTTTTGTTTGAACTCTATGCAGGTCTTTTTTCGTGTTTATACAATGTATCCACCAGTGTCATGCCTCCCCGTTTGACACATCTCTTGAGGTTACTAATCTGTGAACAAATTCATTTTCATGGATGTATATTGACATAGTCTTGTATAATCCTGGTGTGCACATGGGAGACAATTTGTTTGAAGGCACTTCAAGAATGCAATTTGTCCATAGTCAAATGCTTTCTTCCCCCTTCATTTCTCCAACTGAAGATGAAGGACTTCTTTACTCATTCCATGTATTAAGTGGGAAGGGCCTAAAGGCACCCCTTCCTGTTCTCATTTTAGGCCACCATTCTAGGTGCACAGAGTAGAGTCTCTCATCTAGAAGCTTGGGGAGCCAGGGGGATCCAGGATCCCAGTCAAGTACTACAACCAGCCCAGCAGTGAAGCCCTGGGGATTCCTAACTAGGGGGCTTTGGATTGAACTTGGTGGACTAATGCTATGAAGGAGCTAAGCTATGAGCCTACTCCACCTTCCTCTCTCCAGAGAACCAGGTAGTATAGGAGAACCTTATGTCCCTAAGGAAATAGGGAGGTGGGATATTTGTACCTTTATTCTTTCAACATCTTTAAAGTAAATATACCTTTATAAAAGCTTTAAAAAATCAATTCAACAAAAGACGGACTAGGGTTTTCATATTTTTATATTTTCCACTCTCAATCAGTTACATGAACACAAAGATGTAGTCTGTCATAAAACAAACAAAAAAACCTATGAAAATCTGCCTGCCTTCTTCCATTTTCCTCTTGGATAACTTTGAAAGTGTGGAAAGGCCAAATACTCTTAGAGATGTGAAAAAGAATGGACATGGATTGGTAGCTGCTGATGTCTCCTTGGTCACCCTTTTATTTTTTTGACAGAAACATAGTCTGTGATTTTCTTTCTGTGCTTTTCAAATCTTTCTCTCCATTGGAAATATTGAAATTTGATTTTTTTATTAAAATTATGATGCCTCCAGCATGGATTTGGTCAGACCCAGCCAAATCTTATTATCTTAAATACCAATGCCAATACCTCTCCACAAAATATTTTGGGTATTTAGCTGGTTGCATCCAAATGTGAGCATTTCACTATCATCACCAATTAGACATTCATTGAACTTTTGGAGAAAATACGGCATACTTAGAAAATGCTTTAAGGTAGATCTCTGAATAGTGCCAGTCCCCTGGAGGAGGTTTCACGTCATGAAATCTACCTTTGTTTGTATTATTTAAGTAGTTGCTTGAGTTCTGAACTAGTTTTCTGTTTCATCTAACTGTCCCTCATCACTTTATTTGCAATCTTCACCACACCTGATGCCATACATCAACAAACATGCTTCAGATATTGAAATTAATGTCCTCCCCTCCAATAAAGTTTAAAGAATAGAAATCATTACTGTCAACAAATAGCAGACAAAGCAACTTGAATGGCATAAACCATGAAAGTCCTTTATTCTCAATAGGGAATCAAAGTTTGGGACCCTAGGAATAATGATTACTTGAACAGTTACTAAAGCTTTATGCCAAATAAGATATTTTCTCATTTAGTTATCAGCCTAAGGGAATTCCTTGCATTGAAATGCACTTATAAGAACAAAGAGTACACACAGTAAATGTAGATGTAGAGGCCTCTCATTAACTCCAAGTTTTCTGACTACACTACATTGAGGATGTGGTACTAGAATTCTGGAGATAAATACTAGACCTCTGCTGCTAAAGGGAAAAATGATGCTGCTACCTGTAAATTTCAATTGGATATACTGCTTTGGCTGTCAATGCAAGCAATAGAAAAGCTTAAAACTTAATATGAATTAAATATGTTTCAAGCAGTTAAGTTGGGACAAAAGTCACCTGTCGGCTGACAGTGCAAATCTTTGAGAGGTACCAAGAATTCACAATGACCCCCAAACAACACCATTTGACAGAAAGTGTGTCATTGGAGGCACATTAGGAACAAGTAGCCCAATTTTAATGAAAGCAATTAAAAAAAACCCCATACTTTAATCCTTCCACAATGTTTTATTTTTCCTCTGATAAATTTAACCTAGGGGTTTGCACACATTCTGGAATCTCCTTTCTTCCTACCTGCATATATGCTTAGAGCTTAGTTAATTCCACCTAAGGCAATATTTCTCCTACAATCCATCCATTTTAACCTCTTTCTTTTCTTCTACCTCTCTTAATCCTTCCCTGAGTGTAATTCTACTTCTCTTAATTCTACCTGAGGAAAACCTCTTCCTCCCTTCATTCAATTGCTAAGAGGAATATCCCTAATCATTACTGCCAGGTCTACTAATAGGGCAGGTGATATATTTGGAAATGAAAAAGAAAGATGTATATTCTTAAGAAAAATTAGACAGTCATCTGGGCCATCAACCTCTACAGCCCTTCAAAGTGCTTAGCAATTCCTTTCAGAATCTTTAGTGTCCTTCTACTTGTTCATCCTATTCTAATTAAAATCAATACCAGAATTCAAAAAAAAATTGCATTTTAATTTGGTTTGGTTAGCAATACCACAAAATAATCTTTTATTTGCTATTTTTAATTGTAAATATATAGTATTTCAGTTATGTAGGCAAAGAGGTTTTGCTAGTAAATCTACTGATCATAAGTGCCACTTTCTACAAGAAGCTCTTCCTAATACCCCAACTGTTAGTGCCCTCCCCACCTCTGTTGTATTTATTCTGGATATATTTGTGTGTATGTGCATGTCTCCCTCAATAAGACGGAAGTTGCTTGAGACCAAGGGTTGTCGTTTTTTGTCTTTGTATTCCCAGGGCCTAATGCATTTCCTGACACATCACAAGTGCTTAATAACTGTTTGGTGGCTGACTGATTTCTACAGGAAAATGTTTTCATGGTTCCAAGATGCCAATTTACAAATCAACTTCAAGAACAAACTTAAGGTTGAAGCCTGCCTATAATGCTTACAATGTTAGTCCACCATTTCAAATGTGACAGAGACCTTAAAGAAAGAGAACTGTGGGGATTTGGGGCATAATTTTCCTCCCGTAAGATGTTAAGCTGATGGTTGGTGATACAGTTCATAGCAGCTCTATGTTAAGATTCATTTAGATAATTAAGATTATTTACTGGGGCATTCTTGCCCTGCAACTAAGTTGATCTCTAAGCATTGGGAGGACTTGGAGTCGAGGTCAGGGACAGAAGTGTGATGATGGCTAAAATAAAACTGGTAGCCTGAATGAGTCAGCAAGACTCAGGTCTTCTGTAATATCACTGCAACAGCTGAGTCAGAGGGCTAGAGGAGTTGGCCCTACCCCAGCCCTTAGCAATTCTATTTTAAGCAGCATGACCCTCTTGGAATGGGGGGTGGAAGGAGGTGGAGAAGATAAGGACAACAATTTTTTTCAGGGCATATCACCATAGTAGTATGTGTCTTTGGGAGGCACTCCACAACATTCCTCTGGTGTCCAAGAATCTAATAATCTTGATAGATGATACATGTATAGTGAGTTTAAGCTTTTCAAAGCATGTTCACACATAATTATGTCACTGGATCCCGGGTTTCCCCACACTATCAGAGAACTCCCTGCAACCCATCCATTTAAGTGGTCACCCAGCTGTCCGTGACATTTTTAGATCCTAGTAATGACCTATTATTCCCATTTGCTATTTTCAATCCAGTGAAAAAAATACAAAACAACTTTCAACATTTATTCCTAGGATAAGAGATCTATTTGTTTTTGTTTGAGGTTTTTTCCCCTGGGTAGGGGGGAGTAGTATTTCAGTACCCTGAAGATAGAGGGGTTGGGATGGAGGGAGAAGGGTGGCAGGAAAGAAGAATAGATTACAAGAGCAGCCAATAGCTAGGGCGTAACCATTAATTAGTGCCACCAGGACACATGGCATTCAGAGCTGACACTTTAAAGACCACCCCCTCCCCTGGGATTCACTTAGGTTTCCAAGGTCAAACCTAATCTGGCGAAGGAATAAAGGGCCTCCAGAGAAGCTATGAAATTCTCTGACAAGTAATCCTTCCCTTCTCTTCTCTTTTCTCTCATACCAAACAGATTAGAACTCCAGAATGAACCTGGAATGAGTTGATCCATTGAGGAAGCTACTCAGACCAGCAAAAGTCCTCCTAGAACAGCTACATGCCACAAGAGTTTCCTTAAGCTTGTCTTTGTACAGACTTGAACCTCAAGAGCTAACAGAAGCATCCTAAGGTTACCAGTGCATCCTGTTGCCCAGAGGCATTTGTGCCAGGGCTGCTGAGGCCTGCTTGATGGTCTGTCATACTCCATCACTGCCAGTGTTATAAGAAAGAACAGCAGACCATGATAACACCCTTGGGATCCTGCCAGATACTGATTAATGATTCAAATGGAGCATTCTGGATACCGTTTCATAATGTTTCCAAACCTCGGACTGGGCTTATGCTTTAAAAAAGAAAACAAAACTGCACCTTGAAAAGTGTCCTAGATAATTTGGTGGTTAATGTTTTAGTTTATGAAAAATCATATGTTACTTTATAATAGAGGATAATTTCTGTTTGATGACCAGGAGATATCAATGCCACAAGGTGGTCCCCCAGCACTGCCTGTCTGCCTGGGGAGCATGGCTGTGTTTTCCTCTACTCAGTAATACCCTTATCCTTGGGCTCAATGGCCCAAGACATATCGTTCTTACAGATATGGAGGTTCGTTTTGGCTCCTCATCTACCAATAAGATTAAAGTTAAGCACTGATAAGAGTGTGTTCTGGGGACTAATGTTAGTGACATTCTGATCAGAACTGGTCAGCTCTGTTCATAATCCCAAACGTGATGAAGAGAGTTCTCCTGGCCTTACTCCTGATTCACTAGTCAGAAACTGCAAGCAAGTCACAAAACCTCTCTCTATGTCATATTCCACGTTTATAAAATGGGGATAGTACTGCTTACCTTCCATGGTTATTGCTGTGAATGAAGCACTTTACCTAAGTACTATTTTTTTAAATAATTGTAACCAATTTGTTAAAAGAGATGATAAAGCATCTGCAGTGGTGACTTCAACTTCTACACCTCATTTAATGCTGATAGAATTTATCTGTTTAACAATTTCAAAATTATTATACAAATCAATAAGGCATTTGTGGATTTTCATCTGAAAGGGTTCCCCAAATCTCTGAACCCTCAGCTGAAGAAGATTCTCTGTAATTCAGAAGTGTCTTAGTGGCCATGTGCCCAGGTCCCTTCACTTTCAAATTCTTTTCTCTGGCTCCTCTCAATAGGTCATCACATACCTCCTCAAGAGATTTAAAACTGAGACTTGTGAAAGTGATTTGGACTGAGGATGAATGATTGCTTCAGTTTCCACAGGTGTCTTGCCAGTGTCTTTGAATGCCAGGGCTGCAAACGTGACTTCCTGACTTCCTCCTTGATGAGACTGAACAGCAGAGAGACAGGAGGAGAAGAGGCTGGAAGCACCAGCTCCATGTGGCTGCAGGGATGATCTCTTCCCCAAAGGGCCTAAACAAGTGCTTTTTAATAGACAGCCCAATTATTTTCTAGACTACTTAGAAAGTGTGAATGTGCATTACTAGCTCCTCTTAAAAAGAAGAGGATGAGATGTCTTATTGTCTAGAAAACTCAAATGGCTTTCACATGATAGCTGACCATTTGCCACACTCCAAATCTGCATTCACTCTGATTTCCTTGTTTTCTTAATTCATTAACACAATCACTTCTGTACCTCTTAGATCAAGCAACTTCACCTAAGAGGCTATAAAAAGTATCAAGGATAGTGATATCCAGGAGTACAAACAGTCTTTTACTTACTCCACTGAGCTTCTGACCCAAAGCAGTTAATTCAACTGACCAAGATGGTCTGGTACACGGCACAGATGTGTTATTTCAGGATCAAGGTTTGTAAGGGTTAGTCTGACTTGCTCATTAGAATTTCACCGTGGACCTAATATATGTAAGATGTCAGTCCATGAGAAATCAAACTCTTCCAGGGTCTGAAGGACAACCTGGGAATAAATGCCACACTTTCAGGCCCATCATTAGCTCTCTCAGTTCACTAAATGTGGTTTAAAAGGTCAGTTTCTTCTCTGGCTCATAAACAGACTGACGTTAACAGCACCAGTATAAGTCCCTTGGTTGACTGAGTCAGCCTCTCACCTTCCTCTCAAGGCCAGCTCATGTGCCCTTTCCTTCCTCCAGTCTTTACGTATCCAACCCTTGCTTGTTGAACTGTCTCTGTCTTATAATTACATAGTGTTATTCAGCATACACTTTTACTTACTTGTGTACATGTTGGATTTTCCCTGGAAACTCCTGGAGGGGAGGGGCTATTTCATCATTGTCTTCACATCTCCCAGAACCTTGCACACAATAGGTGCTTAATGAGTGTTTTTGGAATGAGGTAGAGAGAAGCCTGGCTCAATAATTTTTAAGTTCAAATATTTTAAGAGGGACAGGACTCACAACAATTATGTCACAAAGTACTTTATCATCTAAAAAGCAGTTTAATCACAGCAAACCTCTGGGGTATACAGTGCAATATCACACCAGTTTTACAGGTGATGACACCCCCCTCCGGAGGTTCAGTGAATTTAAGTCCCTGGCCCACGGTCACACAGCTAACTTGAGTAGAAGAGCTGGCAACTGAACCCACAACTTTGGTTCCAAGTCCATCATTCTATATGGAATATTAGAAAAAAAATTTAGAACCAAATGAGAAAACTGGCTTTTTGCTGAATTCTTGGAAATAAGAGGTCAAGAGGAAAGGAGTTATACTCTAGACTAATAGTTTTTCTGGCTAGAATGTTTATTAAAGAGTCTAACCCTCTCATTTTACATATGGGAGAAACATTTAGGTCTAGAGAAATTAAGAGACTTGTTTAAAGTCACACAGACAGTTTGGGGTAGAGTCAGAACCCACACACTATTTAAGGATACTGTTTGAGGAACTTGGGGTAGGAAAACAGTGATGTAGTAGTTATTCTGGCTTTGACTAACATGAGGAATGGGAGTACATGGATACCTTAGTTTTGTGCGAGGTAAGAAGTATGTTAAATTTTGCTTTAAATGCCACATAAGGTATTTTCAGCCTTTATTGGCTTGTTGCTGCAGAGGATTTGCTATCTATTTCTTCCTACTTAGGCTTAGGACTTCTTCACAGGCTTAGGGTGCAGTAGGTAGGGCATGCATTGTCTACTTTCCCAGGTAAGTAGTTCTGGGTTTTAAAGTCTTGGCTACACCTGTAACTTTGGGTGAGCCAACTTACCAATTAGCCTCAGTTTCTTCATCCATAAAATGAGGATAACACAACCCATCCCACCAACCTCACATAGTTATAATGAGGACCAGACAAGAATGAATGTGGTCATGTTTTGGTAAAAAAAAATAATAATAATATTAGCTGCATTTACAGAAGTGTGCACATAACATGTATATATAGCTATAACACAAAGACATTATTAAATGAACTTTTCCAGATAAGTTCAGGTATTGAAGGAGGGAGAAGGGAGGAGAGGAAAAAAAGAGACCTCGGATTATGCTGGGGGAGGAGATAACAAACTGAGGACCTTCAAGGTTGCTTCTGGGAAGGAATAAAATCATGTTGGGCCATGGAGGAGCTCTTTTGGAGTGTGGCCAAAGGGGTTTAGGGAAAGAAGCATGCTATCAGGTAGCTCCTATTTTAATTCTTTCTTCTTGCTATCTGGATGAAAGTTCAGTTGTTTCTACCCAATAAAGGAGTAAAAGCACAAACGGTGCCCTCTAAATTGTGTTGCCCTGGGGCAAAGACATCTCAGCTTCCCTTCTGAATGGCTTTGCTAGGTAGGCATGATGCCACAGAAGGTCAGAGGCTCTCAATCTTGAGTGGGAATGACAGCCTCTAGTCTGCCTTTCTCAGGTCAGCACAACAGAGCTCAGGACAGAATAACAATGTCAACTGGTTCCTATCAGCCTGGCTATTCTTTATTGTTCCCCTTTCTCCAAAGGGGTGGAAAGGGAAGAAAGGATGTTACAAATCTCTACATCTATTCCCTATAGAAAGGTACAGAAAGACATTTCTACATGCTGCTGCTATCTCTGAAGCCTCTTCAAGCCCACACATCTGGATGACAGGAGGGAGATAATAAGACCAAAAGACTAGGAAATTGTCACATGGGAGAGACTATGTGGGGATCTGGAAAATTTCAAGAAGCTTCTAGAGAAAGGAAGAGACTAGCGTAGCGCCTTGTTGGCATAATGTAAGTTCCTAAGGCACGGACGGTACCATTTTTCAATTTGCATCCCTAGAACCTAGCGTGATACTTGGCATATTTTAGACATTTAATAAATGTTTGTTGAATTGAACTTAATTCATTGTCACTAGATTCTGGATAAGGAAACTATCATCTAGTCTGATCCCTTCATTTTACAGATCAGCCAACCCACAACCATTTATTAAGCCAGGCATCATGCTGAGTACTGAGAGCACAAAGACAAAGAATGAAGCAATCCCCTACTCTCAAGAAGCTTACATTCTAATGGATGAGGAAAATGAGGCCTAGAAATTAAGTGACTTGTCCAAGGTCACACAGCCCTTAAGTGGCACAGGTCAGAATTCAAACCCAAACCCAACATGCTTTCCCCTGGCTCAAGCTGCCTCCCCCCCACCAAATGGCATTATATTTGCCAAGTGATTTACATACATGACCTATTTGAGGCCAACCCTCATAGCAACCCTGTGAGCTAGGTACTATGGGTGTTGTTAACCCCATTTCACAGGTAAGGAAAGTGAAGATAAGAAAGGTCATGACTCGCCCATGATTATATAGCTAGCTAGAGAATGCTGAAGGTGGTAACTGAACCCAGGTCTTCCTGATTCTAGGCCCAGCATTCTATCTCCTATTCTGGTCGTATCAAACTCAAATTGAAACCCTAAATAGGGATTCCTGCCAGCCACATATTGACTTAGAAAACCACATATTAACATGAGCTCTGTTCTACTGTACTTTTCTTTATTTTTGTTAAACATTTCCCAACTACAATATAATCTAGCACGGTGGGCTGCATGTTTGACAATTCTGCACTATTAGCATGCCATCTCTCCACAAATGAATTTTCTACTATATTCAAAATGTAGCCTTTCTGATTCCCAGAGCCTAGATAAGTGCCCCATACAAAGCAGACGTTTAATAAGTATATGTAATGATAAGGTACTCATGGAATATATCCAAATGGAATCAAGAGAGAAATGAACAGTCAAGAGAGTTTGGAGGAAGCAACAAATAGGAGAACTGGGCTTTCTATTTCCAGAGCATTCACTGTCCTTCTATCTACATACTTACATTTTAAAGTTTTAGGCAAACAGCGATTCTATGCAAGCCACACACTGACATGACTGGGGATGCAGCAATTGAGCTTAGGGTTGTAGCCAAACAAAACTTAGGTGATTATGCACGATCATATGCCTAATGCTTGCTCTGTTGGTTTTGTTTAGTCATTTTTTAGTTATGTCTGACTCTTTGTGACCCCTTTTGGGGTTTTCTTGGCAAAAATACTGCAGTGGTTTACCATTTCCTTCTCCATCTTTTTTTTTTCCTTCTCATTTTACAGATGAGGAAACTGAGGCAACCAGGGTTAAGTGACTCGCCCAGGGTTACACAGCCTATAAGTGTATGAGACTGTATTTGAACTCAGGTATTCCTGACTCCAGACCCACTGCTCTATCCACTGAGCCATCCAGCTGCTCCATAATAATTGCTATGCTACGTGGTAATCAAGTATAAAATTAATATTAATAACAATAGTCATAGCTAGCATTTATATAGTGCTATACGGTTTGCAAAGAGCTTTACAAATATTATTTTATTTGATCTGACAACAACTTTGAGAACAGGAAATTATTCTCATTTTACTGCTGAGGAACATGAAACACACAGAGGTTAAGTGACTTGCCCAGGATCACACAACTAATAAGTATCTAAAGAGGGATTTGAACTCAGGTCTTGACTCATGGTCCAGCACTCTATCCACTGCACCACCTAGCTGCCTTTATAAAGTACTTTATAGAAATGAATAATAATAGAATTTATTACTGGAAGGATATGTGGCTACCATCTAGCACAACCTCTTCATTTTACACATGAGGCTTAGAAGTTGTGACCTACCCATGGTCATGGTCAAAATTTTGCACATATTATAAACTAAGGGGACTGAGCTGTTCAAAATCACAGAGGTAGTAAGGAGCCAAGCTAAGATTGAACCCATCTCTTCCAAAGTCCAAGCTTTTCTCACTCCATACCAGCTGCCTAAGTTACTGTACCTTGAACAGCATTACCGTACACTACCAAAACAAATATTTATGGGTATAGTTGTGGGGAGAGGAAAGGGAAACGGGAATCAGTTCTGATTCCCTTCTGAAGACCCAAGAGATCTATCCTAGAAGGAGTCCAGTGGCCCGACACTCTCTCTCTCTCTCACTCTCTCTCTCTCTCTCTCTCTCTCTCTCTCTCTCTCTCTCTCTCTCTCTCTCTCTCTCTCTCTCTCTCTCTCTCTCTCTCTCACTCTTTTTGGAAGAAGCCAATCATAGCTCCCAAATTCTAAAAGTTAGGCACCACAGACTCTCCTTTTCCCTTCTCTACCAGCTTCTTGTCCAGAGCCTGCAGCCCAGACCGTGCTAATCAGAGAAGGCTGTTCTGCCTTATGCTAAACCTGGCCCTGGCTCTGGCCCTCCAACGTCCACCCCTGCTCTATCCCCCAGCACCTGAGCAGAGGGTACACCTGTCAGCTACTCATACCAGGACAAATGAAAAAAGCAGAGGCAAAAGGGCAGTCAGTATATACAATGATAACCACACTGTGAATAAAGATAACACTAAAAGACAACAGAAGGGAGGCCAAAAGGAATGGACGTTGGTATCAAACGATTACAGTTAAAACACACATTGTTCAAATCCAGATCTTGCGTCTCCTCAGTCCCATTCTTTATCTACTCTGCCATGCTGTCTTTCATCTTTTCCATTAACAATAAATCAGTGATTAAATATAGACAATGACATGTTCTATCAGTTGTAATCACTCTATTCAGAAGATTTGCTTGTTGTAGGGGAATGTACTTTTCTGGTGGGCTTGAGAATTTGAGGGGGGTGTAGGATCTCTTGAGACAAAAAGTATGTGGTGAGACAGGTGGTCTCCCCCTCCAATAGTGGAGGTCACAGCCTTCCACGACTGCCCAACTCTTGTCTAAGAGATGCTGTGTAATGGAAAGGATGCTAGACTTGGAAAGTCAGGAAGACTTGGCTTTAATTTCATCTCTGACTAGCTGCATTACCATGGGTAGGTCACAAGTTCTGAGCCTCAATTTCTTCACCTGTACAACAGAAATAATACCTCTGATACTTAACTCACAGGCTTGCTCTTAGGATCAAATGAGAATGTGTGTAAAAGGCATTATTATTATAATACCTTCCCATAAATCCTCCAAAGGGAGTCCACCAATGCATTAAGGGCCTTTTCTAAATTCTTTGCCATCACCTATATAAAACCACATGACTATTTTTGAAAAGAAAGGCCTAGGTTGTGGACATTCCATGCTGGGAAACGGAAAAACTATAGATGGGGCTTGAGAGCAGGCAACTTGTGAGAAGAAGGGGCAAGAAGCTACCAACCATTCAGATCTTAGTGCTAGGTCTTAGAAAAGCAATCTAATAAAACTAATTCACAGAAAAAGAATGGGACTCCTTATAAAAGGAGGGTGTAAAATAATAGAATCAAAGATTCTAGGTATATAATTGGAAGGAACCTCAGAGAATCCAACCTTCCCAATTTTAATAGATTTTTCAATATTTTAATTTAATTTATTTTCAACTAAATTAAATTTATTTTAATATTTTTAATATTTGATATTTTAATAGATTAGGAAGCTGAGGACCTCAGAATCTAAGTGACTTACCCAAGGTGCAGATAGAGCTAGGACATGAAACTAGGCCTGTTGGCTCTAACTCCAGACTTCTTTCTGTGCTCCACAGTTCAAGTATAACTGGGTGTGGGGAAGGAAAGAATTAATTAAGTGGACCACAGTGCCCGGGGACATAGATATTTAATAAATGCTTGTGGAACTCAAAAGTAATTTTGGAACTTGGAGCATGGACCACTTCAGAGGAAGGCAGGCCTGGGAAGGTCTATAACAGTGGGGAGTGTATCAAGGATATCAGGGCCCTGAAGTGCTGGTACTTGGGGGAAAAGAAACGTATGAAATGAAAGAGAAGGGGCACAGAAAAGGAGGTGTGGCTCCAAAACTTTTGCTGGAGCCAGCCTTATTCTCATCCTCTGTCTTCTGGCACATTCACGAAGTAGACGGAAGGCCTAGAACTAAGTGAGCAGGTTTTATGGAGATGGTCAGAAAGCCAGGTCTCTAAGATGACCTGCTCACAACAAACCTAGATGTACTAGGAAGAGTGGCGCGGGTCGGAAGCAGAGCCAGAGTAGGCTGAAAGTGGTTGTGAAGACCAGAGTTAAGAGCAATAAGGAAGGAAGGTGTGGGGCCAGTGGGTTTGGAATCTACAGCTGGGTCACATGAAGACTTAGAAGAAGGTGAATAAAGTTGTGGGAGACTGGAGTTATAAGGGTTTGAAAACAATCACGCCATCCATCAAAAGTTTCATTCAGCTGGTTTATGTGGTAAGTTCTGGGGGCGAAGACATGAATATAGTGCACAATCCACACCAGCTATACTCAAGTCCACAGGACTCCGATGTAAAGACTTTATTAAGGCCTCCAACAATAAAATAAAAGACATAAATTTGAGGATACATACATGCTATATTATTTCTACAATAGAAAATTCCACTAATTATAAGGTCATAGATGCAGAGCTGGAAGGGACTCCAGAAGCTCCCAACTGTCTCATTTTACTAAAGAGGAAACTGAGGCTCAAGGAGGTCATAAGACTTGCCCATGGTCACAGCGATAGAAATTAGCCAAGGACAATAGAACCCAGGTGGCATTTGAACCCACGTCCTGTGACTTCAAAGTTAGCATATTTTCCTCTGTACTATACTGTCTCCAGTCATTTCCAAGAATCTTTAAAGCCAAGAGTATTAGGTCTGTTTACCATAAAGACAGTCTATACTAACCATGTGCTAATGGCAGCACCCTTTCAATCTCCTGCAAAAAAAAGGTCGTGCTTTCTGACAATATCACTACATTGCCCAGGTTTCCCAACAGAATTTGTCATACGACACACTGCCACACTTAATGCTAAGAACAGCAATTCACAGTGCTCTAAAACGTCGAGGTTTGCAAAGGACTTTCTTCACAACAGTCTTTGAGGTAGGTAGCACAAGGATTGTTATTATTATCATTCCCATTTTGCAGATAAGGAACCTGAGACTTGGAGTTAAGTGACTTGTCCATGGCCATATAGGTGATAAATATTTGGGGCAGGACAGGAACCTAGGTAGCCTCGATTCCAAGTCCACTGTACCAAGTAGTCTTTCATATAAGCCACTGGTTCAGCTGTTTCTGTTGTCTTAGCCAGATTTCCCCCTCACAAGTATCTTCTCCATAGGCTCAAAGAAGCAATTTTCACATTCAACACTGTCTTATGGTCTTGTCCATGTTCATCTCTTGCTGATGAGTCAGGCCTGTATTCCACCTCATGCCCACAGACATTGTATTACATGGGGGATGGGGAGGAGGGGGTATACTTTTTGAGGGCAGATAACCTAAAATATTGACTTCTGACACTCCACATTTGTGTTCACTTACTCCAACCAAACACTAGCTGACATGAAATCATCTTCCCTCTTACAGACCTACAGGTAACCCAAACCAGTTCCTGACCATTTAATCCTCAGGATCTTCCAGACACATCTTGAAGTCTTTAGCACTCTGTTCAGATGAGAGAGAGCAGATACAAGCTCCTTCCTTGCCTTTCTACTTCATGACCCTAGACCATACTCTTTCCCTGACTCTAAAACTTAGAACTTCCCAACCAACCCCAAACTGCATTCCTGTCCCCTTGTCCCCAACCTCTACTCCACAAACAATTCACCAAGCCTTGTTCTACCCTTTTAGCCCTTTGATGCTAACTTGGTACCTAGCTAATTATCCACAGTATTCAAGCAAGGTACACCATCCTTAAACTTCCTCAATGACTCTGCTTCTTCTAGATCCTCCCATTAGGGACTATAAGCTTCCTGGCTTCGAATACTGTTGTTCTCGAAGCCAGCCTCCCAGCCAATGATGGCCATGTAGCATTTATCTCCTGACCCCTCTTCCCCTAAAGCCTGCTGTCTGATGCCATCACCCTTGGAGGCCTACATGCTTTACCCTCTGCTACAAAGGCCCTCAAACCAGCTAACTCAGATAATCTAACATCCTTGAATCCCCTGCCTATTCTTCCAGATCAGCCCACATTTCTGAACAGTCCCTCCCTATATGAAAAATATCCCACTCCTGGTTGCTTGCCTTCAAACTGTGCCCCTGTACCATCATTCCCTAACTTTGTCATGGAATGACCAGTTTCAATTCTCCTCAATTCCCTTCCCCTCTTAGAACTGTACCTTCTCTACAACCCCTTCTCAACTGGAGAAAGTTTTCCTCTCCTAACGGCTGTATTTCTTTCACCCGCTAGGCCAAAGCAACCACAAAAACCTAGTCAGACTTTGAATAAGTGATGGCACACGAATCTATACTCAAACACACCACCTCCTGTTTTATACGACTTCTCTAGGTGTTAAGTCCTCAAAAAGTCTCACCAGTGTCAGTGAGCATGACACTGGTCAATACTGACATTATATGTCTAATATTCTGAGCTTCTAGAAGGTAAGGACTAGATCTACATAACTGGCTTTGGATGAAATATACAACAGTGCTCTGCATATATAAGCATATAAACACTGATGATTATGATCATAATTTTTAAATTCTGTTCTGATCCAATACAAAAGACAGTTGCCAAGAATGCTGAAGATCACTATTACTTCAATCTAGATTTTAACATCAATTACCTCACCAGAGTCCTAAAATAACAGACCATGGCACATCTATTTATAGAGTGAGAGAGATCTGAAGGTAGTAGAAAGTCCCGAATAATTTGCCATTAGCTTTTCAACACCAAAGCTAAAATTCTGCTGCATGCAAATGTTATCCTGGGTAAGAGGATCCCAGTACCAAGTGATACAGTTACAAGGAAGAGGGGAGCATCCATTCTAGGTCCACATTCACTCTGGACCGAACAAAAGAACAGCTAGCTAGAGATTACTTACCGGTTTATCTTTTATGGTGGGACTTGACACACACAGGTAAAGTTTACTATCTTCTTCTAGACAGGCATCTATCAAAGCTTGCACAGAGCTTTCCTCCTGGAACAGCAGAAAGGCATAGCCTTGGAGAGAAACAAAACAAAAAGGAGAGAGAGAAATAGGAAAATTGCGAATTAATCTAAGAAAATAAAATTTTAATTTTAACCTCCTTAGCAAAATCTAAGAATCATCAGTCGGATAGAGACCTCAAAGCTTGCAATGAATGTTTCATTAAATTGATCTCATGGATACTGTCCTTGGCCAGGACTGGACATTATCTAGCTAGTAACCAACACCTACTTGCCTCCCAGGATCCACCAGCTCCAGGGTTCCAAAGCTCCTTTTGGGCCAATTCCTCACTTTGCTTTCTACTTCTAAGGCCCCGACAACGGCACAAGTGAAAAAACCCATTGTTTATTGCTGACAGATGGGGTCACAGTGTCTGTCAATTATGCTCGATATTTTTTCTTTGTTAGGGCCAGGAGTGGGGTATATTGAGAAACAGCTGATGTTAAAAGGAAAAGGTATCAATATTTTTTTCCAAGAAACTAAACAATGGTCATTGCCACTCATGGCTTCTTTTCCCTACTGCTTCTTAGTGGTGGGAAGTGCCTAGGACAACCTCGGGTTTGTGAGGGAAATAGGGAGCTCAGTCCTAAAGCAAAACTCTCCCCTCTGACCTTCCCTGAACTAAATTTCTAGGTAGGCAAAGTGGCCACAATCTGAGAAACCTGCTCTAAAAGAATAAAGTTGTTTCTCTGTCTCTTTTTTCTTTCTTGTGCTTTTTTGCTTTTGTTCTGATTCTTATTTTGCAACATGACTAATTTGGAAATATGTTTAATATGATTACACATGTATAGCCTATATCAGATTGCATGCTGTCTTGGGGAGGGAGGAGGTAAGGGAAGAAGAAAAATTTAGAACTCAAAATCTTATAAAAGTGAATATTGAAAACTAAAAATAAAGAAATTAATTAACTTTAAGAAAAGAAATAAAAGTCTCCCTACAGCAGTTCCCTGCTTTTCATCCATGGACTCATTGGAAAAGGTGAGGAAACTGAATCATGTCTCACATACATATGTATTACTATCCTTCCAACGTATGTAGAAGCTGTTGTGATTCATGAAATAGAAATTCATTTACAAGCAATATTGAGACCAGCAGTGACTTCAGAAGATGGATGACGAAGAATGCCTCATCTCCCAGAGATATAGCAGACAAGAGGTATAGAATAGGGAATACACAGTCAGACATAGCCAATGTGCCCATTTGTTTTGCTTAACTGTACTTCCTTGTTTTATGGGAGAATTATGTACTGGAGGTGGATGGTCTCTGGAAAGTGGAAATGATGTAAAAAAAAGAATTTATAGAACATTTATTTTAAAAGACAATACCGAAGAGTAACTCTTGGTTATCATATATTTTCCCAATAGAAACTAACAATTTTGGTGGGATTTGTGTAATTTTGATGCTAAAATGGGGTACTTATAATAAAAAAGATTGAGACCCAACACTGTAGGGCAGTTTTATTAATAATACCCTATTTATTATCACTGATTCTAAGTGCCACTACCCAACTACATTATGTCCCTCTCATTTCATCTACTTCTTTCAGTTACACTGAACATCTTTCAATAGGTGATCTTCCTACATACCCTAAACCTTTTCCCTGACATGTATTCCCTCCTTGTCCCAGTCCAATAAACTCTGACCCTTTCTCATCAATTTAACTGCCCTTGAGATACTAGTTTCTTCACAAAAGCTTCCATGGCTAAGAGAAATGACTATTTCCCCTAATCATCTACCTTCTAGAACTCTCCTTTCTCTTAACCAACATATACTGCTATCCCCTCTGCTTTTTTACCCTTGTTGAAAAACCAACTTGCTCATTTATAAGCATTTACTGACTATTCATTAAATGGGCTATATGGTGTCAAAATATATAACACTGAACTACTTGAAACTAAGCAGTATGTGTGTTTAAATCACTTTTTATACTTCCTGGCAAGCTCCTTTCTAAGGGCTTCCTAAGAACCTCAAGTTATTTACTTTTACCTGAGTGCTTCTGATACGGATACAGAAAAACACATACACACACATGCATACACACACTCACACACACCAGCCCAAAAGAATTTTTTTTTAGGCAATTGGGGTTAAGTGACTTGCCCAGGGTCACACAGCCAAAAGAATTCTTGACACACAATTCTGCCTGCTTGGCACAAGAGCAGGGCCAAGTCAGCATGGATAAGACTGAAAGGATAATCATGTTCATGGTGGGTTCCCCCAGAGTGGGGCCTTGGTAAAAGGCTCTGACTAGGCTGAGGTCAGGCTAATCCTGATGGCGGTATAGCTCTCATAGACTGAAGAAGAGCTGCCACCATTAGATCAGTGGTTTGGAACAGCATCATAGAGTTGTAGAAAGAGCCAGTCTCTGGAATTAGAAGACCTGGGACACAGTCCCAGTGACTCATGTGTGATCATGACCAAGTCACCTCACTAACCTGAGTGGTAGTCTCCCTGGATAATGATACTTGTGCCATGTAGTTAGCTTTGGGTTAGTTTTGAGGATAATGCATGTAAAATGCTGAAAGGCATGTACAGGGTATCCTAAAAGTCTTGGCAGTGTTTTAAGCTGTAGAATCTTTTCTTGCACTTACTGGGGAGAAACTCTCGCTCAGTTATGCATTTCCTGACTTTCAAAGCTTTAAGCTATCTAAGACTTTTGGGACACTATAAATGTACTAAGGATCATGTGGATATTTTCAGTGACTTCACAAACCAGGTAGCTTTGGCCACAGAGTGAGGGTCTAAATCTGGCTAACCACCTCACGTTCACACTGTTGGACGTGAGGAAAATTGAGTAAAAGAATGAATGGAACTGGAACCATGTAAAACCTTAACTGCTACTGGAAAAAGAACTCATACATTTATGAAATGTTTGACCCTGGGGGAGTCATGTCTCTTGGGACTTCCATTTCTTCATCTGTAAAATGAAGTTGAAAATTGTTATTCTATTGGCCTTATCGGGTTTTTCAGATGAAAACTTTTTATAAACCTTAAGGTGCTAACCCATATGAGTAATTATTGTTATTAGTCACTTCATCGCCAGTTTGACAGTAACACAGAAAAAGAAGAGCCGCTCATTGAAGCTGAATACTTGAGATTCACCCCTTGAGAAGGTCTTTTCATTCTCTCCATGCCATCTCCCAGTTGATGGCGAGTCATGTAGCTCTTCTGGGTTATCAGTATGGGAAAAGACATGAAAGTAAAACGAATGGAATTGAGTTGGGAAAGGTAAACAAAAATGACCATCTGCTTTTGCAAGTACAAGCCAGAATTGAAGTTCTTTGGGGAAGGTCAGCCAGGAAATATTTATTACATGCGTGCTATATGTAAAAACCAAGTACTACAGGGTAACACAAAGCATGGTCTCCATTCTCAAGCACCTTACAATCCTGTTTCCTAGGAAAACATTAACGAACGGTATAGATGTCAGTCATTAGAGGAGCTCAGACAAAGGAGACATCAACAATGCTAGAGCCTTGGGCTGGATCTAAGATGAAGAAATTTAGAAAGAATAAATGCCAAGTCTTATATTTGAATTCAAAAAATCAGCTTCACAAATAAAAGCTGAAGGAAGATATGGTTAGAAAGCAGCTTGTCTGAGAAGACTCTTCAGGGCTTGAAATACTGAAAACTTGATATCAGACACAAGTGTAAATGTGGCTGCCAAAAAAAAAAGGTTAATATGATCTTGAGCCTCCCCAAAAGAGGTAAAGTTTTCAGAAATAAGAGGATGACAGGGGGAGTAGCATGTTCAGTTCCTGGAAGCTCAGTTTTGGAAAGATGTTGATATACTGGAGGGCATCCAGAAGAGGACAACCACAACTATAAACTCAAAAAAACTTGAGCTCATACCATATAAAGATCAGTGAAAGAAACTGGAGATGTTTACTCTGGAGGAGAGAAGACTTAGAGTGACATGATAGGTATCTGCAAGTTTGTGAAGGGTTGTCAATAGAAAGAGGAATTAAATTCAGTCTCTTTGACCCCAAAGGGTCAACGACTACTGAGGTTCCTTCCCAACTAAAAAATTCTGTGATCAAAACAAGCTTGGGGTTTTTTTAACCCTTTATTTATTTATTTTTAGTTTTCAACATTCATTTTTATAAGATTTTGAGTTCTAAATTTTCCCCCCTCCCTCCCCTCCCTCCTCTCCAAGATAGCATGCAATCTGATATAGGATCAAGCTTGGTTTTTGATGGAGGTAACATTATGCTGATGCACGTGACAGAGAAGAGCCTGAAACCTGATGTGGAAAAGGTCTGCACTGCTCACACAGGTTTCATTTCTTAACAGGATATGAAGCAATGAGAGAGTTTTGACTATTTCTAGAAAGAAGATCCTGGAAACTGGTATAGAGTAGTGGTTGCATTTTGCCCTGCCTATTCTGGACAGCACCCTGCCCCAACTCTATGCCAGTTGTCATGGAGCATCAATTGCCTAAGGTGCTTCCCTAAGCAGGGGCAGCAGATCAAAGACCAGCCACTCTGCAGGACTCAGCCAATGGAACAAGAGGGAGCCAGTCAACAAGCGAAAACTATGGGTGCCAGGACCACTGTCAGGGATAGTAAATGGACACATGGTTCTGGAAAAATGGAAAGATGGGATAGGAGGTGGGAAACTGAGACTCAAGCTAAGTAAGTCAAAGATTCAAAATTGTTTCCAAGGCTAGGTGAGCCAGGGATTCAAAAAGTATGTATGTGTGTGTGTGTGTGTGTGTGTGTGTGTGTGTGTGCATGTGTGTGTGTGTATGTATGTATATGTATATGTGTGTATATATATATATATATATGTATCTGCATAAATACATAAAAAATATAAAAATCTTCAATTGCAAAGCAAGAAAGGATAACCCTTAGTTACTTAGCATCCTTTCTTGCAAATGCCATCAAACCATCAAACCTTGGGGAAGCTATTAAAAATTCAGTATGTCTAATTCATGTGGGAATAATAATTCCCTTATCAAAAGGAATATTAGAGACATCTTTGTTATAAAATGCAAACATCACAAGAAATCAGCCTCATCAGGGTCTCAGCTGGGTTTCTGTGAACCTATGGCTTTATAAGGTTATATACAGAGATGGACTCTTTCACAAAGGTCATGCATTTGTTGAAAGCAGCATCTTAGATCATCTAGTTCTGGTAGTGCTTTTCAGAGATAGTGATAATCCATGGTATGAAAAAAAGTCTGGCTGCGTTTTATACATGGCTCCTGATCCTCACTTTGTAGTGATCTTCATCCTGGTAATCTGGTCATTCCTGTATAAGCATTCCTCTCTTACCTCTGCCCATTTCTCCTTCTGACCTCCTGAATCACAAGTCAGTTCTGAGCTAATCTCAGACCAATAAGAGAAGGGAAGGTGGAAGAGGAGAATCTGGGCCCTCATTCCAGAATCTGGATAGCTGTTATTGCTATGTTACTTGGGTCTATACAAAGAGGGGCAGTCATAACTTTTTAGGAGAAGCAGGAAATAAACTCAGAAATGTTTAATTGCTATTGAATGAAAAAGGTTGGGAGACATGCCAGATCTCAAACTGTATTATAAAGTGGTAATCATCAGAATAATGTGGTACTGGCTAAGAAAAAGGATGGTGGATCAAGGAAATTGATTCGGGACACAATACACAGTAGTGAATGATCATAGTAATCTACTGTTTGATAAAACCAAAGATCTAAGCTTTTGGGACAAGAACTCACTATTTGACAAAAACTGCTGGGAAAACTGGAAAGCAGTTTGGCAGAAACTAGGTATAGACCAACACCTCACACTGTATACCAAGACAAAGTAAAAGTAGGTACATGATTTAGATATAAAGGGTGGTCCCATGGGCAAACTAGGGGAACACAGAATAGTAATTTACCTGTCAGATCTATGAATGAGAGAAGAATTTATGTTCAAACAAGAGATAGAAAGCATTATGAGATGTAACATGGATGATTTAGTTATATTAAATTAAAAAGCTTTTGCACAAACAAAACCAATGCAGCAAGATGAGAAGGAAGGCAGAAAGCTGGGGGGAAATTTTTTCACAGCAAGTATCTCTGATAAAGGCCTCATTTCTCAAATATATAGAGAACTAAGCCAAATATATAAGACTACAAGTCATTCTCCAATTGATAAATGGTCAAAGGATATGAACAGGCAGTTTTCAGATGAAGAAATCAAAGCCATTTATGGTCATATGAAAAAATGCTCAAGGGGACAGCTAAGTGTTGCAGTGTCTGATAAGAGTACTGTCCCTGGATTCAGGAGGACCTGAGTTCAAATCTGGCCTCAGACACATAACACTTACTAGCTGTGTGACCCTGGGCAAGTCACTTAACCTCATTGCCTAGCCAAAAAAAAAAAGCAAGAAAAAATGCTCAAAAATCACTATTGATTAGAGAAATGCAAATTAAAACAATTTTGAGGTACTACCTCATACCTATCAGATTGACTAATGTAACAGAAAAGAAAAATGATAAATGTTGGAGGGAATGTGGGGAAATTGGGTCACTAATGTATGGTTGGTGGAATTGTGAATAGGTCCAGCCATTCTGGAGAACAATATGGGATTATGCCCAAAGGGCTATAAAATTGTGTATACCCTTTGACCCTGCAATATCACTACTGAGTCTATATCCCAAAGAGACAGAAAAAAAGTAGGGGGGAAGGACCTATTTGTACAAAAATATTTCTAGAAGCTCTTTTTGTGGCGGCCAAAAATTGGAAATTGAGGGGATATCCATTAAATGGGGAATAGCTGAACAAGTTGTGCTATATGATAGTGATGGAATACTATTGTGCTATAAGAAATGATAAGCAGGCTGATTTCAGAAAAACCTGGAAAGACTTATATGAACCGATGCCAAGTGAAGTGAGCAGAACCAGGTGAACATTGTACATAGTAACAGCAAAACTGTATATCAAACAACTGTGAATGACTTCAATACAATGATTGAAGACAATTCCAAAGGATTCATGATAAAAAATGCTATCTACCTCCAGAGAAAGAACTGATAGGATCTGAATGCAGATTAAAGCATACTACTTTCCACTTTATTTTTTCGTGAGTTGGTTTGGTTTTGTTTTGGTTTTTTTGGTTTGACTAATATAGAAATATGTTTTATACACATATAACCTATATCAGATTGTTTATCATGTCAGGGATGGGGGAAAAGAAGGAGAGGAAAGAGTAAATTTGGGACCTCAAATTTTTTTTAAAAAAGAATGTTAAAAATTGTTTTTAAATGTAATTGGGAAAAAATATATATATATACATATTAAACTGGTACACACTGTTCACACCTATATTTCAAGTTTGGAAATGCATATTTGCAAGCAGCAATACAAAAAAGTATCCATGAAGAATGCATAATCTCTGAAAATTATGAAAACATCCCTGCTACCATTACATTTCTAAATACAAAACTGACTACCATATTGTTGCTTCCAAGCAGCGAGAGAAGTTCATTTTCAAAACAGATAAATTCAGTCTTTAGGTGTGAATGGCATGAATGACAGTCTTTTAAAAAAATTTCTTAGTTGTTTAGGATTGTTAAGCATGCAAGCCTAGTGGAGGAGGGTCCACAAAGGAGCTGGGCTGGCTGAGGATGTCCAGTTTAGGCCAGAGCCGGGAAAGCCTCTGGGTCATCTACATCAGGGGCAGAAGCACTGGACTTGTCAGTTCTGCTGCCGGGGTTGGGCCGTCAGCCAAGTCCACGCCGGCCTTGCCCGCCTCTGCCGCCATGGCCCGGGCGACCAAGGTCTCCAAAACTGATCTCCAGCTGGGATGTGATATCATTGGCCGGCTTGCGGAAGTGATGATCCATCACAGATTCTTCGGTGTGAGCCTCCTCACTCTTGGACTTACGGAGCAGAAAGCCCTTCTTCCACTGCCCACTGGCACCCTCATTGGGTTTGAGGATATTAAATTTTACTTTGGCCCGGTCCTTGTTCTGAATTGCCTTCCACTCATCCAAGATCATCTCTTTGGGGTCCTCTTCCTTTACCTCTTCCACTTGTTTTCTTTATTTTCTGTATCAGCCACTGGGTGCTCTTCTCCTTCGGGGTCTCCTCGGTCACAGTGGTCTGCTCCAAGTCAGTCAACTTGTCTTTGACCGTTCCCAATTATGGGAGCCACTGCCACCACGCTTGTCCTCGTGCTTCAGGCCACTGAAATGTGAATGTGAGAAAGAAGATCTATCGCTTCCTCTGTGCCTATCAAATTCCCTCTTTCTACGAGAATCAAAACCATCTCCTCTGCTCATTCCACCGCCACCCCGACAGGTCCTCTTTCTCCAGGACCTCCAGGACCGCCACGACCGCGGATCAGCCAGTCAATGCTAGGCTTATCAACCGAAAATTCTCCTCCTTCACCCTTTTCTTCAATTGATTTTTCAAATCGTCGCTCACGAGGTGGTCGCCTTTCTGGTCTCCTGTCAATTGGTTTTCCTTCACCCTGAAGTTGCTGGTCAGTTCTTCTACCTGCTCATCTTATCCCTTCTTTCTTGTCCGCAGCGTTGGTGGCTGCGTTGGCCGAGCCGCTGGTGGCAGCGAGTTCTTGCGATCCTTCTGCGACTCCTTGCACTGCGGCTTCCTGGGCGCGCCCCCGCTGCCCTTGCCCGCCTGGGCCAAGGCCTGCGCCATGCTCTTGGGTCCGGCCCGCCGCTATCACCTCCTTCCTTCTTCTTGTTCTCGGCCACCTTCAGCACCTCAAAGGGGTCGAATTCGTCGTCAAATAGCTGGTCGAACCAGTTGGTGACAACGCAGCCGAAGCCTTCCTGCAGGTGGCCGGGCATGATGGGGCCCCGGCACGTTCCTCCACGGATTGCAGCGGGCCACGCCGAGCTGACGGTGCCTGCTTCAGCTCGTCCCCACCGGAAAAATATTTTTTAAAAAAGTTGGGAGATATCTATCAACACAGTAAATACCACCAGAAAAAAAATCTTTCAGAGAAGCTTCTTTTAACGATTTCCATGTCCCACAGGATCCCCACAGGCTTCACTGAGTTGATTAGGTTGAGAGTTTAAGCATTCAATGATCCTCTGCTAGAATGTTTTCTCTGGTTCCTGGCCATGTAAGTCACATGCTATGATGACACTACGCCATCTGAACTGCAGATAGAGAAAGCACAGCCTAGTACTTTCCTCTATTTTTTGCCCAATGATGAGTTTAACTCCCTTCCTGTTTTAAGCACCCTTACTAGCAAAGCCAACCTCCTAAAGCTTCCAAAGCAGTTACCAACATACACCAAAAGCAACTGGGAGGAAGAGGAAAAAAAAAAAGAGGTAATATCATTTATGTTAGAGATCAAATATATAGTGCTTTGGGTTTCTTACAAAGCCCCATAGAAATAGGGTGCTTATCTCTACCAACCAGCCAATGTGACATAAAAAAACTCAGCATTCTTCTCTTGCTGAATCATTACCCACCCCCAACCCCCAAAGGAGGAAAAAAAAAGCAGGGAGATGAAGCTTCAGCTCCTTCACCTTCAGAGCCTGGGCATAAGGAACACTGATTTCTAGAAATGGATAAATAAAACCAAATTCCATTATTAAATTAAATAATAAAATGTTTCCTCCTTATACAATTTCTTCCCTGTAATTTTTTTTTTACTCTAGTCACATAACCAGAGCAAAAAGGAGTATTGAAGAGGTGGCATGGTAATGTATTTTAAGTAGGAAGGAGGAACAAGGAAATGAGACTGGAGAAGTGGGTCAAGGGGAAAAAAAAGCCTCAGTCACTGGAATGAGGGAACAAGGAAATACACACTGATAGATGCTATCACTATGTACTGGTAAAGCAGGTCCCATGACTTGATAGTAACAAAATTCTTTGTGAGCCACACTTTGCTCCTTTCACAATCATCAATTATACAAAAACATAATAGAGGAAAAAACTTATGAAAAATTAATGGAAAAAAACACCAATGACCATGTTTTGCTTAATTTTAACTTTGAATAATATGGATTCAAATACATGCAGCCAGTTCAGGGGATTCATGATTTGCATTAATTGTGACCTAGCTGTAGTTCAGGCAACTGGTGATGGGGGCCTGAATTAAGATGGTGGCCTTTGTAATAGACAGACATGAGAGATGTTGATGACATTCTACCTCCACCTTGACAACTGATTATATATTTCGGGAGGGGGTGAGGTAGAGTCAAGAACTGAAGATGAAGGAGGTTCTGAACCTGGGTGAGTGGAAGGTAGGTGATGCTATCAACATAAATAGGGAAGCTCAGAAGAGGGGCTGAGGTTGAGAAAACACATTATACAGATGATATGGATTCTGTTGGTAAAAATTCATTATGATTACAATAAAAAGTCTTTATTCTTAACGGATTCAATTCCCCACTTAGTATTCAAGAAAGTGAAAACACTGAATCCCTTCAATAAAGAAAGGAGAAAATTTTGGTGTAAGTCTTGAAAACTAACAGAAAGTTGTTCCTAAAATATTGTCACGTTCCATATTATAGGATCATACGTCATAAGATCATAGATTTTGAACCTTAATTAGTTAATATAGACCTTGCTTCCCCAAACCCCATTTTACAGATAGGAAACTGAAGACCAGAGAAGTTAAGCAATTTGCCCAAGGTCAGACAGTACACTAAGTGACAGAGCCAAGATTTGAACCCAGGCCCCTTGACTCCTAATACACTCCCTTTCCACTGTAATATTCTGTGCCTCTAGCTACAAATTCTACCATGCATTATTACTTTGGGAGCTCAGCATTATAGCATTGAGGAGGGGGAGAAGCAAACTTACGATTTCCTCAGTGGGTCAACTCCCAGAATAGAAACTCTCTCTCCACTGATAGAGATCATAGTTAATTTGTCTTGGAAAATTGTGTAGGGTACTAAATTGGTTAAGAGGTTTGCCCATAGTCATACAGTTTAGCCATCATTATGATGATAAGGTCCTTATATATTTTTATGCCTATATTAAAAATAATCCTTATGTACAAAATTCTTCCATTCCCTTCCACCCCCAATAATAGTAATATTCAGGCACAGCCTACCTAAGTTTGATCCCAATCAACAATTCTTGATATGATCTTCTGTTTTGTGTATCATGTTTTGAAGAGTACATGGAAAAGATGGAGAACATGCAGAGAACACAACACAGGATCACAGATTTAGAGCTGAAACAGGCCTTATGGACCATCTCATTCAATATCTGCTTTACAAATGAAGACCCTATTGTGAGCACAGGTTAAATTACTTGCCCTTGGTCACACAGAGAGAGGGGCAGGCAGGACTTGAAACCAAGCCCTCTGATTCCAGATCCAGTGCTCTTCTACTGTATCAACTTGTGACCAGGATGGTAAAGAACCTCCAGGTTCATGACATGTAAGTGGTGACAGTTAGCCTAGAATAAAGAAAAGGGGGAGGAGAGTAGAAGATGGGGAGCACTAATAACTGCCTTTAAGTGTCTGAAAGGCTATCACCTGGAAACCAAGTAGAAACAGTAAAGGGTGCAAATTGCAAAGGAACCAACTTCTGCCTTTCTTTAACTACAGGCAGAATAGGCTGCCTCTGGAAGATAATAGGTCCCACCTCATTAGTGGTTCTTAAAGAAAGGGCGAAAACATTGTTTTACCATAACATTACTAACACACTCTAACCAAACTCTATCACAGAGTGGCAAAAATCATTGTTTAAAAACAGGCAGCCAAAACACAAATGAGTCCAAAGGCCATTTATAGTTGCATTTTTAAAAAGTATCTTTCTTGATCTAGAGCAAGATACTGGTTGCTTAATGGAAAGAAACCTTACGATAAAATTTTAAAATATTCCATTTAATATTAATGACATGAGAACAGTGACTAAAACAGAATGTTAGGTTTAGGAGGGAACCAAAAATCATCTAATCCACAGATACTAAACTCAGCCCCTACTTGTCTCAAGCAGCACAAGAATGCTGCCCAAACCAGACCAAAATGTAGTCGGGAAATGTTCGACAAAACAAAAAAAAAGTATTATGTGACATAGATACTATTCATTTTTGTTTCCTAAATTCCTATTTGAGTTTTATTGATCTAGTCCAACTTGACAAAGGCACTCTACAATAGATAACAAGTGATCATTCAGCTTCTGCATGAAGACCTCAAAGGAAGAAAAATTCACTACACATCAAGGCACCACACTCCCATTTATGGATACCTCTGTTAGGAAGTCACATTAAGCCTAAATTTTCCTTTGCACAGCTTTCACTCATTACTTCTAATTCTGTCCTCTGGGGCTAAGCAGCAATAAGTCTAATTCCTCTTAGACTTGAGGACCCCTCAAACTCAAATGTGTTTTGTCATGTATCCAAACATTGACTCAGCTATCTGGTTGATCTACATCAGATTTACAGATATAACTCTGAGAAAAGAATGGAATGTTCAGAAATTCTACATGGTTCATTCATGAAAAAAAATTGTTATACTCCATATCTAGTATACTTGTCAATTACATATCATACAGGTGAGGATAGCACTGTGGCACCTTGCAAACAAAAATTTTAAAGATATTTTAAAGGATTTAGAGTTGGGAATATCTTTAAAAATCACCTAGTTCAAACCTTCATTTTACAGATAAGGAAACTGGGGCCCATGGAGATAAGCTGAATTGCTTAAGGTCACACAAGTGGTATGTAGCAGATTTGAGATTCAAACACAATTCTTCTGATAACAAACACAGTGTTCTTTTCACAATACCACACTCCTTGCCCAAGAAGCAGGTTTATTCAAATATGAAAATCATTGTTCATTCCCAGTTGATATCTGAAGTATGACAGCTCAGTTCCTCTCTTCTGTGGTTCATATAGCTAATTGGGAGTCTTTCTCCCATAAATTATAGTTAATTGAGTCTGGGGCTAACATTCCAATGTATGGGATTGATACTGGGCTCCTCACTGTGATGCTATTTCCACGTTTGCTGTCCTCTGAAATGTTCCTAGCTGACTTCTTCAATTAATCTACCTTTTAAAACTTGGATTACTTCCCCATCAGAGGCATTTTTCATTTCAAAATTGGAATTTGTTCCTCTATGAGGTCAAGGAACAATGAAATCACAAATAGAAACCAAGAGAAGCTTTCCCAGGATCAGAAATAAAAACGCATGTCCGCCTTTCAAAGCCTCAGGATGACTTTAAGATGGTTTAATATTTTATGCAAATCGATCTTATTGTGACCTCTTTGATCGGGCTGTTCTTTCCAATGATGCAGATGGCGATTCATCCATTCCTCTCCATTCTGTGAAGATTCTTGTCCATGTGTTTCCCTCTAAGTTCACCAGAAAGGATCAACCTCACACGCTCATCTCCTCCTGACTGTAAAAAGAGTGTTTGGGAGGTCCTAAAATCCAAATATTAGATTTAACCTATCACTATTACATAAGACAGAATTTAAGCATTTTGAGAAAATAATCAAAGTTTAGATTTAGGCCTAGGAGATGGTGGCGAAGCCATTATAAGAAGAAATATCAAGACAGTTACATGGATGAAGGTAATCAAATTTTTGTACAGGTACAAGATAGAGAGAAAACAATGGTGTTACTGCCTGCAAATTTCCCATTTACAGGCTTTAATATTTTTTTTAAGCTTTCTAAGATATAGAAGAAAATAAAGGTTTTGATGATAAACAATTGGGTTCTGGATTCATTCTTGAAGCTTAACTGATTTTGTCACTAGTAATTTCTTTAAATAGATTTTCTTTCTTTCTTTCTTTCTTTCTTTTTTGGAGGCAATCAGGGTTAAGTGACTTGCCCAAGTTCACACAGGTAGTAAGTGCCTAAGGTTAGATTTGAACTCAGGCCCTCCTGACTCTAGACCCTGTGCTCGATATACTGTGCCACCTAGCTGCCCCTTTCAATAGACTTTCATCTCTATTCTAGCTAATTTATTCAAACCTGTTCTAATACCTAATGACAATAGCAAAGGAGATTCAAGCTTTTAAGGACTTATTTTCATCTACCATAGAATTAAGAAAGTGGCAAAATATTATTATTCACTTGTTTCTGGTGAAGTTTAACTCAGTGCAGGGTATGCTCCTACAAAAGGAAGGGATAGGACCTTCTGATGGCCAACTCCATCCATGTCTGCCATTTCACAGAATCTGCACCCATTTCATCAATCTTAACCAAAACCCTTCAGCGTATACACTTCATCCTAATCCTTCTAAATTTCTTAAGTATTTTAGGTACAAGAACCTTAATTCTAAAAATCTTCTCTGACTTCAGCCTCTTCGTAGGACTTACCTGGTTTGCTTCTCAAGGCCACCCCAACATCTACTTCGGATTCTCAACAAATTCAATTTCTGCTGGCTGTGGAGCACCCTAGGGCTCTCACTGTAGTCTCCTACTTTCTCAAAGCACAAATCTTGAACAAAGTGTTCTTTCTATTCACAGAACTTAACTACCATTTGGTATGCTTTCTTTTGGTCAAATATTTGAGCAAAACACTGTGTGCTGAGATAACAAAAATATGTAGCCCCTATCCTTGGGTAACTTTTAATCTAGGAGATATTAGATATGCACATCATAACTAATACAAAGCAGAATATAATGACTAACCTAAGAGATATGAACAAATTGACATGAAAGTACAGAGAAAGGAGAAAGCACCTTTGAGTTGGGAGATGATGGTCAAAGAAGGTTTTGTGGAAGAGAGGGCAACAAAGTTGAGTCATAAAAGAATTCTGATAGGTGGAGATGGTGGTGAAGTCATTATGAGGAGAAATATCATGGCAGTTACATGGAAGAAGCACACATCTGCAAATCTCTGAATTCTGTGATTCAGTATGATTCATCTATTTGGCTGCATATACATGGAATCAAATCTGAAAAATGTAAAAAAAAAAAACTTTTGGGGTCCCTACACAACTAAGATATTTTGGAATAGTCAAGAAAACATTTCTATGACATGGGCTGCTACATGTTACATGCTAAACTGCACTTAACCAGCCAAAGGACCCAATCTCAAACAGAATACACAGATTAAACCAAATCGGCTACCAACATGGCTGAATCCTTCAATTTCAACAACAACATCTTCAGCCTCTTGAAGACCATGAAATTAACAATCTATCCCTCCACTTTCAATTTGTTTTTGCTGTTACATAGATGAAGCATGTGTCTTATAAGATGATTCAAATAAAATATCCTTTCTGAAATTCCTATTGAATGTGACAAAGTCAGGGATGTTCATCTTCCATCCATGATATACCTGTACTCTGCTTCTTCATCCAAGAGGATCAAAGCCACTTTATTTTTATCTCAAGCACAAAAAAAATCTTAGAGTATTTTCTGACTCAATGCCTTTCTAAATATAACATATTTAATCTTACCGGAAAATTCTGTCTTCCCCCCTCCCTACCCCCAATTCCCCTGATGCTTCCTTTCTGTACCTTTTCCTCCCTTTTTGCTTCCTTCTCCATTTTTCTCCCTTGCTCTCATTGCAGCACGGAAGTGATCCTGGAATCCTGAGGTATAGTGCAAATGCCCCTGGACCAAAGTAAGAAGACTTGGAGTATGGCCTAACTCAATTTGCAGAGGATCGTCACCAGAAGGTTAACTGACATCAAGATAAAGAAAATTTGAGGTAACAGCAACTCACAAAGACCATCTCAATAAGACATGGAGGCATCATGTGATCCATAAGGATCCAAAGGAAGGAATGAGCCACCTGTATGAGCCACGAATCATCTGAAGAATTAAAGTAGGGTGACTGGTCACTTGTATTACTACCTAATTTCTTTTCCTCTGCTAGACATGTTCATTTTCCCATTCTTCTAAGAGCTTCTTCCGAGTTACTCTCTCCATCACTACGTTCTTTTCTGCAGATATTCAGTTATGACCAAGATACTCAACCCTTACTTTTAAAACCATTAATCAGACCAACCAAGCTTGAAGCAAGAGCAAATCAGATGACCTCTTAGGCTCTTCTCAATTCCTACTTTAGAATCCTCCATCAGTTTGCTTTCCTGATCACTTAGCTGGCAGGCTTCTTCAATATCTTAGGGATAAAAATATGTCTGCTACTCAGCCTTCTCCCAGATTTCACTCAATTAATAAAACACTTTCCTTGGCCCAGCTTGGCAAGTTCATAAAGCCTTCCCTGATTATATAATACAGAGAGAAGGGACCAGAGGGAAATATTCCCAGGGTCTCTTGCACTCAGGATACTATAATACACATCTAGCTTTTTACTATTTCCCCCCAACACTTGTCTCCACATATTTTGTACTAGTCTCTCAGATTATACATCATAGAAGCACAAAACATTAGATCTGGAAGGGATTTTGGAGATAATCTACTCTATCCCTGTCATATGACAGATGAAGAGAGTGAGACTCAGGCAAAGTGCCTGAGCCCCCAAATCTACTCTTCTTTCCACCTCACAATGCTGTCTGTCAATGCCTAACTAGAGAAACGGAATCTCTTTCTATTGCTCCTTATGGCAATGAACAATGCCAAGTGGCAAGAGGTAATTAATAAGCAATTAACTGGAGGGAAATAACTCTCCGAAGCAAAATTATATCAGTTACAACACGTTTTCTATAGTTTTATGGGTAAAACCTTTAAGAAGCAAAGCTACAGTGAAATGGAATATTTTAAGGATGTGTGGACAGGTGGTTCAGATCCCACCAGTGAGTGAAGATTTGCCAAACATTCAGGGCACATGTGACTAGTGAGCTGGTGCCATCATCTTCTATGGAGAAGATGCAAATTCAACATAAGCTACTTGCGTCTTGCAAGTAGTTAAGAAAAGCAGAGATTAAAGTCATTCTGCTTCACAATTTGACTTGATTAGTTTACATAATCTCATGAGGCAAAAAGCCTTGGAATTTTATTGCTTAAAACATCTGATTTCTACTCGAGCTATTCTGGAAAAGAAAAAAAAATTACTCTGAAAGCTTCACTTCCTTCAGATATTCTTAAAGCCAGATTTAAAGAATGGCTTTAAGTTAACAGTAAAGGGAATGTTCCCATTCACTTCTTCTGTGTAACAAAACTGATTTATTTGGTGGTCCTTCCTTTCTCCTCCCTGATCTTGGGTAGTTTATTAGAAAGAACACTAGCATACATAGCAAAATACTGTGTGCTTTCAACCTGGGCTCTATGGGACTTCGTCTCTGTCTCAGTTTCCTCATTCTTACTACTAAGAGATTGGATTTTGAATTACAACTCACATTGATATTATAGTTTGTGGTTTTAAAAAGCCCTTTTAACCAGACCTATGATTTCTTCAGTGTAAGGAACTCCTAGGGAAGAAACTTCCCCCATTAATACAGACTTGCACCTATTCTCCAACTTAGCTTTAGAGAGATGTCTGAGGCACTGAAGTTAAATGTTTTGCCCAGGAAGGATCACACAGTCATTAAAAGTCAAAACACGGGACTTCAACTCAGACCTTCATTTTGGCTACATCCCTGTTTTACAGATGAAGAAACTGAAGCACAGAGAGCATAAGCCTGTGCCCAAAGTTACACTGGTATAATAAAGATCTTGGGATGTGCCCCTGGTTCCCACGCCTCCAAATGTAGCGTTTTTTTCCACAATACCTCAAGATGCCTCTGGAGGTGGTGTCTAAAGTACATTCCACCTCTAACATTCTATAATTCTATGTATTAATAAGTTTTTTGGGGGACAAAACAGTGATTTTATTGCTGTAAGGAACTTATGGTGAGGAAATCCCTTTTCACCAATGAACACCTGTTAACTATCATACATTTTATATAATCAGGGGCACTTAATGCGTGACAGTCATATCATCCATATATAGCAGAAGGGGGATTTTAATCTCTGTCTTCCTGACTGAGGATGGCTCTCTGTCCAGTACACCATTCAATCTCTCCTACACTGCTACGTAGTCATTACTTAAGAGTACAGTGTTTAATGTGGTTTGAGTCTATGTCAGTTTTTTTTCTTCTCTGTGGCCATATATATAAACACCTGCATTTCCATGCCTTTGTGAATTGGCATAATTATCTTCTACATAGGAAATCCAAACGCACAAAGTGAACTAGGTGAGAGAGATGCTGGGTCTGAGAATACACATTAACTCTATCAGAGAAATGAAAAGGCACATACTCTACACGTGGTCCTAAATGTTATTACATATAAAGGACATCATCATCATTATTATGTTTATTACCCTATATGTAATGTGAATTTGCTAATATGTGTACATGTTGTTTCCCCTGATAGAAGAGAAGCTCTTGAAAGCAGGAACTAGTTTATTCTGGTCTTCATATCTCAGCACTTAACACAGTGTTAGGCACACACAATGTTTGTTGGTTGACTGCTGGTTGCCATCTCTGATAAACAATGAAAGAGGAAAGCCAGGGAACTAACAGGCTGTGGGCCCAGGAAGATTCAGGAATGAATTGGAAAATGTCATACCCCCCAGTATAAAAAAACTGAGGTTCAAAAGTCACATTTGACAATTCGTGAAGCCAGAGAACAGAGAATCACAAACAGCTGGAATAGGACTTAAAAGTCATCCGGTCCATCCTCCAAATTTTACAGATAAGAAAATTGAGGCGCAGTGAGTCAAAATGATTTGATTAAAATCACACAGGTAATAAGTAGAAGAACTAGGATTTGAACTGGCTCCAAATTTTGCACACTTTCCGTTGTACAACACTGCTTCTTGCTGTCCAGGTGAACTGCTCACTCCTATTATGCGAGAAGGGCAGTTAAGACTTAGAGCCCTAGCCCATACCAGATCCTCCGATGTTCTCACAAAACATGGGTAGGATAGATTACTACAAGGAAGAAAATACCAAAGGACACTTCCTGATGATGAGACAGCATAAATGACCAGGAAGTGCCACAAATAACATCAACTTGTTTATGTCTTGATATCGATCAGCCTTGCAAAAATACCAAAATAATTCCCCTGCTCACAATTTATTTTGAACTGATTCTTCTTTCTCATGGATGATACCCATCTAGAAAACAGGAGACAACAGCTTGCTTTATTTTTCATGAGGTATAAATTGTTCTTTGAGCAAGCAAGAAATAATCAACTGCAAAGCTGACGCTGAAAGAATACTGAGATTTAATATTACAACCATGGCAGAAAGAAAGAATAGGAAGTCTCTGGCACTTTTGAACATGGGAAAACACACCAGATGATGTAGGACTCTCCATGAGGCTCATGAGGCCTGCTGTGTCAAGGTTCTGTCATGCCTTCAGTATGGCAGATTGGTGCCCTAGTCACAGGTCACCACTCAGAAGATAGGCTTTGAGCATATAAAGGCTTATGAAGGACAAAAGGTGCTTGTGCAAATCAACAGTACCTTCAACTTCATAAGACAGAACGATCTTGTTTGGATTTTCTTATTTCTCTCTACTCTAATTTTCAAGTCTAGGATTAAGGTGAAACTAGAAATTACTCACAACAAGTACGATAGTTCCATGCTGTTTCTCTGGTGGTATCTTGTTCCACGGCAGCCTGCCTGTACTTAATTCTTCCTCTAGCCATGGAAGATTTTATTACTAAGAGCTCAAATGCTCAAGTTGGATCTTGGCCATTAGATTCTAATGCCTGTAGACTCTGTCTCTACTCCTTTCCCTGACTTAATTATATCTTAGTCACCTGGCTAGATGGCAGCCAGGGTAATTTTGCCTTGGGGAACTCAAGAGCAAAGTCATTCTGGACCTAAAGTCAGGTTGCCCCAATATGCAGGAGGTAAGGAAAATTCCCACAGTTTTTGGCACTAGCTAAGTATGGTGAGCAAAAACAGTCTACTGCTGCTTGGTTCCTTCCTGTCCTAGAGAAATGAATGTTGGCTGCAATCTGTCTGGCTTTTGTTCCTGTTACTCTTCTGAAATTGCATGCTCAAAGGTCAAGAATTTCCTCATCATCAGATCCAATGGCTGCCTTGATCTCGCCTTCATCCTCTGACACTTCTGCAATGATAGTCATTATTTACTAACCACAGTCTTTGTGGAACCCTCCCTTCCCTTGGTCTCTATGATGTTAGAATAGCTTTCATTGCATAGTGTTTTAAGGTTTACAAGGCTCTTCATATATATGTTCACTCATTTGATCTTTATAAAACCTCATGACATAGGTACTACTATTCCCTTTTTATGGGTGAAGAAACCGAGGCTTCGATGGGTCAAATGATTTACTGAGGATTATATGAGCTAGCAGGCATCTGAAAGGTGACTGAAGCTCAGGTCTTCCTGACAAAATTCAGCTCTCTGTTCAAGAGGTTATGTTTTGGTTTTCCTTTCACCTACCTCCTTTATAGGCTCCCTTTTACATAACGCCCCTTCTCCATTGGTATTCTTCAAGATTCAGGCCTTGGTCCTCCTCCTTCAGAGGCTCTCTCTAGTCAGAGGCTCACCCAATCCCATGTTTTAACCACCGCCTCTACACAAACAATTCTCCAAGAGGTCTCTCCAACCTTAATCTTTGCCTCAGCTGTCAGTTCCATAATGTCCTATGGGAATCTTCCCTTGGATGTTCTATAACCTTGAATTAAACATGACTAAAATCAACCCAGTATCTCTCGGACAAAACCACCGCTCACTCATACTCAGGCTCATTGGTCTCTCCTTGTTGATATTCCCAAAATAAGACTGACACACACACACACTCTCTCTCTCCCACTTAAAGCTATCACCATTTTCCCAGTGAATGTAGATTGGTTCCTCCACCTTCTTCCCACATTTAGTCAATTACTAAAACCACTGGATTCTCCTCTGTAATGTTTCTGCCCTCCATCATTTTCTTTCCATTCTTACTGTGGTTATTGCCCTTACAACCTCATATTTGGATTATGTTAAGAATCTTTAGATTAGCTTTTGGTGTCTAGTGTCTTCCCCCTCTTGACCAATTCTGTTAGATGCTTTTTCCAAAACACTATTTTTGTCAATATATCAATCAGTGCCTTTCTCAAAAAGCTTCAAAAATCAGAGGATCAAAGATGTAGAGCAGGAAATAAGCTCAGAAGTCTTCTAGACAAACCCCCTCAATTTCCACATTAAGCAAAAGACTCAAAGAGACAAAATGACTTGTCTGATGTCCAAGAGGCAGAAAGCAAATCAAGACAGAGTCCCAAGCCAGGCCCCTGTGTCTCCAAATTTAACGTTCCTTCTACTGTTTCCATTTCTGTTCAGGGGATCACCACTCATCTGGTCACCGCATATGCATCCTAGATTCTCCAGTCCCCTTCATATCACATTGACAATTAGTTGCCAAATCTTATTGATTCTACCTCCACCACTCACATCTGTCCCCTTCCTCTATTCACACAGCCACTACCCTAGTTCAGTTACTTATTACTTCTAACTTCAATTACTCTGATATATTCCCAACTGGCCTCTGACCTTTTAAATCCATCCTTCACATAACTGCTAAAGTCAAATTCCTAAAAGACAAGTGCGAATATGTCATTCCAGTGGCTCCCTATTGCCTCTAGGATCCAATACAAAGTCTCCCATGTGGAACTGTGGAACTGAAAGCCTTTCATAATCTGGCTTCCATCTCACTTTCCAAAGTTAGTATGCATTACTCCCTTTTATGTGCTCTACAGTCTAGCCAAACTGCCCTGCCTTCTGGCCCTCACATATAACATTGCCCTACCCCTCTCTCTGCCTTTGCACAGCAATCAATAAACATGCATTTATTAAGCACTTAAAATGTGCTAGACACTATGCTGGGTGTGGGTGATACAATGATAAAAACAAAAAATCCCTGTCTTCAAAAAGTTCACGTTCTATTGGTGGAGACAACATGTACATATATCAGCACGTGCAGAATACAAAATAATACAAGGTGGTGGTGGGGGCACTAAAGGCAGCTGGGGGAATCAGGAAAACTTTATGTAGAAGGTGGTGCTTGAACACTATTTTAAATGAAGGAAGGGATTCAATGAGGCTGAAGAGGGCCACGTATTACAGGCAAGGGGGATAGCCAAAGCAAAAGCATGGAGAAAGGAAGAAAATGTTATGTGTGCAACACAGCCTAAACTGACCTTATCTCCCACTACTCCCAACATAAAATCTTGAGTCCATTCAGGTTTGATCTTGTCACTGTTCCTCCCAAACAAACATACATCACATAAAGCCTACTTCAGTACTTTTTTTCCCTATAAAATGCTTGTCTCCCACTTTCCTCTTCACTTATATTCTTCCCATCCTTTGAAGCTGAGATGGAGTCCATCTCTTCCATGAAACCTTCCTTAAATCATTCCAGCCCAGAGTCATCTTTCTTCTTTTAAGATCCTGTGGAACTTACTGCCTGTACCAACTATTTGGCAATGCCCATATACCATCTTACTGCATTAGCTGACTTTCACATGTGGGTCATGTTAACTTTTCAAAGATATTAACTGGTAACCTGGAAATGCATCTCATACTGCTGCCTAGAGTCCCCCCCTGCATCGTAGTACAGGGCTCTGTACTGATCGCTCAACATATATTGTATTAATTGTGTCCAATATGATGTGATATTTGCAATGTCTCATTATTTCTTCTTTCTGGTTAAATTCAATAATCACTTAAGACAATCACAATACTATATGAGATTTGGTTATATTTTAAGACAACTCTAGTTTCATGAAATATGCCAATATATAATTTTACTTTAGTACAAGTCCAGAGCTAAAAACATATAAAAGAAATCTTCAATGTTTTGGCAAGATGTAGAGCTGAATGTCCTTCTCGTTATTCATAATTAAATTCAGAAGAGACTTGGGTTCCATTTTATGATCAAGCAATAGGAAAATAATTTTAAAATATTTCCACTCTGGCAGAACCCTATCATATTTGCTGCTACTTCCTCTTTCCCTGGAGGATGGCCTTATAAAGATTTTAGTTTAAAGTTTAAAGATACAAGAGGTGATTATATGACAGGAGATTCCTCTCCATTTCCCATTGTAATGGAGAAGATAACAAAAAAAGAAAGAGTAAATCTATATGCATGACAGAAAAAGGTTCATCATGTTTTCTTGCTTGTTCCACTCCTATATCAATCAACCAAAGAATTTTTTTCCTCCAATTACTGATGATATATTTGGCACTATGCTTGGCACTTTAAGGTATCAAGATTCAAAAGGAGTTTATAATCTATTTGGGGAGCCAAGACACACATGAGGCAATCAGTGAACAAGATAGTACACAAACCTTTGAAGTGGATAACAATAAATAAATAAATGAATGAATGAATGAATGAATGAATTGGGTAACAGACAATTAGAGAAAAAGCCAGTATCTCAGAAGGTACTAACATCATAGTACTAACAGTGATGTAAACTGAGTCATAGAGAAGATTTTTACAAGAGGAAGCAGAACTTAAGCTACATTTTGAAGAATGAGAGAACATTCTGGATGAAGTCAGATTTAACTGTAATTGTATGAATTGTTTATTCAACTAACAAATATTTGAGTGCCTAACAATGTATTGAGATATATAAGGAAGGTAAGATACAATTCCTATTGAGGAATTTTCAATTTAGCAATCATTCAAAATGAAAACACTATTGATACACATTTCCAAAGCGTTAAATTTATCACTGAGGCTCATATAAATTCATTTTTGAAAAAATTCCCATAGTAATCTCTTCAGTTGTCCTTACTCATTAAAGTATAAAAAAATAATAGCTACATTCATATCAAACAAGATGGCTAACAATTATATAGTGTTTTGAGGATCCCAAAGTACCCTAAATGCATTCCCTCATTTCAGAGGTGGTGACAGTGGAAGATGATCACTGATCTGGGAGTCAAAGGATTTAGGTTCAAATGTTATCTTTGATGCTTTCTATTTGTAAGAACTTAGACAAATAAGTTCAAGTTGGACTCTCTGGGCTTGTTTCCTCATCTGTAAAATAAAAAGGTTTGACCAAATGACCTTTACAATCCCTTCCAGCTCTAAATCTTCAATCTTCACAATGATTCCTGAAGTAGATACTATTTTACACAGGTAGAAATTGAAGGTCAGTAATGTAGTGACTTGCTTAAGGTCATAAAGCTAACGAGTCAGAAGCAGGAAAAACAAAAGTGATTTTCCATCAATATTGCACTTTTCTTTCTTTAGAACTTTGAATGATTCAATTTCAAATGTCCTTCTACCTTTATAGGACATGAAGAATAAGAATTCTGCCTGGCTGGATCCCAAAGAGATCATACAAATAGGAAAAGCACCCACATGTACAAAAAATTTTATAGCAGCTCTTTTTGTGGTGGCAAAGAATTGGAAATTGAGGGAATGCCCATCAATTGGGGAATGGCTGAACAAGTTGTGGTATATGAATGTAATGGAATACAATTGTGCTATAAGAAAGGATGAGTAGGCAGACTTCAGAAAAACCTGGAAAGACTTGTATGGACTGATGCTGAGTGAAGTGAGCAGAACCAGGAGAACATTGTACACAGTAGCAGCCACATCGTGCAATGACTATGTTGATAGACTTAGCCCTTCTCAGCAATGCAAGGATTTAAGACATCTCCAAAGGTCTCATGATGGAAAATGCTATCCACACCCAAAGAAAGAACCATGGAGTTTGAATGCAGATTGAAGCATACTATTTGCTATTCTTCTGTTTTGTTTTGTTTTCTCTTTCTTGTGGTTCCTCCTATTGGTTCTAATTCTTCTTTGCAACATCACCAATGTGAAAATATGGATAATAGGAATGTATATGTATAGCCTACATCAGATTGTGCGCTCTCTTGGGGAGGGTAGTGGGGAGGGAGGGGGAAAAATTTAAAACTCAAATGCTTATGGAATTTATGTTGACAAAATAAATTGATAATAAAATTAAAAAAAGAATTCTGCCTGGAACAAAAACTTTTCCTTCCTTTTGGGGTGTATTCACATCACCTGTCTTTTAGTTCTCAAAGGGCTGCTGATAAAACCATCAAAAACCATTGTTTCTTGTCCTCACAAGAGCCTGTCACAAGTAGAACCATAAACTGCTAGTTAATGCAACCTTACTATCTTCCCTGCTCTTCTGGTTCCCAGAAAGTTTAAAAGACTTAGTTGTGACCTATTCAAATACTTAAAAAGGCCAAGATATGTTAATTCCACAATCAGACTTTCAGAACTGGAAGGGACTGCAGCAAGCCAGCTAGTCCAACCCATACCCAAAAAGCTGCATCAGCTCAGGCAGCTAGCAAAAGGAAGTCATTGGAACCAGGTTGCTTCGAAAGCTGCCCCTAGATCTAAGATCCTAGGTCCTATTTATTCATGAGCCTAAAACGTACCAAGAAAAACATTTGATCAATTTCAACTCTACATAAAGAAAGGCACGCCCTACAGAAGAATTGCTAATTACTAGATAGCCAGAAACCAGCTATAAATAAAACTGAATTATATAAATTATATAAATAAATACAACCAATTAGCTACAGCCAACATTCTATTCATTTATTAGGCATTTGTGTGCTGGGGACCGACCTATGTACCAGGGATACAAAAACAATCATGGCCCTGAAGGAGTTTATATTGTCTTGTACAAATGCAACTTGTACATGCACATGATACAAAATAAATATCAAGAAAATACAATGTAATTTCAAGAAGGAATGAAGACTAGCTACTGGAAAGGAGATGGAAATCCAGAAAGGCCTGATCTAGGAGTGAGTTAGGCTGTGCTTTAGGAATCCTAAAATGCAAAGGCGAAGGAGTGCTCATTCCAGACGTAGCAGGATGACCTGTGAAAAGATGCTGAGGCAGGAGATGTGATTTTGCACGTAGGAAACAGTAACAGGCCAGTTTGACAAAAAGTTTGCAAAGCGAAGAAGGGATATGAATTGAGAAAGGTAGGTGAGGATTCAAATGTGAATGGAGTAATAATTATAATAAAATTATAATAATCATAATATATAATAATATAATAATTTTCTTTCTCTTTTCTGGACTGCTTACCCTCTACCTTAGGTTATAAGGCCTAAGGAGAGGGTTGTCTTTTTTTAATTAAAACCCCTCTACCAAAGTCTTCTGAAAGCTGCTTCCTTGTTATCATAGTATGACTAAATTTCCTCTTATTTCCCATAAAGAAGATCATCCTCAGGGCCATATTAACTGCTTAGACAGGACACTGGCTTAGCCTTTGCTGAATAATAAAGTTGATTTTTTGTTTGTCTTTTAAATGAGGAAATTCTATAGAAGTAAGTTAAAAATTGATGGCGCTTAGTAAATTATTTAGAGTTTGTGAATAAGGGGGTCAGTGAGAGAAGTTGCCGTTAGATTGAGTCACTTGCAATTAGGTCAACAAGATGCTGCCTTCAATCCCTAGGTTAAGCCACAACCTTGGGGCAAGAGTCAATTAAGGCACAGAAAAGACTTGCAGAATTTGGGGTAACTGTGTCTAAAGCTTGTTTTCTCTCATCCTGTTTTGTTTGCCAATGAGCTGGTGCTGCATAATAAAACACAGCACCTGCCCCTCCCAAAACTGTCTTCAGTATAATCCACAAGATGATGTCATTTTTAGTGACAAACACTTGGTAAGTAGTACACAAGTAGGTGATGCCCCTGGTATCAGCCAAATCAAGCCCCCTGGGCTTAACACAAACTGTCATCCCCAGAAAAACAACACATGATTTGGTCCACTGAAAAGAAAATAAGCCAAATTCACCTCACATCCAAATAGATAAAAGTGACTTAAAAAAAAAAAGATCCTGAAGGTGTGAGGGGAGCACAAAGTCACTGCTGGTAAAGCTATGAATTAGTCCAACTATTTGGAAATAAATAAGAAGTCAGTAGGCTATTCATGATCCAGTGATCCCATTACTGGACATATAACCCAAGGAGGTCAATAACAGGGGGGGAAATTCCTCTATGCAACGAAATATTCAATGTCAAAAAGCAATCAAAATGGATGCCTGTTGAGTGAAATTGACTCAAAAGATCTTGGTCCAAGGATATAAACTGAGTATTATTATCTTGTTATAAGAAACTGAAAGAAATGTGGGCAGACCCATATGGATTGATGCAGTGAACCAAGCAGAACCAAGGATACAATATACACAGGACAGAAATGTAAATAATATCATGAAAAAGCAGAAGAACTCTGATGAATTATAAGGAACAATTTTGGTCTTAGAGAAGTGATATACAAGAACACTTCTTCCTCTTAGTAGGGAGGGGGTGACTTTGGATGTGTGATGAAGTAAATGCTGTCCATGTTGTGTTAGCTGGTTTACTTAAATATTTTTCTCCATTCAAACGAGGGCTCGATATGGAAAGCAGTAGAGAAAGCTAAGGAAAAAAGGCAATACAAATACAAAAGGCAACCACAAAACTTTTAAAAAATAGCAAAAACAAAAACAAATCCTAAAACAATCTGGAAAAAGTCAGGAGTTTTTAAGAGTCATGTACTAGCTTTTACTTTGATAAGTTGTCCCAATGTTGATATATGGAGATGAAGATAAACTCATCTCAAATTACCACCCTCCCCACCCACCCCTGGCCCCAGGTTGGGAGAGTTTCTTCATTTCAAGGTTAACAGTAGTTATAAACACATTAAGTTTCCTTATTTTCTCCCCACAAAGATCAACCTCAAGTTCATTCTCAGAATTTAGGCCAGGAGATGGATTTAGCCTTTGATTGAGACTAGTTAAAATAATCAACAGATCTCAGCATTCCTTCCCCACCTTCATTCCAAAAGTAAGAAATCAACATGAGCTAAAGGCTGGTTCCAGATGGTATTCTACTTCCTCATGGATAAGACTATGAAACCACTAGCGTGGTATTGGAGAAAGGGGCTTGCTATCTTCTCTCTCTACATATATTAACAACCACATTACGATGGATTAAAAAAAAATCCCAGCCACTTCAAGAGTTAAAAGGCTGCCTTTTATTGAATTGTCATACTAGTTCTAAAAACAGGCTGTATAGGCATTGTAAGCTTATTACCTTTAGGTGGAAAATATGACTTGCTTTCAGCTTTGTGAGGCCAGTCCACCACAAGAGGTCCAAACCTACGAAAGCTGGCAGTAATCTCATCTACAAAAACAAATACGGAGATTTAGGAGGGGGGAAAGGGAAATTGCCAAGCAGCAAAATAGACAACCCTGCTTTTAAAAAATATCCTAAGGGTTGTTTCCTAAAGCCATTTAACAAGAGGAGTTGAAAGTTATCTATAAAATTGTACTAAATCAGTATTCTCTTAATTCACTTAAAAGCATGAAAACTCAGTTTCTCACTTTTATATTACAGTTTTCCCTTATTGCACCACAGAAAATGGGAACAAAGAACTTGTTCTTGAGGAAAACAAGTTAAAAAAATAAGAGGTTTTTTTTAAATTTTATTTTCAGAAAAGAGCAAAGATGAACAGAATATGAAACTATGTAGTTCTTAAGTCATTCTGAAATAGGAAATCACATTCTAGTTCTACAAGTTTGTTTTTTTTTCTTTTTTGGTATCTTTTGCCAGCAGAAAATGTGTTTCCCTAACAGGTACATAGAATAACAGTGTTAAGACAAATAAATTGGTTACAGCCCATGTTTATATACTCTCATCCTCAATAAAACAATTTTTAAAAATCCTGGTAAATTGAATGGACTCTCTTTTTGACTCATGGCAGAAGATTAATGTAATCTGCTAAGACAGCTTTATTTAGGTTTGAAATTAACAGCTCTTTCAGCAACAAATGAAAATCTCTATTTGTGGGCAGGGGGAGACAAACAAGCAACACTATGGGAAGAATTAAGATTAATTTTTAAACCAGGAAGAGGACTTTATAATTAGATGCTCCAGTTCTACCCTGCTTTATAAGTTCAAAGAATATTATTAGCATCATAAAGTCATCTAGTCCAATCCTTACCCACTAAGTGAATCCTCTTTAATATCCTTAAGAAATAGTAAAGCACCTTCTGCCTGAACACACAGAATGTTGAGGAGTGATGAGGAACTCATGACTAACAAAGCAGCCAAGTTACAGTGTTAATGTTCCAAACCAACTTCCTTTCTTCCTTTCTATCGAAAAATTAAATTCTATTTTCTAGAAATATTTAAGAGCTACCAAAAGGATTCATTCCTAAGATTTTCTTAAGTAGGTCACAGACCTACTAGAACTGACCTTGACACAAACTTTTTTTAAGTCACCTGATACTTTACTATTTTTCCATTTTTCTATTTCTATATTTAGACTGAATTTTAGGCAAAAGTCAAAGTTTTCACTTAGGACTATTAGTTACCTAAACATTTATCATAATACATTAATTCATGATAAAATTTTCTAGCTTTAATCAACTAATTGTCCTAATTATTGCTTTCACCCTTTTAAGCAAGTCTTGTTTACATCTAGATGATAGGGACTGGACTTGTGTTTTCTTTGGTATAGAGGAAACTCCTTCTGCCAATACAGGTCAATACCTATTTAGTCTCAGTTGACTAGGACAATGAGAGGTTAAGTGATTTGCCCAAGGTCAAAAAGCCATAATGTATCAGAGGCAAAACTTGAACACAAGTCTTCCTGACCCTTCCTCTACAATATCATGCTGTGTAGGGGATACGCAGGTCATACTTACATATAAGTGTGTAAATGATTTTATATATATGTATATATATTATATATATAAACACATGTTTACATATACATAATGTTAAATATGTCTAAGTGTAATAGTTGAAGTTTTGGTTAAAACCTTGGAAATTATCAGCGTACTCAAATTTATAACTGAGGTATAAAAACTCTGAATGATGTAGGATCCCTTCCCTGCCTACCTGTGAGGTTCTGGAAAGTGAAAACAAGTCTATACGCAGGACTTTTGCCTTTTGAGTCCCTATGAAGGAAGTCTACATGGGAAGAATACACACATTGATCTTACTGCTTTACATATGACATATTACCACTCTCCATTTTGACCTTTCCCAAGAATGATAAGCCAATACCCTAGGCAGACCGTAGAACAGAGCATTAGCTATGATGGGTATGGTCTGTTCTTTAAATCAATCAACAAGTATTTATAAATCACCTACGATGTGCCAGGCACTCTGCCAAGAATGAAACCATTCCTGCTCTCAAAGTCCTAACATTAAATACAGAGACAATTCTTTCTTAAACATGTTAATACACACACACACACACACACGCACACACAAACAGAGAGAGAGTACCTTCATCGATGTCAGGAGGGAGGCCCCCAACAAACACCTTTCTAGAATAGCGTTCCACTCTTTCACCATTCTGACAGCGAGTTGGAGAGCTGAGGCCTGATGATAAGGACTGGTCACCATGACTGTCCTCTAGAAAGGCATCTTCAAAGGGAAAGAGAGAAGACCGACCTGAAACAAATTGGGGAGTTTCTACAGTTAAATATTTTTTCTGGACAGTGTTTAATTAGGAGCCCAAATTACAGTGTTAAAAAAAATGTATTCTTGTTTCTAGACTTCTTCACAGTAAGTAGTCTACAGGGCCTTTATATACAGTCAACCACTCAGTGTCCAAAAACCTCCAGGGTCTTTATTTATTTATATAAACACAGGGGTGGCTCTCTCTCTAAGGGTAGGGAAAAAGTCCAAACTTTTCAAGGGTTGCATTTAATAACATGCTTGTATTTGCTTCCTTTCACATAAAACCCTCTCTCTCCTATTCCCAATCCTACTGGTTTCAAGAAAATATATATATTTTTCCTCCAGATAATTTCTGCATTGGAAGGTGGAATCCTAAATCTTTTATGGTTTATTCAATTAAATTCAATTTGCTAAGACTAAGTGGAGGAGGATCCATTTGTGGCCCAAGAGTCTCCTTATCAAGCTCTTCCGAGGCTCAGCTCTAAGAGAAGATGCCTGCTACTGTGGGTATTGATAGCTGAGAAAACTAAACTCTGGCTCAACTGGCCCCCAGCAGGGATAGATGTGAGCAGTATTAATAACTAACTAAAAGAGTTCTCCCCCAGTCCCACTTGAAGACTATTAAGTAACTGCAAAGAAGGTGTGAAATATGGAAATCAGTACTGCAGGAAAGAGGAGAACGACACTTCTGAAGAGGGCTGATAACATTTTAACCCTGAGAACTCTTCCTGTTCCATACCCTGCCACATTTTTTTTGTACTTGAATCCTAAAATGACAAAGTACATGAACAGTTGCAAACACTTTATGTAGTTATAACTCAAATTTTTGGTAGTCTTTTTTTAGACACATAGTGAATGATTCAATTTATCTGGGAGCTGGGGGACGTTATTTTCCAGATGAAAGTGAGGACAAGAACACCCCCTTTCCTATTTTTATTTTAATCACTTTTTATGGAAACCTTTCTAAAATGTCTTTTCTACCAGACTGCCTCCTTAAGTAGAGTTTGTTGAGCTAAACCTTTTCATGAAGATTTTATTTAGTGCATTACTATGAGCATCCATTCTTATATTCAAGACATTTCTGCATCTTCCCTCTCTATTCCAGGCTGCCAATAAATCCCTAGACAGCCTGCCAGAAGTAGCTGGCTCCTAGCAGGCTGAGAAAACAGGTAACTACTTTGAGAACTGCAAGAGTCATTAAAGTTTTACCCACAAATGCAAAAGCCTGATTTAATGTAAAAATTTGGGGACACTCATTCCCCTCCTGCTATGCAGCTTTCTTCCTTTTATTTCCAGAGAACTTCATGCATTATTCCTAAGGGTTGAAGTTACCAAAAATATGACCCCTAGAAAAGTGGGGTATAATGGTATCACTATGCTAAGACAACTATATTTATTCAAAATTCCAGCACGGTGATAAGCAGACCTGAAGGAAGACCTTGGATGCAAAATCTGTGGCTGTTCAAGGTCTTTGATTTTTCTATTAGTCAAGAAACATTTATTAAGCACTTACTATGTGCCAGGCACTGTGCTAAGTGCTGTGTAATTTATCTAAAGTGATTAGATTACTGTATCACAACTAACTCTATAAGGTACACAGGAACTAATGTGTCTTAGCTAATGGTGACAGCAAATTTCATGTTCACTGACTGAACACATATTTTCCAATACAGGCATTTCCAACTATTTAATTAGAGCAGCTTCCTTCAGAGGCTTCCCCCCCCCCCATTTGGTTATAACATGAATACCATCAGTAATCAATCAATAAGCATTTATTAAGCAATTACTATGTACCAAGCACTGTGCTAAGTAAATCTGCTAATGGAAACACAGACTATGCCATAGGTCTGATAATGTAAAATCATTAATTTACCCAAAACACCAACTTTTAATGCTTCATTGTGGCATGGAGGTGACCCCGGGTTTTGAGGGCTATGCCAGTGAAAAATAAGTCCTGGCACATCCAAAGCCAAAAGACTTCAAGGCCAAGGACAGACTCTGTCTACTGTCCAAGGTCCAGTTTGGCTAACTGTACCTACAAAGGCTCATCACCAGAAGTCAGGCTATTAGGTTAAGTATTTTTTTCTTTTTTCTTTCTTTCTAACATGACAACCCATGAAAGGCACAAAACTTTTACATGTGAGCATACTCTTTCAAGGCAAAATATATTTCCTTTAAGTTTCTGCAGCATTTTGGTCTCAAAATATTTACCTATTTACAAAATCTTAAGTTTTCATCAAATTAAAAATATGATTTCCTATAGTGTTTTACTGGGGAAAGTCGATCTCACTGTAGTTATAACTTCTAGACCAAGGAGTTGCTGTTAAAGTTTTCCAAAACCTCTGCCATAAAAATAAGCCAAGTATAATAGATATGTAAGTATATTCATATATGTACTATGTATGTATGCATGAGTGTATACGCATACATACACACTCTTTGCCAAATCTCCCCTTCTCCTCACTCCTCTTCTTCTTCCTCTACCCTGAGAGATCTACAGCATTGTATATTCTAAGAGAAAAGACAATACAATAAATGTTTTCCTCTTTGGTCTATTTTACACAAATTAACCCCAGACAACAGTTCTGCACTGCAAAGATAAATACAAATGAGTACCGTTTTAACTATAGAGAGAAGCATGGAATCTAAATTTTCTTTTCTTATTTAAAATTTTTTTCACAAAATCATTACTGGTTGATTTATACATACACACTTCTGTTCAATCCTCAACTTATATAGAGGCAGTGAACAGGCGGTGTTAAGAAATTCTACTAAGTTCTTAAGAATAAGAATTCTTCCTAGCCCCGCTTTTCGCAGAGAGCCATAAAATAAAATGGAAGACAAAAAGAATTCAGTGAAATGGCTGACTGTGTGCGCCTTGTATTTCGAGAAAAGCTAGAAGGAAGCAGGAGAAAGCGCGCAATCATCAAGTAACGGCTAATTTTGAGCGTTTTTCCCCAGTGAAAACAGGTCAAAGCTGTTCAGAAGAGTTAGAGGGGAGCCGGCTCAGCCTGAGTCCCTCAAAGAAGTTCTCTCCACGCTTCCTCCCCCGAATCTCAGTGTCCGTTCAGTCCACCCTTCTCCAGGACTTTGTTAAAGGGAAGAAGATTCAACAGAGAACCAAATGGGAGCTAAGTTACTCAAGCCTGGCAGCCGGCCATGAGAAAATTCACAAGGATTTCAAAACCTGCTACACCCCAGTGGGTAAAGGCGTTCCAACCCACGTGCCTTACCCATAATTAAATTACCTGAATTACAATCAAAGAAAAATCTAGAGTCAAAAGGAACCTTGGAGATTATTTATAACTGTTACAGATCCTTACAAAGCTTACATATGAATATTCTTAAGAAGACTGAACAGATAGCTCCTTCTACCTTTAACATCCTATCATTCTATAAAATTCCAATTCCCATTTTATAAAATAACAAGTAGAGAATATATTCCTGGACACTTACTTTACCATTTGCTATTTCTTCATTTAAGTGGGCTATGCTTTTAATGTCTGTTTTCAGTTTCCAATCAAATGCATTTGATTTAGTAATTGGATAAGGGAACAATGAATTTAGAAATAAATTAAATAAACCTATTAAGAAGAGTTAAAAGTTTTACTAAGCACTGCAAAGCTACAGTCATTGAACTGAACTGTCCTTTGCATTACATCCTTCTCTATTGAATGTAGAGAAGCTATATTCAAAGCACAGGCCTTTACTTTGTTCTCCCACGCCAAACCCTTTCATCATTTTCAAAGCAACCTGTGATCACTTCAGGCCCGGTTCCTCCCCTTGGGCTCTTCCCTCTCAGGGCAACAAGAGGCACTGAGCTTCATCTCTCACTTTAATACTTCAAGGTTTACAAACTGCGCTGCTCAAATGGACCCAGGAAGAAAGTGTATTGTTCCTCACTAGAAAGGGAAATTGAGACAGAGAAATGATGTCTCTTGCCCAGGGTCTTATAGAAAGTATGAAGCAATGCTGGCATTCAAAAGCTTGATCTCACTTGAGTCCAAGGCCAGTGATCTTTGTGTGACATCATGTTCCCTCTCCCAAGTACGAGGTAAAGAACAGGGAATATCACAGTGATCATTGGGAGTATGTAGAGAAGTTTAAGCAGCCTTGTGCCATGTGTACCTCAATACTTCAAAAGACTCTTGTTTTCATTCATGAGGGCACTCCCTCTACTGATGAAAATGGTGACCCTGGCCCCTCTTAGACTATCTTCCTTGATTTCTGTGGACAAAAAAAAATAATGGTAAAGAAAAGTCAATCCTAGTAGCTAAATTTCTGGTGGGGTGATAAGACTCTCTAAACATGGCTGTCAGATGCATTGCCAAGACCATGCTTGAAGTCATTCCAGATGGGCAAGACCAGCCAGAGCTTCTGCTCCACTAGTGTAGCTTTCAACAACTCAAGGTCACCTTCTTACTAGGCATCAAAGTAGGGTTTTAGCAGAGGGTATCAAGTACACAGTTTATCAGAGTTGTGTCTAGGGTGGGTAGAATGGAGTTTTCCCCCAGGCCAATAGCATCTTGGGGGAGAGAGATATACACTCTTTTTTCTGCCAGTGCTTACTCTTTTACCCTTCCATTGTCCCTACATTTCAGTCTCCTGGGATTCTGTCACCTTCCCCCTCTTCGTGGTTCCCAGGAGGACATTTTTAGCTGAGTGGGGCAGTGCAGTGAAAAAGAAAGCACACATTGCTAAGGTGAATATGTATATTTCATTTGTATGAGAAGTCGGTACACGGCCTCCCCATTACCTGTTGATTTGAGATGTAGTTCTGTTAGTACCAATAGCTTTTTCCCCAATGTTTAGGGAATTATCTTTTAATTTGGATTCATGTAGTGATAACTTCTGCTACAGAGCAGGCCTCACTGATGTCCGATTTCTGACCACCACCATCACTCTCCACTAAATTTGCTTTGATAGAAGAATTCCCAACTACAGTTTTGCAATATGCTTTAAAAAGTCACCTGGGAGAGGAACTAAAATTCCTGTAAGGTCCAGTCAGCACAGACCACATTTTCTGTCTTTTTCTGTCTTCTTTCTCACTTAGCCCAGACAATAGCAGCTCAGTTCCCTCCCCAAATAGTTTAACACAAGCCTTCTTAACGACTACTCTTCCATTTCTGTTCCATCATGCTCTGCTGATGCATGATGAGGACAGCCAGCTTATCTGACCAGCCATTTGTTTCCAACTTTGGGTGTGCTACTGCCACCACTTGATTCTTCTTGCCCACTGGCTTGCTCCTTATACTTGGTTTTGTTCATGCCTTTCTACTACAACTAGTTTGCCCACTTAAGGAGCAGCACAGGCAGGTTTGCGTATAAAATATCAGGTACAAAAAATGAGTAGCATGTATGTGGGATGAGGCCAAGGTAGAATCAGTAGGAGAATAATTTATACCTAATGGATGGGTCAAAGCCTTTAGTTTCAGAGTCTTCTACACTAATCCTACGTAACAGACATACATGTAAATAACTTTCTACCACACTCGAACTTAATTCATGTACCTTCTAACTTACTTGCCAATAAGCTCAACAGTGAATCCCCTCCTTTGCTCAGCAGTTCACTAGAACCACGAACTTCCAACTTGAAGAATATCACCTTCCCCCCCCAAAAAATATACTTCTCCTAAGCACTCGATTTCACCATCAACTCAGTACCCTTCTCCTGTCTCCAAAAATGTAGACTTTTCTATCACCCTTCAGTTGTCTCTGAGACAATTTTGATTGGATAAAATTTTGCCAAATTAAACTATATGTGTCAAGCCAGTGAGATAAAGATGAACACTTTACCCTATGTAAAATTTACCCACTGCTAGAAGAAAGCACCCCTGCTCCTTGGAAAGCTAAAGCCAAAATGGGAATAAACAGTTAATCTTTAACTCTGGGCTATATAACAAATGATTTAGAGCTATAAGAGCTTTTGAAGTCACAAAATCCCAACCCTCTAGTTTTTCAATGTGCAAAACTGAGGCCCATAGTAGGGAAAAGATCAGAAGACAGTCTCTATTCCAAGAAAGGGAGAGAGGGGTGTGTGTGTGTGTGTGTGTGTGTGTGTGTGTGTGTGTGTGTGTGTGGTGTGTGTGTGGGTGTGGTGTGGGTGTGGGTGTGTGTGTAATGAACCACTCTGCCTTTAGCAGTAATGTTTTTAAAAGTATTAAATAAAATGCATAGGATTACAAAGGAAACAAATTATATTGAAACAGAGATAGCAAAATACTTCTAAAAATCAAGTTCACAGACCCCAGGTTAAGAATCTCTGCTCTAGGGGATGGAGCCAAGATGGCGGAGTGAAAGCAGTGACTTGCTAGAGCTCTCCCCCAAACCCTCCAAATACTCATAAAAAATGGCTCTAAACAAATTCTGAAGCAGCAGAACCCACAAAAAGACAGAGTGAAATAAATTTCCAGCCCAAGACAACCTGGATGATTGATCAGAAAGGTGTATCGCAGCGCAGCATGGGCGCACAGGCCGCAGCAAACCTGGAGCAGGCCTCAGAAGACTGAATCGCAGGCAGCTGTGGAGGTTTCCCAGACTCCTCAATCCAGGAATGCCAAAGACAACTTAGAAGGTCAGTGGGAAAAGTCTGTTTCTGTCAGTGCTGAGAGAGGAAGGCGGGGTTTCAGCTCCATTCCCCAACAGTGGGGGAGGAGGGGGCGCCACAGCAGCTGCTTCCTGAGCTTCCAGCCCACAGACTGAGGGGGAATCCAGTGGCTGATCAGAGAGGGACTGCAGGGATCTCTTTGTCAGTGCTAAGGCAGGAATCTCTTGCTTTGTCCGGGTGTGGATCTGGGTCACAGTTCTGGGTGGCGGTGCTGGGGTAAGGAGGAGAGCTGGTGTGGTGGAGCTTGTAGTGGCTGTGGAGAGAAACCCCTCCTCACAGTTACAGGACAGAAAGGAATACTTGTGGTCACAGGCCAGGAAAGGAGTAAACACCTCGCCCCTTATCATACCACCTTGGAAGAACTGAAAATTTACAGGTCCCTACAAGGATCTCTGAAAACAGCTACACAACCCCCTGAAGCTTGGGACAGTACACTCTCCACATTGGAAGCAGACTCTTACCTTAACAAAGAGTTTAAAACTCAAGTAATTAGCTGGGATCATGAGCAAGCAGCGCAAAAAGAGTCAGACTATATTATCTTACTTTGGTGAAAAAGATAATCAAAATATACAACCAGAAGAAGACAACAAAGTCAAAGCCCCTACATCCAAAGCCTCCAAGAAAAATATGAATCAGTCTCAGGCCTTGGAAGAGCGCAAAAGGGATCTTGAGAAGCAAGTAAGGGAAGTAGAGGAAAAACTGAGAGTGATACAAGAAAATCATGAAAAACAAGTCAACAGCTTGCTAAAGGAGACCCAAAAAAATACTGAAGAAAATAACACCTTAAAAAATAGCCTAACCCAAATGGCAAAAAAGGTCCAAAAAGCCAATGAGGAGAAAAATGCCCTAAAAAGAAAAATTGGCCAAATGGAAAAAGAAGTCCAAAAGCTTACTGAAGAAAATACTTCCTTAAAAATTAGGATAGAGCAATTGGAAGCTAGTGACTTTATGAGAAATCAAGACACTGTAAAACAAATCCAAAAGAATAAAAAATTAGAAAACAATGTAGGGGGCAGCTAGGTGGCGCAGTGGATAGAGCACCGGCCCTGAAGTCAGGAGGACCTGAGTTCAATTCTGGCCTCAGACCAAATACTTGACACTTACTAGCTGTGTGACCCTGGGCAAGTCACTTAACCCCAATTGCCTAAAAAGCAAAACAAAAAAAAAACCAAAAAAAAACCAATGTGAAATATCTCATTGGAAAAACAACTGACCTGGAAAATAGATCCAGGAGAAAGAATTTAAAAATTATTGGACTATCTGAAAGCCATGATCAAAAAAAAAAGAGCCTAGACATCATCTTTCAAGAAATTATTAAAGAAAACTGCCCTGATATTTTAGAACCAGAGGGCAAAATAGAAATTGAAAGAATCCACAGATCTCCTCCTGAAAGAGATCCCCAAAGGAAAACTCCTAGGAATACTGTAGCCAAATTCTAGAGTTCCCAGGTCAAGGAGAAAATATTACAAGCTGCCAGAAGGAAACAGTTCAAGTACTGTAGAAACACAATCAGGATAACACAAGATTTAGCAGCATCTACATTAAAGGACCACAGGGCATAGAATATAATATTCCAGGGGGGGCAAAGGAGATAGGATTACAACCAAGAATCACCTACCCAGCAAAACTGAGTATAATCCTTCAGGGGAAAAAAATGGTCATTCAGTGAAACAGAGGACTTTCAAGCATTCTTGATGAAAAGACCAGAGCTGAATAGAAAATTTGACTTTCAAATACAGGACTCAAGTGGAACATGAAGAGGTAAACAGGAAAGAGAAATCATAAGAGACTTATTAAGATTGGACTGTTTACATTCCTGCATGGAAAGATGATATCTATAACTCATGAGACCTTAGTCAGTATTAGGGTACTTGAAGGAAAAAAATTATATGTATATATAGATAGATAGATAGGAGGGCACAAGGTGAGTTGAAGATTAAGGGGTCATATCTGGAGAACAAAATTAAGGGATGAGAGAGGATGATACTCGGAGAAGAAGAAAGGGAGAGGTAGAATGGGGTAAATTATCTCACAAAAAAAACCAGAAAAGTCTCTTATGGTGGAGGGGAAGCAGGGGAAGGTGAGAGGGAATGAATGAATCTTATTCTCATAGGATTTGGCTTAAGGAGGGAATAATATACACATTCAACTGAGTATGGAAATGTCTTACCCTACAGGAAAATAGGGGGAGAAGGGGACAAGAGAGCAGGGGGATGATAGAGAGGAGGGAAGATTGGGAAAGGGGGTAATCAGAAGGAAATACTTCTGAGGAGGGACAGGGTCAAAAGAAAGAATAGAATAAATGGGAGGGCAGGATAGGATTAAGGGAAACAGTTAGTTTTTCACAACATGTCTACTATGAAAGTTTTGCATAACTGCACATGTATAACTTATATTGAGTTGTTTGCCTTTTCAATGAGGGTGGATGGGGAGGGAGGAAGAGAGAAAATTTGAAACTTAAAGTTTTAAAAACATGTTTAAAAAACATGTTTTCACATGCTAATGAGAAATAAGAAATACAGGAGATGGGGTATAGAAGTCTATCCTGCCCTACAGGAAAATAGAAGGGGAAGGGGATAAGAGAAGGAGGAAGAGATAGAAGAGAGGACAGACCAGGGGAACGGATATTCAGAATGCATGCCATCTTGGGGTGGAAGGAGGGGTGAGATGGGGTGAAAATTTGGAACTGAAAAAATTGTGGAAGTGAATGTTGAAAACTAAAAATAAATAAATTTATATTAAAAAAAAATCCAAGCTACCATATGAAAAAAAAAGTGCTCCAAATCACTAATGATTAGAGAAACATAAATTAAAACTACTCTGAGGTTCTACCTTAAAAAAAAAAAGAATCTCTGCTGTAAGCAAGCCTTAGAGAAAAACACTTAGTCAAGTTTGGATAAGATTACTTCCTTTGGTACGTTTCTGGCTAAGATATGAAAGACTCTTTGCTGTCAGTCCACAGGTAATGGTGGTTGTTGTTTTTAGTCAGATAAAAGGCTTCAGGACTTTTATCATCATTAAGGTCAACATGCTTCTCTAGGAGCAGTGATAAATTCTACTTCAAACATTAAAATCTGCAAGAAAGAGTAGTTCGAGGGCATGTGGTTCTTTAGCTAAGGAGCTGTTCTCTAAAAATGTGAAATAGGTAGAGGCCTAGCCAGTGTGACAACTTAGACATCTGAGGCTCTCAGAACTATCAAGAATTAAAATGAATTAGATGTCATGTAATATAGATTTAAATAGAGGTAAGTTTAAAAGTGAACATGATCATTTTCAAATCTGTTTGAAAGAACTGAAATTTAACCTTGACAAAGACATATATATTGAAATGAAATATGATATGAATGAAAATGAAAATATATAATGTGTATTTTTTGTCCAGAACAGTGATTTCATTGGAATTGAACTCCCAATAAGCAAAATTTGCTCCATGTAAATGTGCAATTTCTCTGAAATTTACAAGTTTTAGAGAGTTTCCTAGGGGCACTGACCGTTCTAAGTGATATTTTCAGGATCACTCAGCCACTATCTGTAAAGAGGCAGTACCTGAACCCAAGTCTTTCTGACTCCAAGGCTGGCTCTCTACTATATCATGCTGTCTCTCACAGATAAGTACATACATTGACAAATAATTATACATTACTGTATTAAAAACATTTTTACTGTGAAATGTGTTCATTTTACATTAAATGAATAGTTTGCTTTTTTTTATTTAATCATCACTACTCTCTCTGCAGTTTTTGATTATAGCCTACCCTCTGGTTTTTACAACTACAGTCTGGAGGGAAAGAAGAACCTGTATTTGGGCCAATTTAATAAGTCTTTTTAAGCATTCACAGTCTTAAAACTGAAAGGAACCTCAGAGGCCGTCTAGTACAACTCCTTTGTTTCACAGATGAAGGAACTGAGGGCACTATTACCTGCCCAAGGTCACACAGCTGGTATCAGAAGTGGAATATGAACCCAGTTCTTGTGCATAGCATGAATTGGAGATTTATAGTTTCCATAGAGGATCCTCTTTTCATGTCCTGCTGTGTGTGTAGGGAAATGCTCTGTTGTGTGTTTCTAAGTTGAGAATAAAAATTGTTTTGGTTTTTTTTTAAAGAGCCCAGTACCATTCCTTCCAGATCTGACATTGTTTCTGTTACGCCATGATGCTTCTGTCTTTACTCAGCACTCTTTTTTTCCATTCCTCCAGAGCACATGTTCAAAACTGCACTGGAAATGAACGGAAATGATGATTTCAAATGTGATATGAAGTATCTGTTTTACACCCTATTTATCAGGAAAACACTTTACATCAGCTGGAACAAATGAGTACTGCCAAGATCTGCTTTCTCTTCCTGTTATATAATCTTCCTTGTTTATGAACTTTTTTCTTCCTTTCCAGTGTCAGAGCTTTGTCCTGACCTCTGCTATCAGGAATTTCTCTTTGAGCATGCCCTTGGCTCTACCATAGGCCTATCCACATGAACCCAGCACCATTGCTACAGTTCTCCTCTCCACCCATTACTTTGGCCAGGCTCCTTGCTTTTTGAATACCTGACACATCAGTGCAAGATTCTTACATTTTATACCCTTCATACTAAGACAACCCAGACTATCTCCCTTCATTTGTTTACTCAGTTAAGTTCAGTAGCTGTTCCAGTCCTACCTTTCCTCATTCTCAAGCATGTATATATACCCCAAGTACCTTTTCCATCAAGTCTTTTCAGGTGCATTAGACAAGATGAGGTCCAATTCTGATCTTTAGATGACCTTAGCTTCTCTCCTTGCTTTCTGTCCTTAAGTTGTACTTGATCTTTCTGCAGTGTGTATGTTCTGGCTAAAGACTCCAATCAATCTAACTTTGTAAATCACCAAGAAACAGCAAACTTGGGTTTAGTTTTGTTTCACTATTGGTTTCCCTGATGAGTTAGATGTTGGTTTAAGTCAGGGCTTCTGCTGTGGAGAGAGCATCAAAATGGAGCTTGGTTACTACAAGTCTCTTGTATGAAATCTAGGACTTAGGGAATTGCAAAGAAACTTTTATTTGCTAAAATAAATATTTAGTGTTGTGAATAAAAGGTCAAAAAGAAGCACAGAACACATATCTATTTTTCCTCAGTTGCAGAGGACTGGGATTATAAATTTAACTACCCAATCAATTTTGATTTTTTACAAATGTTCCAAGTCTTTATTCTGTTTGTACTTTCCTTTCCTATTTTCAACAACAATATTCCATCATAAGCTTAGGCAGTAATTATAGAGGTCCAAATCACTCTAAAAAATGCTTATTAGCATAGTATTCCACACAAATAATTCTTAATAAATGTCTCAGGACAATAAGGCAGTCAAATATATCAAATGCCTAGAAGCCCCTGGATCAGTTCCAATATCATCATAATCACCATAAATACATTGATCCTCTAATCTTAGGTCAAGGGTTGTTAACCAGGAGTCCATGGATCGATTTCAAGTAATCTGTGAATTTGTTTGGGGAAAAAAATTGCATCTTTATTTTCACTAACCTCTAGCTGAAATTCAGGATCTCCCATTATGAATGTAGGCAACAAAACATCATTCTGAGAAGGGAGCCAGAGAAGCATTTCATCAGACTGCCAAGGGGATACATAACACAAAAAAGGATAAGAACCCTTGTCCTAGGTGCTGAGGATAGAAAGGAGTATATAATACAATCCACCAAGCATTTATTAAGGGTCTTTTGTATGTGAGGCACTGTGATGGACACCTTAGGGAACATACAATACAGGTGCAGAGAGAGGACATATACATAAAAAGATTAACCCAATACACTGCAGTGCCCAATGAATGGCATAGACAATAAATGAGATAACAATACAGGGGAAGGGAATGATTAGCCCAGTCTGGAGTAACTAGGGAAGTTTCATGGAAGATATAGGACTTTATCAGACCACTGAAGGAAAGAAAGCAGAAAGAAGGGAAGGGGACATTCCAAGCAGGGAGAGAGAAGAAACGTGAGCAAAGTTCAGGAAGTTGGAAAACATATGGCACATTCAGGGCACACTGAAAAGTTGGCTGGGCATTAGAAGACCTTGGATGTAGGAATTTGAACTTGTTTTGAATGAAATGGTGGGTGGCAGTGGAAATGGAAAGGAATGATGCAAGAGACATCGTGCAGGGAGATTCCATAGGGCTTGGTCACCGACTGGATGAATGAATATTCAGAGATCGCTAATTTCTCTTCATGCTATGTCTTAGTCATTGACAGTGTCTATTTTCCTTTTTGAATGTGGGTTCTCCCCTTGCCATTGGTTGTCTTCTTGGAATCATAAAAAACCAGCGTCCTACACATTGATTACCACCTTCAAAACTAAGAACCATTATGTCCTCCAATGTTACATAATGCTGTGTCTAAATGCCTTATGAGCTATACTCTCTTTAGCATTAAGGAAATAAAAGATAATTATTTAAATAACTTCAAGCACTGGCAACATTACAAATTCACTGTAAACATCAATCTGTTCTTTTCAGCACTGAACCAACAGCTCTGAAGCAGCCTAGGAGTGAGGGAAAGAATGATGGAAAAGGAAGCAAGGTCCTGGATCTCAGTCCTAACTGCAACCCCAGCTTGCCATGTGACCTTTTGTATTTCCATTTCTGGATCTGACAGATTGGAATTGGGCATGCTGTAACACCCACCTCCTAGAACTGCCTGAAGATCAAATGAGAAAAGAGGTGGATGGGAAAGCCCTTTCCCAAAGTCAAAGGTTCTAGATGGAGATGAATGGAAGCTCAGAGTTGAAAGGGCCTCTAAATGGCACCTAATTCTTTTTTTTTTCAAATGGTACCTAATTCAATCATTCCTGACACCACGAGTGTCTTCTATAATGTTCGGACAATTTAGCCTCTGCTAAAAGATTCCCAGGAACTAGAAAACCACCTGCTATGGAACTTCATTCCACTTCTAGCCAGGTAGACTTGTTCAGAAATTTTTCCTTATAGAGTGAAAAACCTAATATTTACACCTTTTACCTACTGGCACTAGTTCTGTTTTCTAAGGCAAAGCAGAGGTTTAATCTCTTAAATACATATAAGGATACATAATGTGCTAGGAGCACAAAGAAGTTCCTATCTTCCCAGGGATATATGATATAATCATTGTTATTATTCAGCTTAGAAATCCAATAATCAAACATTTTCTCTCCCAAACAAATAATGCTATTACATTTTTTTCTTTAAAAATCTATTAAAAGTACAGCAAATACTAAGGAATGGAGATTGTAGTTGGCTTTTATCAAAAACATTCACAAAAAGCCCCAAACCAAAAGTTTCTTGTTTAAAATGCCCAATCTTGTCATATCTTTACTAGGATTAAAATAAGTTTACCAACAAAAGATAAAAAGCAATTGAGCCATTAACAATAACTGAACTATTCTTCTAAAATAAGTAAACTAGAGCATACTGTAAGCACAATAAATATAAATTCATCCTCCCTCCCAGCCCAGCCCCCCAACCCCTCACACACAGGTACATCCATATCTACTTACAATTTGGCAAGCAAAAGATTACATTTTTTTTTAATTACCTCGTCTCCGCCCATAGCTCCTGGCTGCATGTAAACACAGAAGAAAACCATGGGTATTTTTGTCAAAATTTTGGTTTTAAAAGAAAGAAATTCAAAACTTTTCTAAATCTTCTCAGAATTAAAATCGTTTGAGTTATTGCTCAGTTAGACAAGTTTATCTACAGAAGTCTTCATTAAAAAAAAACCATAACCTTAACACTGACATTCAAATAAACTGGGGAGCCATTAGAGTAAAAATATATGGAGTACTTCTCACTTCATCTAAATCTTAACAGTGTCTAACAGAGTTAGACTATAAAAACACTCTTTACTCACACATATATTCTAATACTCTATTCCAGAGTAGAAAACCTGATTTAAAATTTTATTAGTTGATTTTCATAGAATCTACTCTATTTTATCCATTTGTTAAGTCAGCAATTCCATAAAATACATTTAAAATAAGATACAATCTATGGTTACATATTTTCAAAATGTATAATAGTTTATAATGATATTTTCTAAAACTATTCTTGATCCCTTAACCCCTCAAAAAACTCCCCCTAAATTCTTCATCAGAGCATTCTATCTCCAAGCCTTTGCTCACACCTAGAAGGACATATGTGTGCTCACTTCTCTGACAATATGAATACTAGACCATCTCTTCTGGCTATTTTTGCTTTCCACAACATGACACAAATGGAGCTACAATATCTCAGAAATGGAAGAGAACTTCAGAAATCATTTAGTTCCAACTGACAAAACACTACAACATCCTCAAACTCAGCCTTCACATGAAGATTCCCCGAGTAAGGGGAAAACTCCCTACCTGCTGTCAGCCCATTTTACTTTTGGCCAGCTCTAAATTTTAGGACATTTTCCCTTAAGTGGAACCAAAATCTTCCTGAGACTTGCATCTGTTTGTGGTTCTGCCTGCTGGAAACCATTTTCCAAAGTCTTTAAAAACTAGAACTCAAAAAACAAACAAACAAAAAAACAACTAGAACTCAGAACTCTGTCTCCACAGAAGCATTATAAATGTTGTTTAAATGCCCAGATGTCTTATGCAAGATTATCTAACCATTAACATGACCTTTGAGCAGCTAGGTGGCATAACAGACAGAGTTCTATTCTCGGAGTCAGGAAGAGTTGTGTTTGAATCCCAACTCGGATACTTGCTAGCTGTGTGACCCAGGGTACGTCACATAACCTAAGTTTCTTCATCAGTAAATTGGGGATAATCATAGCACCTATATCACAGGATGGTTGTGAGAATCAAATAAAATAACATATGCAAAACACTTTGCAAACCTTAAAGTACAACAGAAATGTTAGATGAATAGGTAAATAACTAACAGCTATTTATTTTCTCTCCATTTATTTGCTTCTTTATTGATTGATTGATTGATTGCTAGTAATTGCCTGAATTCCCAGTCCTGGAAAAAGGTTGGGACAGGTACCAGATAGCTCAGAATGAAAAGGAAACTACATATTTCTTTCCTCCCTTTCTAGTGTGGAACAAGGCTGGCCTAGGGCACCAGGCACAATTTCAAAACTGGTTAAGATTGTCTTTGGTGATCTCCAATTTCGCTTTCTGTACTCCTTTCCCATCTTTTGGTACTATTGGTAGTAATTTACTCCCCTGGATCCTAGTAGCTTCATGTTGCCCTGTACCCCTAACTAGAACATACCTAAACCTTGGGCAATAGGATAAATCTCTCCCCCTTCTTGCCCCTACCAATGTGCTTCATAAACAAACAAAATAAAAAAGTATAATCAGCACATTTTGAGGTGGTATTGCAAAAAAATTCAGGCAGCATGAAAGTAGTGTTTTTGGCACCACCTGGTAGTTTGCCACAGTTGAGATAGCCTTAGCTGCTGATGCTTTTCAGACCTTCTCTTCTACCTCTGTAGCCATAAAAAAAAAGTCTCAAAGATCTAGGTTGTTGGTTTGTTCTTTCTCCCCCAAAGGTTCTCATGTGACAGTCATCTGTGCACTTAAGTACCTTTTTCATTGGGTGAATCTTGTCTCCCCAGTGTAATCATAAGGTTCTTGAGTGCAAAAGACCCTGTGATAAGCTCCATTAGTAACTCTCACTCTCCTTCACCTCCAACTGGAGCTTCTGATGATAGGCAGTTCAAAGAAAATAATCCGTTAACTCAATTAATGAATGGACCAAGGGAGACAATATACCATAGTTCTTCCAAGCTCCAACTCTTCATTTGGCATTATCAACAACTCATCTGATCTTCTTTAAGAACATAATTCCTCCTAGTCAGTATATGCATTAGAAGTTGATAAAGTCCCTCAAGAGAGAAGTTTGCAACTAATTATTCTCATTAGAATCATACTCTTTCTTTAGCAAAGAAAAGTGAACTGAATACAGGGCAAAGTCCAGAAGCATAACAGATAGATTTCCTCTCCACCTATGATAACAGATATTTATGACATTTGTGATTTAATTGGGTTACATAAGATGATTAAATTTTTTGGAAAACAAACTTGCAAATATTTTAAATCAAGGTTAGAAATTATCACTGACATAGTAGAATATTAAGCCTATCACTGTCCCATAAATCTACCAAACAGTTTAGAACTCATAGAAATTGTAAATATTTTAAATGAGGATGATGAGTAAAATGTTTCCAAGAATCTTAGAGTTGGAAAGGATGACACTTAGACCAATTAGTTCAAAATAAGCTTTTCAAAGTCCCTTTCTAAAACATACTGACAAGTGGTCATCCAGCCTTTGATGAAGACCTTCAGTGAAAGAGAACCCGCCACTCTAGAGCAGGGATTCTTAATCTGCGATCCTTTATTTAAGGGTTCCATGAACTTGGATGGAAAAAATGACATCTTTATTTGCATTAACCTCTAACAATAATTTGGCATTTCCTTCAGTTAGGTAAAAACATTTTTCTGTGAAGGGGGCTATAGATTCCACCAAATATTTTTACTTTTGTTCACCTGTCTACCATTCAATTGTATGCTCTTTGAGGGCAGGGACTATCTTTTCCTCTTTTTTGTATCCCTAGTGATTAGCACAGTATCTGGAACATAATAGGTGGTTAGTAAATTTATTTTTAATTAGCAAATATTTAATGACTATTGCCAAAGGAGTTCACGGCTCACACACACAAAAAGGTGAAGAATGCCTAAATGAAAAGGATTATGTTCCACTTTGGACAGTTCTCATGTTTAGGAAGTCTTTCCCCAATGTGGAACCTAAATTTGTCTACTGTTAATGTCTGCCCATAGTTTCTAGCTCTGCCCTGTGGGCCAAACAGGCTAAGCCTTCCACCTCAGTCATTCTAGTTCCCTAGTTCGCTACTCTGACTATCTACAATCTTGGCTCAGATCTCTAATGCCTCTCCCCTCTTCTCTTTGACTATCCAAACACTAAACCATATGACAACCCTCGAAATACTTAAAGACACCAATCATTTCCCCACATAAAACTTATCTTCTCTGAGCTAAACATTTTCAACATGGCAGGGTAGAGAAAAAGCATGGCATGATATAGAAGAATGCTGAAAGTGGAGGCAGGATGACCTGGTTTCAAATGCTATTTCTCATTCTTATTAGCTATCTGACTACAAATAAGTTAACTTTAAACCTTAGTTTTCTTTTCTTTTTCGTTTTTTTTCTTTTTAGACTATTTTTTCCCCTAGGCAATGAGGTGAAGTGACTTGCCCAGGGTCACACAGCTAGTAAGTATCAAATGTCTGAAGCCAGATTTGAACTCAGGTCTTCCTGAATCCATAGCCGGTGCTCTATCCACTGTGCCATCTAGCTGCCCCCTGAATCTTAGTTTTCTTACCTGTAAAATAATTTTAATAGCTTTAGAAACTTTCTCACATGACTTTGACACAGAATGAGTTAATATATGTAAAATGCTTTAAAATGTATGTCTTCCTAAAGTAGAACTACGTTTTGCATGACTACACATGTATAATTGATATATTGCATGCCTTCTCAACAGGTGTCGGGGGAGGGAGAGAATTTACAACTCAAAATTTTTAAATGAATGTTAATAAATGAGGCTTTAAATGTAAAATAAAATGTATGCCTTCTACCACCCATGAAACCTTATCAACTATATATATATATATATATCTATATATATATATATATATGTGTGTGTGTATATATATATATATACATTATATATGTATATGTGTGTGTGTGTGTGTGTGTGTGTGTGTGTGTGTATATATATATGTATATATACATATACCATTCAACACAGTCAGTGTTGTACTATGGTCTGCCTATCAACAAGCATAAAGATGACTGAAGTCTCTCTAGCCAACCAACCCAAAGTCCTGTTGATAGTCCAAGATTTTTTTAGCTATACATGCCAACCTTATTATCGCTATACCCTAATCAGCAAGTTAATGAGCCACAGACATACAAATAATGACCGTTAGTAACAGCATGTTCTTAAAGGACAAGCTATTTCATATTTGTATTACATGTAGCTTAATCATACAAACCATCTCAACCAGCAAATGCTCAGTTGCCTTGCTGAGCAGAGAAAAATGGCAACCAAGGTCATTGCTGGTTTAAAATATAAGCTTGTCTATAAAATTTTACAAGTATAATGGTGGATCATTGAGGACTACCACCTTGTCATGTGACATGATTAAGCCAGATCATCTCTAGGGCATTTAGAAACTGGAAGGAGTAAAAAACAGATGAAAAATAGAGCATATACTTCAAAGTTCTATAACAAATTCTCTTCTCCATTGATGACAATAGAACCACCATATTTGGGCATTACCTTACCAGTCTCCAGTGTGCTACGCGATAAAGTATGAGTGGCACTAAACCAAACCACAAGGGGGAGTGAGCAGCTGGTTTAGCCCGACTGTATATAGAAAAGGTCGATCCTGGAAGCAACAGTTTTGAAGGCATTGAGTGAGTTATTCTTAAGATATTGTAAAGAAAGGAGGAGACGAACGTTACGAGGGGAAAATCACAGATTTTATCAACAAAATGACGAGTGAGAAATCATTAGTGATTACTGACTCATGTGCTTAGTCTTCCATCTCTATAAAACTTTTATGAGAATAAGCTATGCCCAAATTAAGAGCATCCTCCATTAACCAATGACAGGGGGATAGGAAAGCTTTCACAAACAATGTTTTACAGGAGAGCAGACTTTTACAGTCACATAATTGACTGAAGGGAGTTAGAGAATACCAAACCCTACTGTGCTCAGAGTTAGCTGATCCAAAAGATGAATTTCATTTGGTAGAACAAAACATCATCATGAAAACTCTTGCAACAAAGTGTCTCCTATAGTTATGTTAAAAGTCATGCAATGACTTCACACGTATAATGGGTACATATTGTTTCTCAACTGATGGGTGAAGGGCTGGAGGCAAGGAAAGAATATGGAACTCAAAATCTGAAGAATATTTAAAATTTTTTAAAATAAAAATCATATAATATTTCTTAAAAGACACATGAGGGGTAACTTTGAAAACTCTCACATGATTAATATCAAGCTAGGGATTAAGCAGAAAGACACATTCTTGACAACGGTGTTTGTCCTTGTCATAGAGGATTGCTCAGCTCAGTATCCAAAAGGAAAGGAGAACCCCATAGATGATGACATTCCTCAGGTGCTCCAATTTACAAGCAACACTGTGCCGACTATTTCAAGCCCAATAAAACTGCAGAGTCTCCTATATGAGATTTGTAAATACCGAAGAGTCCAGACCAACCAACCACAAGGGAAAAGGCAAGTGGATAAGGAACAGGTACACCTAGTGCACAGTGATGCAGAGTTGTCAGTGGCTCTGTGGAAGGGGAAGGAAGGGGACATATTAGCAGTACCTGCCAAATGTGACCTGCGGATTTTATACAGTGTAGTTCAGAGCACCAAAGATACTGTCCAAGCCAAATATGATTTTCCACAGACTTGTATGTAGCTAGTACATTTGGAAAAGTGAAAATGTTTATTTGATTTTGAGAAAGCCTCTTAGAAGCATGCTAATGTTTCTTTGTCTACTTCAGTGTATAAAATACAACCTCCCTTAATTTTCCCAGGGAGCTCCAACATAACCTGGTGTCCCAACCAAGGATAGTCAATCACAGACGGATGCTATCACTTGTTCTATCGATGACGAGATGTGAATAAATAAAACTCAGATTGGGGGAAGGTGGATGGGACACATGTATCTTTTGTCCCTATAGATAGTGAATTTATTGTCAGACTAATAGCTATCTTAAGAATAAAGGCTCTTTGCTTCTTAAAATGTCAGCAGATTCAGACTACACTTGAACAACTCAGGACTAATTCATGCATATCTAAGTGTGTGTATACACATATGTATACATATATACCATGAGTCCAATACACATATACTATATGGAGTATGAAATGATCCCCAAATTTATCAGAAAGAATAGGGATGTGCCAAATTAAATTAGGGAAACCATATTACCCATTCTACTTGTTAGCCATTAACATTTTAAAATAACCATCCTCTCTTTTCACATTTCTAGATTCTTGAACAGTTCCTCATTCAGTAGGTTTTTTGGATTTCCTTCACTATCTTGGATTTCTCTTCTGAACTAACTTTAATTTATTGATGTCCCCCTCAAGGAATGGTACACATGACCAAATGCAAATATTGTAGATGTGGTCCAACCCATACAGAAGCCAATAAGACTACTTCCTTCTATGATCTGGACCTTGTACTTCTATTAATGCAACATAAATTTGTATCAGCTTATATTTATTAAATGTGCTGGGCAGATTACTAAGTATTGGGGGTGAAAGTCAAAAGACAATCTCTTCTCTCAAGGAGTTCACAGTCTAATTGGGGGGACAACATGCAAACAAGATATATTTATATATATATATATATATATATATATATACACACTGTACATACATATATATATGTATATGTGTGTCTATGTGTATGTGTATATATATGTATATATACACACACACACACACACACACACACACACACACACACACATACCTAATATGAGAGAGAGAGAGAGAGAGAGAGAGAGAGAGAGAGAGAGAGAGAGAGAAGAGAGAGAGAGTGAGTGAGTTTGTGTGTGTGTGATAATTTGGGAGTAGCCTCAGAGTGAAGGCATTTAAATTAAAGAGAACTGAGAAAGGTTTCTTACAAAAGATGGGACTTGAGCTAAGACTTGAAGGAAGTCAGAGAAGCTAGGGGGTAGAGAAAAGGAGGGAGAGTGTTCCAGTCATAGGGAAATAGCCAGCGAAAACACTTGGAACTGAGAGGCGGAGTTTCTAGAGAGAACAACAGCTTCCACACACACACACACACACACACACACACACACACACACACACACACACAATTCCATTATTTTACTGACTGAAGTTAACAAGCTGGACATCAATTAAAGACTCCAGGTTATTTTCACTTCGGTTGCTGCAAAGCCAGACCCCTCTCATCCTATATTTGCATAACTTATTTTTTTAACCTAAACTCAAGACTTCACATTTGCCCTTGTTGAATTTTGTTTCATTGGTTTTAGACTAGCTTTTCAAGCCTTCAAGGAAAGCCTGTGCCGTAAAATGTGCAGTCTTGTGTAAATATGAGGTCTCTGATGGTACAAAAGCTACCATTCTTTCCATTTCTGGAAATACAGTACCATCCAAGAACAAACATATTTCTTTTTAAGTGTACTAATTGTCCTCCTTTACTGCCTTACCTCTGTGTCAACAAGCATTTTTTTCCAACAAGCATTTATTAAGTACCTCCTATGTTTCAGGCACTATGCTAAGCATGGGGGATTCAAAGACAATTCCTGCAAGTGGGAAAGTAACCTTGAATTCTTGCAGGTTAGGTCAGTAGAACTGGGGCTATGGAAGGTCCTATACCAAGGATAGCTAGAAGAGCTGCCAGTATGGCCTTACTAACAGACTGTGTCTGACGCACAGCCTAGAACAGTCTCAAGAAGCTCACTTCTAGCAGTCTGGCCATACCATACAAACTAGTGGTGTTTCTTGTTTGTTTTTTAAATGAAATATGGTTCAGACAGAAGAAATCTAGAAATTCCGATTATTCTGCTTTTTAAGTTTTTTAAATGCTTGTTTAAAGGCTTGGAAATATTTTTAGATGTCGTTTGGACCATTACTTTAACTGAGAACTGCCAAGTTTGCTGACTCACACAGAGAAATGTCAAAGCGAAGTTACAAAATGGAACTTTCCCTTGTCAGTCTGCTATGAGAGGCTCTGCTCATTAGACAACGGGCCTTCAGGAATTGGTGACTACTTTTCCATGTGATTTTTTTTTAGCTGCCTACAAAATCAAAGGCAAACTTGTCTCTTTCAATTTTGTTGACTTTTTACATGAATCAAATTATAAAATGCTTCAAAGACTTTCCATTTTTAAACTACTCATCTAGGAACAAGATGAAGGGGGAAAATGGGACTCCCTCCCACTCCATATAAAACAGGAACAAAAATATTTGAAAAATTCCAAAAGAATGAAGGCCAAAAATTGCCTCTCTCCCTAAAAGAAAAAGTTTCACTGGAGATTAATTGCCTGTAAAAGCCTACTAAAGGATTTAGACAGTTCAAGTGTTTTAGGAAATGAACTTTTAACTTTAGAAAAAACAAACCACATTAGAATATAGCACACAAGCAGAAGACTTTGAGTCAAATCCTGCTTCTGACTAGCACTTCTTTTTCTTAAATTAAATTAATTTAATTAATTTTTTAAAATTAATTTTTAGTTTTCAACATTCACTTCCATAAGCTTTTGAGTTTTAAATTTTCTCCCCCTTCCCTTCCCGCCTCCCTCCCCAGTCTGATATAGGCTCTACTTACATATTCCTATTAAACATATTTTCACATTAGTCATGTTGTAAAGAAGACAATAGGAGGAACCACAAGAAAGAAAGAAACAAAACAGAAGAGAAAAAAAAGAGCAAATAGTACGCTTCCATCTGCATTCAAACGCCATAGTTCTTTCTCTGGATGTGGACAGCATTTTCCATCATGAGACTTGGAGGTCTGACTAGTACTTCTTGTGTGAATGTGGGCAAATCACTTACTTTTCCTGGGTCTCATTTACCTTAACTGTAAAACGAGGGGGCTGAACTCAACGGCCTCTGCATTCGCTGAAAGCTTGATTTCTATGAGGCAATGATTTAAAATGAGCTACTTTGCATAAAGTAAAAACTTCCTGCCTGGGTACTTAAACATCTCTTCTGAACTAGAAAGGATTATTATTTATTCTAACACACACCCAAGGAAACAGTGGGTAGATGGTCTCCACTGAGTCAAGAAGACGTGGTTTCAAGGCCTACCTCTGACATATACCTGTGGCGTGATCCTGAGCAAGTCATTTAACTTCTTATTATCCCTGGGCAATTCTAAGACTATAAACTGCAGGATAGGTACTAATCTCACCGGTAGGGGAGCCAAGGAAATCACAGGTCTGCTCTAAAAAATAAATACTTCCTCAATAATAGTAGTTTCACTGACGTCCCACACCAAGGCCTCTGCCATGAAGTGGCGAGCTCTGGTAGGCCTGGAAAAGCTGGAAAAGTTTTAAGCATTCACCTGAGGACCATTTACATTCTCAGGATCCAGCACAGTGCTTAGCACATAATAGGTGCCTGAGAAATGTTTATTGAATTGAACTGAATCTCTGAGGGGGTAGAGTGTGATCTGTACTAATAGAGGAAGCACTCACATGATGAAATGCCATGGTCTGAAGTATTAATAATAGGAGTAATAAATACCTAGGAATTTGATTCCTAGAAACATATTTATTCATCAAAATCTCAGAGTTGAAAGGCCATCTGTCATAACCTGCTCCTCCCTTGACATCACCCTCCATTTTCTCCTGCTTTGCTCCAGGCTCGAGCAATAAGGTGGCACTTCTCTTGATAGACATGGTTCAGTCTTCTACCTGTGTCCTTGATCCTATTCCCTTCTGTCTCCTACAGTAACTTGTCCCTTCAATTACCAACTTCTTTCTGCCTGACACTTTACCTGCTACCTAAAAACATACCTCATCTTCCTTGCTCTTAAAAAAAAAAACAGCAAAAACAAAAAAAAAAAACCCAAAAAGCAAAAAATCCTTCACTTGACCCTATCACACCCTCAGGCTATCATCCTATACACTTCCCATCTCTTCCACAGCCAAATGCTTTTGTGCCCTCTCCTATTTCTCCTCCTTTCTGACCATTCCTCAGGGTCACCATCCACCTTGCCCCCATTTGTAGATATACTTTAGGGCTCTGTCTCAGACTCTTCTTTTTTCAATCCACACCATTCTCCATGGTGATTTCTTCACCCCTCATGGGAATGACCATCTTTATATAAGTGATGCCCAGAACTAAGTACATGTCTCCTGAGCTCTTCTTCTTCTTCTTTTTTTTTGGGGGGGGGAGTAGGCAATGGGGTTAAGTGACTTGCCCAGGGTCACACAGCTAGTAAGTGTTATGTGTCTGAGGCTGAATTTGAACTCAGGTCCTCCTGAATCCAGGGCCAGTATTCTATCCACTACGCCACCTATCCTGAGCTCTAATAGTGCATCTCAGCACTTGTCTGTTGGAAATCTCCACCTGAGTGTCCCTTAGGCATCTCAAACTCAACATGGGTAAAATAGAACTAATCTTTTCCACCAGATTTACTCTATCTACCAAGGGCACCACCATTGATTACCAGATTAACAACCTTGGAACTAGAGTCAGCCCTTTCATTTCCTCTAATCCCCAACCTTCCCTCACCCACACATAAAGCCAATTTGTATCCAAGTCTTATTATTTTTACTTCCATGACATCTCTTGCATGCATGATCTCCCCACTCATGTAGCCACCACCTTAGACCAGGCCTTCATCACCTCTCACCTACACTTATAGGAATGGCCTCCAAATTGGACTTCTTGATGCCAGTCTTTCTCCCTCTTCAATAATTCCTCCACAGACCTGTCAAAATTATCCTCCCAAAGCACGGGTTTGATTGTGTCATTTCCCTGATCAAGAACCTTTTGCAGTTCCTTATGTGTCTAGAATAAAACATAAACACCTCAGTTTGGTCTTTAAAGTCCTTCAGGATATAACTCCAGTTCAATTTTCTTACAATTCCCCTTTGTGCCTACTACATTTCTGGCATACTGGTCTACCTGCTGCTATTGAACTCAATATTCCATCTTCTGCCTGCATGCCCTTGCAGAACCTTTCTCCCATGCCTAGGACTTACTCTCTCCTCTCCTTAGAATCCCTAGCTTCCTTCAGTGCTCAACTAATATGCCCCTTCCTGTGGGAAATCATTCTTGATGTTCCTGCTTGTTGTGACCTCTTCCTCATCTAATTATCACATGTATGCTTGTATTTCCAAACAGAGAATGCAGTTCTTTGAGGGTAGGGACCATCTTTAGTCACCTTTCTCTCCCCAGGCCTAGCAAAGTGACTTGTACACAATAGGTTATCAGTAAGTGTTTCTTGGATTAGAGGAAATCCTAGAGATCACTTAGGACAACATACATCAGAATCCTTTCAACAGTGTTCAACATCCTTGTGCCAATGGAATTTGTAATAATATTCATTGCAAGCAAAGGATTTGTTGGCATTGACAAACTGATTATATACAGTAAAAAAAATGTTCATTAGCTTACACATATGAGGAATAGGAATTCTGGTTAAGTTTTTAAACTCAGGCTTAATGCAGAAAATCCTATTTCCAAATTGCTGAAATGTGCTGGGAGATTTTCCAGCTTAGTGTATAATACTCTGGGAATAATTTAATCCTTTTTTTTGAGCATGGTATGTACCTAATTTATTAAGAACAACATGAACACATAGAATTCTATTTATACAACCTAAATTCTAGCAACATCTACAAATACAGAGTGATCACAAGTCCATGATGAAGTAAGAAATGTACATTCTGGAAGAATTATCACTGATTCTCAAACCATTCTCAGTTCCCAAAAAATATTTCAATGAACATTTTGCTTCCACCTTTCCCGTGTCAAAAGAGAAATTTTAACTTGGCACAAATAAAAATTAATAGGAAACAGTGTCAAAGCTGGCCTAAAAATTATGCCACTAAACAGTGGTATCCAATTCTTAAGACTGTTGCAGTTTAGGACTTCATGTTAAAGGCAGACTAAAGACAAGGGCAGAACTATTTAGCTTAGTGTGTTTTTAGGCATTGCTTCAGTGAATTAATTTACTATCTCACAAATTTTCTCAATTTTATCTAATGGTGACCCATTTATAGAATGACCCATCTCCCTTCTAGATAATTCTTTGTTTCCAGATAACTTGGGTGTTCAGGCAAGACAGTGGGGCTTAATTCTTAATCAAATGAGATCTTTCACCTCCATGAGAAAAACCAAAACACTAACACATCCTGATGTTGGACTTTTCACTTCTGTAACAAATCCTTTACTTGAAGATTTTCTTCATCAGTTAATTAACCCATTTTTAAATGAAAAGTGCAAATTGTGAAATTTGAACTTAACTGGATTAGACCTTGCATAAAAGAATAGGATCCATGTGGATTTATAGCACTAAATAATAGAATTCACAAAATTTTGGCTTTCATTGTACTAATTTAATCCTTTTTTGATGATTTATAAAATTTCAATATCTTAGATCAATTATATATAGTAGGTAATATGTTATAGTCCTAAAAATTGAGAAAGAGAATGATCTGAATGACTACAGCCTTTTGGAAGTTTTCCCAAATAGACTTCAGATAACTTCTTGTCATGTCATCATGTCCTGTACATAAAGAAGGAAAAAAATACAGCTGATTTCTAGCTCACAGAGGCTTTATTATGATAAAAATCAGATGCAAATGAAAACTCTCAGTCAGAGATAACAAAAATATATTGTCTCAGTGGCAAACAACAAGAGACGTAAGGATAACTGTGAATATTAAATTTTTAAATAAACCAAAATGATGGATGCTGCCATACCTAGAAAATGGTTCATGGCTCTGATCACAACATACTATTAGGCGCAGACTATTTCCTTGCTGGTGAGTATTGCTCATAGAGATATGGCTTGGAAAGTTATATTTTACCTTAAAAATTTTAATGCCTTGGGCGGGGGTGGCCTGCCAGCTAGGTGGCAAAGTGGATAAAGCTCTGGCCTTGGAGTCAGGAGGACCTGAGTCCAAATACGGCCTCAGACACTTGACACTTACTAACTGTGTAACCCTAGGTAAGTTACTTAACCCCAATTGCTTCACCAAAAAAAAAAAAAATTAATGCCTCAACTTTATAAATAACTTCAGAAACCTCATTACTAACCAGAAAATGACTGGTCTCTCCACCCTCAAGGCCAACCCTTCCACCAGCTGGTCACGTTCTCAGCCTTCTTATGTCCAATCAACCTCTTGGTGTCAACTGGATCTCTTCCTAGTCTCTAAAATGTTATACTCAGACTGGTGTCTCTGTAAACATAAATCAACATAAAGAAAGGCAACACTGGAAATAAGCTTATATGCTGGGAAATTAAAGCACTGAGGACATCAGTGCTTTCTGTCAATGCTATCTGAGCTGCTAAACTGTACCTAGACCAATGAGAAGCTTTCCAAACAGTAGACACCTGCCTTATCATCATGACCACATGGTGTCTTAATGAAATCAGAAAAGATGATTCCGAAAAACAACAACCACAACAAATCTTGGGAGCTGAAGGAACCTTGACTATCATCTAGAATAAGCCTCTCATTTTAAAGACAGCTTCCATTTACATGCTGACTTAACGGTTTACAAGCCCTTTTACATATGAGGAAGGTGACTTCCGGAGAAGTAACTTGCTAAAGGCTAGTGATAGATCAAAAATTAGAACCCCAGTTTCCCAAGTGTCCGCCTAGTCTTCCTCCTCTGCCATTATGATGCTTCCAGTTTATTGTGCCTGGGGAGACTGATAGAAAGGAATTCTCATTTTCCTATGCAGAAAGACAAAATTATTTCTCACTAACTCCCTCCTTAGAGATATGTTCATTTCCTTATGAGATGAAAGGATTAAACATTTACAAATGGTTAACTAGGATATATAAATATACAAAAGACTACAAGGCCAGAGTTAGAGGCCAAGGTCAGGAAGTGTAACTCCAACCCGCATAATCAAGATTCATAACAAAAAGAATTCTTAAAACACACTTCCCAGCCTTCTCTCCTGAGATAGGAGATTATGGGTATGAAATACTGCATATATCACCAGACATGGGTATTGTGTCGTGAGGTTTTGCTGAAATGCCAGACTGCTCCCCTCTGCCTTTTTAAATTTTGTTACAAGGAAGCACTTGTTGGAAAGATGAAGAAGGGTCACATTTAGAAATGAAACTGATAGACACAACAAATGATACAACAACAAAATTCAATACATGAGAACAGTCCCCTAAGAAGTAAGATGTGACTTTGAATTGTGTTGCCAATAAGATTAAGGCATTCTCATAAAACCCCAGAGACACAAATCGAAAATATAACAAATTTAAAAAGAGCTGTGTCATCATGACTAGTATAGCCTGTAATGACAAATACAAAGAGAAAGAGGGCATTCTGTACAAAGGCTAGGAAAAGAAGAGTTCAATAAGGATTTATCAGTGTCTACACAGCACCATCCAGGGGAGATGACCTTCTAACCTGCATATTCTGATCTATTTGCCAAGTATACCCCCTGGGATGGATTCATATTAGCTGACATTTATACTGTATAGCATCTTAAAGTTTTTGAAGCACCTTACATAATTCATCTCATTTTCTAAGCTACTAGCATAGCTTTGTGATGGTACCATTTCAGATAAACCAATTTCCTCTCTTCCATCTCTGTTGACATCAAGATACCACCTGATCTAAATATAGCTCCCCAAGAAGACTTTCCCAACAGGAAGACAACTTGCTGACCAGATGATATAAGTATGCTAGTAGTCCTAGCAATTAAAACCTCCCCCATGTAAATTTAGACTTTGCATTGTCATTTATCACTCAGTCTCTCCTTAGTCTGCTTAGCTTACATCAGTTCTCCAGAACCTAGCCAGCACCAGGTAAATTGATAAAAGCTGAATACCAGGCTCTGGACCTGGCACAATCTCACTGTGGCACAGGCACCCTGGGAGGCTCCAGTCTTCAACACCAGTGGGTTTCTTTGTACAGCTTTACTAATAAGAGGCAAAAGGCACAAGGTAACAGTCATGTTAGAAGGACCTTTTGCAACAGAATCAATCGTATGGACACAGATAGCATCACTTATTAACAGCCTCATCATCCAACAAGAAAAACTGAAATATACACTGCAAGCATTCTGGCTTGGGGGTGGCCAGAGACTGAACGAGTGAAAGAGTAATAGGAAATTATGCTATTAAAATGTTAAGGGTGATTTAATGGTACGAGCTGTAATACCAGTTCTAATAGAAGGAAGCATAATGTTTCAGAACTAATCTATTTTCATGAATATTAGACAAGTGGCAAGTCTCACTGATTTATCACAGCAGGCTTCATTTTCCTTCCTCTGCATGCATCAATACGTGAGACTTAAGGCTTTAAGTCTAAAGACTTAAGGCAGAGGTCTAAATGTTATTTTTAGAAGCTTCTCTATCAATTCCCCTCAAAGGTTGCCTACTGTTATTAGAGATGCAAGTTGGTCATAAGGTCTAACAGCACCAGCTCACCTATCCTTTTATGCTCAAGCTGTCCTTCCTCCTAGTTTTCTCTCCCTGACTCTGCCCCCACCACCATTCAACACTATCAGATAGCACCCGCTTCAAATTGCTAATAGCCAAATTGTTAAAAAAAAAATCATGTTACCTGCTTGCTTTACCTAACTGAAGTCAGTAAAGTAGTAGTATAAATAGGAAGAGGGTAAACCTTAGAGATGTCTTGATACATTGCAATTTCAACATGGCAGATATTTGCAAGTAACTGGTTATAAAGGATAAATAAAAAGACACATCAAAGACGATCACCATTTGTAGCCCAGATGAACAGTGATATGTATGACCCCCAAAAGGCAAGTGGAAAGATGAACTGGTTAGGAGAACCAAGGTATCAGTTTTAGATATCCTCAATTTGAGGTACTAAGAGGAATATTGAAGTGGAGACGTCTGGTCAGTTGGAAGTGTTAAATTAAACCAGGGGTAGGAACAAATTGTTCTGTGAAATTTGGTTTCAGTATAAGAGCCACACTTGAGGACCTAGAGGGCCACATATGGCCTCAAGGCTACAGTTTCCCACACTTGGTTAAACTCTTAGAACATTTATTAGGCATCTACTACATATCAAGCACTATGCAGGACACTGGGGATACAAACACAAAAAATAAAACAGTCCTTACCCTCAAGGTGCTTACATTCTACATAAAGGATACAATACATGCACATACAAACACTAATTAGGAGCAAATTAAATATAAAATATATTCAAAGTAATTCAAAAAAGGAGAGAGGGCTAATAATAGGAGATGGAGAAGGGAGAAAATTAGGAAAGGCCTCATGGAACAGGTCAGATAGGAGTTAGATCTAGAGATGCTGAAGAGCAAGCTGTTAAGTTGAAGCCATAGGAATGGATGGTTTACTAAAGAAGTAAGCAAACAAGAATGCCACCTTGGCAGCCAATCCCAGTCAAGGGACATAAAGAAGAGGAGGAACCAACAAACAGCAAAGGAGCTTCTTACCAGTATAAGAGAAAAACCAGGAAGTTACACTATCGAAGGAGTTTCCGGAAGGAGTTAGTGAAGAAGAATGAGTACTATGAAAAGATCATTTGGTGGTTGCCAGAAAAGGATACCCTGGCAACCTCACAAGAAATACTTTTGGTGAGGCTAGTGAAAATAGACACTGAGTTATGAGGAGTTAAATAAACAAGTAGACAAATAGTAAAAGCAGTAGGGACACACAGTTCATTGTCAGGAACAGTCGAGAGAATAGATGGTACCTACACAGGGTAATGATATCAATCCCCAAAAATGAACATGGGTAAACCTGAACATTTCTGAAAATGGATAAGACAGAAAATTCTTAGAAGAGGAGGGGCTAAGGTTCTGAAGAAATGGATTTCCAAAAATTTTTTTAACTAGACCTATAACTTAATTGGTGTAGGGAACTTCTTTTACCAATGCAGATTGGTACCAGCATCATTGTAACTTGTAGTCTTAGAGCTGTCTGGACCCACAACCAGTATGTCTGAGATACATAACTCAGAAGTTGGATGTTCCTGACTCCAAGACCAGCTTACCATCCAGGGGCCATGTCATGAACATATCTGAAGAAGCAGCAAATTCCATCCTCTCCTGAGAGTCAATGATAGCGTTTGTCTCCAACATAATCATATCTACCCTAATTCCACAATACATTCTTCCCCCACCTTCTTTCTCTGTAATTCAAGCTCCTCAACTCTCCCCTTCTGAGTCAAGTTGTGACCTTGAATGCAAATTACAATCTAAACTCACCCATAGCCAACAGTTTTGCAGGTGCCATCGGGATAATCCCACACTCATTCACCCAGGAGGCTCACCCCTCTTCTCCTCCTATCACTTCAAGGCTGCAGGAGTCTTTCATCAGAGGGTGGGTTCTGTCCCCTAGACAGTGTCGTATGACCAAGAGTCTGCCTTTTTTCATTTTTATGGGACAGAGTCAATCACACAGGATAAGGACGTGTGGATGGGTTGCAATCTGTGTCCTAGAACTCTCCCCCAAATTTACCCCCTTTGGAACTTCCCTACTACTGCTGAGAGCACCACTGTTTTTTCAGTTGCCCAGTTTGGATCTTTGGGGTTATCTGTGACTCTTCACTTTTTCTCACCCCATAAAACCAAACAGTTTCTAAGTCTTGTTATTTCTCCATCCACAACATCTCTTGAATCTCTCCCCTTCCTTCTACTCACAAGCCCTGGTTCAGGTCCTTATCGTCTCTCTCCTGGACTTTAGCAGTAGCCTGGACTTAGCATCAGGAAGATCTGAGCTTGAATCCTGCCTCAGACATTTACTAGCTGAGTGATCCTGGGCAAGTCACTTAACTGCTCTCTGCCTCAGTTTCTCTATCTGTAAAATGAAGATAACAATAGCATCTGCCTCACAAGGTTGTTAGGATCAAATGCCATTATACGTGTAAAGTGCTTTACAAACCTTAAAGAGCTATGTAAATGCTTCTCATTTAAAAAAATTATTATTACAGACTCATTGGTCTCCCTACCTCAACTCTCTTTTTCCAATCCATCCCTCATATAGCTGCCAAAGGGATTTTTCCAAAGCACAGTTCTGTGTTATCCTACCTACTCAAAGAGAATCCCCTCTCCAACGATTCTAGATTCAAATGATCTATTATTTCACCTCTAAACCCTTTTAAATTGTCACTTTTTCTCTAAGTTTTATAATGTACATAATTAACATAGTGGTTCATGTAATTTATAAGTACGCTGATACATATAGGGGAGGGCACTTAAAGATGTTTAATGAAAGTATTATTATTAAATAATATGATTAGATAGTTAACTATTAAATACTATGCTTAAAGATGTTTAATAGTAATACTCTCATTATTAAACATTTAAGTACACTCCCCTTTTGTTGTTGAGTCATTTCAGTTGTGTCCAACTCTTTGTGACCTCATTGCAGTTTTCTTGGCAAAGATACTGGAGTGGTTTGCCGTTTCCTGCTCCAACTTCATTTTACAGATGAGGAAATTGAGGCAAACAGAGTGAACTGGCTAGTAAGTGTCTGATTCCAGATTTGGACTCAAGAAGATGAGTCTTCCTGATTTCAGGCGAGGCACTCTATCCGCTGTGCCACCTAACTGCCCCAAGTACACTCCCCACCACGTGTCTATTTACTTATAAATTACATGAACAAATAAATTATATGAATCACATGTGATCAAAAAAGACTGGAGATCATTGGATAATACCTTACTGCCTCTCATTTCAGATATTCAGAAGGTGAGAAAAAAATTATATTTGAGAATAGAGAGGATGAGAGAACCAATGCTGGGGCAGTGTTGCAATGATGACATTAGGAAATTCATATCAAAATGTCTCAAAGGAAAGGGTCAGCCCTCTCATTCTACAGATGAGGTCACTGAGGTCTAAGGATGTTAAATTTGAGAGGTGGGATTTCAACCTGGGATCTCTGATTTCCCCCTCTGTACATACTAGAGATTCTAGGAAAGACAGGGTTGGCAAAGAGTAGGGAAAGAATTGATGAGTAACAGGTGACACAGAGGATAGAACTCTGGGCCTGTAGACAGAAAGATCTGTGTTCAAATCCAGCTTTAGACACTTGCCCAGCGAGGAGACCTTGAGCAAGTGACAGGCTCTGTTTGCCTCAGTTTCCTCATATGTAAAACGGAGATGATAATAGCAGCACCTACCTCCCAGGGTTGTTGGGAGGATCAGATGAGATAATATTTTAAAAGCATTTAGCACAGTGCCTGGCACATAGTGCTATATAAATGCCAGTTGTTAATATTAACATGATGAGGCATGCAACCCATCTTCCGACAGAGAAGCGGAGGACTCAAAAAACAGATTGAGACAGATACACATACACACATGCATACACATACATATGTATGTATAGATGTATATATACACATATGTATATGCATATATGTGTGTATACATATGTACATATACATATATATGTACATGTATTTATATAGGATATAACCAATATAGCCAATGTGGACATTTGTTTTGATTATATATGTATCTCTGTGTGTGCATGTGTGTGTGTATCTATATCTATATCTCTCTTTCTCTATATCTCCATATCTCTATACATATGTGTGTTACCCCCCAAAATGATGAGTAATAGCAAAGAGCCAAGATGAAAATGGATGGTATGTTTGTAAAATGAGGTCAGGTCAACAAAGTTTTCCTTCTGACTACAAATATTCTTCAGCTTTGGAGACATAACTGAGAAAAGCAGAGAGGAACATTTGGCACATTGGCAGGAAAAATGATGAGAAGTATCCCAGTTGTACATGTGAAACAAGTATTCTAGTTAAGAAGGAAGGCCTCTGGCAGCTTCCCAAACCAGGAAGAGTCCCTTGGGAAATTGGGGTTCAAATAGATGTGTGTATATGTATGTATGTGTGTATGTGTATGTGTGTGTGTGTGTGTGTGTGTGTGTGTGTGTGTGTGTGTGTGTGTGTGTGTGTATTATCGGCTCCTTGAGACAGCAAAAACAGCAGCAGCTCTGGCTGCAATGATCTCTTGGGGATCCTTTGGCAGCTGGGCACTTTGGGTCATTCACAAATCAGATATATATGGAGAGACGACATATCACTGAATGAGGCATGCCACACTTATGCTCCCTTTCCTTATGATACTCTGGGGAGAAAGGACCATACTAGCCATCAATTCTTATGGCAAGTCAGTCAACAGTGACAACAGGAAGGATGGCAATGATGACCAACCTGCACAACAAATGAACAATTACCCAAATGCCATTCTTGGCCAGCCAGCTTTAGCTTGCTGCCAACACTTTCTATGAGAACAAGATGGACTTAACCTTTCATGGAGCTGTGATCTCACTCAAGTTAATACTGTTCCTCCCTCCACCCCCCATTCACCAACCAGTACAGACACACCCTCTCCTCTTACATAATTCTGGCCTATATCCTTCCATGAATCCTCCCTACAGGAGCCACTCAATGTAATGGAAGCCTTCCTCTCAATCTTTTGATATTTCACAGTTACAAGTCTAATACCGAGGCTGTGATGCCTCATCCATATTACGTGACTGGCCCACCTTCATTTCTGGTCATGCAAGTCCTTGAAAAGATGTTTTACATCACTTTTGACCTGCAAGTCATTGTTGGTAATAAGCTAATAAGGTATAAGCCTACTTAATCTTTGTCCTTTGAGTCACCTGCAATTTTAAGTCTACTGAGGTTGTGGGTGTTCCATGAGTCACAGCCACATGGAATGACCGGGAGAATCTAGACAGGACGCCCAGACCTGTGATTTCTGACTGGTTTGGGGACCCTCAGAGGTGAGTGACTTGTCAAGGATCACACAGCCAGCAGGCATCAGAAGCAAGACTAAACATAACTATTCCTGACACTGAGATCCACATCGCCATACCACATCCTCATGGGAGAATACCTATGTTTTAAAAAAATGACTTTTATAGTGGGGAACACACCTTGGAATCATTCAAAGTTCCATGCACTTGAAGAAATGCATTTCAGTTTGATTTCTTCCTCCTACTGAACTCTAGACCCAACTCACTGTTTATCTGCAGTGCCTATACAGGCATTAATAAACTAACTGAACAGGCTGCCTATTTGATAGCATGTCATGAAAAATGCATTTTTCATTTCCTTGGCTTTTCTTGTATATTTCGAGGCTTATCTCTTGAGTGGCCATGCGTATCAATGTAAGAATTCCAGGGCTATACATGATAAGCTCAATATCATTCAACAACAGCAACACTACTAGAACCTCTCTATCATTAATTAGGATAAAGGATGGTGAAAATTAAACGGGGGAAAAGCCTTCAAGAAAATCAAAAGGGAAAATGGAGAAGCAAGACATCCAAGCAAGAGCCCAAATGCAACTGCAGCTGTAATTAAGACAATTTTCTATTTAGGGTTTTCCCTAAAATAAAATTTTGTAATTTGGACTAATTGGTAAGAAGGTCATGCTGAATCAGTGAAAAATCTTAATTATAGAATATTTTAAAAGAAATGCAGTTTAATTACTTCCAAATACCAACCAGAGATAGAACTAGGCTAATAAGGTGTTACTTAATAAAGGTCCTTAGGGAACTAGATTTTAAAGGCTTTGGATGAATTGCAGCTAGGATACTAGCAGCAATGGGCATCTAGTGGTATTTTCTAAAGTGCTTGGGAGTACTTAAAAAACTTACTCTCTAAGAGTCTAAACACTTTCCCAAATAACTTTTTTATATCATCAATTTGCTTAACAAACTCATTTACTGAGAATGTAGAATTAATTTTTAGTATAGTCCTTATTCTAAATATCCAAATTTTCAATTAAATGGGATTTTACTAGGTTCTCATGTCCATTTTTCAAAAGCAAGAAACTTTAGGGGGAAAGGAGAGATAATCAAAGACTGTTCAATATTGAATTAACAGATTCCAGCTATATTCAGAAGCATACTGATGAGTGATGATTCACATATGCACATGTTAGTTGTTTAATTTATTATATATAAAAATGAAAAGCAAACTGTACATAATAGAAATCAACAATTTCATGGATAATCTTTTTTTCTGTTCTATTTCGCAAATGGAAATGCTCATTTTATTTGGTAGTTAAGAATAAAATAAATTTTAAAAGAAAACAAAAATATTACATAGAATAAGCTAGATAGTATGGTATAAGGGACAAAGAGAACATTCTTGAAGTCTAGAAGAATTGGGTTCATGTCCTTCCCCAACACATACTGATTCCCCCAGCTACTAGTACCTGTTCTCCCTTCCAAAAGTACCTTGCATATATTCTGTATGTTCTTAGATATTGCCTTGCCTCCCTTGAAGCCATATGTACAAAAATAATCATCTCAGTTCTTTATGTAGTGGCAAAAAGCTGGAAGCTGGGAGGAGGGTATAATACAGGAAGAGCTGAACAAAATATGACATGAATGTAATAGAATATTATTGTGCTATAACACAATAATTTGTCAGTGCAGACAACACCAGGGAGATCTGTATGAATCAGTTTGGAATAAAGGAGGCAGAACAATGAAGGCAATTTATACACAATTTTGTAAAGACAAACAACTTTAAAACACCTAAGATTTCTGCTCAATGCAATGACCAACCATAATTCCAAGAGGACTGGTGATGATCCATGCTACCTATCTCCTGACAGAGAGAGGACGGACTCAGTTTGCAGAACAAGACACACATTTCTGGTCAGAAACAATGTGGAAATTAATTTTACTTGACTAAGGATATTTATTATGAGGGTTTTTTCTTTTAAATTGGAGAGAGGAAGGAGGGAAAAGAAATGCTTGTTAATTAAAAAATAAAGAAAATGAGGTGTGAAAGGAATGTAAGCTTCCTGGGGGCAGAGACAGCTTCACTTTTGTCTTTTCATCCCTAGCACTTTATGTGTTACCTGGAACATGGTTATGTGCTTGCTGGTTGACTGATCTTGAATCTCTCAATGCCATAGTAACTACTTAAGACAGTAAATTGCAGAATAACTGCATACCTGCACTGGCAGAGTTTCCTTACAGAAAGTTGCCCATACCAATGACATCATAGTTCGGCTTCCCCCTCCCCCTGCACCTATTTTCTTTTGCACATGTATGTGCATCTAAACACACATCCATTCCTTCTATTCCTCTCTTGCAATATCCTGTTACCTGGCCTTGTCTTTCTTACATCAGGACCTCCTCCCAAATAGCACCCAGAGTGCCACCCCTGTGAAAATCAAAAGGCAAGCAACAGCTTGACCCAACCATTCTCTGGCCAAACCTGAAACTCTAGAACACCTCTTCTAACGACCTTCAAATGCACTTATCTCCTTGATATAGAGACAAGGCAAGAAATTTTTACTTATGTATTTTTATGCCTTTTGTCATTGCCTGAATCACACCTAATGCATCTCCCATACCTCCTCTGAATGGGTATGACCTTGGTTAAGTCACTTCTCTGAGCCTCAGTTTCCTCATCTCTAAAACAGACCACTCACTTCTTGTGAGGGAAATGGGCTACATAAATGTTGCATTATTATTAGAAGCTCAAATCCTGAGCAGAGAGAAAGTCTGTTTTATCTCCAGGATGGTACCAAGCATGATTTAGCAGTTTAATAAATTCTTCTTGATGACAATCACTTAGGATTTGATCTATCTCTGTGAAATTGGGACAAGCAAAGCACAGAATTTTTTGTATGTTCTGTAAATAAGTATGAAGTACCTTGTAAAAGCAATAATGATACACCATCCCAAAACAACTACATTCTCTGCTACTCGGTGGGGATCCATGCCTTGAACTTGGAGGGAGCTTATGTGATGAAAATCCAATTGGGAGATTTGTGATAGGTTTTTGTCTAGAATACTCATCTTTGTCTGGCCAGAGCCCCCTGCTATTAACCTCTGAAGCCCAAAATTCAACTGGGTAGCAAAAGGAAGAGGAGGATTAAGTGTTGAGTCTAACAGCTCTGTGGTTTCCTTTTTAAAAAGGTATTTAAAAAGGTATATATAGTAACTGGCTTAAAAAATAATTTAATATTATGGGAAACTATTCCCAGTCAATCATACATCAAGATAGAAGTCATTTAAGATTTGTTGTTCAGTTGTTGTTTTCAGTTGTATCTGACTCTTTGTGATCCCATTTGGAGTTTTCTTGGCTAAGATACTAAAGTGGGTTACCATTTCCTTCTCTAGCTCCTTTTACATCAGATGAAGAAACTGAGGCAAACAGAGTTAAGTTTGGTCACATAGCTAGTAAGTATGAGGCCAGAGTTGAACTCAGGAAGATGAATGTTCCTGACTCCAGGCTTAGCACTCTATCTACTGTGCCACCTAGCTGCCCACATTTAAGATTAAGTTATGTTGTAAGATTTTGGGGGGAAAAGAGAAAGAGAGAGGAAGGAATCCCTCAAGTTTGGAGAATGTAATTCTACTTAGTCATTTCATTTAATCCCTTTTTGTCAACCGGAAAAGAAAATATTCTCTCAAAGGTAGAGAACTTAATGGCATTCCTTAAAATCACACAGGTGAACGAAACCTTTTAAGGTCATAATATCTGTGACATAAGACTCATTTTATGAGGGACACACGCTCTTGTACCCTAAATGTGCTACACTCTTATCTCTAGCAAAAAACTCGGGTCCCTTTAGAATGACTTATCAAAGTAATGTAATTTTGTCAGCCAACAGAGAAGTGTGACTAATAAATGTATTGGTTCCAGCTAAGTAAAATACAAGTAAAAATTTACTTGGTCTTAGAATTTCTATTACTTCGACTTACTAGTTCTGCCCAGAATAGTTGTGTAAAATTTGGATCATGGATTTAGAAAGAGACATTTGGGCTTGATCTACTTTCAATATGACCCTGGAGCAAGACATTTAACCTCTCTGGGGCTCAGTTTGGTCATCTGTAACATGAGGGGAAGTGGACTATTTGTCTTTCTAAGGTTATTTCCAGCTCTATGATCCTATGACTAATAAAATGATTTCATTTTAGCTTTACCTTGAAGAAGAAAATAATTTGTTTTGCCTCTTTACAACTCCGTTCAAGAAACAGCTGATGACAGTTTAAAAGTTTAGTTAATCAACACTCAAGTAACTGGCATTTTTCCAAAGGCAGAAGTCACAGGTGGTAGGGAAAGCCATTAGGGTCAAGAAGACTCCAAGTCCTTTTGTTCTATACTTAAAAGCTGAAGTCTTCAAATAAACAAAACCTTGAAAAGTCCCTTTGGAGACTTCATGTAAGCTAATAACGATAACAAACAATAAAGTTTCTATTATTACACCAGAGTTACTATTTCCAAAAGCTCTATGAAGCACACATTTAACCTACTGATTCATTCTGTTTTAAAAACAGCAACAGTAGCAGCAACATATATTTAGATACGAAAAGGGGGGAAAAAAAGGCAAAGCTACCAAGAATTTTTTATAGGAAATGTTTAAATTTCTCCTTTGGGGTTTGTATAGTTCTCAAATCTCATCTTTTTCTTATTCTCAACTGAGAAAAACAAAGTAAAAACACTTTCCTAATTTCCTGCTGCAGAAATTGAAGGTCAGTGGTTGACAATTTCATCTGTTAAATTTCATGGGAAAATAGTTTTATCTTTAGGGCTTTAAAGATAAAAATAATTTTTTCCAGGTTACATTTGTGAACTTACAGGCATAAAAGCATTTACTAGCAATGACTTTAATGCAAAAATCAGTCAAAAAATCCATATGCTTTGAGAATTTGGTGTCAAACTGAAATAGAAACGGGGACCACTAAGCTGTACAGAAGGAGCTCTGTGCTGCCTAATGACTTAGAACACCAAACACGTTTATACCCTTCTTTTTTTTTTTATTCTACATCAACACATTGAAATCAGATAGGAACAACATTTTTAATCTGGATCAGGGTGATGCTTCCAAACTATAGCATGACCATAACCTTCTGTGAATGACAACCTACTGAAGAATTGTGAGTACCAACACCATTCCATAGTCTATTTCTCCTTGGTCAAAGTAGGGTCTGAGTGCTTGCCTTGGCAATCTGCTCAGCAGGACAAGGTTTGAGAAGCAGTTTCTAATCATCTTTGGGTTGGTTTTTTTTTTTTCATAATAAGACTCATTACAATAGGCCTGAGTGACAAATACTGAGTTTTCATTCCTCAGGACTTACTGACACATAGGTGATATTCATGAATGTGGTTGTAAATTATGGGTGAGCTCACAGAACCTCAGAGATAAATCTAGATACTTCATTTTGGAGGTAAGGGAACTCCTAAGAGGTGAGCTGGTCTGCCCAAGATCATACTCCTAGCTACTAACCTAATTAGGACATGAATCTAGGTTTCCCAATTCTTAAGCCACCATTGTTCTTTAAACTATACCATGCTTCCACCCATGTTAAAGTGGCCAAAGAGTGCTCAAAGTGGCTTGCAAAAACCATTAAATATTCAATTAAGCAATTTCTATTATCTATGCTGCTGGAAGAAAAGATGGAGGGGGGGCTATAAGGTGAAAGATACAGGGTGTCCCAAAAGTCTTAGTGCAGCTTAAAGCTTTAGTAGGTGTGAAATTGCCCTGAGACTTTTGTGACATCCCATATATTTCTCACTGTCAATTAATAGTCACTTTGTTTTTTGGGTTATTTCCTTCTGCGCTTGGTTAGTCTATGTGGATTATCCAGAGCAAGAGGTCACTCCTGGGTGAAGTGAACAAAAAGTCTTTGAACATGCATTGGGTAAGGAGAACCAGATCATGGTGATCCCACAAATGTATAAAAGCCAAGCCTAAAATAGCCTGTTGGCCAACACTCATCTTACTGACAATTGACCAATGAGTATTTAAGAGACTCTGTCTTGGACTAGGTTCCAAGGATGTAATTTTTTAAGGAACAGGTTAGTGGTTCAGTGGTTAGAGCACTGGGTCTAGCATCAGAAAGACTCAAATCTGGCCTCAGATACTCACTAGCTGTGTGACTCTGGACAAGTCACTTAACCCTGTTTGCCTCCATTACCTCACCTGTAAAATAAGCTTGAGAAGGAAATGGCTAACCACTCCAGCATCTTTGCCAAGAAAACCCCAAATGGGATCACAAAGAGTCGAATACAACTGAAGAACAAAAATCAAAAATGACAAGTGAAAGGGGCCTTTCCCTCACAAAACTTACATTCCATCAGGAGAGACAATGTGTATACACAGAAATACATACAGAATAATAAACAAAGGTTAATTTGGGGGAAAGAGGCCCTAGGTGCAGGGAGGAGGAGGAAATCAAGAAAGACTTCATAGAAGAGGTGCCCTTTGAATTGAAACCAAGAATTCTAAAAGGTGGAAGTGAGGAGGTTAATGACATTCCAGGCACAGAGGGTAGCCCTGTGCATGGGAACATAGACAGGACACGGAAGATCCTGTGTGAGGAATGGCAAAGCGGATCATGTATCTGAAACACAGAATATGTGAAAATGAGTGACCTGCAATGAGCCTGATAACAAATAGACACCACTGGAGATATCTATATGGGCTTCACTCAGTCTTCTTCCTATGACCTTATTTACTCTACCGTAGCAGTCAATAAACTCATCTTCTTTTCCTGTAGCTGGTTATCTTCAGGTCTGCTGCCACTTAAATCATCACAGAATTTGAAGGGCTGAAAGAGACTTCAGCAACCATCTAGTCCAATTCATACCCAAAGAGCAATCCCCAAAACATGTTTAATGTCTAATCACGTTAGCATTCCACGTGACATCCAAAATCTACAGTCAAGGACGACAGTCAACACCAGAGGCTTTGAATCACAATGAATCAACTGCAAAAACTAGAAAACATATGCAGACAACGCCTATTTTTAGAGATTATGTCAGACAAACACTTACTGTTAAGTGCCATAATGTTATCTGTTCCTGGGTGATGGAAATTTATTCCCATGCGTCCTAAAAATAAATAAATAAATAGATGTTGGTGAGCAGAAAGGAAAAAAAAAACCTAAATGTTCAACTTAATAGCCTCACAACTATTACAAGACAAGAACATATCCAAGGAGCTAAAACAGCAATAAAACAGATGGTTTTACATCTTAAATCTGTTAGAGGAAACAACCATTACAGAGGCTTTAAAAATAAAATCATAAAATATGCATATGCAAAATCTCAGAACCAGGACCCAATCCTAAGATTAAGCCAGAGGCTTCTGTCATAAAGCTCTGAGACTTTAGCAGACCTCAATTATGTATTAGTATACCAGAATTATAAAAGCAACTCTGGGTTAAGTTTTTATTCTACATTTAATCTCTCACCTTGACCTTTTGATTCAAGTAACAAAACAACACACATACACAAAGGTCATGTGGTTTCAAAAATAAAGGGAACTCCCTTCTCTATACAGATACAGAGATCTATTTAGTCCTCGTAACACTGTTAGAAAGTTGTTTGAGGCACTGAAAAGTTAAGAGAATTTCCATGGCCCAGGTCCTACTATGGTCAGTCCACCATCTTAGCCATACAGAGATATAGATAGCTTCAATCAATCATAGAATTTCAGAGCTGAAAGAGGCTAACCACTTCAATCCCCTTGATTTTATAGGGAGAGGAAGCTAAATCCCAAGGAAAGGGAGTGATTTGTTCAAGGTCACACAGCCAGTCAGTAGCCAAATAGGGCCTGGCTCTCAGCTTCTGTGATTCACAGTCTACTTACTGCTCTGTTCTACTATATAACCATGCTGATTCCTCCTATATTAAAGTACTCAGAACTGCTACATCGTCTTTGTTGGCAGCTTCCTAGAATGCTGGAACAATCACTTCTGGACTAATAAAATAGCAGAAGCCAGATACTTAGCTATTCTGCTTAAAAGATTCATAAAATATGTCTCCTGGAAATGGTGCTTTTAGCTTAAATCTCTGATTTTTACTCTTGGCTTTGCCAGGTGGTCTCCAATGACCCTAAGACTGGTCATAAAATTCTCAAAAGAGTATTTCATTCTTCCCATCAACCCCAAAGCCAAGCTCTTAGGTATTATCTCCCTCAGCAAGAGTGGGTTCTCCTTGACAGCAGTCTTGCTTTTTCTACTTAGATCCCCTGCCCTTGACACCATACTTGGCATACAGTAAGCATTTAATAAATGTTTTTTCATTTATTCATTTATTAGAAGGAAATTATACCACATAGCAATAGAAAGTGTGTTAACAATTACCAAAAGATTGGAGATCATTCATTTTAAAACCCCTTTGGGAACTTGAGAGAAGAACGAAGCAAAAGTACCCCAACCCTGCCCCCAGGAAATTTAGCATATGCCCTCTTACCCAAAAGAGAAAGACAGAGACAGAGAGACAGAGACAGAGTGAGAGAAAGAGACAGAGCGACGGAGAGATTATTAGTCTCAATTTAGAATTGCCATTTTCTGAAACAAGGTCATAGCAGTGGTGAAACATTATGCAATAGTTCAGCAATCCTGTTTAGAAGCAAACAAAGAAACCCCCCATGCATTCCAATAATCATTTAAATCAGTAAAAGCTTATTCCACATTATAGAAGCAAATACAGACATTTAGACCCTCTCTGCATCTTATTGGTAGGTTAAAAAAAAGAATTGCAAAGTGGCAATAATTTGTCAATTTCCTACTCAAGCCTCTGAGTAAGTTTTAAGTCACAACTAAAAGGTGGCAGTTTCTTTGTGCGGTAGGAAAGTCCCCATATTTTACAACAGACTAAAATACAGAGGGATTTGTTGTTTCTTTTATATTTAATACTTACAGTCTGCTTATAATCACCTAGTCCATTCAAAAATATTATGAATTAGATAGGAAAGGGACATAAATATCCAATTACCTTTTTCAATATGTAATGAAACTGAGACCCAGAGAAGAGAGTGACTTGTCTGGGGTCACAGAATGGGTTAGAGGTAGAATTAGAACCCAGGTCTCCAAATCCCACAAATGATTTTCAGAAAAGCATTAGAGGACTGGTAAGGGGAGACCAGGAAAATCAACAGTGTTTTTTACCCAACAATATTTAGGTTGTTCTACCTTCGATTCTGACTTAAATTCCACTGGAAGAAGCAAAAAATGAGACAGTACTGTTTAAATTACTGTTACTGAATCTCTAGGGGAGCATATAATAATGACTTGTCCATAAAATTTATATTTCTGAAGTACAGAGGAAAGCATTTTAAAAGATTTCCAATGCAAAAATGATAAGTATTGAAAATGAGATATTCCACATAAAATCCTAAGAAACAAGGATAAAACTCCCTAAACATACAGGCTCTTATTAAAGAATTATCATTTCCTTTTAGCAAACACTAATAGCAGTTCCAAATACCTTTTTAAAATCAGCATAATGCTGCAGAAGTAAGTACTTTTCAAAATGTTTATGCTCAATTCATATGCTTTACTTTTTCTCCATCAGTCTCATAAGTCATTTCAGTAGACTCCTAAAAGGGAGCCATGGACACCTAGAGCAGGAGTGGTCATGGCCCTGCTTCCCGATATATGAAAATGTATCATGGAGAGGAGTCTCATGGCCTTGCATGAATTTACACAAGTTTTCTGGGGATGAGGTAGAAACAGTTACACAAAATTTTCAATAATCCACATCAATGCTCCTCCCCCCAATCACTGGTTCAGATAATCAAGAGTTCATTTAGGTTTATTAAAGCCATGTTAACATAGGAAAAATGGAATGTCATTGGATTTAGAGCTGGAAGGGAACTTAGGTATCATTGAGTCCAACGCCTTCATTTTATAGATGAGGAAACTGAGGTCCAGAGAAGGTGTGACTTGCCCAAGATTACGCACTAGTTAAGGGTCAGTTCTGGGAAATGAACTCACCTCTTCTAACTGCTTTCAAGCACAGTTACAGCCTCCATGATTTACTCTAAACTAGCTAGCAGTACTACTTTGTAATTATTTCAATGCAAATTTGGCATGTGCAGAATCTCAGATTGTCAGAGCAGGTAGGGGGCTTCTAAGGGACTATCACATCCTAACTTCTCACTTTGCAGAAGAGGAAAACGAAATCCAAAATCTAGTCTAAGTGATGCAGTAAGTTAGCGGCAGAATCAGGCCTCCACACTAGGTCTCTACTCCTAGTCCACTGGTCTGCCCATTTCATCCTATTAGAAGTCACAATGAATCTTTCTCCACCAGCCACTGGGACTCAAAACCAATGTGTCAAAAGAACTTAAATCTCACAAGTTTAATCATAAATCAACAGCCTGGTTCCAACAGAAATAATGAGAGAGAGTCTATGGTAGACCTTGATTACTGCAGAAAAATTAAAGATATGCCCCAAGACAATGGTACATTGCTTTAATAGCCCTAGGGATTTACTGCCTCCAAATATCAAAAAACCTTTCTGGAAGCCAGCCTGTGCTACATATCAAGGTACTAAGTTCCACAAACGTACAAATTCTAATTTATTTTTGTTTGGTTTTGGTTTCGGTTTTTTGTGAGGCAATTGGGGTTAAGTGCCTTGCCCAGGGTCACACAGCTAGCAAGTGTCAAGTATCTTGTCTGAGACTGGATTTGAACTTAGAAATTCTAATGAAAAAAAAAAAACTTGCTTCTCTTATTTTCCTAGCTACCTCTCTTTGGGCTTCTGGTTCCAGTGTTTCTGGAATTTGCTCAACAAACCAACATCTGCTCTATTCTTTCTTTACAATGTTTGAAAGGTTGGTCACATCTCTCTCAGCTTCACCTTTCTCTACCAAAATGCCCTCAAAACTTTCATCTAACCTGACCCAGAAGAAGCTCTACCCTGTGTCCTTTTCAATGGTCCTTAAAATTTTCACCACCTTTGGCAGTGTCCTCCTTGAGATACAGCAACAGGAAGGAAAAGAGTCAGCAAGAGAACATTAGTCAGTGTTTTGTACAATGGTAAGGGTGTGTGTGAAGGCAGTAGCATTGTGAACTCTGCCTCCCATTTTGGGGTCAGAGCTGAGTGAACAGAATGTTAGAGCTATGAAGAAGTTATAAACCAGTGGCACAGTGGGAAGAGTGATAGCTTTGTAGGCAGAATACCTACGTTCTCATCCTGGCTCTGCTACTTGCTCTCTAGGCCTCTAGGCCTCAGTTTCCTCATTTGCAAATTGAGGAGAGGGAAGGGTTGGTCTATCTAGATCCAAGATGTCAAACATGGGCCCAAACCAGATGAAAATGTAGCTTCTATCTGATTTTAATGCATTGATACAGTCATTAAAAAAAAAAGATAGGAATATACAAACTCATGTGGTTTTCTAAGTTAATAAGTGGCCCACAGGGATACTTATGTATGATTTAGCAGCCTCCTCTTTCCACTTGAGTTTGATACCCCCGGTTTCTGACCAAACATCCCTTCTAACCCTAACTCTGCCATCCTGTGATGCTGGTTCTGACCTCCCAGGTTAGAGAGGTGAGGTACTGAAGCTCGCACAAGCTAACTGATGTAGCTAGTTCAGATCATAACCAAGACCAGAATCCAGATCTCCTGGACTCCTAGACTGGTGTGCTTTCAGCTATATCGCCACATTGTCTGTTAGCACAGAATCTATCATTTTCGTGAGTGTAGTTTGGAAATTTTTCCTCTTAAATATGCCCCAAAAGCTCTGTCCAAACCGTGTATCCTCCCATGGTCTTTAACAAAGCCAGTAATTCTGTTTCTAATTTCATTCCATTTTTAAGTTCTATAGTGATTAGAGATGTGCATGCTAATAGAAAATAAACCACACTAAAAAGATAACCTGAATCTAACTTTGAAATAAAAAAGCTTCCTCTCTTCCTGTCCTTCGTCCAACAAATACTGCTGTTTCATCAGCTGCAAAAATAGAATCAAGTGTGTGACATCTGGTGATTTTGGTTAACGCGGCCCGGTGTTGCTAGTGTGACATTTTGCCACCTGTCCTTGGTCTGCCATTTTTAAATTGTCCTGTCAGCTATCTCCTAAGCATAGCCTTCAACAGCTAGAAAACATGCTTGGTAAAATGAGCTTGTGGAAATTCTGCAATGTGCCCCACATTCCAACTATATAGTACCCAAAATTGGGAGGCTTGAGGAAGAACAAGTTTTCACAAGGTTAATGATATCAAAATTATGAAGGCTCAAGTATATTTTTACTAATATATACTTTAACGAGGTTGGCCATGGAAAGAGCTGACTATTCAAATAGTATTCTGGGTCACAAAGATCTTAATACTAAAGTCACTTATGCATCTTCCTGAAAAGACTGTCTATGGTGACTTTTTGAATACCAAATCCTATTTTCCATCTAAATCATACATCTAGAACTGGAAGGGATCATTAATGTCTAGAGCTAAGGGCCATCTGGTCCCACCCTCATTTTACAGAAGAGAAAGCTGAAGTCCTGAGGAGAATGGCTTGCCCAGCATCACTCAGGTAACAAGTGTCAAGGTCAGGATCTGAAACCACATTCTCTGACTCAGGAGAGGTGTGGGCCATATCTGTCACTGCGCACAGTACCTCATTGTCTCCTGACTGAATTTGACTATAAAATTGGAGCAAAGTTCACAGTTTCTGTATTCTCAAAAACATGTGAGAACGGATCCAAAGAACTTTAAATCATGGTGATAGATGGTAATTTTTCTGATACAAATGATATTCAAAATAACCACTGACATCAATTACCTAAGGTTGTTTTTATATTTGGCATACTGACTTAGGGGGATTAAAAACAAAACAGGGAAAGAAGCAGTAGGTGGACTGAACTGAAGGCAGTGGGCTCAGAAAAACAGATTGGCTTCTAACAAAGCCCTTCCCTGAGATTATGTTGCAGTACTGCATACAGCTTTTTAGCTACTCAGAACTTGATCCCTAGAAGTCTGTGGCAGTGGCTGGCTTTTAGTCATAGACAGATCTGAGCTGAAGAGAGAGAGAGAGTACAAAAACACAGCAGAGCCTATGATTGAGTCTAACAGTAAACAAATAAATGGGCCAATTTGTATTGTATACCCAGCATGAGGGAGCACGTTCACAGAAGCACAAGGCCAAGCGGACTGCAGAGGCTCTGTAAAGCAAACCAGATATTGCCACCATCAGCCCCCTGATTTGTCCAGTTCCCAATTGGCCTGCTTTTATATATTTAATTTCTGCATATAGAGGTATACTATTATAACCACGAAAGGATGTTTCTTGCCTCTTCCCCCAAATCTCTAGCTATCATTTCACCCAGTTTTAGTTCAAATGTACGTAAGACGTTTTTTAATGGGTAAACTGACCAGAAGAGCTAATATTTCCCTGGCTGTTTCAGTACATAAACTACATTCTAAAAACAAATCTATCAGTATTGATTCTTGACTCACACCTGCTCCTTTCATTTTGCTAATCTCAGTTTCGTGGTTTTCTTGTCAGAATAGTTAAAGATAAAGAAAATTCAAATAGAAAAAAGTACCCATTGAGGGTAGATGGAGGAACTCAATTAGGGCCACAGTACTGGGGCTGCTTGCTTTGGCTTGGTTTTGCTGTTTTAAACTTCTAGTTCAGAGGCATGGTAGAGACAGAGGTCAGAAGGGAAAATAGCACAAAGAGAACATAGCTTATATTTCGTCCTGAAATAAGAGGCCTCCTGGCCTACCACAGCCAGATGATCAGGTTTTTTTTTAAAGGCAATTGGGGTTAAGTGACTTGCCCAGGGTCACACAGTTAGTAAGGATCAAGTGTTTGGCCTGAGGCCAGACTGAACTCAGGTCCTCCTGACCTCAGGGCCGGTGCTCTATCCACTGCGCCACCTAGCTGCCCTCCAGATGATTAGTTCTCAAGGTGAGTGGGGCAGAGGCACCTTTGCCCAGTGCATGTTGCTGTGGACAGGGAACATGCCACTCACTATTCTTCCTTATAACATTCTGCCCAGGTCTCTCAGTCCTCCTTTATTCATGTGTGGGTGGGTTGGCATGATTTCATTGGTCTGAAGAACAGCCAATTCCTCAAGGTACCTGTCTCTACTGACACAGTCCATAAATGCTCCGAAACAGTCAAAGAGAGTCACCTGGGGACTAAGGAGTCCAGTGATGTTGACTAGGGCCATGTAGCTCTACCAGTCACTTGAACCTATGTTTTCCCTACAACCAAGGTAGTAGATCTTCTCTCTATATGCTGCCTCTCTACATGAGGATAATATTCTGTACCACTGGCGCACAGAGGTACATATGATAACATCTTCAAAAGATAAACATTTCCAGAAAAACACCATCTTTTTATAAAAAATGTAAACTTTGACGTTTGAAATGTGTCAGCTCCAAATTCATATCCATATCAGAACATTATAAATGGAAGGGATTTTGAAGATGCCTATTCTTTTTTTTTTTTTGCACTTAGGCAGTTGGGGTTAAGTGACTTGCCCAGGGTCATACTGCTAGTAAGTGTCAAGTATTTGGTCTGAGGCCGGATTTGAACTCAGGTCCTTCTGACTTCAGGGCCTGTGCTCTATCCACTGAGCCACCTAGCTGCCCCTGACCCACCCAACTTACACACAAAGAAACTATGGCCCAGGAAGGCAAAGTCACATCAAATAAGCAGCCCAGCTGGAGCTAGAATCAGTTAATCTCCTGCCCCCAGTCCAGAGTTCTTTCTATACCATACTTTCTTGACTGAGCTCTCAAAAATTTTATGGACATATCTACTAGTCATGAACTGGACAGAACAACTTTGGAGAAACTCTGATGAATGGGGATGGAGGTTCAATTTAGGATATCACATTCTACAGAAAATATCATGCCACATAGTCCAAAACTCATGATAAATGCTTATATCTCAAAGGACAAATGACTCATGTGGCACTGAAAGAGGGCAACCAGAGAAGAAGCACCATTCAAGGTCAGAGTTCCAGAAACAGTGAGAAAGAGATGTCTCATCTTTCCATTATACTACAAGTTCACTGAGTGCTGATACTGTGTCTTACTAGACTTTAGACTTTAGATTCCTGCCCTCCCCATAAAGAGGCTTAAATAGGGAAGGTACTTAATCAGCTTAAATTGAATGAACCTTCCATATCTTAAGGGTATGTGTTCCCACTCCTTGGGTGAAGGACTACAAAAAAGCTCATTAATACTTACATACACACACACACACACACACACACACACAACACACACACACACACACACCCATGATGGATCATGTATACCATCTCTGATCTCTGCTTTCAGTTAGGAAACATCTAAACCTGTAATTATAATACAGAAATGTCAATCAAATGAAATGTGTGTGAAATGATTTGTGAACTTTAAAGTACCATGTAAATGTTAGCTCTTATTCATATTGTTTTTGTGTGCTCTCCTTAAATTTTCCAGGATGGAAACGGGAATCATGAAGCAGACTCTTTACCCCAAGGTACCATGAAACCAAGCCTCAAAAGTGTCGGTGAAAGGGACTAGTTATTCAGATATTAAAATAATTTGCACTCTCCTGCTGTGGCCCAGGTAGCAATAGCCACGGACAGAACACAAGGAGGTGCTGGTAGGCACAACCTGATTTGGTGAAAGCCTGTTGGTAGCCAAATGTCTCAGTTGAGCAGTCTTGCAGAGAAGTAATTTTATCTTCCCAGGAGTAATGTAGAAACTCATGCAAAATGAAGACAAACTATTCATTCAAAGATGGGTTTATCACAGTACAGACAACAGCAATTCTCCTCTGCATGCATGCAAACACACACAAACACAGACACACATATATACGGTCCCTAACTTCTTCCTTCCTTTAATGCCTTCCCCATCAGGATGGTCCACAATAAAACTCTGGATAATTATTTCTGAAATTATAGCCTGGGAAGCCTTGGGTTCATTTACCATGGAAAGGAAAGAAGGAGGATCCAACAAATAGGGGCCAAGTATTTTGGAAAGAGGAGCAGAGGCCTGCAGTTATTTATTATAGCAACCTGGCTGTGAGGAGAATCATGGTAGAATGAGAATGGTTTTAATAACAGCAAACATTTAAGGCAAATTATACATCTCTGGACAAATCATCTCTCTAATATCTTCTTAGCATTTGAAGGGGAAAGGGCTGATATGAAGGATAACTTTCAGCTTCTTGCAGAGAACGTCCTTTACTACATGGTCTAACAACTGTGTTCTTTCTACTGGAAATCAGGAAAGATGCATGATATTCTCTGCAATGGTAACATAAAGAGACAATCACCTTTGAAAAATCAGCTCCTTTACTTTAGAGTCAAATCTTGTTCTTGGGCCTGGTTAGAAGAGGACAGATTTATATGATACTTCTAGAAGAGGAAGATGTGTATGTAAAAGATGGACACTTTCTTTAATTCAAGGGTTTTAAATGTGTACATCATGGACAGATTTCATGGTGAACATGGGTAAAAAAATTGTATTTCTATTTTCACTAACTTTTGGTTTCCTTTGTAATCCTCTGTGTTTTATTTTATATATAAAAAACATTATCCTCAGAAGGGCTCCAATGGCTTCACCAGATGACTAGGGGCCCAAGACCCAAAAAGGGTTAAGAAGCCTTGATCAGGTTAGAAAAATGCTTGACCCTGTGGTTCTCAATTAGTCAGCTGCTCCCATTGACCCTGAAGAAGAAGCCATATATATAACCACTATCAAAATATTTAAATAAATTAGGGCTAGAAATTGACCTTAATAGGTCATGCAGTCCCTGTCCCTGTATCTAGGAAAAGTTGACCTAAAACAGGCCAGTCACATCTCTACTGGTTTTAAAGATCTTCAGAGAATTAAGTCCTGATATTGCAGACTCTTATGGTCTGCAGTCTTCCTTACCATTTTTTTCTTTTGGCCAGACCTACAATTTCATTAATGTAGGGAACTCCCAGTGAAGAAATTCTCTCTACTAATGCAGATCAGTTAGTTATGCAACTTCTAGTCTCAGCTCAGAGGTGTATGGGAACACTGAGAGATTAGTGTCTTGCTTGGGATCACACACCCACTATATGTGGGAGGTAGTTCTTTTTTAAGAAAAAATTTAAATTTAAATTAAATTTTAAAAAACCAATTTATTTGTACAATAAATATATCTAATATATCATGCTTTAATATAATAATAAATATATTGCTATATAATAAATAAATGAAATAATTAGATTAATTAAATTAAATTTAAATTTAAATAATTTGTTCCCCCCCCATTATATGTAAAAACAATTTTTAACATTCATTGTAAAGGCAGTTCTTGAAACTCAGATTTTTCTGACAAGGCACAGTCTCAATCCACTAAGTCATACTATCTCTGACACTGTCTTCCTTATACTTAACCTAAATCAATCTTAAGATTTAAGTCATTCTTTTTCCTTTTATTAGTGAAGGTAGAAGATATCTAATTACTATCTTCTACGTAATTATTTTCAGATAGTGGAAAAATGCTTTTTTTCTGTCATAAGATGGAGTCTTTTTTCCCATAAAGTTGTTTCAAGTTGGCTATGGAGATTACTTCCAAATCAATGACAGTGGCTGACAGAAACATATTGGGCATGTTAGTCCAGAAATGACAGCACAAGACTAGAAAATTAAGTTCCCTCAGCTCTGTTGTTTTGGACTCCTTAGATGATCTTGGGCAAGTCATTTTAAGTGGGGATCATACCAACAACCAACAGACTTTCCAAAGGAATTTGAGGATTAACAAGTCAACCTTGATTATCTTGTAATGCTGAACCAGATTTTTATGAAGAAAAAAAAATCAACTTTAAATACATTCATAGCACTTTACTAGTAGCAAATTCATAGCAATTATTTTTTTTAAAAAGCTGATTTTCATTTAAAACACCAAGCAAGGAATGGACGTATGAATATTCCTAACCTGCAAAATGATTCCTCCACATAATATCAGCGAAACTCATTGGTGGGCCACTGGGAGGGTAGTGTTTACCTTTCAGAGGCTCATGATCAGTCCTTATCATATCCATTAAAGAGTTCTCCAAAGAGTGCAAGTTAAATGTGTCATAGGGCCTATTCCGGTCCTAGAAACAGAAACACAAGACAAAAACAGCATATAATAAAAATGACTTCATAAAAAACACACTATATGTTGCTTCCTAATCCCAATTAAATATATGAAAAATATATGTAATATGCTAATTACAAGCAAGGGCTTCTACTTGACAACACATTTTTAAGCCTACTCTAGTTACTCTTATGCACTTGAATAATACTGTAGAGGTTCTCTTAAAATGGTCTTTAACTTTCATGTTTCACTCATTCAGACTGGTCTTTTCTGCCAATTAAACCACTAAAAAATATCTTAGCACTTAGTTATTAACTACTGGGCTTTTCCCTTTTTTTCCTTTGCTTGCCATCCCACGGCACTAAGAGGCAACAAAACTCCTGAATTGGACAATTACCACCAACATAAGGAAGAAGTATAGGGGGAAATGGCAGTATCACAATCTCCAAGCTAAACTTCTTTCCCTGGACAAACAAAAGTGGACCATGTTAACAATGATGAATTATTAAAACTTTTACTACTTAATTCTGAGGGAAAATATCAATTTTATTTACCCCTAATCATTTTTGACAAATGATAGCTTTTCATATAGGATTATAGGCTTTGGAGTCCAAAGAGAACTCTTGTCCAATCCCCTCATTTTACAGATAGGTGAACCAAAGAACCACAGGGATGAAGTGACATGTCCAAGGTGGTTAACTATAAATAACTTTAACACACAGAAAAAGCTTATACCCAGGGTATTGTTTTCACAATGATTTACAGGATCATTCAAGAATAAAACAATAGGCATTTGATTCAGTAATATACATACATACATACATATATATGTATGTATATACATATGTATATATACATACATATATATGTATGTATATATATATATATTCACACTTGTATATACTTTGGGGAAGACAAGAAAATTAAGTTCTACAATACTGTCTCAAATAGAAATATTTGAATAACATAGGTTATGTATGTAATTTCCAAGAACTTGGACCTAAGCAGGGAACAAAAAGCTCAAATGGGTACTTGGAGACAGACCTGGGCTCAAATCTTGTCTCAGACCCTTACTGGCTAGATGACCATGGGCCAGTCACTTACTATCTCAGTGCCTCAATTTCCTCACTGGTAATGGCCTCTAAGTTTTCTTTCAGCTCTAAATTTATGACCCTATGATCCTACAAGTATAGTTTTTGAGCTCAACTGTGTGACACATGAGGAACATCCACGTAAACCATAGACCTGGGATCCTATATTAAAATACAAGAGTGCTGATGTGAGAGAAGCTCTTAGGTGTTTTGAAATGTGGAAAATGTCGAGCTTACAGGTTTTTAGAAGAGGACATACAGAGGCAATGTCCCTTTTTCTTGTGCAAAGCAGAACTGCCTAGGTGAGTTAAGCAAGAAATAGCTGGCTCTGGTGCTATACTTTTTTTTTTTTAATCTAGCATAAGTCCAAGAGAGATTTTGGAAATATTTTCTTCTGGTCACTTGGAAGGTCTTCTGAACATCCACAGAGAGACACAGGATCCTAAGATTTGAGCATTTAAAGGGCCCTTCCGATTCAGGCAGAGGGGATAGATGGAAGGGTTGCATAAATGTGGTATCAGTGTAGAAAACTCCAAGCTTCTGTTGAAGCAAACATAAAATTAATCTGTAACTTGTTTTAGAAAGCAGTCTGGGGACACTAAATGGATAGATGACTTGTTTAATACCACACCAGGCTATCAGAGCAGGACTTGACACTGGGCCTTCCTGACTCCAAGGATGTCCCACCATCCACCTTAAATATTATCTCCAAGTCCTTTATTTTACAGATAAGAAAATGAGGCCCAGAGAGATGAAGATAAGGTCACACAGCAAATAAATGGTCAAATCAAGATCTGATTTCAGCTTTTCTGATTGCAGATCCAATGTTCTTTTGGCTCTGTAGCACTGGATGTGTTTACTGGCAAAAGCAGAAGTGAGATAGCTTTCAAATGAGGGGAAATGGCTAGAGCAAGCAGTGGAGCAACACAAGGAGGCAAATGTGGAAATATGGGAAGATCTATAAAAGTTATGGAAATGGGGGGGTTGTTTGGTATTATAAACAGACAATCGCGCAAAGAGGAATTGGAGTATCTGCACACTGATTTTGAGGATGTAAAAAAGCATGCTTACATAATTCTAAAGATCAGGTCACAGTATTTCTGATTACAGAAGCTTTGATAGATAAGTTTATTTTTTTATAAATTTTATTAATATGGGATTAAAAGTATTAGAAGTAGCAAAAGTCATCACATGAATTCAGATAGTTCTTCATGATCCTTGGTAACTGGACTATTAAAAGCTGGCAGACCAAGTGGTCTTTTCCAACAATACTGCCTCTCATTTGTTCCTGCATTCCCCATCCCATTGGGATGAAAATATTTGTTTTTAACTTTTCTATAGTGTTTTTGCAAGCCTCAAGTTAGTGCATACAACTATTATTTAAGAATGTCACAATTTCCAGGAATGTTATTGTATTGGGACGGGGTGGGGGAGTGGTGGTGGCAGTAAGGAAGTCATAGGTAAGGGAGAGATGTAATCACAAAGCAGAATGACAGCTCATTACCTACACTAACCGACTGAGAAAATTTCAGAGCTTCCTTTCCTAATTCTATGGGCCTGTCTGCAGCCCCAGTGGTATCAATGGCATGAAGGAATGTTGAACTGTTAGGGATAGAGGAAGAAGAAAAAGAAGCAGCTACCCCAAGTCTTGAAGGTAAAAAAAGATTTCAACAGAGGGAAATGAGTCAGGCATGTATCTTGGGCAAGGGGAATAGTTAGTCTGGTTTGACTGGATTGTAGAGTACAAGGAAGAAGAATGAAATCAGGCTGGGAATGAAGGTCAAAAAGTTTATAGGAGCTTTTAAATGTCAAATTAAACAGTTGGTAATCATCCAGGCAGCCTGTTGTAGTATGAACAACACTAGGTATTTGGATTCAGATAACCTGGGTTCAAATTCTGACTATGCCACTCACAACTTTGTGATCTCAGGCAAATCACTTCCCTCTTCTATTAAATGAAAAAGGCTGAATTGGATGACCTCTCAGAGCTCATCTCATTCTAAATCTATGTCACTGCGGGTTTCTGAGGTCCTCGTGCATCAGAAAGAATAGATAGAGACTGCCAGGTAAGAGGTTATTACAATCACAGCTCAAGCCATCATCTGCCTGGGAAGAGGGGCACAGAAGACGCCTTGTACAAGAAGCACATAAGCATTATTGAATCTGCTGCCCAGAGACTTCCTGTATGCTGACTTCTCGGTGCTCAGTAGTATTCTGAGTAGCTGAGGTTGCCAGATAAATTTGTGTTATTATATATAGGGAATGTGGTAAGAACCAAAAGGTAAAGGATGATTCACTTAGACTAATCTATGAGTATTATGTTTTGGTAAAACACAATTCATTTATAGTCCCAAGCCCCTTTGTTGGACAAATTGGATAAATGATCCCTGACTGAGCAAGCTGTAGAAATGCAGATTTCAGCTCAATACATAGGAAAACTTCCTAACAATTAAAGGTATTGAAGAGCTGAACAGCATCATTCCTTTCTCTGTTCTGTTCCAGTCAGGAGCACAGAGAGAGATCATAGAATTTCAGAGTTGCGATGAGCCTCAAAGGCCATGTAGTCCAAGTATAAACCTAACCAAAAAGCTCTATAGCATCCTGGATAGGTGGTCATATAGTCTCTGCTTAAAAACTTTGATCATTGGGGAACTAACTACCATTTTTATTAAGGGCTAGTTGTATAAACACAACTGTTATCTACTAAATATTATAACCCACCCACCCACTCACCAGAAATGTCTGTGCTATAGTGGAAAAAAGAACCTGGGCTCAAATCCCACTTCTGATGCTTACTACCTGTGTGACAGTGAGCAATTCACTTCCCCTCTCTAGCCTCAGTTTTCCTCATCTGTAAAATGAAGGAAGCAGACTATATGACTTCTGAAGTGCCTTACAGTTCCAAATCTATTATCCCACCAACCCTCCCTGTCTAGTTCTCCTGAAATTCCTACCATGAGAGGCCATCTAACCCAAGCCTCCTTGTTTTCTGCAACTAGAGTTAATAATGATAATAATAAAGAAAAAATCGACGTCAGTCCTCCCCATCTCCACCCTAATCTCAACATAGACTACCTGGAAGCCAACCTGTACTTCTCTCTCATTGTTACAGGCTAGTTTGCAGGTAGAGATACAGTATTCTGGAAAGGACATATATATAAGTTGTGAGTGATGGGAAGAGGTCCTGGAGAGAGCATGCATGGTCCTACAAAGCAGGCAACAGCATGACAGCAACAATCTAGGAAGGGTAGAGTAGATAGGACACCAAAGCTTGCCTTGGGAGCTGGGTAGGACCCTAAACCTAATTTTGCTGCTTTGCCTATGACCAGCCTTGCACCTGGTGGCCTAAAAGTTAAGGGAAGCCAGAGAAGCATCTGTGACAAACTCTGTATACTTCAATGTGCGCTCATTTGGAACACAAACAAATCTCTGGAGTTTCACAGAACCAATTCTTATTAGTTTTGCCTAATACTCAACATGTGGAACACGGGACATGTGAAGGGCATGACATGGAATTTGTAGAAGGTTCTTAATTGAACCAATGTCAGTCCTTGGAGAGACTTACTCATAAAAATTAATTCTAGCCATGCCTAGTTAATTTCTATTTGCCACATACTATTTATTTATTTTGCTTTACAAGTAGCAAATTTTTCTGACACAGCTGAATGAATGACCTAGCAGGCAACACCCAAATAGAAATAAAAGGACACAAGGAGGGAAAGTGCAGTCCAATGCTTTTCATTTGATGCCAAAATTAATTACTCATTATTAAAACTAGGCACTCAGTTTTCATTCAACAACCTATGCTACAATCGTCCACTAACTTTAAGTCTCCATATTCTATTAATCTATATGGAATTTCTAATATTCTATTAATCATAGTGGAAGTAAGGGGAATTGAAATCACTGGTTTTCTTAAAAACTCATACCAGGAAGTTTCTTAGAATTTTTCAAAAGAATTCAATGCTTGCATCTTCTTCTCCAGTTTCTGTATGTTAGCCCTGAAGTGGCCCAACCCTTGACAGAGAGAGCCAGGAGAAGCTAGACTTGGTACTGTTAGAGAAGCATAAAATGTTGTAGACAGGAAAGCACTTCAAGATCTAGCTGGATCAGCTCTAGAGCTGGAAGGAGCTCTGCAGTTCACCTGATTGTACTGGGTATCCCCTCATCTCACAGATGATGAAATCAAGGCCCCGCAAGGTTAAGTGATTTACCCAAGACCACAGAAGTAGTAAATTAGTAATGGAGCTGAGATACAAACCCAGGTTCTGTGATTCCAGATCGAGCATTCTTTTCCATATACCGTATAGTTGAGGCCAACCCTCTCATTTTAGAGAGGGGGATACTGAAGCTCAAAGAGGTCAAGTGACTTATATACCTAAACTAGAAAGTGGCAGGACAGGAATCTTTCTAATCTCCCCTTTTTTCGTCTAGCTTAACATGCTCTGGACCCTACCACGCTCTTTTCTTGAACCTTCCTCTCATCCTCTCTCCAACCTAACTCTATTCAGGAGACCTGGCCCTTCACATATAGACTAGCCTCTCCCAAACCTACACCCTCCGAATAATATATTACACTCAACTAGCAGGTAAATGTCTCAAAAAGGGAGGCTATCACAATGGGGTTCCCAATCTTTGGATATGAGGAACCATCTTTAAAGTTAAAAAAAAAATCACTAATTCCCACATGATCATACTTGAACGTACTAACGTTGAGTAAATACATAACCAAAAGCTGCTATGAGTTCAGTAATGCTTTCAAAATGTATTTATGATTTTGTCACAACAGCATCTACATATGTTTGAAGAATATTAATATATGTGAAACATTTGCTTTTTCTGTAGAAGGTTTGTTTCCTTATTTAGGGATCTATGGATTCCTGGAAGCCTGTGGCCCACAATTTGAGAAGTAACTTAGCAAAACCATCTACTGGCACAATCTCAGGCCTGCCTTTCTCTGCTGTTTCGCAGGAGTATAACAGACCTACCTGAGGGGCACCAGAGAAAGAGATAGAATAGTATACTGGACATGACTGTACATAGCATTACACCTGACATACAAAGATATGGGCTCAGTGACATTATCACTAACGTAGGACCTTAAAGAAGTCACTAAAAAAAACTTCCAGAGCCTCGGTTTCTTTATCTGTAAAACAGAGACAATATACTTCACAGGGTTGTTCTATAGAAAGTGACTTGCAAACCACAGAGTGCCACAGAAATGTGAACTATTATTACCCAGCCTTTCTGACTCACAGTCACAGAAATCAACATGCCCTCCTTTCCCTTCTCTGAGACTAAAAAAAGTACGGCCTACACCAATCTGATAATTATTTGGGATCAAAACATTATTCATTGGCTACTATCTATAAAGCCATTTAGGAAAATAGGAAGGTCCCTGCCCTCGTAGAGCTTACAGGGTAAAGAGCAAGATGACACAAACATAGACAGCCTCATCAAATGACATCTTGTTAGGTCCAAAATTGCTGTAAGTGGGTCTAAGTAGGAAGGCTGTTAAAACAATGGGGTTGTGGGGGTAGGTGGTACAAATACTGAGGAGAAAGGTAGTATTTGAGCTCAACTTCAAAAGATAAGTAAAAATTCAACAGATAAAGGGGAGAGAGAAGTCATTCCAGATAGAAGGTACACAGCATGAGCACAGGCATGGAGGTAGGAAAGCACAGAATATGTTCATGGGATCAGTAATAGGTAGTATGGACAATAAACTGGCAGGCAAGAATAAAATAAGGATAGCACAGGGTAGGAGTTTGGCTAAACATATAAGAGTAGTGAAAACCTGTGAGATAGGCTTAAAATTAAGTCGGGCGGGAATGAAGTAAGGTGGCAACTTTAAGAAAGGGACCAGAGGAAAAGAAGCATTAGAAGGAAAAGGGTATTTAGTCTTCACCATGTGACCTTTTAAATATCAAAAAGCATCACATCCACACCCTGCACCCTCCCCCCAAGTTTTTTTTCTTTTCCAAACTAATTTTTTTAGTTTTCTCAATCTTCATTCGGCATGGGTTCCAATCCCTCTGCCACCTTTGTTGCCCACTGGCCTCATTCCAGTCCACCACTGTCTTTCCCAAAATGCGGCACCCAGATCTGAATTGAAGGCAATACTCCAGGTGTGATCTACGTAAGGCAGACCATAGGAAGACTAACACTTTTTTTCATTCTGCTCACTACTGCCATCTACCCAAGGAAAGAATTAGCTTTTTTGTCTATAAGTCAAATGGAGTTTTAAATCTCAACTCTGTTACTATCTGACTATAGACATTTAACCAGTGAGACTGTTTCTTCATCTATAAAATATCAATAATAACAATAGTACCTGTCTCCAAAGCCATAACCAGTCATTTTGATCTCCAATGCCAACTTCACAAAAAGCATCTAGGACAAACAGCAGGAAGTACGTTCTGAAATTAACTTTCAAAGACTAATTCAGGTGTGGGATTATTGGGTAAGGACAGATCCTAAGAAACAAGGCCCTGTGGAGGGGTGCCATCTGGCAGCTTCCTATTTTAAATCATTATTCTTGCTAACTATATGCTGAGCTTAATTATCTCTACCCTGCTGAAAGGAATAAAAGTACTGCCAGTGCTCCCTAAATGACGGTACGCTGGGACAAACCCCAAGCTGCTCTGCTCTAGTTATGGCTCTGTCTATTCTTCATGGGATTGTTGTGGGGCTCAAATGTGATCGTGTATAATGTGGTATAATGCTGAAAGAGCTATACAAATGTCTGCTATTACTGTGTCCCACTGTTGGCTCATTTTGATCTCACAACACACTAAGCCCTTAAATATTTTTCCATACCAACTACTGTTTAGTCACACCTTTCTCCATCAGGATTTGTGAAATCATTTTTTCTTTCAATCCAAGTGTAAATTTTACATTTACCTCCGATACTGAGTTCTTTTTTTTTTTTGTTTTGTTTTAAGTTAGGTTTAACCCACTGTCCTAGCCTCCTGGGATTTTCTGCATCTTGATTCTATCAGCTACCTCTCCTACTTTATGTAATCTACAAATCTATGAACGTGCCATTGAAAATGTCCAACAATACAAACAGATGAAGTTCATTGAGTAGAGTTCAACAAAAGCAAACACATAAGAACATGTCTCTTTCTCATTCGTGAAACTCCACCTTATTTATCCTGGCATTTTAGGGCTCAAAAGTGGTTCCCAAATCAAATTAGAATGTGACCCAGTAAGAAACCTGAATGTTCTTCTGAAAGACCACTCTACAGCATTAGGGAATATGGACTAAGAGTTAGAGACAAGAAATAGAAGGCAGGATAGAGAGAGACAGAAAAAAAATTTTGTTTTAAATCTATAGATTTAAAAAAATAAGGAAGACCCTTTGGCAGTACAGAGCAATGCCAACCAGTACAAATTTGGTCTGAAGCTGGTCTGAAAAATAAACCAAGACACACAATCTAATATAATTCCCTCATTTTAAGCCTCAGAGAGATTTAGCAACCAAGCTCACACAACTAGTCAATAAAGCCAGAACTTGAACTGAAGATCTGGTGCTCTAGGGAAATTCAATACGAAGATTAGATGGACAAAAAACAAAATGTGTATATGCAATAGGTACTTAATAAAGGTTTGTTGGGTTAAATATTCTTTTTTTGTTGTTTTTGGGTTGAATATTCTTACAAAATTTTGGTGTGTTTCATGGCAGAAGCTGGACACGTGAGCATCAGCATTTCATTTCAAATTGAAATATCAAGTCTATTTCAGATGAGCTTCTGTCAAAAATTAGAGAAAAATTTATATCAACCTGGATTTGATTGTAGGTAGGCACATTTCCTGGTTCCCATAGCACGTGCAGTAGGTGAATTCTTAAGAAAAGATGTATGTATGTTTGTGTCTACGTTTCTGACAAGTGTGTGTGTGAAAATATTATGTATTTAATTCACTGGGGAAAAAAATGTCTCAAGTCAGATTTTCATGCCTATGTATGTATAACTATATTTCTAGTTTTTCCTACATAGACAATCATAGTGCTATAAGTCATTGTAAGAAATCAACCTTCCATTCTCTAATCTGAAGTAAAGGACCAATCTCAACTATCCTACAGCATAATCTACACTAAAACAAACAAAAACCTTCCAGAAAAGGAAACTTCTCAATCATCTTTAGTCTCATTGTTTCTCATTACTGAGAAAGTGTTCTGCTACTCAGTAGCTATGTAACTATGGATAAATCACTTCACTTTATGGCTGAGAAAACTGAAGTCCAGAGAAGGTTCTGAAAAAGACAATATCTTTCAATCCCTTTCTGCTTTAGTAGTTTATAAGATTCTATAGGCCCAGAATTTCAAAGTAATTTTAAAAATATAGTTGTGTCTCACTTTCCTCATCTGCAAAAAGGAGTGCTGGACTACATGATCTCTGAAGTCCCTTCCTCTCCTAAATCTATGGCCCTACACTTAACCTGAAATCTTTCACAAATTTAAGTCTGTTTCCTTTCCCTCTACCACTCCCCTCCATAATCAGCAGAAATGGGTAACAACTAGTCAATATCCTTTGTGTATGTCATGAAAATTGATGATAACCTAAATCTTAACCCTCATCTGCTCTGGCCACATTAATCTCAATTTCTTTAACCTTTTTTTTTTTAAAGTATTCACATTAATAGTATAGCACATCAAACAGATTTAAATTTGACATATATTAAGTACCTACAGCTACTTTAATAAACACCAACAGGGCAATGTCCTAATTACTGGATTTTTAAAAATACATCAAGACACAGTCCCTATCCTCAAGGAATCATGGATTTTCCAAGTTGGAAGGGACTCTCAAAAGTCCAGCATCCAAACCTTAATTCCCTCTATAACATGGCTGGCAGCCTTCATTTGAAAATCTCTAGGGTTTTGGGTTTTTTTTTTCTTTCTTCAAAGCTTAGCACAATGCCTGGCACACAGTATGTGCTTTAAAATGTTTTCTGACTGACACTATTAAGAGATAATCACTAGCTCACAAGACAGCTCCTTCTACTTTGTGACAGCTCTCACTGTTAGGAATATTTTCCTTTACCTCAAATCTAAATCTTCATCTCTGTAACTTCCACTCAGCATTCCTACTTGCATCCTCAGAGGCCCCAGAGGGCAGGCCTAAGCCTTTTTCTATACGATAACGCTTCAAATACTTGAAACTAACTATGACATGACCCATGCCACTATCATTGCCAGACAAGAGTTCTTTACAAAATAGAAGAGAGAAAAACACAAGTCCATTAAAAATTATCATGTACCCCTTTCCACATTCCATTCCTTTGCAGAAATTAGTGGGGGTGGATTGTGGTGAGGGGAATCACAAGTGTGGAACATTCCATGTATTGCTAGATTTGAAGATGTTGATCTCGGGTTTTTTATTTTTTTCTTCTTTTTTACATTTTCCCCTTATAAGGAATGACTCAGAGAGAAGAGGAATACAGGGGGAAATTTGGGTGATATAAAAAAAAAATAATGACAAATTTTTTTTATTAAGTTACTATACAAATTATAAGAGCATGAAAGAGAGTTTTTTTTAAAAAAGAGATCTTGAAAAAAAAAAGATCTTGAATTGTTGGGGAGGTGAAGTAAGTAAACAGAGAGAGAACAGGAACAGTTTCATTGAGAAGGTACCATCTGACATGGACCTTGAAGTAAGGTCAATTCTCAAAAAGGCAAGATAGAAGGTGAAAATCAGTTCTTCTAGTAGAGGTAAGAAGGTAGTTCTTTTTTTTAAAATTTTTTTTCCATATGCTTTTGAGTTGAAAATTTTTTCTCCCTTTTTCTCCCCCCCCACCCTCCCCAAGATGGCACACAATCTGACATAGGCTTTACATTTTACATACCCATTAAACATATTTTCACACTAGTGAAGTTGGAAGTAAAAATTAAAACCAACAGGAGGAACCATCAGAAAAATGAAACAAAACTCAAGAAGGTAAAAATAAGTGAGAGCGATTCGACTTCCATAGTTCTTTCTTTGGATGTGGACAGCATTTTCCATCCCAAGGCCTCTGGAGATGTCTTAGATCCTCGTAATGCTGAGAAGGGTTCAGTTTAACATTCTTAGTCATTGCATAACGTGGCTGCTATTGTATACAAAGTCCTCTTGGTTCTGCTCACTTCACTCAGCATCAGACCATATAAGTCTTTCCAGGTTTTTCTGAAGTCAGCCTGTTCATCATTTCTTATAGAACAATAGTATTCCATTACATTCATATACCACAACTTGCTCAGCCATTCCCCAATTGATGGGCATCCTCTCAATTTCCAATTCTTTGCCACCACAAAAAGAGCTGCTATGAATATTTTTGTACATGTGGGTCCTTTTCCCATTTGTTTGATCTCTTTGGGATATAGCCCTAGAAGTGCTATTGCTGGATCAAAGGGTATGCACATTTTTGTAGCCCTTTGGGCATAGTTCCAAATTGTTCTCCAAAATGGTTGGATCATTTCACAACTCCACCAACAATGTATTAGCATTCCAATTTTCCCACATCCTCTCCAACATTTATCATTTTCCTGTTTTGTCATGTTGGCCAATCTGATAGGTGTGATGTGGTACCTCAGAGTTGTTTTGATTTGCATTTCTCTAATCAATAATGATTTAGAGCATTTTTTCATATGACTATAGATGGCTTTAATTTCTTCATCTGAGAACTGTCTGTTCATATCCTTTGACCATTTATCAATTGGGGAATGGCTTGTGTTCTTATAAATTTGTCTTAATTCTCTATATATTTTAGAAATGAGGCCTTTATCAGAGAGACTGGTTGTAAAAATTCTTTCCCAATTTTCTACCTTCCTTCTAATCTTAGTTGCATTGGCTTTGTTTGTGCAAAAACTTTTCAATTTAATGTAATCAAAATTATCCATTTTGCTTTTCATAATGTTCTCTATCTCCTGTTTGGTCATGAATTCTTCTGTTCTCCATAGATCTGATAGGTAAACTATTCCTTGTTCTCCCAGTTTACTTATGGTATCAGCCTTTATATCTAAGTCCTGAACCCATTTTGACTTTATTTTGGTATATGGTGTGAGATTTGGGTCTATGCCTAGTTTCTGCCATACTCTTTTCCAGTTTTCCCAGCAGTTTTTTTCAAAGAGTGGGTTCTTATCCCAGAAGCTGGGGTCTTTGGGTTTATCAAATAATAGATTACTATAGTCATTGACTACTGTGTCTTGCATATTTAACCTATTCCACTGATCCACCTCCCTATTTCTTAGCCAGTACCAAGCAGTTTTGATGATTGCTGCTTTATAATACAATTTAAGATCTGGAATTGCTAGGCCACCTTCCCCTGCATTTCTTTTCATTAGTTCCTTTGATATTCTGGCCTTTTGTTTTTCCAAATGAATCTTGTTATTATTTTTTCTAACTCTATAAAATAATTTTTTGGTAGTTTGATTGGTATGGCACTGAATAAGTAAATTAGCTTAGGTAGGATTGTCATTTTTATTATATTAGCTCGGCCTACCCATGAGCCACTGATGTTTTTCCAATTATTTAGATCTGATTTTATCTGTGTGAAAAGTGTTTTGTAATTGTGTTCATAGAGTTCCTGGGTTTGTTTTGAGAGGTAGACTCCTAAATATTTTATAATGTCTACAGTAAGTTTAAATGGGATTTCTCTTTCTATCTCTTACTGTTGGGCTTTGTTGGTAATATATAGAAATGCTGATGATTTATGTGGGTTTATTTTATAGCCTGCAACTCTGCTAAAGTTGTTTATTATTTCAAGTAGTTTTTTACTTGATTCTCTAGGATTCTCTAAGTATATCATCATGTCATCTGCAAAGAGTGATAGCTTTTTTTCTTCTTTGCCTATTCTAATGCCTTCAATTTCTTTTTCTTCTCTTATTGCTAAAGCTAACGTTTCCAGTACAACATTGAATAACAGTGGTGATAATGGACATCCTTGTTTCACCCCCCGATCTTATTGGAAATGCTATAAGAAGGTAGTTCTTACCATAGCAGAAATGGGATCAGGGTTTTCATAACTATCCATTAACCTGAGATAACCCCACGAGTTGAGGCAGGTCCCAAGAGGAGAGATGGGGCAAAAGGTACAAATTTTCCCTACTCCAAGTATAACTAATAAAAACAACAGCTCAGAAATTCCAGGTATGTGTGTGCTGAGAAAGAATGGTTCTAACCCTTCAAAAGGCACAGAAACAAGACCTCAGAATGAAGTAGAAAGTGCATAAAGTTGGGGGCAGCTAGGTGATGCAGTGGATAGAGCACTAGTCCTGCAGTCAGGAGGACCCAAGTTCAAATTTGGCCTTGGACACTTACTACCTGTGTGACCCTGGGCAAGTCATTTAAAAAATTTTTTTAAAAAAAAACTGCATGAAGTGACCCACAATAATCAAAAAGAATCAAATAGCAAGATAAGCAAACATAGCTCAACCCCAAATTTGAAAGTATTTCAAGTTTAAAAAACACTTTTCTCACAACTCTAAGCAAGCATTCTTATGCTCATTTTACAGAAAAAGAAAAACCAGACTCAAAAAGGTCAAATGAATTTTCCGTGGTCAAATATCTGGCTAGTGTTGGAGCCAGAAATCGAACCTTCATCTCCTAACACCAACTCCAGCAGTCTCCTATAACATGCAGGCTTACAATGAGACAAAATTGGTATCCTTTCCTTTTACTGTCTTTAATTGCTTAAAGAAAGCAATTAAATTTAAATTAATTTAATTTAAAATTGCTTAAATCACTTAAGTGATTATTGGTGCCTAAAAATGAGTTCCTTTCCACCCCCTCCCCATCACCTACTGAATTCTTGCCTCTCCTTTACAATTCAACTCAAATGCCATTACCTCCACGTACATTTCTCTGATCCCCTCCTTGGTTGTTAATAACTTCCCCAACAAGCCTCAGATAACACAGGAACAGAGGATCATAGATTTTGAGCTGGAAGAGAGTTCTAGAGACCAACCTGCTCACATTACAGAAAAGAAAATAGCCTTAGGCGGGTTGAGTAACTTACCTGGAGTCACACAGCTAGTGAATATCAGAGGTGCAATTTGAGTACTCAGTCCTCTAGCTACACAATCTCTAATGCATTTATGTAATGTTGTATATCATTGTTACTGCTATTTGAATTCCTTACTCCACTGTAAGCTCTATGGGGACAGGGGATTCATCTTGGCTAAACTTGGTATCTTTCCCAAGGAACTAACCCAGTGCTCTAAACATAGTAAGTGCTCGATAAACCTTTGAATGCAGTATTTCAAGTCAGTACAATGTTTTGCATGTAGGAAACATTTAATGGATGTTTATTGAATTGAATTTTAAACATTGTTTGAGACAGCTGCCCCAAGTCAACAGGTTACTAACCAGTGAAATTCCATCTATAAAGTACCATTGAGTTCTTGCTTTGATGGCCAAGTGACATAAATGGTGAGTAACTTTGTCAAGATGGTATGAAGTTGTATGCCAAAAGATTGCTCAATATGCACACCATGTTCTCAGTAGCAGGCAAAGGTTTTACTGAGCTATTATACAAAGACCGATGCACAGGTAGTTACTGGTCTTCTTCTGTATGGGCTGGGTATTAGTCTTCATGTTATTATAACGATTACTACTATTATTGTGTCCTACTTTCTCCTCTAAAGATTCCATTTCTTGCAGAGTTTCTACATTTTAAAAATTACTTTCAGGAGGAACTTCATAAAATGATATTAAATGAAAGTCTTGTCAAAGCACAAAGGTGAACAAGTAGGTTGACTCAGCTTCTACTAATGAAGCTATACATAATATCAATTATTCTTTCAAATGCATTTTCATGTCATACTGGTCATACCAACAGCCTTAATACTGACTCTGACAGCCACACAAAGGGACATTCAGAAGCACGGTACAAAGCTGTCCAGGTGATCAAGCACAAACCGTTAAGAATGTCTAACCTGGGATGGGGAACTTGCGGCCTCGAGGCCATATGTGGCCCTAGGGCCTCAAATGAGGCCCTTTAACTGAATGCAAACTGTTCTGCGAAGTTTGGATTCAGTCAAAGGGCCTCACTTGAGGACCTAGAAGGCCACAAGTTCCCCACCCCTGCAAGGCCCCTGATTTCCTTAGTAAACCCAAAGATATACAACTTACAAAACTTATTTCAAATCTTTTTGAACCTTTTTTACATTTTCAGCCAGAACCATCTGTGGTCAATGAGTTCCATAAATTTATTACCCATTGTTTCAAGGAGTATTTGCTTTGATTCATTTCAAAACTTTACTAAGCTCCTATACATAGGATATAGATCACTTAGATAACCAGAGGAAGGGCTTTTTATTGTTATACCCTTCACATTCAAGCAATTACCAAGTTTCATTCAATCCATCTCTCCACAATCTCTTTTATATCAATGTCCATCATTTTAGAATTTTAGTTCATGCACTTACAAACATTCTAAGAAAGACCCAAAAGGTTAAGAATCCTTGATTGGAGGAGACAGCTGATACATGAAGATTCAGCTACAAGTTGGATAGAAAGGCCCAGAAATCCTAAGAAGACAGGAGGTCATTAGGGTACATCATGAGCAGATAGGGGCTAGAAGACATAGCATCAGGGCAGATGGTTAGGCCCAACAGTCATCTATGTTACCAAAAAGATTGTAGTTGGTGACAGGTGGCAGGGATAATTACCGGGGAAGCCCAGAAGCAATGAGCAGGAAACAGTAAGTGAACCTGAGGGGCCAAGTGGTGTGGAAAGTCTGGGTTCCCTCCTTCAGGAGAGGAGATAATCAGAGAGTAGTAGTATTAGCCAAAAAGGAAGCAGAGGATGGGGAGAAGAAGAGAGAGGAACTTCTGCTGGCATACATGCATTAAGTCTTAGAGCTAGAAGAGAGCACAAACTTCAGCTTGACCCCTCCTTCACAGTATATAGGAGGAAAATGGGTCTCAGATAACTGAATTACCCAGGGTCCCATAGATTCTACATGGCTAAGCCAGGATTCAAATCCAGGTAATCCAACTTCAAATTCAATGTTCTTTTCATTGCACCATGCAATTCACTGAAAACCTAGGTTATTTTTGGAATTAAGAATTTATGGCTCTTACATTAACAGAGTCAACCCAACTAGGATAAGGAAGCTGCCAATATGTAAAAAAAAAAAATCTTTGCATTAATTATCTAAGTGTCTGATATCCAAGACATATATGGAATTCAAATGTGAGACACCAAAAGTCATGGCTAAATGGACAGATGACCAAAGGATGTGAATTAATAGTTCTCAAAAGAACTGCAAACTATTAAAAAAAAAAAAAAAGGAAAGATGCTTCAGGTCATTAATAGTAAGAAATGCAAATCAAAACAACTCTGACAGCAATAGTTCATATCAAGGAAACTGGCAAAGGTGATAAAAGATGGGAGTCGTTGATACTGGACGGCTACAGAATAAGAGAAATAGTAATCCTGTTGGGGGAAATGTGAACTGGTCCAACCATCCCAGAAGATAACTTGGAATTTCTCTAAGAAAGTGACTCAAATGTTCATACCCTTTAACATAGAAATTCTACTGCTGGGCATATAACCCAAGGAAATCAAAGCGAGAAAGAAGTATTCCATATAAACCAAAATATTTACAGTCATACTTTTTGTAGTATCAAAGAATTGTAAACAATGTTGACTCCTATTGATCTGGCAATGAATAAGCAAGTTGTAGTATTTAAATATAATGGAATATTATTTTTTTATTTTTTTAAATAATGGAATATTATTGTGACATAGGAAAAGATAAACACCAAAAACAGGAATGCATGGGAAGAATTATATATACTAGAGCAAAGTGAAGTAACCAGAACCAGAAAAACATTGCAAGAAATGACTGTCATAATGTAAATGTCAAGAAGAACAAGAAGACAATTGAAACTGAAGGTAAAAGAGTTGGATGATAGCAAGGTTCCTTCCAGCTCTAATTTTATCATACAATGAAACTATGACCAAACTAGGCCTGTGCTAATAACAGTTCCCATTTAGGTAGCACCTTCAAGTTTGCAAAGAATTTTACACATGCTAGCTCATTTTTACCAATGAAGTAAGTGTGAATATTAATCTCCATTTTACAGATGAGGAAACTGAAGCTGAAAGAGGTTAAGTGGCTTGCCAAGGATCATACCACTGATGAGTACCTAAGGCAGCATTTTAGTTCAGCTCATCTTGACTCCAATGTACCTCTTTTTTCTTTACAGAGGTAGTGGGGGAATAATGAAAGTGGAAACCCCACCATATTCTTCTCTGATTTAGTTGGTATATTGCTTAGTGTTGTTGAATTATTCCCCTCCCCTTCTTAATTTGCGTTGTTACTGTTCCCTCTTTGGGTGGTAGAGGAGAACATATAAGGAAAAGTAGGTGAGGTAAAAACAAAAGAAAAATAAAATTTTGAAAATATTTTGGTTTGTTTATGTAATTGAAAGTGGAGATTTTTTTTTATTGAACAGAAAACAATTGACCCTAGTAGAATGTAAGCTCCTAGACAATGACAGTTTCATTTTGGTCTTTGTAACTCTAAGCACAGTCAGTACCCATAGTAAGCACTTACCACATCTGTAGATAGGAACTGAATGGAGGAAGGCATGACAAGAACAATGGATAATTCGATTAGATTCTGTTCAAAGGAAATAGTAAGGCCTTAAATATCTAGCTAGGAAATGTATACTTTAATGTGGTATAATATAAGGAACCACTGGAGGCTTAATATTTATATCTTTCCAAGAGAGGCAGAAAGACCAAGAAATTAGAAAGCTTGTTTGGGAGGTAAGACCTGGGTTCAAGACCTATACCTCTCACAGACGTTATCTGTGTAATCCTAAACAAGCCCTTTAACTTCTTAGAGCCTGGAGGCAACTCTCCAGGATTGGTGCAGAGCAGGTGATTGGGAAAGAGGGAGGGGTCTTCCTTGCTAGTTCAGGTCCTCTGTTCAAGAGATATCCTTGAGTGACTACAATGTTTTGTTCACACATATCACCTGAAAAATGGCCAATTATATCTCCCTAATTAATTAGGGCCCCATTTCCATTGAAATGAATTTAATAAATATTTGAGTGCCTACTATGGGTAAAGCACTTAACTTTATTCCATTACTCAATTTCTTCTTGGAACCTCCTATACATGGCTGGGGCCTATTAGTCCAAGCTGATATGGCACTAAAGATCCTAGCTGAGGGCTGAATGGATATATGCAGACTAGAGGGATGTCCTGTTAACGAACCACTTATGCCAAGAAGTATAAGCTGACCACACACAGCATAATGGGGAAAAGCACTGGATCTGGGAAACAGGAAGACTTGAGTTCACATCCAACTCAGACCCTGAGCTGTGTGACCATTAGCAAGTCACAATTTCTGCCTCAGTTTCCTCATCTGTAAAACGGGGATAATCATGCCTATCTTCACAGGGCTCCTGTAAAATAAAATGAGGTAACATATATTCAGGTCTTTGCAAACCTTAAAGTTATATATGTGGCAGCTAGGTGACACAGTGGATAGAGCACTGGGCTTGGAACCAGGAAGACCCCTCTTCCTCAGTTCAAATCTGGCTTCAGACACTTACTAGCTGTGTGCCCCTGAGCAAGTCACTTAACCCTGTTTGCCTCAGTTTCTCATCTGTAAAAATGAGCTAAAGAAGGAAATAGCAAACCACTCCAGTATCTTTGCCAAGAAAACCCCAAATGGAGTCACAGAAAGTCAAACACAACTGAAAAAAAGGACTTAACAACAAAGTTCTACATAAATGCAAGCTATTATTATTAGTATTATTATTACTATGGAGTTCCACTAGCCTACTCCAATGAACTTGTGATCTCATTAATGTGGGCACTGTCTCCACCTATCAAGATCATAACTCATCCATACATGCCTATCCTTTGCAGTTCTTGCCCACGTCCTCTTATTAATCTAACATAGGGAGTCCAGTAAGCATTCTGGGGGTCCTCTCTTATGTTGTCTTCACATTGTGTAGACACCAACGGAACATGGAGATTGTTCATCAATCATTACCTGGTCTCTACTTGACTAGTCCAGTTTCTCTCCCTTTCCCCATTTTTTCTGACAACAATACCTTATCCTGATTCCCTTGAATAATTCTTTATTTGTGGCCTCCACATATCTATCATGTTACTCTCCCACTGCACTTTGAATGATGAACTTCAATTCATGAAATTCAATTCATAGGCATTCCATGACTACGCCACACAACATAAGCAAAATAAAAATGGTGTTTAAGACGAGTCTTTGTTTCAGGCAGAAGCTTAGGGTCATTGAAAGAACTCTGCAATTTCCCAAAATCAATTCAGCCTGTTCTCCTCCTTCTGTACAATCCTGGATCGAACTCACTGTCCATTCTCTGTACCAGTACAGGATACACGTACAGATGGGCTGTCCATCCAACTTCCTAGCATTACGTGGAATAAAGATAGTTTTTTATCCAAGTGAAGTTGTTTTTTTCTCCTCCATGAAGATAGTTAAGGCAAACTCTTAAGTGATGTTTATTTAGGAAGCTCTGTGGTGTTTGAAGGCTTGATGCAATCTACACAATGTTATCTGCAAAGAGAAGCATCTGGCAAAGTACACTATTTATAACAGGGGTTCTTAACCTAGGCTCTATGGATCCCTTGAGAATCTGTATATAGGTTTCAGGAGGTCTATGGACTTGGGGGGGCAACTGTATTTTCATTAACGTCTAACTGAAATTTAGTACTTTCTTCCATTATTTAAAAGCCTTATTCTGGGAAAGGGTCCACAGGTTTCACCAGATGGTCAAAGGGGCCCATCATACAAAAAAAGGACTAAGAATGCTTGCTCTAAAAGAAATCTTATGTATGTCTAAATGTGACAGCAGCAAACATGCAAGTGTATGTATCTTCCTGCTTTACACCTCACTTGATATGCAAAAAGTTGAACTCCTCCATTACATCTTTCAACGAATCTTATATAATTTTACCACATGCACAGCAGACATCTTATGGACAGAGAGATTTTGTGTGTTTAAACTTGGTCTACCCCAGCTGTTTTTCTCATCTATTTTCTCCAGTGAAATTCAGTTTCCTCATACTACATATCTAGGATTATGATGGTAGAATCCAAATGTGAGGATGTACTATCATTTATAGTGAACAGGTTTTGGGGTTTTTTTAATGTCTTGATAGATCCTTTTTTTTTCATGTTTTTTCCTTTCAGTCTATTGTTCTAGTTCCATTTTTAAATGCTCAGGGGAGGGGAGGGCATGCATGATTTTGTTTTCTTTAAGTTTATTTTTCCCTTCACTGCTTAAAATCTTCCAGCATCTTCCACAAATTTCATAAACAAGTTTTCTCCTTGGCTGCCATACCTATGTGCTTGGCAAAACCAAGTGTTTGCTGGCTGAGGCATTTTCTGGAATCTTTGAGATCTTTGGGGTAATTGACTTACATCCATTAAACTTCTCTAGGAAATTAATACTACTTCTATGGATGTCTGCTTCTCCATTCACTTTCCATTTCTCAATATCAGTAGTGTGTTTCAATAGGTTAAGCTAAAGTTGCTTTAACTACATCCTTATCCTTTTTTCATTTGTATTTCTTTTGTTCTATTTTCATTTTTGCTTTAACAAGTCACTGACCTACAAGTCAGTGACCTACAAGACAGCTGATTTGAGAATAACTTCTATATCGGTAACAAGTAATTTTCTGTCTGTTAAAATGCAATAAATTTCATTTATTGTTACGCTATTTTGTGCTCATCATGTGCAGTACCTTCTCATTCTTTTCTTCAAGTATTTTGACATGAGCACGTGAGTCTTCTATACTCTGTGCCCTTGAATTTCCCTGGAGCTGTGGTCTGGATCGATACTGGCCTCAGAAAACTATCCTAGCTCACAATCACTGCAGTGCTTCCAAGATGGCATATCACAAGGCCTAGGAGTTCTTGTAAGAAGGTACATAGCCTCCAGGACCCCCTTGTGGGGAAAGGGCTCTAACTTCCACAAAATATTTGAGATTCTCCTTGGGATCTGAAAAGCCATCCCAATAATGAACCCCATACAGTAGGTAAATTCTTCAGGTTTGCCCAATTCAGACCAGACCTATATAGGCTGATCACTATAGTACAAAGTCACTATAGATGTTTATGTCCACATTTGTATATAGCCACTTTTGAGAAAGAATTCTAAAAAAAAAAAATCAAAAAAAAAAAAGAGAAGGAATTCTACAGGTACTCAATTTTATATCCTGTTGGGCTGTTTATCTGGAGATATTAAGTCACTTGCATATGAAGATACAGCTATCCAAGTGGAATATTTCATGGCCCCTCCCAGGAGTAGTGAATCTGAATGCACAGTGTCATTTCCAAGCCCCCTTTATGACCAAATTATTCATCTTCAATAAGTCTAGCTGGATTTGAGGATGTAGTAGAAAGCAATAAAAAGCTAACTAGACCAAAGAGACAGGGAATCCCTGTTTGTTTCAGTAATGTAGGGCTCTTTCTAGCAACCCAACCTTAATTAGCAAAAATAAAAGTATATTTATGAAAATATCATAATTATCTGTTTTGATTGAGAGGAATCATTTCTTTCCAGTATCTTGGGGTTTATCATCTCCAACTTATTTTCTTAGAGCAATTTTATATTTTTAGTGTTGTCCCTGTGATGAGGATATTTCAATTCCTCTTTCATGGACATGGGCTTGGATTCCTATTTTCCTATTGTATATGGCTTACTAACAAAGATACAGGAGAAGCTATCATGTTGAATTCAATCAAGAGCTATTAAAGGACTTGGATAATGGTGGTAGATCAGATTGGAGTACTGTCCTTGGGTCCTTAACTTTTGTTGCCACTTTTCCTGGATCCCAGAGTTAAAGCACCACTGTGATCATTACTAGCTAAATTTGTAAAAGATATAAAGAAAAATTCCATTGCAGGGGGTTATAAACAAATATTATCCATGTCAATGACTGTGGTATAGGTGATGTTTTGTTATGCCTGATGTGACAACAACAACAAAAAAGCCCTGATTTCAACAAAATTAAACCACATTTGGGATATAGTTTTACACTGGCTGGTCACCTCCAGGAATTCTGACTTAGTTATTCAGTCCTCTATGTATCTATCTCCTGGAGACAAAGCATACTGTGTGTCTGATCAATGGACATTCTGGCAAAGACTTCCTTTTGCAGACTTTCAATGTGTTTGTAAAGAAATTACTGCTATCGGTGAAACAGAGGGTGGGAACCATGATACTAAAAGTGTATCCTATTGCTCATTTCAACCAACCAAACATTTGCACCCAGTTGCTGATGAAAAGATGTGCAGCAGAATTCGCAGATTCCTATGAATCTGACAGGGGCCGCGACGTGAACGCTTCTGCTATGGCCCCCTGTTATCCACTACAACCTCTCTGTGTTAATGGCAAAAAGAAAGCTACATTTATGCAAATGGCTTTCATCTGAAATAGGATTTGTGTGGCTTTTCACACGTCATTCTGGACCAGATCTAGAGTTCTGCCTTTCGGAGGATGGATGTAAGCACTCCAACAAGCCATCCCTACAGCATCGTCCCCCCTTGGTGCTCATGCATATTCCCTTCTGTGAGCCACAGCTATCACTGCTATTGCCTGCCTACACATCACCAAATAAAGCAGCTCAGAAACTCTCATCACAGAATGAGGGACAGAAACAAAAGCAACTCAGCATATGCCAGGCCATGAGGAGAGGTAGGGAAACACCCTCCCTAAACTGGAGATGAGGAGTAGACAAGGTAGGCCCATCTAGAACACAACATGCAAGGAAGAGAAAGCCTCAAGAGACACATTTAAAAATTTCTTAAAGACCCATATTTTTAATGCCAGAAAATTTTATTTACAGTTGCATAAGGATATTTACTTTGTGCTAAGTTGAATATTCTACTGAGACAGTTCAAAGCCTCTAGTAGCCAGCAATACTTTACAGAGAGAAGGAGATACAGTGTTTTAACTTTATCTAGGGTAAATAAATGTTTTGTTCTCTGCTCTGAACTCTGGAGCCAACTGGAGCTAGGGAGAGCAGATGGTTAAAATTTTAGTGCGACCATTTACATCTTAGAAATTGATAAACACTACAAATCAGAGCTTGATTTATTGTGTTTTGTTTTTTACTGTCTAGATTTGAGTAATGGAAAATTGTCAATAATGCAGTTTAAATTTAAAAGTATGTTGTGTTCAGAAAGCTGGTTGTTAAACATTCATAAACATATTCCTGGCTCTGTGCCTTCCCAACTTCTATCAAATCACTTCCAACATAGAGTATGACAGGAGAGGTAAAATGTTGGAGAAATAAATGTTACCCCAATGATGCCTAACTCAAGAAAGATCCACTGATTTTGCAGTTTTCAGAGGAAGAAATTAAAACTATCTATAGTCATATGAAAAAATGCTCTAAATCACTACTGATTAGAGAAACGCAAATCAAAACAACTCTGAGGTAGCACATCACACCTGTCAGATTGGCCAACATGACTAAACAGAAAAATGATAAAAACTGGAGAAGATGTGGGAAAATTGAACACTAATGCATTGTTGGTGGAGTTGTGAAACTGATCCAACCATTCTGGAGAGTAAATTGGAACTATGCCCAAAGGACTATAAAACTGTGCATACCCTTTCATCCAGCAATACCACTTCTAGGTCTGTATCCCAAAGAAATCAGAAAAATGGGAAAAGGACCCACGTGTACAAAAATATTTATAGCAGCTCTTTTTGTGGTGGGCAAGAATTGGAAATTGAGGGGATGCCCATCAATTTGGGAATGGCTGAACAAGTTGTGGTATGTGAATGTAATGGAAATCTATTATGCTATAAGAAATGATGAGCAAGCAGACTTCAGAAAAACTTGGAAATATCTGTATGGACTGATGCTGAGTGAAGTGAGGAGAACCAGAAGAACATTGTACAAAGTTAACAACCATGTTGTGCAATGACTAACTTTGATAGACTTAACTCTTCTCAGCAGTGCAAGAATCTAAGACATCTCCAAAAGTCTCATGACGGAAAATGCTATCCACATTCAAAGAAAGAACTATGAAGTTTGAATGCAGATTGAAGCATGCTATTTGCTCTTTTTTTTTTCTTTCGTTTAGTTTCCTCTTTCTTGTGGTTCCTCCTATTGGTTCTAATTCTTCCTTCCAACATGACTAATATGAAAATATGTTTAATAGGAATGTATATGTAAAGACTATATCAGATCGCACCATGCTGGGGAGGGAGGTGGAGAAAATTTAAAACTCAAAAGCTTATGAAAGTGATTATTAAAATGAATTAATTTAAAAAACCATCATTTTCATGTGTTTCACACTTTGAGATTTTAGTTCTTTCCCTTCTCCTCTCCCCTCCCTGACCTTCATGGTGGGCTTGAGATCTGGATAAAGTGAGAAGACAGAATGATTTAGAGAGTTAGCCAGGAGAGTAGATAGAAGGCGGAAAGGGAAGTTAGAAAACTTCAGTTTTTCCTGAGATCAGAACGAAGGAAGGCAAGATAAAGAATCAGTTTCTGAAAAATGTATCAGAAAAAAAAAGAGTAAAACATCTCTACTGTAGTAATAGTCTAAGTACCAGTCACCCAAGCAAAACAGAACCATCTGGCAACTAGTTAGGAGACAGGGAAGGAGCTGATATTCTAAAGGGTAGCTAGGTCCCCAAGGAAAGTAACTAAGTCAAATTTGGGAGGAAGCATATTAGGTTAACTGAGTTAGTAGAGTATCATACCATACAAGCATGGGGGAGCAGTAGTCCCAAAAATTTCTGTGATAATCTACTTTTCATCACCTGAAACCACCAAGGGGAATGAAGGAGATTGACAACCAAATTCTTGAACAACTGTGTAGTAGAAAGATAGTATAGATTGTATAGATGGAATAGGTAATGTGACAAAGCGAAGGTAGAGGTGGGGGGAACCACTGTAACTTGAATTAGAAGTAGAGTTACAAAATCTGAATTCAAATCTTGGCTTTTTTTACTCACTAGCTGTGTCACATTAAACAACTTAAACTCTCCAGGCCTCAGTTGCCTTATCTGTAAAATACAGGGTTGGACCAAATAATCTCTAAGCTCCCTTCCAGCTTTGACAGTCTAAGATATTATGAGATGCAGAAGGGAGGGGATACCTTGAGCACTGGGAATTCTGATAGGTCTGGCAGCAGCTTGGAGATCTACTGCAGACTTGGAAACCAGGTCTTGTGAACATAGCACAGATCACAAAGCACTACACTTTCTCGTCTCATGTATGATTCTTAGTCTATCCACAAATCCTCCCAAAACATTCACTGTCAGCCTTCTTTAGGTTTTGTAAATAACAGTGCACTCTTGGTGCTCTGCACCTCTCCTCTCTCAGTCTTGCTACACATGTCCCTACTTCTCTGTAATTCCATGGATATGTAATTGACATCTTCTCTCTTATACAACATAGAGCTTTGTACTACCAAGAAATTCCAATCTGCTGAGGACTGCTGCTGCAGGTCAGTCTGAAATTACTTGAGCCCCCAGGTGGTCCAACTGATTTAAATAGTTTGCATTTCTGAGGTCAGGGCTGAAAATAACTGAATCCCTGGCTCACCAAGTAAATCACTTGCTAAACCTACACTTAGGGGGAAAAGAAATTAGCTTTTAAGTCTATAATCTTATCTTCTATTATTTAAGACAGGAAGACAAATATTTAATGCACAAATTTACATGATAGCTATTTTTAAATATTTGAAGTCATAGAAAATTTCACTTTGAAATCAATGCCTGCAGCATCAACATCTCACCTTTCCTCCTAAAAGCATAACCAAAAAAAAAGATGCTAATTCAAATGAATCAAGGGAGGAATGAGCAGTTTGAATTACTAAAATACTTGGCAATTCAGAGTTTTTATCAGTTCTATTACTTTTGAGTAGGTACAATAACTGTTAAAGTTTTGTCAAGTTGAAAGACAGAAATGATGACTAGAGGAGACTTTTTTGGAATAAGTATGTTTCAGTTATATACATTTATATCCCAAGAATCCTTAAAAAGTTTGGTGTGAGGTGGGCAGATACACCTTGCAAATCTAATGTACTTAGCAAACCTTTTTTATTAGATGGGTATATGTGTGTATATACATGTATGTATATGTATGTGTATATACATATATGCATATGTATGTGTATATACATATATGTATGTGTATATACATATATGTATGTATATATACATATACACACACATCTGCTAGAGAGGAGGGAGGGAGGGAGAGAAAGAAGGAAGGAAGGAGGAAGGGAAGGAGGGACATTATGATTACCCAAGCACACAAATGGCCACTCTCCAACCTATACTCAGGCCACATGTAATTGAGGTAGTACTTCCTGCATTTAACCTACCGAAAAAGATACCTATCATGCCATTCTGAATGATGAATAGTGGGAAGGCTGTTATGATCTCTTATAATTGTCTATCCCAGTGTCTCAAAGGATTCACTGTTCCCTGTTCTTAGAAGTTTCTTCATGATAATACTATACTTCATCCACATGTTCAACTACATGATTAAGGTACAGGGTCTAGCACTGACAACAGCAATTTCTAATGGTTAAAAAAAAAAAGCTGCAAAATGTTGTCATTCCCTGTCCATTGTCTTAGCAAGTTTGTGGGATGGATTGTGGTCCAGTTTCATTGTAGCCTACAGTAATATGAAAGGAAAGAAATGTGCAAAGAGGCTAGAGGGGAAGGTTGGATAAAAATTGTAGAGGGCCTTCGACACCAAGCCAAGGGATGGTTTGTTCTAACAATGAGTGGGAGATACTGGGAATTCTTGAGAGGCACAGGTTGTTTTGTAAGTTTTATGGAAAATGGAAAAAGCTACAATTTGTGAAACCAATTAGGTCAGCCAACTTGTAAGCACTCAGATTTCCCCCAGTGCCCAAGTGAATTTCTCTAGTAAAATTGAGGATTTATAGCCCACTTCATTGGACTAGATTACATGTAAGGTTCCTTCTAGCCCCAAACATCAGGGATACTAGACCCAGGTAAATTTCCCTTTAGGTAACCCAATTTACATAAATTCTGTTTAATTCAAAAACCTTTATCAAATTGCACTAATCCCAATTTGCCCAAAAGAAAAACAGGGAATAATTATTTGCCTTATAGATTGGACTCACAATACAATTCCTTTAATAGCAAGCCAGGCAAAGGCATTTAAAATAATCCACCTTACAAAAATTCAATTTACACACTTTCCTGGAACACATTTACAGCATAATGTGAGGTATCTCTGAGTAAATGAATAATGGAACAGCCGTATTCAACTCTATGCACCTTAAATATAGATTTTTCTCCCTAGCAAGAATGACTGAATATTGTAATTATCCCCATTCAAAAGAATTTGCAGGTGCTTGATGCACTCACAAAAGGAATAAATCTAAGAGGGCAGTTTCAAGGTATAAATTGATGGAGAAAAACTGACTGAGGGAAAGATAGTAAGTGAAAAAGATAAGAAAATCAAAGTGCTAAGATCACCCTGTAAACCTAAAAACAGTTGCTAGCTCAGTAACTACTGTTTCCCCAGTTTATCTAATCCATCCTTTACAACACTAGTCAAGTGACTTTCTAAATGTACCGCCATTCTGATCACATCACTTATCTATTAAAAAAAAAAACCTCCCAAAGGCCAAAAAATAAAGTATTAACACTTGACCAAGGTTTTCAAGGCTTCCCAGAGTCTGGATCCAACCTTCTCCCCTACTACTATGGCCCTCAACTACTCTATTGTTTTAACAAAAACTAACTATTCCATTCTCATCCTATCCTCTTCCATCTCTTGGCCTTGGCTAAGGACTGAAATTAGTCAAAGGGCTGCACTTGAGGACCTAGAGGGCCATATGCGGCCTCGATGCTGCAGGTTTCCCACCTGAGCATTAGACTATAAGCTTCTTCAGAATAAGAACTGTCATAACTAACTTTATCTCCTTAGCCCAATACTTTGTAAATGGTAGAAGCCTAACAAATAATTTGTTGAATTGACCCAGTGATTAGCATGGTGGCTAGAACAAAATAAGTGTTTAATAAATGCTTGACTAACTGAAAATATTTGGGACAATCAGTCAATAAGAACTTATTAAAAACCTACATGTCAGATACCTTGCTAAGCATGTTGGATCAAAAGAAAAAAAAGACCCCCCCCAAAAAAAACCCAGCCCTGCTCTTAAGGAGCTCAGAGTCTAGTGGGAGTCAACAATCGTGTATAAACAAAGTATAGGGGGCAGTTAGGTGGTACAGTGAATAGAGTAGTGGCCCTGGAGTCAGGAGGACCTGAGTTCAAATCCAGCTTCAGACACTTGACTCTTACTAGCTGTGTGACCCTGGCCAAGTCACTTAACCCTGAATGACTCACAAAAAAAAAACAACAACAAAGTATATACAGGATAAATTGTACAGGCAAGGCAAGAAAGGCACTAAAGGCTTTAATGAATAAGCAAATGAAAAAATAATACAGTTCCTCTGTCAAAAGACAAGAAAGGAAATTTTTCAACAATTTCACCTCTATATTCATAAAGAAGTTTGAATTGCAATCAGTTAATACAGAACAAAGGTCACTAATTATGTGACAGTGATGAAATCCAAGTAGAATTGAGATAGCAGTGTCATGAATGGTTTTTTGTTTGTAATTATAGAGAGAAATATGTATCCGTGTAATGTATCCACTGGGAATTAAAGATCTGAGCTTTAGACCCAGCTCTGTGACCTTGGACATGTCACCTAAGCTACTAAGCCTTTGGTTTCTCATGTGTAAAACAATAAAAACATTAGTTTGCATTACCCAACCCATAGTGTTGTCATTAGGATGAAGTAAAATAAAAATGTATTCTAAAGTGCTTACATAAAATGAATAGTACTATTATAAAAGTTACAGAAGGAACTGGTAGGCATTACATTAAACTCATGGTTGATATGGGCAATCCCTGAAGAAAAGAAAAGGGGGTAAATATAGTGCCCATATTAAAAGGGGGAGGAGAGGAGAGGAGAAAGTTGAAAAATACATGGGGGAAAAAAATAGAGCAGATCATTGCATAAGCAATTTGCAGTCATGGAAAGACTTAAGGTAGAATAACAATCAAAAGAGCTAAAAATAAATGGTTTTTTTTCTGATTCTTATTTTAATTTTTTTTTGCTAAGATGCTTTAGCAGACAACCCCTATATTAAGGCAATTTAAACTAAAGATAAGTTAGCTCAAAGATTTCACCATGGAATTACTTTAATTATATAGGACAGTATTTAAGGTAATGTATGCACTTATTCTTTTTTTAAACATTTTAAGAAATAGGTCAAGATAGGCTATCCACTACCTTAGAAGCCTAATCTTGCCTGTTTCACTCTAGATTAATTATTAAGATTGATGTTTAATGGTGTCTTCTAGACTGCATGCTGATTTCCATTGGGTAAGGTGGTTTTCCGAAAATGCTTAGTCTGTTTCCAAATGCAAATTTGTTTCTAGAGATAATGTATTTATTAATAGCCATATATGCATGTAGTATCATTACAGATGAGATTAGGGTTCCATTGACGCACAAAAGTATGTGGAAATTAATGAAAAAATACCTAGTGTGGGTAATCTTGCTCTAAGTTTGCACAAAGTAAAAGAGCATTTATCTTTCTATTATCACAAAGCTTCAGGAGGGTAAATGAGTAAGAGTTGTGAGATAAAATGAACTGGAAAGGTTACATAAAGCAAGAATAACACAATTCTATCAGAAGAAAATGATTAGATCATCAAAGACTGAATTAATGGAAAACATCAAATTTACCCATAGCAAGCAACAAAGACAGCTCTGGGAAGATACAGTCATGCTACAGTGATTTGTTTCTATTGGGCAGTAGGCTGGACACATAGATAAGAGATCAATAGAAGGTAAACTCCTTGAAAGTAGGAACTATCTCCCTTTGGTTTGTGTATTTTCAGCACCTAACATGGTGCTTTATGCTTTCATGAGTTCTTGATAAATGCCTGCTGAATTGAATTGCAGGGAAGGGGAAAGTAGCAGGTATAAAACTTGCACTTCCTATTCTGCCACACAGAGTAATCTCATTCACCAACGAGAAAACAGATGGACCAATCATGCTCAGAGTTGGAAGGAACTTTTCTGCAGTTTTCATGTCTGAAATCAAATTCCTGGTGAAGCTCTCAGATCAGGGATGTAGTTCTAATATAAACACAATGTGAACATGCCTAGTGTGAACCTATTTCTTTCACACAGCTCCAGAATTTAGGAAAACACTTAAGACTACTCACCGTCTTATATTTTGATAACCATTAGGGATATCTTGAAACCTACAGCATATTCCAGTATGGCTGAAGACCAAAGCACTCTCCCTAGTCCAGGACAAGCTATATTAACCACTATTTCTTAGCCAGTAGCACTGGGCTCCTTATTCCTTGCACCACTGACTCCATCTCCACCCTCCAAGCATTTCCACTGACTATCTCCCATGTCTGTTCCCCAGTCCTAGAATGCTCTTCCTATTTCTCCACCTCCTGGTTTCGCTGACTTCCTGCAGGTCCCCAGCTAAAATCTCACCTTCTGCAAGAACCCTTTCCTGATCCTTCTTAATTGTAGGGTCTTTCCTCTGTTGATTATCTTGAGTTTATTCTATCTACAACTTGTTTACACAGTTGTTTGCTATTGTCTGTCCTATTATACTGTGAGCTTCTTGAGAGCAAGGACTGTCTTTTTACCTTTCTTTGTATCCCCAGTACTTAGCACAGTGCCTGACACCTAGTATTTAATAAATATCCAATGTCTGTGTTCAGTGGCTGTATTCAAACTCTAGAATTATAGCTCTTTAGAGAAATTCACAATCAAGAACCAAAGATGCAGAATGCTGCTCACCACCTGACAGAGAGGTGATAGACTCAAGATGTAGAATAAAACATACGTTTTTGGAGGTGGCCAATTTGGAAATTTGCTTTACTAGTTTATGCATATGTTACAAAAAGTATTTTCTTTTTCTTCTTTCTTAATGGAGGAAGGAGAAGAAGCGGAAAGAAATGCTTGTCCATTTTTTAAAAATAGCATAGTAGCTCTAAAATATTTTTTTCTCTTTAAAATCTTCATACTCATGCAAACATTTCTTTCTATCCAACCTGCCACTGGACCAAACCAAATTTATTTTAAACCAAATCCCACATCAAGTGAAAGGAAATTGCCACATGTTCCAGAGTATTCAAATCAACTCACAAATTCACATGGAAACTATATCAGGAGGGAAAAACCCCCATCATAACAGGCAAGCCACAGCTTGACCCACGGAATGATGGAACCAAGCATAGTGGTGCCTCACAGCAAACAATGAACCAGGAGTCACAAGGTCCAAGTTTAAGTACCAGTTCTACCATTGCTAGCCCTGTGATCTCAGCAAGACAGTTAACCTTTCTGCACCTGTTTCCTCATCTCAGGATCAGTGATTTAGAAGCAAGAAGGGACCTTGGATGCCATTTAGTCTGACATCTCATTTTACAAGGGTGGAAACTATGGCTCAGAGAGGTTAATAACTTGCCCAAGGTCACACAGATAGTAAATAGCATAGGAAGGATCTGAACTCAAGTCATCTGACTCCCAATATAGCATATATTTAATACATTACACCAAACATCTTTCTACTAATTAAGTAAGAATGAGTTAATCTTTCTAACTCATAGGGATATTGTCAGGAAAGTACTTTGCAAATCATCAAGTGTTAAAAATTGTCAACTCTAGGACCTTCAACTGGTAAGTTCTTACTCATAAACTGATTTTTTATCCCAGGTAATTTTCCCTCACCATTCAGGATGTATCTGGACTGTCCTTGCTCTCAAGAAGCTCACAGTATAATAGGACAGACAACAGAGGAAAACAATCAGAAATCTTGGAATACTGATACTTCCAAATTAAACAAATCAGTACCTTTCAAGTTTAAATAAACGAAACGTTTTTCAAATACCTATTAGTAAGAGGGCAACATGCTAAACAGTGACTGTCCTGTACCCATCTTTTCCTTTCTAAACCAATTCAACTTTGGTTCCCTTAAACCACCACAGTCTCTCCCTATATGTCAAAGATCCTAATATATTTGTTATCCCCTTTTCCTTTTCTTTGGAATTCAGAATCATCTCTCAATTTCACCTACCATCATATCCACTTACACCCTAGAACACAACAGCATCTACTTGCCTAAGCCCCAAAATCACACAACCTTGATTACTTCTTACAACATCTAAGATGTTGCAAAGGATGAGTAGGGTTTTAAGTCAGAAAACCTAGGTTTAAAATGTCTCTGCTATAATTCTGGCAAATTCATTTTACTTCTCTGGGCCTCAGTTTCCTCATTTGTAAAATGAGGGGTTTGGATTAGATAAATTCTAAGCTTCCTTTTAGCTCTAAATCTATGTTTGTAGATACTTGGTTTGCATAATAGGTTTTGTTTTTCTTGCCTTTACATTGGATAGGGGAGAATGGAAAAAGAAATAAAATAGAAATAAATAATATAACAAAGAAATAGAAATAAAATAGAAAAATAAAAAAGTCTTTGTGCTTTAACAAAAATACACAAATCTATAGTTCTATGATTTCACTTGGTAGAGATGGTGGTAAAGGCTCTTCCAATAAGAGGAAAAAAGCATAAACAAGGCCAGGGACAGGAAGAGAGGAAAAATTTAAGGGAAAAGAAGTAGCATCATTTTACCAATGCACAGGGTTCATGTAAAAGATAAAGAACTTAAAAGGGCAGGTTTGGATCCAATGCATAGGTAACTGAGACTTGATTCTAGAGCAGAGGTGGGGAACACATGGCCTTGAGGCCACAGTTGTACAGAACAAATTCTTTTATTAAGGGGATTTGTTCTGTGAAGTTTGGACTCAAAGGACCACACTTGAGGATCTAAAAGGCCAGTTCAAGGGAGACTGGACAGAAGAAAGTGGATGGCAAAGAAAACAGATAGAATACTACAGAACAGTCTGGGTGAGAAGTAATAAAGCTCTAAATCAAGATGGCATCAGAGAAAATGGAAGAAAATGACAAGGAAAAGACATTTCAAAGGAAGACTCAGGAGAATTTGGTACTTGAAAGAAGCATCTCTGCTTTCTTGATCTATTAACCCTCTTTTGACCACACTCAACTTTCTGTCCAGCTCTATGGTTTTTCATTTGTTCCTCACAACAACTCTGCAAGGTAGGTACTATTATTGTCCCCATTTTACAGTTGAGGAAACTAAGGCAAACACTAGTTAAGTGAGTTGCCCAGCGTCACAAAGTTTGTAAATGTCTGAAGCAGGATTTAAACTCACGTCTTCCTGACTCCAAGCATAGTGCTCTATCCACTGTGCCACATACTGATGGGATATGAAGACAGAGATAAACTATAGACTGTTCAGAGAGTTTAAAACACCAGTAGGGGCTAAGAATATACATTTTGTCTGTACAGAGGTAGTGGCTGAAACCACAGAAAATGAGTTTGCAAGGAGGGGGGTGGGGAGAGAGAAGTATATAGAGAGAAGTGGGCTAAGGACACAAACCTTGAGGGAAAGTCACTTTAAAGATTCAAGAAGATGATGAACCTGTGGAGGAGATGAAGAAAGAAAAAAGGTAGGAGAAGTTTTAGAGAAACCTGTTATCTATGAAGAAGTTTGGGAAGAGTAGTCAACAGAGTCAAATGATGCTATAATGAGGTCAAGAAGGATAAAAAGGTACACTGTACTTAGCATTTAGGAGATTGCTGTTAAACTCTAAAATAACAGTTTGAATAGAATAGGAGAGGTAGAAGCCATCTTTCAATGGCTTGAGGAAAGACTAGGCAGTAAAGAAAATAGAAGTATTTGTGGTTTAATAGATAGAGCAGTGGGTTGAAGTCAAGAAGACCTCAGCTTGAATCCTTCCCCAGATGCCTTCCATCTATGTAACCCTTAGATCTCAGTTTCCTCATGTGTAAAATGAAGTATAATAACAGCACCTACATCATAGAGCTGTTATGATGATCAAGTGAGGCAATATTTGTAAACCATTTCGCCAACCTTAAAGTGCCATATAGATGTTATTGTTATGATCTGGTATGAACAACTTTTTCAAGCAGTTTGGCATGGAAAGGAAAGAGAGATGGCCAGCCTTTGTTGACACTCTTTCTAGGGCAGGGAGTCTCCTCCCCTCTCCATTGTGCTTCTCCAAATCTTACTCATCCATCCTTCAAGGCCCAGAAGAAAACAGACATCCTTCCTGAAGCCTTCCCTGATTACTTCAGGTGAAGTCACTTCCCCTTCTATGACTATGCACAGAACTAAGTCATACAATCTGGCTCTTGCTTATATACAGTGCTGCTTTCTAAATGGGATTATAATAACACCCACTTCATAAGGTTATTGTGAGCAGAAAATGAGATCTTATTTGTAAAGCACTTTGCAAACTTAAAGTGGTATATAAGTGCTTATTATTATCATTAATTCTATTTCCTTGAAGGTAGGAACCAGGTCTTATATTTTTGATCCTCCACAGAAACTAAGAAGCTGGGATCATGGCAGGACCACATGAAATACTTGTACTGAACTCTTGTTAACTGAGAGTTATCAGATCTACATATTAACAGTACACTAAAATGAGCAAGATATAAACAAGTATATAGCAACTCTTCACTATGGAAGTGGTTGGTTTCTTCGAAAATTAGTTACATACACGTTTATAGGACGTGTTTTAAGGAGGAGAATATTATACTCTAAATTCCAATAAACTTTCCTAAACATAACTTAATCTTTTCTTTGATGATTTCACAAAGATCTTACAGAGTCCCCGAATCCTAGTGAAGAACAGAATAATCCAGCTATAGAAAATGTAAAAGAATACACTGAATCTTTACTGACCCTATGACACACTAGAATCTGCTTCTGTTGAAAAATCTCTGCAACAGGCTAGCTTGCCTCCTTTACAGAGCTGGGTACAAAATGTACAAAGCAGAACCTTCTGGACAGTATAACATGAGTGCAACAAAAACTAAAGTATCCTTTAACCAAGTTACTTTGTCTTCTTCACCAAAAAAAAAAATGCTTTACTGCCTTTGACTTTCCCAGATTGAAAACACTATCACAATTTCTCTATCGCTAAGGGTGTGTGTCACTCCAATATCTCTCTCTTCAAGGTCACTTTCATGAAGTTTGACTATACAGAAGCATATTTCCCTTCTAAGAATTTTTTCCTAATGCTTTTCTCTAGTCTTTCATTTCACCTTCATCAGAAAATACTTTTGCAAAGAGAATGTTAAGCCAAAATTTTTCTCTAAGCCCTGCTTAATGGTTCACTTTTCAACAGAATTTGAGGCACCAGCAGCATTATGTTACATCTTTTATATTCTGAGATTAAGAGTCTTATGTAGTGGCCAGATGAATCATCAGTTCTTTCAGGAAATCTCTTCTGTAATAACATTTTCATTCTGGATAGCACTGGTTCATAGGTCACGCTGGCAGGCAAGAGGATGGTAAAAATATCACTAGACAGTTATGCCAGGGTACTATCGGCAACTGGCTAAGCACCAGACTGGTTTTGCTATCAACAGGTAAGCCTACATTTCTAAAATACAGTTTCATCATGTCTTTGACCTCAGTGAATCCAATCAGAAAATGTTCTTAACTCTTAAATGAGTGATTACCTATAGAGTCTCTAGGACAATTTTACTTTTCATTCACCAAATCTTATTTTCTGATAACTTACTTTAGGCTGATTTTTTTAATCACAACAAAGAATAATTCATTTGCTTTTATTTTACTTAAAACTAAAGTCTAGATTCAATTTCATAAACACTGGCAAAAGAGCTCTACAGAACTATCCATTTATGGGGTATATAAATATGTAGGGAAAAGAATATTTCTTCCTTTCACAAGTATCAACCAACATTCAACCAGCCAGAAATCATTTTAACTGCTATAATGATTTAACAAAAGAAGACAGTTCCAGGCAGCAGATCTTAGTATGTAAAACATCTATTGCCCTTCATAATGCTGGAATAATAGCAGACAAAGAAAAATCCTTGGGCTTGTAGTACTAATTTGTCTCGATACCAGTTAAGGAATTAAGGTAAGAGAAAGTCCAGTTGCCACACAGCCATCAATCAATGGTGAAATGCCTCTAAATGTCCTAGGGTTGTTATAGCCTTGATTCCGAGTATACATCATACTCAACATTTCCCAAAAGGTGATTTCACTTTTCAACTCGGTCAATCAATGAGTATTTTTCAGATAAGGTATGGCTAATTTATTAATCCTCTTGGCTTAGTGGAAAAAACCCCAGCCTATTGTTGCATTAAAATGTTCCCATTGTTACTCTTTCCAAGATGCACACGAATTTCTGTTTTGTTCCTTTAACCCTATTAATAGGAGCCATATGGTAGCAAAGAATGACATTTTCCGTTATAGAACCAATTCCATATTGGCACATCAATGGCATAACGCTGGCCCACATTATTTTGAGGCAACAGCACTCTTTGCTTCCACTGCCTTTTCTCTATCTCAAAGCTGTAATCAATTTCTCTGCCCCACACCTTGCCCCCTTCACAATCTATTTATTCCCATTACCTGGGTACTCTGATCAAAGTTGGGATGGAAGGCAAATATTGGAGGCCTTTTCCTTAAGCTTTCTGGTGAGCTGAGAACTAGATAACAAGGTTCTTTATGTCCATGATTCCCCAAGGAATAAAATGTTTCATCATTTTTATGCATGTAAAAACTTACCTCTGTGGTGCTGCAGCAACAGAGTAATTTTTCAAGGCCTAATCCCATCTCTAATATTTTATTAAGGATATAAAACCACATTTACATCCACTGATCCAGAAGTGACAATTCATTGAAAGTCATAAGAATGCCAATTTTGTTTATTTTCTTGCTCAAGTTCTCCATGCATTCTGATGAACTGGCAATTTACACTATACTATCCATACTACTCTTCTTAGGAGAAGCTGTTGGGTTTGTTTTTTTTTTTTAAAGTGTTATCAAGAATCTGATGGTGGAAGAACAGAGTAGTAGAGAGGGTTGTTGGATCTGGAGCCTGGGTATGAATCCCAAATCTCAGGTACTTATGAGTTGAGTGACATACTCAACATACACAACTCACTTACAGCAAATTGCTTCTTGCCAGAAACAGATCGTGAAGGGGGGGATGGGGTGGAGCCACAGAAGTTAATAAGTGACCCTGGGCAAGTCATCCATTTGGCCCTCAGTTCCTCATCCATAAAATGAGGGAGTAGGATTCAATAATATCCAAGGTCCCTTCTAGCTCTGAATCTATGCCTATGATTTCTAGTTTCCTAGATGCTACAAACTTTAGAAAACTAGTCATATTTTAATTTTAGACTGAGAATGCTATTAAGTAATCAACTAAGTAATCTTTCCTAATGAGTTTTTTCCCTCCTATGCACCCAGAATCCCCACAAAGGTGTGGGTGGATGGAGGATGTCACATTACTTGCTTGCATCTTATCATACACAGCTTTACCTTGCATATCCTAAGTTACTCCTCCTTTGGGCTGCTTCACTCTCATCCACTTCAGTGATGAATCATCAACCTGCTTCCCTGCCACTGGTATCTCTCAGACTTCCCTTCCCCTCAGTGACTACACCAGCTCCTTCTTTCCCTACTGCTGGGCATAGTAGGTACTCCACAGATGCTGATGCTACTTGAGCTCTCTGAAAACTACCCTTGCTACACCATCCTGGTATGACAGAGGAAGAAACAACCACAACATTTTTATACAATGTAAAACTACTTGTGTGTTGTGTTTTCAGACCATTATGAATTTGATAGGTTTTATGGTTGAGTCTGATCATTTAGCCACTGTGGGAAGAGGTAGCCTTTAAGCGTGGATAGAGGAACAGACTGGCAGTTGGGAGGCCCAGGTTCCAATTCCAACTCCAACACTTACTAGCTGGGGAATCAAGCATTAGCAAATCATTGAACCTGTGATCCTTAGGTTCTCTAACTGTAAAAGGTAGACAATATTTATCCTCGCTGAGTTGCTGTGAGGTTCAAATTAGAGAACATTTATAAATCCAGTTATCTTTAACATGTGTAATAAGGTTTTGATAAGAAAATGCCTTCAGAGTTTCAACTTGGGATGCTAGGACTGTCTCTCTAGCCCTACTACCATACAAGTCAGAGACTCCCCCAGCTCTAAGGCACTGGGCTCAAATCCTGTTGCCTGTGCAGGAGCTTCATCAATGTGCCGTAACTGAGGGGAAAAGAAATCTGGGCAATAACCTGTGGCAGGGAGGGGTATTGATGACTCACAAGAGAAGTGAGTGACAGTCAAGTAGCCCAAAGGATGATAAACCTAGGGTTAGTCTAATCAACTAAGATAAAGCTATGGATGGTGAAGATACAAGCAAGTGAGGTTAACATCTTTGTCAAGGTTGGGAGGTAGGGAAAGAGGAAGACCCCAGGACAGCAGAACACCCTGCTATTTTAAACTCCTAGAAACAATTTTTGGGCCAAGTAAACCTCCTAGTCCCCTCCTTTTGTTTCCCGAGGTCCAGCCATCGACCTATGTACTCCCTTTCTATCGCCACTTCCTTTTGCATCTGCCTGGGATTTCTCCCCTTTCCCAGCTTCTCCCAGAGAATAGGAAGTCATCACAGAGACAGCATTTTGAGGTCTTTTTCTAAGTGTTTTGCACTGTTTGGGGTAAAAAAAAAACAAAAAGGGAAAATTATGAAGCAAAATGTTTCCTCCCTATTGCTCTCATGCTCAGCCTTTTCTTTTTTCAAATAAATCTGAAACAAAATCATACTTATCAATTAAATAGTGTATCTAGGGGGAAGGAGCACTATATGAAAATAATAATCTCATCATCAACTCATGTTTCTACCTCATGTTAAAGTTTAAATTAATCTGCATCTGAAAGAAAAACCAAACCCAGGTCATCTTGAGCATTATTTCATAAGAACTGGGGCAGGGATGGTGATAGAACTAGATTTTTAGGGGGATGAGGTATATTGTAGAAGAGGGAAGAAGAAAGAACTGCTGGAAAGGGGGCAGGGGAATAACTCCAAACAAGGAGATCTGAAAAGGAAGGAAGATTTCGATGGCCCCTAGCTGAGGGCTATTGGTAAGCAAGGCAAAGGATTAACTATTCTAGGTATCACTGCTAAGAGGCAATGAGTAGAGGTAAGAACCCTCTATGACTATATCTGTGCTAAGTGGATGGGGAAAGCCAGGAAAGCTCATTCACACAAAACCTATTGCTTGTCATTCAGTTAGCTGCATAATTTTTGCAAAAAAAAAATTACTTGAACTTATCTTATTTAACTTTTAAATACACATATTCCATCATTCCATGTAACTGTCCAAAAACAATGATATTGACAAAGCTTCTATAAGCATCTACCAACACTAAAACTAAATAACCAAAAATGTACACAAAACAGAAACGGAGTTACAGATGACCCAACTTTTCCATTTCTGAAAGAAGCACCACCATCCACCTATCCCATACTCCATCTCAGGATTACCTCCAACTCTTCACTGTCCTTAATTCTCTGCACATCCAGAGTTGTTAGACTACTGGTTAGAAAAGGGAGAAGAAAGGAGGTATAGCTCCAAGAACACTGGCTGGGAAGTCGGGAGAACTGGGGTCTCATCCCAGCTCTTGTCAATCACTAGTTCCATGTTTTTGGACAAGTCACCTCTTCGGGCATCAGTTTCCACAATAAGTTTGAGCTAAGTGATCTTTAAGGCCCCTGGGGTGGAAATTCTTTGAGTCTATAAATTCCCTATACCAGGTCATGGGCATACTTTGCATATTTTCAATGCTTCTCTTGTGTGAATTAATAATGAAAACTAGGAGACAAGGCAAAGAGCCTCAAGCTTGAGCAGGCTAAGTGAGGCTCCCTGGCTACTACAATTTCTCCTGATTTTCCAACAAAGTAATTCAATTCTTCACACTCAAACCAGTCAACAAGGCCTCTCATTTCTTCTTTCACAAGATTTTTCCCCATCTCACTCCACTTTTCAATTCTATATTCAGGCTAACCTTTAAAATGAACTATATAACCTGCTCATCAACCTTCTTGACACCAAACACTCCTCTCAATCATTTCTAGACAGTTCTTTTACTCATCCATCACTTTGACCAGTTGATTTATATTAACAACTTACCTGTCGCAAATCAAGAGAAAAAGACAAGCCGCTTAAAGGGGATAAATTATTCCCAAAAGAATGGGTCAGCTACTAACTCAGAAATAAACGGAGAGAAATTAATTTACAGAAAGAGAATAACCTTGCTGTTGTATAGATGCCCAAAACTGTCAGCACACAAACCTGAAACTCACAAAGGAACCAGAGAAACACTATAACCTAAAATGCTGTCTCCAAGACACCAAAAGCATTGTCCTTCATAAGGGCACAGTAGAATGGCAATGACATGTGAAATCAGATATGGTTCATTTTACAGAATATGACCAAATGAAGGATAGTGAACTCAAGGGAGAGGTGTCTCAGGGCCAGAAGATGGGAACAATGACATCTTTGTTACTTATTCACTGTGTGATCTTGAGCAAACCTCAGTCTCCTAAAGACTCAGTTTCCAATCTGCAAAATGAGGATAACACTAAGTATTCACCTCCCGGAATTGTGAGAATCACATGCAATAACATAGACGAAGCACTCTGCGACCTAGAAGAATTCTATAAATAGATTATCATAGCCTAAATAGTTTGTTACAATCTATGGGTTCCAGTGGGGAGTTTATTGGGAGGTGATGATGATATAAAAAATAGCATCAATAAAAATGTTGAAACCTCCTAATGAGGCAGATATCACTGGTTTCTGTGTCCCCAACCATGCCTTTTAAAAAAGAGGTGGTTTGTTTTTGGTTCTTTTTTTTTTTTAGAAAGAAAAACTTCAGTAACAAAATGTTCTTTCACTTAAACTCTAACTCTGCTTTGGAAGGTGTCATATTGACAATCTAAGGAATAAAGATCTTTATATAACTACAAAACAGGGTTAGCATGGCCTAGATCAGAACAAAGTTTCTTTCAGTTAAGGTACATTACCTTACAAAAAAGCTTTAAGCCTTAGAAGGGACCCCAGGTTTTTCTGAAGTCAGCCTGTTCATCATTTCTTATAGAGCAATAGTATTCCATTACATTCATATACCACAACTTGCTCAGCCATTCCCCAATTGATGGGCATCCTCTCAATTTCCAATTCTTTGCCACCACAAAAAGAGCTGCTATGAATATTTTTGTACCTGTCGGTCCTTTTACCATTTGTATGATCTCTTTGGGATATAGCCCTAGAAGTACTATTGCTGGGTCAAAGGGTAGTTCCAAATTGTTCTCCAAAATGGTTGGATCAGTTCACAAGTCCACCAACAATGCATTAGTGTTCCAACTTTCCCACATCTTCTCCAACATTATCATTTTTCTGTTTAGTCATGTTAGCCAATCTGACAGGTGTGATATGCTATAGAACTTCCTGGTCTGCCTTTTCGAGTCAAGTAAAACAAACAGCATGTCTCTTTTATGAGGTCTGCCAACAAGAATTTATATCATTTAATATGTAGCATGACTTGAGAATCCCAACAGAAGCAAATGGGACAGAAAAACTGACTCATAATCTGTTGATGTTCAGTTGTTTTAATCGTGTCTGACAATGACTCCATTTGGGGCTTTCTTGGCAAAGATACTGGAGTGGTTTGTCATTTCCTTCTTTGGCTCATTTTATAGAGGCAAACAGGGTTAAGTGACTTGTCAAAGGTCACACATCTAGAAAGTGTTTGAGGTCAGATTTGAATCCAAGAAGATGAGTCTTTCTGACTCCAAGCCTGGCACTCTAGCCATTGTTCCAACTAACTGCCCTCTCATATAGTCACTTTGATTTAATATTGCTTTTCTTTCTCATATCACATAACACTAGGATCATAAATGTATGAGTTTACCTACTTACTACCTGATAGGTACAATGTAAACTTGTCACTTTTGGAAGACATCAACATTAAAACAGAACAGAACCTATAGACAACTTACAACAACAAAGACTAAAAAACAAAAACAAAACTGAAAAGTTGAAAAGCAACATTTGAACTTCCACACTGGATTGGATCAGGAATTCCCTGAGTATGAGGCATTCTCTAAGAAATTTGTTAAAGGTCCCATACCACAAGTAGCCTCATGTTCCCTTATCGCTGGGAAAATTCTCAGGTAGCTGCTATGGCTGTACTCCTGAAAGTCCCAAATACAACCCTATGTAATAATCCCAGTGGACTGTCACTGCCAAAAGCCAAAACGGCTTTTCCAAAGTAACTTAGTAGGGCCACTTGAAGACATAAATCTAGGAGGCCTCTGGGTTTGCACCTGAGGGTCCAAAGGGATTACAACTGTCTGGTAGCATTGGTACAGGTCAGCAAATCACAAGTTTGAGAAGTTTAACCAAAAAAATCAACAGTTAGGACATTTGCAAAATCAGCCCCCAGTATTATACCTGTCCAAAAACCTGTTTCAACAAAGGCCTTCAGAACACAGTCCTACTGTACTGCTAATTCCACCATGAACATAAGCAAGTATTCTTAAGTTATCTTTTGAAGTAAGGCAATCATCCCCAGGTCAATCCATCATTGAGAAACTACAATGTCTCTGAGAAAGACATATAATCACCCCCATATGACTCATTCAACTGCTCTTCCCTAGCACTACCTGGGTTTTGTTTGGTGTATCATTGGAGCAAGATTTTGCTCTCTTAAACAGAAAATCCTACATTCCAAATTCCCAGGTTGATATTAACTTCAAACAAACAAACACTGATTATAATGGTACGAGTCACACAAGTGAACATTTTAACTAGAGAAAAAATGGTCATGCTTGACAGCTTTGAGTGATTCCTTAACAGTGTGATCAACAGCCATAAGAGTTAGCAAGAAAAAAAAGTAGACATTATGTTTCATTAAAAAACAAACAAACAAAAAAACCCAGCCTCTCTTTCCCTAACTCTCTTTTGCTCTGCATGCAAGTAAGGTTGCTCAACCAAAATCGATAAGCCATCCTATACCACCATTCCCACCCCTCCCCAGAAAAAGTCACATGGGTCAGAGTGGCCACATGGGAACTTGAACAAGTTACAAATTTTCAAGCCAAAGGCTGTTTACTTCTACACCTCTATAAGGATGACTTTTGCTACCATATCCCTCCCCCTCCAGTAATTAACAATTGATACGCATATGACTTTAAGATTTACAAAGAGCTCCATATACACTATCCCATTTGAATCTCATAACAACCCTGTGAAGCAGGTACAGGCATACCTGGTTTTACTGCACTTCCCAGGTATTGCAGTTTTTACCAATTGAAGGTTTGTGGCAACCCTCTATTGAGCAAGTCTATTGGCTTTCCAACAGCATGTGCTCACAGCACTTCCTATGTCACATTTTGGTAATTCTCACAATACTTCAAACTTTTTCATTATTTTTATAGCTGTTATGGTGATCCTCGATCTTTGCTGTTATTATTGTAACTATTTAGTGGCACTCCGAACCAAGACCATATAAGACTGTGGACTCAGTAGATAAATGTTTGCGTTCTCACTTGCTCCACCAGCCAAAGATCCACCTTCTCTCCCCTTCTCCTCAGGCCTCCCTATTCCTTGAGGAACAACAATATTAAAATTAGGCCAATTAATACCCCTACGATTGCCCATAAGTGAAAGGAAGAGTCAATCGATGTGGCAAACTTCATTGTTGTCTTATTTTAAGAAATTGCCACAGCCACCCCACCCTTCAGCAAACACCACCCTGATCAGTCAGCAGCCTTCAGCGTTGAGGCAAGACCCTCCACCAGCAAAAAGATTAAGACTTGTTAAAGGCTCAGGCGATGGTTAGCATTTTTAGCAATAACATTTTTAATTAAGGTATGTACTTTAATTAAGGTAGATACTTTTTTTTTAGACATAATACTACTGTACACTTAATAGACTACAAGAGAGTGTAAACATAACTTTCATTATACAGTGACTCACTTTATTGTGATATTTGCTTTATTGCAGTGTTCTAGAACCAAACCTGCAATACCTCTGAGATATGTCTGTACTCCTTTCCATTTTTACAAATAAGAAAGCTGAGGTAAATGATTCAACCATGTTTACAAACCAAATATAGGTAGGTCTGTGAACTGAGGTCTTTTTTACCAAAGGTCCGTCACTCTATCTGCTATGTGATGTTGCCCCTAAGCACCCTCAGCTCTTGGTTACGACTACTGCTAAAACCAAATAGAAGAGAGTTGGATAAATTCTGATCTTGTAACCCAAGCTCCCTCTGTTACACAGTCAGATCCTATTGTTACAACTGAACAAACATGAAAACCTCTGGGGTGTCAAAACATTTTTCACATTACCCCACCCCCTGCCAGAAAATGAGCATTAAAAAAAATGAGCACTTAGACCCCTCACCCACCCACCAAAAGCAGTCAGGTCAACCAATGACAGCCAAACCGATACTCAGGCAAACAAGTGCATTAAGATAATAAATTGCTCACATCCGTATCTGATGAGGAAAAAAAAACATCTAAAAGGTCAAATTTCTGATTCTGCATGTTATCAGTCTGCTAAATAAATGAATGAAATAGAAATTCAGCAGGTTTTCTATCTGAAGTGTCAGTGAATAGAGAAGCTGCCTCTGAGTCAGGAAGGCCCACCCTTGACGTGTGGTAGCTATGTACGCACAGGCCTGTCACTTAACCTCCATGTGCCCACCAGTAATTCTGTAAAGTAAGTTACCAAGGAACAACTAATTATAATGAAAATGAAACATACATGTAGACCCAAACAAAAAAACCCAAACCTCCAACACACATACTACTCATTTTTTGCATACTCTTTGGCAAATATTGTTTAAACCATCATACTTTTAATATCCTTCAGTCACATGAGAAACGCTTTTACATTTCTCTAGCCAATACTATTTCTAAATACAACCAAGACTGTGTGGACCTGTTCCTAGCACATTGTCTTCCACATTTCCTTGTCTAACACCCTCCACACCACCATAGTATGACAAGTCTGAAGCCCCTTATTTCACAGTAGCTAAGAAAGCGGATGATATTACCAACAAGAGAAAGTCAAGTCTCCTGTTTTCAATCTAGGTCAAGTTATCCTCATTCCAACAGGAAACACTACCCTAGGTCAATTAAATTACTTTCTGAATTAGCAGTAGTAACATGATGACACCAAGCCATTGGTAACAAATGAGCTGTTTCCTCACCTAAAAAAAAAATTCCAATGATGTTCACTTTAAAAAAAAATTTGAATTAATAAAAGGATTTTGCTCCATTGCAAATTATAACCATATGGATTTGCATAATCATATGCAAATTAATCCAAATAAGTTTCAGATAAGAAATATAAAACTAAGTTGAATAATTAGAGAAGACAAAGTAAGTTTTTTTGGAGGGAGCCAAAAACTGATTTAAGGATTATAAGAATTGACCTTTAAAGAAGTATACCCATACACGCTATATGTGGCTAGCATAGAGACTGGAGCTATGATTTCACTGATACATTGAACTCCTCATAGAAGGACTCTACTACTTCAGGGTGGCACCTTCTCTGCAACTTGGAGTCTCAGAAAATTGTCTGAGAAGTTCAGTGACTTCGGTCACAGGGCCAGAGTGGGTCAGAGGCACAACTTCAACAGAGGACTCCATGGCTCTGAAGCAAGCTCTTTATCCACTCCAATATGCTGGTGCTTACGTGAATAACCAATGCCATATACAGTATAGGATCAAGCAACTAAAATTCTTAAGGCAGGCAAAGGAAGTGCTAACATTTATTTTATATGTATTTATATGTGTCTTCTGTTTCCATAAGGTGTCCAAGAACCAAGAGCAAATGTTATTTGGAAATTCCTTTGAATACACTTGGGGCAGTACAATTTACAATTTGGAACCCAATTGGCTTATTAACCTGAATATATGACTCAGTTAACCTGTACTTAGAATTCAAATAAGAAGTCTCAAAAAAAATTAAATTCAATCAAAACATGTTAAGACCTTATTACTATGGTGACAGCACAATTAGTTAAGACAGAGTCCTGCCCACTTGGAGCTTCCAATCTATTAATAAGATATATCATAAACATTGATAACATTGATTTATCACACTACATGATTAGTACATTAGAGGTTAGCACAACAAGACACTGTGTTGAAAAAGGAATAGTTGTTACCGACTGGAGTATGAGAAATCAAGAAAGACTTCATGGAGTAGTGGATATCTGATTTAGGTTTTAAAGGATGAAAGCCTTCACCAGATATAGAAATGGGAGGGGGATATTCCAGGTTTAGCAAACAGCATGAGTAAAAGTATGGAGGCAAGAAAATGGCATATTGAGAGCTGGTTCTCTTTTAAGAGAAAAACAAGTCTTGCAGAGAGGGGAGAGATGTAAGGAGAAAAAAATTTGGAACTCAAAATCTTATAAAAGTGAATGTTGAAAATTATCTTTATATGTAATAGGAAAAAATAAAATACTATTAGGTGGGGGGTGGGGAGGGGGAATAGAAAAACAAGCAAGTCAATGAGGCAACTTTTAGGAGAGATCAGCCTCCTACAGTCCTTTTCTCTGATATTTAATATTCTTAACAGTTACCCTTAGACAATGAAAAATTCTAAAGCGCCTTCCAAGAAAGATTAGATTATGCTAAACAAAGGGTTGGTGTTAGTTAACTCTTATAACTAGCAACCTATGTTGGGAGTCTACAGCAATTATCAAATAACCAAAACATTCAGCCAACCAGAACACCCTATTCCCCCAGCATTACAAATAAACAAGGTGTTACTGTGTATACAATGACATTTTCCCTTTATTCACAGAATTTCATTGATTGGTCTAATTTGTATTTAGTCCACTCATTTTACTCATGTACCAGTCATCATTATGCCCTTGACTGCTGGAGGGTGTGAAACCTAATACAGAATTATGAAGAAGTATTTAAACATTGCTGTAATTATGTGCCTTGGGAGGGATCCAAGGTTGGCCAGCAATAATAATACAGTATGATTCCAGTGTATATGTTAGTTTTTAAAAAATGGGAAAAAAATTCTTCAAATCACTGACAAAAGAAGTTTTTTTTTTAAATCACATCATCAGATATTGTGACCTTCACAAGTCATTCAACCTTTCGGAGCCTCATTTTCTTAATCTGTAAAAATGCTCTTCTTCATATTATAGTTTAAATAGTTGACGCCTACAGTATTTCCAAGCTTAAAGATCTATGAAATAATACTGATTTTCTTTGATATCATTGAGATTTAATAGAAAAGTATTAATAATCTATATTTTCTAGTAATAAAAAGCCACCATTGGAACCACTTAAACTACTTTTCACTTTGTTTTAAAAAATTAAATACTTCATGTAATTCAACCAATTAAATGAAAACATGCACATTTGATGATGTTAATACTTTTTAAAGTTTCACCTTTCCTTTTTTTTTAAACTAGGCTGCAAACAAATTGATGATTCTGGTTAACTTATATCAAGCCAAAAGAAAGTCAGTTAATAATCCCTCTATCTCATACAACCCAAAAAATATTCCTAACACAATTGTGTATTTTAAGCAGGAAGGAGGTAACATGATCTTAACAAAGCTTTTCACAAGACCAAAAAAAGTACTATTTAACTCATTCTCTCTCTTCTCTCTCTCTCTCTCTCTCTCCTCTCTCTCTCTCTCTCTCTCTCTCTCTCTCTCTCTCTCTCACACACACACACACACACACACACACACACACACACACACACACACACTCTTCTCCCCTTTTAGTCATTCTACTACTCAAGAACAATAAATGGACAAGAGAAGAAAATCAGTCCATTTTGCCACTTATTAGGAGCTCTGAGAAATTGTTTGCTGAGATGCAGATGGCAACCCCAACAGTACTGGCTAAAATTAGGTTTCGGCATTTGCAGAGGTGGGGGTGGGGTAGATTTCCTTGATTGAGCTATTCCTGTTTTCCCAGGCAAGGACAAATTATCAGGGATTAGCTATATTCACATTCAAGTATTCCTAAAAGATACCTAAATATTGCCAACTTCACCCCTATCCCCGATTTTAAAAAGGTAATGGGGTGAGAGGAGGATCAAAACTAAGGTGAATTTAAATGCATATTCAGGATGCTTTACTTTAGAAAAAACATGAACAAATCATGGATTTTAATTTTGGGACTACATATTCAGACATAGTAAACAAAGGCATACAGTAATGTATAGTATAGTTTTCATTATACATGTCAATGAAAAGTGGAAATCCACCATAATTGCCAAGTGCATGAGCTCCAAACACAACTGAAGGAGGGGGGAGTAGAGAGGGGAAAAAAAGAAGAGAAGGTCCTGATAAAAATATAGAGAAGTTTTCTTCCTGCACAGTGGGCCCTAGAACCTCATTTAAAAAAAAGATTTCAGAAAATATCTATCCCTTCCCTTCTTTCAGTGTTTGCCAGGCTGACATCTGGCTTGCAATTTCCATGAGCCTCAAAAGAAAAAGATTCATACCTTAAAATTATTATCTCCCTTCTTGTCATCCCAATCCATGAATACATCAACAACCTGAAGCTCAATAATCTCAGGTTCTCCTACATGGAGACCATTCAAAAACAAATAAGTCAAGCACGCTTTCAATATAATAAAGCAGTAATGTAGAAATTAGGTGTACCAAGCGCTTTAAACACCCCTTATTAGCTGGTTGGTTCAGCCATCTTCCAGCACTGCTCAGAGGAGTTTCTGTTTCATCTACCTGAACATCCAATTTGAACCCTTTCCAAAGACAATCCCTTATTTCCATCCTCATCTCTTCTCTTTGTAATTCAGTTTAGAAGCTTACATCCATGTCCATTTAAGAGTACAGGGCAAGTGTTTGCCTGAAAACCAAAAAAAATCAGTAAATATTGACCTTTACGGATCAACTGTACTCTACACCACTCCTGTGGCCCTGAAAATTATTAAAAGGCAAACTAAAAATACCAATAGTATCATTCAACCTTTCCGTCCAGGCAGTTCCCTGGTTTCTTCATTGGTATTTAACACCAAAGCATGAGACTCATTTTTCATTAAAGTTGCAGAGCTTTTATTTTCCTCAGTTTCAAATGTTGTAATTGATCTGCATTGTCTTCTTAAATAACAAAACTGGTGAAGGACACTGCAGCTTTAAATATTTCAGTGCTAACTAAGAAATAGACTCCATTGCAATATGGCTCTGAAGGTCGTGTCCTATTGTCTTTTTTCTCTACAAATATACTAAATGACATCTAAGTCATTCCTTTATATAATAGAGGGTGGTTGCCTCCCTAGAATTTCCACTTCATCTCCTCCGTACTGCTCCGGTGTTTATTTAGAATCTTACACTCCCAATTTTCTCCACAGGAGAGATAAGCTGATTGCTATTAATGATTCCAGTATCATACCTAGACACAAACACATGTGTTCACGTTAGTTTAATTGAGCATATGCAACTATCTTAAAAGGACATCTCCCAATGGTTGGGAGCCTCTTCAATAGTGAAGGCAGTAAGGACTGGGAATGGACAGCTTTGAGCCTGCACTGGCATCCCTGATTGAAGAACTGAAATGTGTCCCTAGTTAAAATGACAGGAATTCCACGCCGCTTAACCTCGGGATAGTCTAGCAATCTTGTGATTCACTTTTTCAGAAAGCTTGACTTCCCTCAAAGACATAACATCCAAATCCACAACGAACAAGAGCTTAAGAGGGAGAGGGTAGTAGCGTAGGAGAATCACACTCGAGTGTCCTCGCACAGAGATGTACGATAGGTTTATGTAATTCCTTAAACTACCGGAATGGTTTTCACATGAGGACAAGACAATGTAAACGAGGGCCACGGGCAAGGAAAGGGGACCATGACATGTAGCAGGTTACGTGGGACAGGGATGCAGAACACAAAGCCCAGCAAGGAAGCAACAGCACTCGAGAAATGGGGAGGGGGAGAGAAGGGGGAAGGTGTGCGCAGGTGTATTTGGAGTTATTACCTGAAATGGCAACAGATTGTTACCATTATCGGTCCGAAAAGCGTTATCCTCCATCCAGGATTTGGAGGTGAGAGGAGCCGCCCGGGGGAACTTCGGAGGCGCAATCACATTGCTGGAGAAGGGTTTTTTGAGCGGGGAGATGGGATTAAGCGGAGATGGCACGCCGACCCCGACTCCGACCCCTACGCCAACAGCCCGGCGAGGGTCCCTGCCGGCTTGCAGCCCGCCCCAGGGATTGGAAGGGGTGCTCCAGGCGGCGTTCTGGTGATTGTTCCAGCTGGAGGAGGATGAGGAGGCCGAGGCAGAGGACGGCTTGCTGGTCATGATGGGCTGATGGCTGTACGCCGCGGCGTTTCTTTGGGTGTAGGTCGCCTGGTTGGGGCTCACCGGCGACCTGCGCTGCTGCTGCTGCTGCGCCTGCTGCGCCTGCTGCGGCTGTGCGGGCGGCGGCGGCTGGGGCTGGGGCGGCGGGGGCTGCGGCTGCTGTTGCGGCGGCGGCGGCGGCTGCGGGGCAGGCGGTGGAGGCGGCGGCGGCGGCTGCTGCTGTTGGTGGTGCTGAGCCTGCGCTAGGCCGATCTGCGGGGAGAAGGTGCCTCCGAAGACCGGGTTGACGTGGTGAGGGAAATTCTGAAAAAGCATGGTCCCATTGACGGGGGTGATCCCTTGGAAAAAACTGTCCTCCACGGCGTTCGTGGTGCCCGTCGACCAGGTGCTCCCGAAGGAAGGGGACAAGGACGTGCCCGGCGCCGCGGCAGGCTCCTGCTGCGGGGGCTGGTGGAAACTCAAGCCGGGCAGGAGCGGAGATTCCATCTGCATCTTCTCCTTGCTGTTGGGGGCCGTCGAAGAAGTCGCCGCCGCTGCTGTTGGATTGAGACTCGTCACTGGGCTGCTGTCCTCCGGCTTGGGGGTCTCTGAGGAGAGGGGCGTGGAAGAGGCTTCCGCTGCGTTTGACTCCTGCTGCTGCTGCTGCTGCTGCTGCTGTTGCTGCTGCTGCTGCTGCTGCTGCCGCTGCTGAGTCTGGGTTTTGCTTTTGTCCATCAGTAAATCATCCTGCATGGTTTGCGCAGCTGAAACGGGAAAAAAGAGAGGCGTGTTATTATTAAAGGGATCATCAATGCCACTCGCAGAAGCGGTGGGGTATTTCACTTGCGAAAATCCAGTGCCACTGCCACTAGCCAATTGCAATGCAAATCCGTAATCTCCCATTTAGAAGCCCCAGTCTGGCAAGGCGGGGGGTCACGCTAGAGCTCTAAAAATATGGTTTTAGCAGCTTCACCCTTTCTGGTGTCTTGTCTCCTTTCAGTGTTAGTGAGAGATGTGCTTATAGGACAGAGATATACAGCAATTTCGCCACGTCTCTTTTCCCTTCACCGGAACTCAGTGCGCTCACCCTGCAATGAGAAACTGATTCTTGTTCCTGTTTTTTCCAAGCACCACCCTCCCCCAGTTATTTGCATACGTCAATAAATACTGCTGCGTCCTTCAGCAAGGTTAAAAAGACACCAGTCACTACACTCCTTCCCCCCCCCTTCCCCTGCTTGAGCACTTTAAAGGAACAGGAGTCTCATCCTTGATTAGTAAACTACCTTCTTGCTTTTGTAATTGTTTCATTTAACTGCAAAGAACCACGAGGGGGAAAAAAATCTTTGCATTTGGTGAAAGAAGCCTCAGCTGCACAATCATTCTCTGGTCTTCAGTACTGCAGCCTACTCCATTTTGTTAGGGACCTTAAAAGCAGTCATTTTTAAGGGGGGGTGGGATGACTAACATTAGCTAATATGCAATTTGTTTGTCCTTCATTACTCTGAGGAATATATACATATATATGTATATATGTGTGTATATATATATATATATATTACACATACATATATTCCTGTTAATTTTGTCAATACTGTTAATTACAACCCAAGACATTCTTTTTAATGAGTTATTTCAGTTTTCAGTGTCTATCTTTGAAGCTCTTTGCAGAGCAGAACAATGGTTCCAGTCGGATTTGAGGTCAAAAATTAGAGTAAGGCTGTGAGATCAGTGGACTCAATTTTAATTCCTTTGAGATTTAGCCAGACAATCAGGGCAAGTTTTGAGTCCTTAAACTGGCACTATCAAATGCAGAATAAATTATCATACAACTGGTATTTACAATGGAAAGACTGGGATGCTAGTAGTCCCAACGATAATTCAACAACAACAACAAAAAAGAATTAAAAATAGAAATGCACAAAGTCCTTTATGCCTGTACATCGTGATGATACTACTTTTGCCAAAAGAGCTTCCCTTTGTCCCATATGGATATTGTGGTATTTTCCATTTCACACAAAAGAAATACATTATTTATTTACCTTTAAAATATTTCTTGAATGCTTAAGGATAAAAAATGCCATCACTCTAAACATGTGGATTTCAGATACACTACCCCCCAGCTTCTGTGTCAACCGGTATTGTTAATATAGATAGTCTAAGTATTTTTAAATGTATGCCTGTGAATTTTACATTATGCCAAGATCCTATCAAATATTTGGGGAATTTGCAAGTGTATAAGGCCAAACACATAACTATTTAGATGATGATTCAGTATAATTAGAACAAGGTTATTGACATATTTAATATAGCTATTTTAATTATTTTATTCCATCCACCTCACAGCACTATATACTTTTGGGCTGCTATTGTTATACTTCTGCCAGTGATGGTAGAAGCAGCTTTCTCAGAACCAAGGTATTTACATATACTAAATATTTGACTTGGGACAACATCATGGTTTAACAGGAGAAATAGGATGAAAAACTGAGAAACTATTACCTTAATTGTAAACAGATGAGATAGAAAGGTTAAAAGAGATGCACTATTCTATTTTTAAGAATATCCTTTAAATGACTTAATCTAGGGTTCTTTTTCTAGGTGAGTTTCATACACACAAAATGTGGAGGGAAAAACTTGACACCCCCCGTCTTTTGTTGCCCATTCTTCCCCCACACCTCATTTGACAGATTTGCCTCTATTATCAATTAAACACACAAATAATCGCATTTTCTTCCATCTTGGCCTAAAAACAATCATTTTAAGTATGATAAAATGGGAAAGTTTCTAAGAAAGAACACAAAAGATTTAGATGTGTACATCACTGCTGCTGCCCAAGAGATGGTCATGGAAAAAGACCTTTACACACTTTTTTGGGTAATGCTGCAGTAAACCTGAAGACTCAAGAATCTGAGTAGCTTCCAGGGAGCTAGAATTTTTATTATGATAACCACATTATCATGGATGATACTGTGGATTCATTCCATTGTATTTTTAATATCATTTTGCTTCTTGTCCTCCTTAAATGTCCATTGTGTGTTCTATTTTTTAACAGTGAATTTAAATAAAATATTCTAAGGGGAAGAGGGACTGTATCATACTCCACCCAAAGCAAAAAACAAACAACCTAAAAATCAATTGTTATTGATGATCAGGAGAAGGTGGAGTGCCAGCATTACGTATTTCTTTTCTCACTATTGCTTAAAGGTATACATTTCACTGTTAGCGTAAATTCAGCACTATTGTCAAGGTCAAGACATGCCTTTACTAAAAATTACCTGTCAGGACAAGAGGCTGACACTGAATTAAGATAGCATTTACAATACTATTACCCGATGTCTCTCAGTTACCGTTAGTGCGAGTATTTGGGGGCTTATTTTTACAGCGAAGTCCTGGAGATATCTTACACCATCCCCCACCACCCTAACAACACTGTCTGTTTTTGCATGCAGTAAACGACAGGCTCAATCCCCGAATTCTCATTTAGCAGTTACCTTTGAGTGTCCAGCTTTTAGGGATCGATAAAAATTAAAGTGTACAGTATTTATTTTCCTTCTTTCGGGTTGATTATCTGACTGCTCCGGCAAAAGCACTTTGACAACTGGAAGACTAGAGGGCATGCGCACCCGAGGAACTGTGGGGACTGGAGTCTCTGGCCAGCGCCTTGCCGGCCCCGCACGTTGGCAAGAAAGGAGGAGAGTTCACCAAGCCAGAGTCATAACGTTCAAGAAGAAAACAGTTGTACCCTGATTGCGTTAACAGGCAGCCTAAATCATTAGCTGTGGAAATGAATTGGGGATAGAGGGAAGGAAGAGAACTGATTTGTTAGGTTAATTTAGGAAGGAAAGCTAAAAGGATCTCTGACAGTCGCACCTAGAATTAAAAAAAACAAAAACAAAAACAAACCCAGGAGAGCCACCTTAAATGGAATCGAAACGATAATGACTGAACAGACATGGGTACATTGCTATGACAAGATTATATAAAGAACTCTGGATAAAAAATAAAATAAAATAAAGTGATAGTAAGTATGGCTTCACTTCTCAAAGAAACCCTATCTTTAAATGAATTGAGTATAATTGTAGAAATCATGGTAAATACTGTCACACATTTTTCAGTTAAATCTGTGTCCACAAAAAATTCTCAGGCATATATTTACCATGATTTCTTTAAACCTATAATGGAAATCAAGCCAAAATTGTTACTTTACAAAATTGTACTGCCTGACCCATACTAGGTACTTAATAAATGCTTATTAAGTGAATCGACTTGATATCTCAATTCACAGTTGAAAAAACCGAAAGCTTCTCTTACCTTAATACAGTAATAATCCAAATCAAATTCAGAATATCAGTGTTTAACAAGATCCCAGGATATCAGATGAAATGTAAAATAACAAGTTAGTTTATTTAGTGTTTTACTAAATATCACTCAAAAGATCAAAGAATCCAATTAGAGTTCAAAAAACCCTCAGAAGCCATCTAGTCCAACCTTCTTATTTTACAAATGAGGAAACTGAGGCCCAGAAAGTTTAATCTAGCAACTTGCCCAAGGTGACACAGGTCTATAGTGTCATATTTATTCCAAATTTTGTTAGAGGTTTGCCAAGTGCTTTATATGCAGATTATTTTATGCTCTTATCAGTTCTGTTAGGTTAGTTTATTACCTCCATTTTACAGATGAGGAAACTGAGGCTGAGAGATTGGATAACTTGCCCAGAGTCACAGAGCTAGTAAGTATCTGAGGCAAGATTCAGACCACAAATCTCCATGATTCTAGGACCAGTCCCTTCATCCACCATGTCAGGCTGTCAAATGCACCCCCATAGCTTAGCTTTCTGGTTTAGCAAGCAAAATTGTAGAGCCTTAAAATATTGCATTCATGCACTATGGCATACTATTGTCCATTGGGGTTCTAAGAACAATGGTTAAAACCACAGCTTACAAAAGCAGCAGCAGGATATTTATTATTTCCTGTGGGTTTTGGTACAATGCCAGTTGGGGGAGGGGGATCGGTATATAACAGTTGATGACAACACTGACAAAATTTGGAGTTTAAAATCGTGTGTCAGCTTTAATTACCATAACTTTATATTTTCCTTTCTTTCCCAATTCCTACTGTAGCATTTCCATAAACCACCAACTTAAAACATTCCTAGTAGTTTTTGTCGTATTCACCGAAGAAACAAAACTGGAAGGTTTTTTTTTTTAATGGCCATTTTGAACAAACATTGTGCAGGAGGGCTCAAAAGCTTCTACAAAAGAACCAGTGAGCTTCTGGGCATCTCGTCCCACTAATGTTTGCTGTTCTTGTCCTTGGTCCTACTAATCTGACCCCAACCTCCCTTTCCAGTCTTATCTCCTACCATGCCTATCAATGTCCTCTTTTCCAGCCAAACTGGTCTATTAAATATTCTGATCTCAGTATATTTACCAAAGTCCTATTTGTCCTTCCAGGTTTCTAGGTCAAATCTCTATTCCTTCATAAAATCTCTCAAAACTGCTCTGGCATTTGGTGGTCCCTTACGTCTTTGAACTCTTGCATCTACTGACTGTGCCACTCCTTTGACATTCTTCCGATGCTATCTTGTGTTATGTGTGTCTAAAGGTAAATGTGTATATTGTGTCTCCTTGATGGTAAGGTCCATGAGATCAGGGTTGATGTCTTCCTCTTTGTACCCCCACTGCTCAGCATAGTGCCTCCTACATATCAGGTCTCAATAAATGTTTGCTAATTTATAATGAAGGAGGCAGTTAGATGGCTCAGTGGATAGAGCACTGGACCTGGTGTCAGGAAGACCTGAATTCAAATATTACCTCAGACATGTAACTAGCAGTGTGACCCTGGGTAAATCACTTAACCTCTGTTTGCCTTAATCCAATGGAGAAGGAATGGCAAACCACTCCAGCGTGGTCTACGGGGTCACAAAGAGTCAGGCATGATGTAATGACAGATAATCAAGATAATTAAGATGTCATAACACAAGTGTTTGAGGAATTGTGATGACTCTTTTTTTTTGTGAGGCAATTGGGATTAAGTGACTTGTCCAGGATCACACAGCTAGGGAGTGTTATGTGCCTGAGGGCACATTTGAACTCAGGTCCTCCTAACTCCAGGGCTGGTGTTCTACCCACTGTGCCACCTAGCTGCCCCAAATTGAGATGGCTCAAACACTGTGTATGTGTACGTATGGGGGAGTTGTCATTATTTTACCTCTACCCTGAGAAAGATAAAATATTCAAAAAGCATACTATACTAACATGATTTGTCAAGGAAATAACACCATGAAAAATCTACCTTTCCTCACTGTTCCTCCCTATTCACCAAAGGAGCTGTCCTGGGGAAACAAAGAAGTTCAAACAATTTTTCAAATAAGCAACTGAAAGATTGATAGTAACACCCTATTTATCCTGCATTGCCAGGGCAAAAGTTTTTCCACAGAGGGGAATTTTCCAAATTAACTAAAGCTTTTCTCTTTGAACAACAAAAAAAAAATATTAACTTAAAAAATGAAAAACTTTCTAAGCTATATTAAACAATTCCTTTTCTTATTAAACACAATATACTGAACATAATTCAGGTCATGCCAGTAGGTCTGAAATAGAATCCCTCTATTTACCAAATAAAAGTCTGATGTCTTGGGCTGACATTCAAGGCCCTCTACAATTTGGCTCCAATCCACCTTGCTCTAGTCTTATTTCAGTTTCCACCCCTTCATTTCCTCTACATTATAACCAAAACCAACTAGTTGCCAAGCACTAAAAAACATCCTGTGCTTTTCTACTCTTGAGCAGTTACTCATATGTTGTTCCCCATGCTGGAATGGCCCTCCCTACCACCAATGTTTTGCTTACTGACATCTTACCTGTCCTTCAAGCCCAATTCAAGCAACACTTACTTCTATTAAACTTTCCCTGATTCACTCAACTGAAAATGGTCTCTCTCACCTGATCTCATAGTATTTTGTACTTCACTTGTGCATTTATATTCTAATGCAGTAGTCTCCAACTTTATGTAGCAAAATCCTACTTTACAACAACCTAGAAGTCACATCCTCACATATTTCAACTCACATTTTGCTCAAATAAAATTAAGGCCATTATAATCTCTATAACACAAAGAAACCTTAACATATGATAAAAAAAAATTAACACATACATTTATTTGTTGATAAAATCCTCTATAAACTTCATATTTATAGCTTATAAAATAATAGCCATACTGACAATAGTAATAGCACTTAAGGTTTACAAAGCACTTTACATATGTTGTCATTTGATCATATTAATGTAATGAACAGTCTTGCTTTAGACAACTAAGATTCTACCAAAAATGGTGCCATTGATTATATTATAATATTATATTCTGCATTAAAATATTATCATAGCTGAAATTGGCCTCAAGAGGTAAAAAGAGCAGCAGCCTCCATCATACTGAGGAGGCTCCTATCAAACTTCAGCCAGCCACCGATCATTAAAACTCCTTTTAAATCTGAATCAATTTCACATGACTGTGGTGCTGATGACCACCCGTATTAGGTTTGGAATCAAGCTCCAACCTACCTTTCTAGACTTACTCTACATTACACCCCTCCACATACTAAGATCCAGCCAAGCTGACAATCTCATTGTTCCTCACAGATGACACTCTACATCCTGTCTCCATGTCTTCGAGCTCACTGTCTCCCATGACGGGAATGGGCTTACTCCTCATGTCTACCATTTAAAATAGAATTTTTCCTTCAAGACTATTTGAGAGGCTTCTTCTACATAGGGCCTTTCTTGATCAGGATTATCTTCTGCTTTGCATGGATTTTGTATATATGCATGTCTTCTCCCCTTAAAATATAAACTCCTGGAGGGCAGGCCCTATTTCACTCTGGTCTTTGTAGCCCCCAGCTTCTAACATTTGCTAGCTCCTGGCAGGTATTTAATAAATGTTTGTTGATTGATTGATCAGGAAGTAGGATCTAAAGAAAAGGTCAACCCTGACGATATTAGCTAGCTGGGATGATCCTTGTATTTGTTTCAAAAAGTTTGGCACCTAGAACTGGAAATCTCCTCCTGGGGAGATGAAAGGATTTGCAGCCTAGACTGAAGGCAACAAGACAGGGAAATCTGAAAGGTTTTCATTTGTTTGTTTTGCTGGTGCCAGGCAAGGGTTTCTATCCTTTCTAAAAGCTGTATCAAGAAAAAGCCTGTAAGCTTTCAACTTAAAAAGCATGGCAGTGCTTGTTCTTCTCTTAAGGAAAAGAGCACCAAAGATGTCTGCAGAGCCAAGATGGGCACAGTGATAGCATGGAAGTAAGCACCATACAATTGACTAGTCTCTGTTAGTCAGGGCTTGCTACAGAGCAACTTCCTGCAGAACAGTGGATCCAGCCAAACCACGCTCACCTGAGGCTGTGACACCATGGTGGTGGGGGTCAGGGGGAAGCAGGCTCAGGTGCAAGGATCATGAAGACATCACTAGAAGGCATCAGTGTCTCCACAACACTGGAGGCATAGTTACCCTTTCAAACATGTTCCAGGGGGAAACCCTGAAAGCTGAGGAATGCCACCAGGCACCACTGGGCTATGTTCTAAATAGTTCTGGTTCCCCATCAGTAAGGTGTCGTTTTGCACATCTTTATGTTATTGTTGGTTTTGTGTCATTTTTTTTCATTCGTGTCCAACTCTTTGTAACCCAATTTGGGAGAGATACTGGAGTGTTTTGCCACTTCCTTTTCCAACTCATTTTACAGATCAGAAAACTGAGGAAAACAGAGTTAAGTGACTTCCTCAGGGTCACAGAACTAGTACGTGTCTGAGGCCAGATTTGAACTCGGGAAGATGAGTTTTCCTGTCTCCAGACTCAGTGCACTATGGTGCCACCTAGCTGTCCCTATGTCTTTACGATACTGATTCAATATATTGGACTTTTCATTTGTTTCAGCGTGAGGCAGGGGACTGGTCTAGATATTCCTGAGATTGCTTCTAGCTCTGTATCTATGATCCCATGGAATGCAATGCAATACATGTAATGCAGGAAACAGCAGTTTCCAAGAGCATCAGTGTCTCTACAATAAAAATCCTCTAGGTTAATTAAGAGAAAGGCTAAACCTAATTAGGGAAATTTCTATTTTACGTATTTTAAAAGAAATGTAATTTGCTTATGGTAAAAAGCCATTCTACTTGGTTTTAGAAAATGATATTTATGATTTCTTCCACTGGTATGTGGTCTACTAAATGGGACTGCTGTCACTGAAATTCAAAGGTAATGTCACTAGTTTGAAAGAGGCTTTATAAAACTATAAAACCTACCTGGGGGAAAAATACCTTAGCTACCTACTACCTGTGTGACCTTGGGCAATCATTTAACCTCTCTAGGCTTCATCCATAAAATGAAGGAATTAGATTAGATGGTCTCTAAGGTTCCTTCCAAGCCCTAAAGCAATGATTTGATAATGCCATTACTCCTTCCAGAAGTCAGGGTCTAATCTCCCTGCTCCTGCTGAAGTGATCTAGAAGCAATTAAAATTTGTTTTTTCTATCACTGCCTTACCGTCTCCCCTTATCCTAATTACTTCCCGATAGACCCATAGCATAAGCATATGACCCACAAGTACTCATCGTGTGAAGGCACTGGGCATACGGTGAGAAAAATGAAACTGTTCCTGCCCTCAATGACCTTACATTTGATCAGGGTAAATAACACATATGTGGAGATAACTGGAAACAAAACATACACAAAATAGATCCAGAAATTTAGCAGTGAAGGTCTTAGCAGCTAGGGGATGGGGAAAGACTTTCACCTTTAAGCTCAACTCTGCCAGAAACTGGGGATTCTAAGAAGCAGGAAGAAGAATGGAAGGCATTCCAGGCATCGGGGATAACCTGTGTAAGGGACAACAAACAGGCCAGGCTGCCTGGCACACAGAGTACATTGTAGGCAGGAGTATAACACCGAAGCCTGGAAAGGCAGGCTGGATCCAGACTGGTAAAGAGCTTTAACTGCCAAAGAGAAATGTTTGCATTTGATCCTAGAGGCAATTGGAGGCCACTGGAGCTTTTTGAGCAAAGTAGTAACATAGTCAGACTTGTGCTTTAGGACTATCATTTAGGGCAACGACAAAATAATCACAACTAAAGGCTATAAAAGTATAAAGAAGTTGGTCTCAAAGAAGAGGTATAAGAAGACAACTCTCTCCATTTATTTTTTTTTTGCAGAGGTAGGGGTCTACAGGTGTGGAAGAGTACAAATATCAAATTTTTCCAACATATTGGTTAGTTTTACTGGGCTTTTTTCTCACCTTTTTAAAAAAAAATCCTTATTGCCTATGTGACAGAGTTTTGCTGAGAAATCTTAGTGATCATGGGACATGCAAATTAATAGATCAATAGAAAACTACCTCATACCTAGTTATAGCAAGACTTAGGTAGGGACCCTGTAAAGACAAGCTCCTGAAATTATTCCTTGCCAATAAATGAGTTCATTGAACTCCCTGATGAGCAAGCAGATAGTAATGGACACTTGCTTCAGTGATCAGAAGAGATAGCTTGCCTGTCATACAAAAATTGCCAGACCCAGGTGTTCTGCTCAGAACCAGACATTTTAAATGAAGATTATATGTACTGTACATCAACAACTAGTTCAAATAATGGAAAAGGATTGAATCCAGAAGCAACAACTTTTTTATCCCGTATTGGAGCTAAGCATCCTCCTAAGGTACGGGTACTCCCCACAGCACATAACAATATTGCAGGGCAGCTGGGACTGTCTTTGGTTCTGGTCTAAGATTAGATTCAGGAATGCAGGACTATAATTCTAATGAGTATTATGATCAGCCCATTCCTTCAACTAGTACAACTATAGAAGTACAGAAGTCAGTAGGTCACAGAAGAACTAGGACTATCCAATCAGGGACCAGACTAACTTATGATGGCCCAAATGTCTACACAGGGAGCCATGTGATAATCTTCATGTATGCCTCTAGAATTCATACCTTCCACAAACTTAGAGGTAGCTAAGCTGGGCAGTCGATAGAGCACTGGACTTAAGAGAACGGCTTTTTATTTCTCTTGCTTTTAGCTTCTTCTGGTCCATGGAGTGTAGTGTAAATATAGCTAAGTCTAAGAATCATACTATAAACAACCAACCATGAAAACAGCACAGAAATGGCATCAAGAAACCTAGGTCACAGAGACCCCTCTGAAAGGGGTTGACACCAAGTTTCTGAGAAACATGCACTTTTCCAAGAAATACAACACAAAGGGACTGAAGGCGATGGAGATGGACAACGCCAAAGCCATCAAGACTCAAGATGAGGCCATCAAGGCCCTGAGCACCAAGGACTCCAGGCCAATGTCTTCCAGACCAAGGTGCCCAAGGTCCATGCCCAGCACACCAGCCCCAAGAGAGCCACCAGGCTCCCAGGCCCTAGGGTCAGCATCAAATGCCCAGGCCCCAGGATCATGAAGCCTACTGATCCCACAACTGCCAAATCCATTGATCCCAAGACCACCAAGTCTGACATGAAGGTCACAAAGTCTAATCCTAAGGCCACTGAGTCCAATTCCAAGGCAGCCACGTCTGAAGCCAAGCTTACCAAATTGGATCTCAAGGCCACCAAGTCTGAATCCCAGGCTCCCAAGCCCAGGAATTCCAAGACTGCTAAGCCTACTGACCCCAAGCCTGCTGCATCCACTCACCTGAAGGTCACCAAACCCAAAGATGCTGGGGCTTACACTACTAGCTCCAAACCTTCAAATCAGATGCTTCAGGAAAAAAGAATTTGTTTAAACCCTAAACCACCATTTGTTTGGTTTTTTTTCTCCTCACCCAGGGTATGATCATTCCGTTTTTGTACAAATTAAGGAAATGGTGAATAATAAGAAAATAAAAGAATGAGAAAGGCCTGAATTTGAATCCAGCCTCAAACAAGAAGGCAACATTGCTTGTCACTAGAGGGTGATAATGTAGTATTCTAGACTTTCTGGTGCCAGCCAAAGATAACATTTTCTTGAGCAGAATACTTTTAAAATCTCTGCATTGATATATTTTTATTTACTAGCTGTGACCAGGCTAACTTATAATGGCCCATGAGAAACTGGGTAAAAGGCTACTGGATAAATGGCCACATGATAACCCTCATGATTACCCATAGAATACATGTAAGTCTGGACAAGTCATTTACCCACTCTCTGTTTCATAGGCCTCATCTATAAAATAAGAGGGTTGTACTCAATGGCCTCCAATGTCCCTTCTAGCTCTAAAACTATGATCCTATGAATTATATTCATTCGTCAAGGTATTGTTAATTACTATATATTTAAGTATGTTTATGTTTTATTACTATTTCCTTGTTATAAGTATATGCTTTTCTGCTGATATTAAGCATGTAATATAGCTACATTAATCTGTTCACTGTGCCTAGTTTGGCTGTTAGCTACATGCACATAACTTTGCTATTTTTCATATTTTAAGATTTCGAAGGCTGCTGCTATCGTTGCTTCGAATTCCCACTGTAACATGCCCAACAAATGGTCATCCACCTTCTTCTTAAGTATCCCCAAGTAGGGGGAACCTCCCACCTCTCAAGGAAGCTCATTCCACTTTTGGCTACCTGTAATTGTTATGAAGGTCTTCCTGCCTAGTTGATAATAGATAGAATGGCTATTGTATTTTCTTTTATTATTATTATTATTAGTTTATTTTTAGCTTTCAACAATCACTTCCATAAGCTTTTGAGCTTTAAATTTTTCTCCCCCTCCCTCCCTGCTTCTCACTCCAAGATGGCATGAAATCTGATATAGGCTTTACATATACATTCCTATTAAACATATTTTCATATTAGTCATGTTGTAAGGAAGAGTTAGAACCAATAGGAGGAACTACAAGAAAGAGGAAACAAAACAGTAGAGAAAAAAAAAAGCAAATAGTATTCTTCGATCTGCATTCAAACTCCATATTTCTTTCTCTGGATGTGGATAGCATTTTCCATCACGAGACTTTTGGAGACATCTTAGATCCTTGCATTGCTGAGAAGAGCTAAGTCTATCAAAGTCAGTCATTGCACAATGTAGCCGTTACTGTGTACAAAGTTCTCCTGATTCTGTTCACTTCACTCAGCATCAGTTCATACAAGTCTTTCCAGGTTTTTCTGAAGTCAGCCTGTTCATCATTTCTTATAGCACAATAGTATTCCATTACATTCACATACCACAACTTGTTCAGCCATTCCCCAATTGATGGGCATCCCCTCAATTTCCAATTATTTGCCATCACAGAAAGAGCTGCTATAAATATTTTTGTACATGTGGGTCCTTTTCCCATTTTTATGACCTCTGACATACAGCCCTAGAAGTGGTATTGCTGGGTCAAAGGGTATGCACATTTTTATAGCCTTTGGGCATCTATTGTATTTTCAAGCACTCAAAATAAACTTAAAACTTTTTGCCTCATTTGTCATTTGCCAGATTGTGATGATAAAAAGGGACATGCACCATAAACTGTATTCTTTAAAGATCTTACAATCTAATAAGGACCAAGATGTGTACACCAAGATGCGCAACTATGACTGACAGACAAAAGAGACATCCAGGTGGTGCTGTTAGAAATTTGAGGTGTGAAAATCCTCCCTTAGTGGAAGGAGTCAGGAAAGACTTCCTGGAGTAAACTGGGTTGGACCTTTTAGGAAAGGAGGGACTTTAACAGAGGGAAATGGGAGGAGACAATTCAAAGCATTTCCAAGTGAATGCCATGAGAGTAAGGAAAGGCAGAATGAAAAAAGGGAACAGAGAATAGTCCAATTTGGCTGGCATATAGAATATATGAATTTTAAAAATGTAAACTATAGCTGAAAATGTAGATTTGAGACAAAATATAGATGGCTTTGAATGCCATGATCAAGAATGGAGTATGGGGAATTACAAAAAGTTGTGATTATTTTATTTTATTTTTTTAGGAAAAGAATTACATGATCAGAGTAATTATATTAGGGAAATAATGTAATCAACCTGGAAAGCTAGGCTGGAGCCAAGTTGTGAAGGTTTTAAAATACTAGAGAGATAAGTTTGTAGTATATCTTAAGGGCAAACAAAAACCAGTGGAGCTTCTTACTTAATGATATACTTAAACCTGTCCTATGATAATATCAGTTTGGCAGCTGTATGGAAGGTGGATTGGAAAACCAGTTAATAGGCTATTGCAATGGTCTAAGTAAAGGATGATAAGGGCGTGGGTTGTGGTAAAAGTGAAGAGAATTTATAGGAGAGATGTTGAGAAATGGAATTAATGACACTTGGCAACTTATTAACTATGGCAGTGAATGTAAAGGGTCAAAGATTATTAGGCTACAGATCTGAGTGACTGAAAGAAGAGTGGTTCCTCAACAGAAATAAGGAAGTTAGGAAGTGAAAGTTTAGGAAGAAAGGTAGTCATTGGAGTTCCATTTTAGAATGTTCCATTTGAGGCCTATTAGACATCCAAGAGGAAATGTCCAGCTGACAAGTGTGGGGCAACAGGGGCCTGGAAGCCACATGTAGCCCTCTAGGTCCTCAAGTGTGGCCCTTTAACTGAATCCAAACTTCACAGAACAAATCCCCTTAATAAAAAGATTTGTTCTGTAAAACCTGAACGCTGTCAAAAGGCCACACTCAAGGACCTAGAAGGCCACATGTGGTCTCAAGGCCGCAGGTCCTCCACCCCTGGTCTAGCACATAGTGGAATATGTGAGACTGGGGCTCTTGGAGAGAGAGGAAGGCAAGTTAGGTAAATATGGGAGTCATCTGCATAGAAGATAGTTGAATACATAGGAGCTGATGAGATTACTCAGAGACAGAGAAGGAATAATCAGAGAACTAGGATGAGAACCTTAAGAATGCTGTTTTGTGGAAGCCAGTGGAAGAAATAGCAAGAAGGAAGGTAAAAGACTGCAACTGTCAAGAAAGAAGAGCAAAGAAAAATGAACACTGGATTTAATGACAAGGAATTCAACAGCAACCATCACAGAACACCAGATCAACTGGTTTCTAACTATAATTCTCCCATCTTGTATTTATAAAGTTTATTTTTGATATAAGACTTTACATTTATTCCCATAAAATTTCATCTTATTAGTTTCAACTCAACATTCTAGACCACCAAGAAATTTTTGATGCATGACTCTTATCTAATGTGTTATTCATCCCAGCTTTGTGTCATATGTAAAATCAAATAAGTCATAAATCTAAATCTAATAATAATGCCAGCTATGCCTTGATTTAGGTCAGTGATAAAAACGCCAAACAACATAGGGCTAAGGAAAGATCTTTGGGATATTCAAGTAGAAATCACTCTCCAAGATGACATGGAACCATTAATGACTACTCTTTGGAGCTAGTCATGCAATCAATGACAAATCCACCTAACCATGTGCTATCATCTAGTTTACTTTTCTCTATCTTATCCACAAGCATGGCACAAGAGACTTTATCAAATGCTTTGCTGAAATCAAAGTAAACTACAACTATAGTATTCTTTGCCCTACCAGTCTAGTAATACTATTTAAAAAGGAAATAATACTGATCTGATATGACCCATTTGGGGCTGGATTTCTGTTTTCATTTTTTTTTCTAGAATTCTACCAAGAGTGGAATTCAAGTTCAATGGTTAAAGGTTTCTTCCAGCTCTAAATCTAATAATCCTTTCAAGACTCCTTTATCTTCCTTTTCTCTAATCAGACAATTTGCCTTCCAGTGCTATGGTGCTTCTCTCTTTCTTCTAAAATTTTAAGTGAATTTTTAATAGCTCAGAAATTATGTCTCCTAATTCATTACCCTGGTATGTAGTTCATCTGAGTCTGGTTTTAAAAAGGCAGCTAACTAGTCTCATTACTGCCTTATTTACCTTAGATTTCAATTCCCTATTAGCCATTTTTGCTCTTTCCTTTCCAGTTCAAAGATCATTCTCCTTATCAGAGAAAACAGAAGAAGAATAAGATTTGAATAGTTCTGCCTTCTCACTATCATCTAGTAGCACTATTCCACCAATTCCAAGGAGTAGCCTTATCCTTTCTTGGAACCTTTCCTTTTTTCCCCCAATATAGGTTGGAAAAAATCCTTTTTATATTCCTCCACAAAAATACTACTCTAATGCTTTGTTACTGCATGAAAGTGACACTGGGTTCTCGAAGCTATGCCAGCAGGCATAAAATTTAATGGGAGCTACCATGCTTTAAAAGTTTTGAGTGCTGGTCCCAGCAACAGATTATGCTGTTTGCTTTCCAAAGACCAAGAACTTTTATTTTGCTTTATATCTCCAACATTTAGCACAGTGCCTGGGCACGTAGTGAACTTACTTCGAGCTTACTGATTTTCTCATTGACCTATTTTGCTAAGTTATTAAACATGAGAGGCTCAACAACACCACTGAACCAGACCGTAAGTGATGAATTATTTGGTCATGGCAACATATGAAACAAATAAAAATAAAAAATGGCCCTCAGGCCTTTATCCTTCTGTAGTGATAGCATCACAAAGAGAGCAGAGAAGTCGTAAGCATCATGCAGTTTTCAGACTGTCTATAAACATCAACATAACTGCTGGTACTCTAAATATGAGTTCCTTGTCCAATGATCAATGAGTCATAATTCTGGAACAGTACTTGATATAGCACTGGAAAAATCGAATCATATTAACATAGACATTCTCACTATAAATGAAATCAAAAGATACAAATAAGCTGCAGCTAAATGGAAGGAAGTTGTACAGAAACATAACAGTTGGAAACTATGGGTTTTATTCTCATGTTTAAAGTCAGTAAGAAACATTCATTTCATGGACAACTGTTGTCACATGGTACTACTCTGAGCATATGTAAAAAGACCACCATGATAGTCAATGAAGCTTATATGCCAAAGTCAGTTGCAGAGTGGAGCTAGGTGGCATAGTGGATAGAGTACTGGTCCTGAAGTCAGGAGGACCTGAGTTCAAATCTGTCCTCGGACACATAACACTCACTAGCTGTGTGACTCTGGGCAAGTCACTTAACCCCAATTGCCTCATATAAAAAAAAGTTGCAGAGCCTGGAAATGTAGAGAAATTGTATGAAAAATTTTCAATATTTCATGACTTCAATTCATAGCTGGGCACAGGGCAAAACTGTGAAAAATATGTTAGAAATCATGGCTCAACATCTAGAAACAAAAGAGGCCAAAGGCTCATGAACTATACAAAAACCTGCATGCATATTACAATAACTTTTTTTCATAAAAATAGTAAGAAGGTATTTGACGACATATAAAATGAAATTGACCATACCCTAGGCAGGAAAAACTGGTTCCTCTGCAGGAGTCACTTCTAAATCATCTGATTTTTACATTAAAACCATAAACTTGTTAGAACAAAGGTCAAAATTAACACCAAATTAGAATAACAAAAACAAAAAGAAGATATGACATATAATAAAATTACTTTTACTTGGCCTATTCAAACAAACTATTGATGTAAGAAAATGGGAAAGGGATAAAAGAACTGATATTAAAATGAATATTCATCATTAATTATAGAAATATAACTGTTGAAAAGCAATTGCCACAACTGGGAGGCCAAAAGAGTCTAAAAATCATCTAATCCAACACAATCTCTTTGCCAAGCAGACAGGGCATCTAAGGGCAACATCAGTCTACAATGTAAATTCATTTGTAAAATTGTGAAGAGGAAAATAAAAGATCAAGAGCAATATCACCTAATAAAAGGACAACAGGTAATGGGAAAAAAATGAGTTTAGAAAGCCTGACATTAGATCCAATTAAGCCAGAGCATTCAAGGAACACTTAAGGATGAAACAGGAAAGAGGCCAACAGAAAAAAAATTAAAATATCTGTCAAGGTTTTTACAAAGTATTTTCTCCATTAATAAGAGTGAAGCCACAACATTGTACTCTAATATTACCATCCCTGAGGTGTTACATAAATTTTTGTTTGTCTTTTAGGCAATGGGGGCTAAGTGACTTGCCCAGGGTCACACAACTAGTAAGTGTCAAGGGTTTGGTCTGAGGTCAAATTTGAACTCAGGTCCTCCTGACTTCAGGGCTGGTGCTCTATCCCCTGTACCACCTAGCTGCCCCTGTGTTACATAAATCTGTCTGGCAATCCTCTGATTATTAATATCAGATTGATCATAAAACAGAGAGACATATATTTGCCAAAAGGGTGACATCATCATGTAGGGCATCCAGTACAAAGTCCAGATGAGAGAGGGTTTCCCTATAAAGGATTAGGTCTTCCAAATGCCCCATTTGCAGATGATACTGTGGCTGATTGCATCAAGGCCTGAAATATTGAAGAGCTTCCTAAATGAGATACATAATCACTTAAAAGTTTGGCCTAACTATCCACACGGTAAACAAACAAAAAACCCCCAAGTGCATAAAGAATGCTTATTTTGTCCAAATTATGAAATGGCTGTATGGACAACCCATAAAGGCTGGCCATCAGTACATATAACTTACACAAACACTGTAGCTAAGCAATGAATTGAACAGGAGGAGAACAGGCTGACTTGTTTCAGGCTGAAGCTTAAGCCATTCAAGTTCTGGATCATTTATCCACAGTAAGCCAGTCCACCCTCTTCCTGGTCAATTCTAAGTCTACCCATACTGTCTGAGTTCTGTGTATTGACAGACCAGCTCTATGGGCTCTCCATCCAACTGCATAGCATGGAGAGTTGCCTGGGATGCTGAGAAGTGAAGTGGCTTGCCATTGTCACAGAGCCAGTGACAGGCAAGGTTTCAACTCCTTTACTCCAAAATTAAGTCTACATACACGACGCCACCCTGCCCTCCTTCAATGTTTTAAAGTATTTAATCACGTGCCATTCTTCTCCAAACTATTTCTTCCCCAAATGCCTTGTCCGTGTTTCATATCAGTTGGACAACAAGCATTTATTGAGTGCTTATGTGTCAAGAAGTGTGCTAAGTCCTAGGGATACAAAGAAAGGCAAAAATGCCATAAAACATATGAGAACTAAGTATAATTATATATACTTATATATATATATACATATATATATGTTTGTATGTATACATACATATATACACACATACACACACATATGGAGGGAGAGAGAGAGAGAGTCATGGCTGCAATCTACTTGCTGGCAATTCTTCCAGCCACAATTTGGTTTTGGACATATAGTATATCTGTATTATATGAATTAAGAATTAAGAGAAGGGGCAGCTAGGTGGCGCAGTGCATAGAGCACCAGCCCTGAAGTCAGGAGGACTTGAGTTCAAATTCGAGCTCAGACCAAACACCTGACACTTACTAGCTGTGTGACCCTGGGCAAGTCACTTAGCCCCAATTGCCTAAAAGTTAAAAAAAAAAGAATTAAGAGATAATATCTATACTATATGAATGAGTATAATATCTATACTACATGAATTAAGAAAGGAAACACACTACTAAACTTCTTTTATGAGACATGGTCCTAAAATAGAGAAGGATAAAGCAAAGAAACAGCTAAAGACTAATCTCACTAATGATAATCCATTTTTTTAAAATTTAAATACTGATTAAAAAAGACTGTAGGAATCTATTAAAAAAAGGTATTGACTGTGATCAAGTTGGATTTTAACTGAAGATAGGAAGATGATTCAACTTTAAGAAAACAATGAACATAATCATATTAAAAACAAAAACATCAAAAATACATATCAATAGATATAGAAAAAAACTTCAGATGAAAATGCAACTCATTTATACTATTAAAAAATCTACAAACTGTAGGCATAGAAAAACATTTTTAATATGATAAAGCATATATAGCTAAGAGACAGCATGGTATAGTGGATACAAAGCTGGCCTCAGAGCCAAGAAGACAGGTTCAAATCCTGCTACTTATCCACATGGCTGTATAACCCCAGACAAGTCATATAACCTCTTGGTGCTACAGATGACTCCTTAATACAGAAATTTTAAATTATTTTGTTTCACAGACTCCTTTGGAAGTATGGTAAATCCAATTTGTACTCTATTTTCCAATTCCAATCAAAGCTAATATTCTTCCCTATTCCAACAAACATTCAAAGCTACTATCATATATAATAGGAAAATACTAGTAATTAAGAATAAAACAACAATATCCCACTTGTCTCCACTATTATTTGAGATAGTACTAGAAATAATATCCTGTAATAAGACAAGATAAATAAATTAAAGGCATAAACATAATCAAAGATAAGAGAAAACTATATCTAATTGTTAATGATGATTTATATAAAAACCTCAGACAATCTACAAAGAAATTAATGATAAAATTAATAGAATGAAGACAGCTAGTAATACAATAAATAGAATGCTGGGCCTGGAATCAGGAAGACCTTAGTTCAAATATGGTTTCAAAAACTAACTGGCCAAAGCTGATTGGATTTCCACACTGAGTCTGGCACCACTTCCTTGAGCCCCCAAGGCCAGGAGTCCACTAGACTGCTTAAAGAATGGTGAACAGTACAGCAGGTTGAAAATGGAGCAAATAAAAGCTTCTGTGCCAATTAGGAGTGAGGCTGCGCCTATAAGTGGCTGCTGCACTTCTAGGCTAGGCAAGATAGGAAGTCTCAGAAAGGGAAAGAAAAAGGGAAAGGGAAAAGGAAGAGTAAAGAGGAAAAGGAAGAGAAAAGGCAAGGCTAAGGAAAACTGCCCCAGAAGTCTTAGGCCACAGAGTAGAGTGAAAATAGAAAGAATCCACCAGTTAACTTTGAGAAAATTCCCAAATTGAACACACACATAAATATCATACACAAAAGTCAAAGTTTTTAGCTCTAAGGAAAAAAAATATTGCAATCAGCCAGGAAGAGTGATCCCAATTATCGTGGAACCACAATCAAGAGGACTTAAGGCTTAGTTGCAACTACTGTAAAAGAAAGAAAAATCTTAGAGTATGACAAATAGGTAAAAGAAAAACACTTGCAATTATGAACACTTTATCCTGCAAAATACAGTTTAACTCTATGGGGGGAAATGGAACTTTAATAGAATAGAGGATTTTCAAACATCACTATTGAGAAAACCAGAGTTTGGTAGAATCTCTGAAACAAAAGGAGGGAAGTGACACTTAGGTAATAAAATGATAAATAAGAAAGAAGTTTAAAAAATTAAATAGAATTTTAGAAAAGTTAGATATCCTAGATGTCTCATGACTACTAAATGGGAATCATAAAGAGCACACATATTTCTCACCTTTGCAAGTTACCTTCACAAAAACTGGCTACATAATAAAACATAAAGGATTCAGAAACAAACGCAGAAAATAAGATTAAACACAAATTAGAAAAGAAAGGGGGAAAGAAAAATTAAAATATTTCTTCCTAAATCTCCTACAGAACATAAAATAGTTTAATAAAAATGGAAGACAAGAAATCAGAGCTTTGTTAACACTAGGTAAATATCTTCAAATCCTACATATCTAGCTTACTTTCCAATATATCCATCTGGAGAAGTTGAGCATGTTTTCTCTATAGCATCCTATTATCTGTGAAAACTCGTGGTGACATCAATCCCTCCATCTTTCAGTTTGTTTGCTTGTTTGTTTTTGCAGCTATCAGGCCTGCACTGGATATACTCTTCTCCCTTGAGCAATCTTACCCCTTCATGAACCAGTTCAGCTCTACATTGTCCTCCTATGTCCCTTACCTATCATAGATCTTGTCCTGCAAAGCTTCAGTCTTGGATTAATCCTACTATCCCCTGCCTTCACTCCCAAATCCTATTCTTCTTCCATATCATGATGTTCATTTCCTCAACCCCTCACTTCTTTCTTTTTTCTCTTTCTCACTTCTTCCCTTGCATGAACTACACCCTCCTCCTTTCTCCATATTGGCCTCAGCTCTACAAGGGCCTCTTCTCCTGAGGTTCTTGCCCTCTTGTTATATTGCTGATTTTGACCTGTCAAACCTAAGCCTTGGAGCACTGAGCCATCTGCTGTCTTTGCTCTTACACACATGCTGCTGAATAAAATTAGGAAAAAAATCATGAAACCATGCTAATTGGGTCTGCTACAAATTTATGTTGCATAACCTCAACTGAGTACTCATTGCTGAAAGGCAATCAAGCCTTTTACACCTCCTTAATCCTTAATTAACTATCTCACCACAGTGGCTCTTCCAAACCTTTCTATCCCTTCTGAAGCATCCCATGGCTTCCCTACCCACATTCTCTCAGCTGAGAATCTTACCTCATTTTACTTAAAAAATTAAGGCCATTTGCTGAGAGCTCCCCTTTGCCCCCCTTCTCTTCTCACCACACCTAGATGCTTTCCGACACTGTGTCCTCCTTCACCGTTTCACATAATAAGGTGGCCCTTCTCCTCGCCAAGGAAAATTTCTTTATACATACAAGTGATGTTACTCTACTCTGTCTTCTCCAGAAGATTGTTCCCTCTATCCTTCCCATTCTCTCATTTATCTTTAATCTCTCCTTATCACTTCCTATAAGCATGTCTGTGCCTCCCCCATCCTCAAAAAAACCTCCTTTGACCCTTTTGTCCCCTCTAGCTATCATTTCACATCTCTCCTCCATCCTTGAAAAGGCTGTCTACCATAGGTGTCTCTACTTTCCTTCTTCTCAGTCTCTTCCTACATCTCTACCATGTTCTGAATTCATCACTCAACTGAAGCTGCTCTCATGATCTCTTAACTGCTAAATCTAATGACCTCTTTTCAGTCCTCCTCATTCTTGATCTTTTTGCAAACTCTGACACTGTCTATAAATCACCTTCTTCTCTTTGGTACTCCACTCACTACATTTTTTTGACTCTCTCATTCCTTCTTAGTCCACTTTGCTGGATCTTCAGCCAGGTCATGCCAGCTAAACTAGATCCTGTATGTATTCCCCAAAATAACTATAGTATGTATAACATATCTGGAAGTGTCCTTTTCAAGATATATTCAAGACATATAACTACAAAACACTACTTACAGAAATAAAGACTCGAGGCAGCTAGGTGGCGCAGTGGATAGAGCACCGGCCTTGGAGTCAAGAAGACCTGAGTTCAAATCTGGCCTCAGACACAGAACACTAGCTGTGTGACCCTGGGCAAGTCACTTAACCCCATTGCCTAGCAAAAAACAAAAACAAGAAAAGAAAAAAAAACCAGATATAAAGACTTAATTGGAGAAAGACAAATTGCTCATGGTTGGCTTATGCTAATAGAACAAAAATGATGATGATATCTCAAATATTTTGCAGATCTAATGTCATATCAAGCAAACTACCAAGAGGTTTTTTTTTTTATAAATCTAGACAAAATAATAACAAAATTCATCTGGAGGAACAAGAGATAAAGATTTGAAAGGGAAATAATGAAAAAAAAGTAGGAATGAAGGGGGTCTAATAGTACAAGATCTCAAACTATATTATAAAGCAATAATCATCAAAACTTATCAGTACTGGTTAGAAAACAGAAAAGTTGAACAATGGAACAGATCAGGTGCTCAAGATCCAGAAGTTAATGAATATAGTAGCATAGTGTTTTATAAACCTAAGGACACCAACTATGGGACTAAAGGATTCACTTATTCAATATATACTACCAGGAAAACTAGGAAACAGTCTGGCAGAAGTTGGGATTAGACTTACATTTAATGCCATATACTCGAGTACAAATGGATACATTATCAAAATATTTTAAAATTATATAAAAAATTAGGCAACAAAGGAAGAAAATACTTTTCATAACTAAGGCTGGGAGAAATTCTTATCTAAACAGAGAACAGAGTTTATTCTAAAAGATGAAGTAGTTTCAATTACATAAAATTGAAAAGCTTTTTCACGAGCAAAATAAGGTAAGGGAAACAATCAGGGAGAAAATCTTCATATATCAGGAAACAAATTGTATCCCTACAAACATACATCAAAACAATAGAAAAGGAGGGTATTAATGAAGTGAATTTGTATTTGAAAAATTAGAAAGTCAGCATATTTTTTTCAAAAAGCACAAAAGAAGAAATATTGAAAATTATAGGAAAAATAAACCAAAAGGACCAACGAAGTGATAAGCAAAACTATGAGCTTATACTCTAAGATCATTAATAAGAAGTAAGCACTTACACACCAAAATACTTATATCAGCACTTTTTGTGATGGCAAAGCAACGGAAACAAAATAGATGCCCATCAGTTGAGGAATGGCTAAACCTAATCTGGTACATCAATGTAATGGAATATTACTGTACTATAAGAAATTATGAAGGGGGCAGAAACAAGATGGCAGAGAGAAGCCCGGAAGTTGTCAGAACTCTCCTCAGTTTCCCTCGGAAACAATGTTAAATCAAGAGTCAAAATGGATTCTAGAGTGACAGAACCCACAAAAGCAGTAAAATAATTTTCCAGCTTAAGATAATGTAGAAGGACTTCAGGAAAGGTCTGTTTCACTTCGGTAAAAGGGGAGTGCAGCCTAGAGCAAATGGTGTCCCTGCAAGCCAGTGGGAGGCTCTTAGCTACAGCACAGATCAGCAACCAAGGCCCCTCAGTCCCGACTCAGCAGGCCAACGGCATAAGAGGCCATTTGTGAGGCCTGCAGCCCCAGTGCAGAAGGTAAACTGCCAGCTCTAGAACCCTGGTACAACAGGTATGACTAGGCCAGGCTACTCCACTGCAGTGGGCAAGCAGCAAGCCTCGGAAGTCCCAAATCAGAAAGCCGGTGACCTGGCTCTTAGTCCCCTGTGCAAGAAGCTTGGGACAGTGCCCCCTATGCCCCACGAGCAGAGCTCAATTTTAAAAGTCACAAAATAGGCTTTAAAATCAGCAAAAAAACAATTCAGTTGCTCACGGGTAGGCTGAGCTAATATAATAAAAATGACAATCTACCTAAGTTAATTTACTTATTCAGTGCCATACCAATCAAACTACCAAAAAATTATTTTATAGAGTTAGAAAAAATAATAACAAGATTCATTTGGAAAAACTAAAGGTCCAGAATATCAAGGGAACTAATGAAAAGAAATGCAGGGGAAGGTGGCCTAGCAATTCCAGATCTTAAATTGTATTATGAAGCAGCAGTCATCAAAACTGCTTGGCACTGGCTAAGAAATAGGGAGGTGGATCAGTGGAATAGGTTAAATATGCAAGACACAGTAGTCAATGACTATAGTACTCTATCATTTGATAGACCCAAAGACCCCAGCTTCTGGGATAAGAACCCACTCTTTGAAAAAAACTGCTGGGAAAACTGGAAAAGAGTATGGCAGAAACTAGGCATAGACCCAAATCTCACACCATATACCAAAATAAAGTCAAAATGGGTTCAGACTTAGATATAAAGGCTGATACCATAAGTAAACTGGGAGAACAAGGAATAGTTTACCTATCAGATCTATGGAGAACAGAAGAATTCATGACCAAACAGGAGAGAGAATTATGAAAAGCAAAATGGATAATTTTGATTACATTAAATTGAAAAGTTTTTGCACAAACAAAGCCAATGCAACTAAGATTAGAAGGAAGGTAGAAAATTGGGAAAGAATTTTTACAACCAGTCTCTCTGATAAAGGCCTCATTTCTAAAATATATAGAGAATTAAGACAAATTTATAAGAACAAGCCATTCCCAATTGATAAATGGTCAAAGGATATGAACAGACAGTTCTCAGATGAAGAAATTAAAGCCATCTATAGTCATATGAAAAAATGCTCTAAATCATTATTGATTAGAGAAATGCAAATCAAAACAACTCTGAGGTACCACATCACACCTATCAGATTGGCCAACATGACAAAACAGGAAAATGATAAATGTTGGAGAAGATGTGGGAAAATTGGAACTAATGCATTGTTGGTGGAGTTGTGAAATGATCAACCATTTTGGAGAACAATTTGGAACTATGCCCAAAGGGCTATAAAAATGTGCATACCCTTTGACCAGCAATAGCACTTCTAGGGCTATATCCCAAAGAGATCATACAAATGGGAAAAGGACCCACATGTACAAAAATATTTAGCAGCTCTTTTTGTGGTGGCAAAGAATTGGAAATGAGATGCCCATCAATTGGGGAATGGCTGAAAGTTTGGTATATGAATGTAATGGAATACTATTGTACTATAAGAAATGATGAACAAGCTGACTTCAGAAAACCTGGAAAGACTTGTATGGTCTGATGCTGAGTGAAATGAGCAAAACCAAGAGAACGTTGTACACAATAACAGCCATGTTGTGTGATGACTAATATTGATAAACTTAACCCTTCCCAGCAATACAAGGATCTAAGACATCTCCAGAGGCCTTGTGATGGAAAATGCTATCCACATCCAAAGAAAAAACTATGGAAGTTGAATTGCTATTTTTTTATTCTCTTCTGTTGAGTTTTGTTTCCTCTTTCTAATGGTTCCTCCTATTGGTTTTAGTTTTTACTTACAACATCACTAATATGAAAATACGTTTAATAGGAATGTAAATGTATAGCCTATATCAGATTGTGCGCCATCTTGGGGAGGGTGGTGTGGAGGAAGGGGGAGAAAAATTTTAAACTCAAAAGCATATGGAAGTGATTATTGATAAATCAAAATAAATTTATAAAATTTTTTAAAAGTCACAAAATAGGCTTTAAAATGAGCAAAAACAAACAAACAAAAAAAGGAAACAGAAAAGATATGACAGAAAGCTACCATGATGACAGGGGAGATCAAAACACAAAGTCAGAAGATGACAACAATGTCAAAATGCCTACATGTGAAGCCTCAAAGGTGAAGATAAATTGGTCTCAAGACCAAAAAGCCTTCTTGGAAGAGTTCAAAAAGGATTTTAAAAATCAAATAAGAGAGACAAAAGAAAAGAAATGAGAGTTATGCAAGAGAGAGTCAACAGCTTGGAAAAGGAAGGACAAAAATTGACTATTGAAAACAATTCCTTAAAAAATAGAATTGGCCAAATTGGAAAAAAAAAACTACTGAAGAAAACAATTCTTTAAAATGAAAAAGAGGCAAAAAAGCTAACTGAAGAATATAATACCTTAAAAATTAGAATTGGGCAAGTGGAAACTAATGACTCTATGAAACATCAAGAATCAGTAAAAATAAAACAAAATAAAAAGAATAGGGGCACCAGACCTGGAGTCAGGAGGCCTGAGTTCAAATCTAGCCTCAGACACTTGACACTAGCTATGACCCTGGCAAGTCACTTAACCTCATTGCCTAGCCAAAAACAAACAAACAAAAAAATAAAATAAATAAAATAAATAAATAAAAAATAGAAGAAAATGTAAAACACCTCATTGGAAAAACAACTGACCTAGAAAATAGATCCAGGAGAGATAATTTAAGAATTGTTAGACTACCTGAAACCCATGATCAAAAAAAGAGCCTAGACAGCATCTTTCAAGAAATTATCAAGGAAAACTGTCCTGATCTCCTAGAATCAGAGGGTAAAATAGTAATTGAAAGAATCCACCAATTACTTCCTGAAAGAGATCCCAATATGAAAACTCCAAGGAATATTGTAGCCAAATTCCAGAATTATCAGGCCAAGGAGAAAATACTGCAAGCAGCCAGAAAGAAATAATTCAAATATCAAGGAGTTATAGTCAGGATTACACAGGACATACCAGCTTCTACATTAACGGATCAGAGGGCTTGCAATATGACATTCCGGAAAGGCAAAGAAGCTTGGATTACAACCAAGAATCAACAAAATTAAGCATAATCTTTCAGGGGAAAAGAGGACATTCAATGAAATTAGAGACATTCAAATTTTCCTGATGAAAAAACCAGAGCTGAACAGAAAATTTGATCTTCGAATATTAGACTCACGAGAAGCATAAAAAAGTAATTATTCAATAAAGTTAAACTGTTTACATCCCTACATGGGAAGATGAAACTTGTAACTCTTGAGAACTGTGTAGCTATCATGGCAGTTAGAAGGAACATACATATATAGATGGTATGGGTATAAGTTGACTTTGATGTGATGATATAAAAAAAATATAAGGGGTTAAAAAAAAGGATAGCACTGAGATAAGAGGAAAAGGAGAAGCCAAATAGAGTAAATTGCATCATGTGAAGAGGTGCAAAAGACCTATTACAGCAGAGGGAAAAAAGGGAAGGGATGAGCATTGTTTGAACCTTATTCTCATTGGATTTGGCTCAAAGAGGGAATAACATACACACTCAGTTGGGTATAGAATTTATCTTACCCTATAGGGAAATAGGAGGGGAAGGGGGAAAAAAAGGGAAAGGGGTAGCTGATACAAGGGAGAGCTGAAGGGAGGGCAGAAGTAGAAGGGGAAAGGGGAAAGAAAAGGGAGGGCAGATTGAGAGAGGTGGTAGTCAGAAGCGAAACACTGGTGAGGAAGGACAGGGTGAAGGGAGAGAGAAAAGTATAATGGTGGGGGGTAGGATGGAGGGAAATACACAGTAATAATAACTGTGAATGTGAATAGGACAAACTCTTCTATAAAATGGAAGTGAATAGCAGAGTGGATTAAAAAACTAGAATGCTACAATGTATTGTCTACGAGAAATATATTTGAAGCAGAGAGATACACAGAGTAAAAGGTAAAAGGATGGAGCAGAATATATTGTGCTTCAGCTGAAACAAAAAAGCAGGGGTAACAATCCTGATCTCAGACAAAGCAAAAGCAAAAATAGTAGATCTAATCAAAAGATTCAAAGAAACGACATCTTGCTAAAAGGTATCACAGACAGTGAATATCAATACTAAATACAAACTTCTTAGAGAAGAAGTTAAGTGAGTTACAGGAAGAAACAGACAGCAAACTATACTAGTGGGGAATCTCAACCTCCCCCTCTCAGAACTGGATAAATCTAACCATAAAATAAACAAGAAGTTAAGGAGGTAAATAGAATTTTAGAAAAGTTAGATACGATAGACCTCTGGGGAAAACTGAATAGAGATAGGAATATACCTTTTTCTCAACAGTACATAGCACCTACACAAAAACTGACCATGTATTAGGACATAAAATCCTCACAATCAAATGCAGAAAGACAAAAATATTAAATGCATCCTTTTCAGATCAAGATACAATAAAAATTACATGTAATAAAAGGCCACAGAAAGATAAACTAAAAATAAATTGGAGACTAAATAATCTAATCCTAAAGAATGAGTGAGTCAAACAACATATCAATAATTTCATCAAAGATTGCAACAATAATGAGACAATATACCAAAATTTATGCCAAAGCAGTTCTTAGAGGAAATTTTATATCTCTAAGTGCTTACATGAATAAAAGAGGAAATGAATTGGGCATGCAACTAAAAAAGCTAGAAAAAGAACAAATTAAAAATCCCCAATTAAGTACCAAAAATACAAATTATCCAGATTCACAGAAAGGAAATAAAACACTCAACCCCATTTTATTTTTTTATTAATTAATTTTCAGTTTTCAACATTCACTTCCACAAGATTTTGAATTCCAAATTTTCTCCCCATCTCTCCCCTCCCCTCACCCCAAGATGGCATGCATTCTGAATACCCCTTCCCCCAATCTGCCCTCCCTTCTATCACCCCCCTTTCTCTTATTCCCTTCCCCTTCTATTTCCCTGTAGGGCAGGACAGATTTCTATACGCCACTGCCTGTATATTTTATTTCCCAGTTGCATGTACAAACAATTTTAAACATTCATTTTTAAAATCTTAAGTTCCAAATTATCTCCCTTCCCACCCACCCTCATTGAGATGGCAAGCAATTCAACATAGGTTATACATGTGTAGTCATGACTAGCTATATTTCCCTCCATCCTATCCAACCCCCCCCATTTATTCTATTCTGTCCTTTGACCCTGTCCCTCCTCAAAAGTGTTTGCTTCTGATTACCCCTTCCCCCATTCTGCCCTCCCTTCTATCATCTCCGCCTCTCTTATCTCCTTCTCTCTTCTTTTTCTGTAGGGTAAGATAGATTTGCATATCCAGTTGAATATGTATGTTATTCCCTCCTTAAGTCAAATCTGATGAGAGTAAGATTCATTCCTTCCCTCTTACCTTCCCCCATTTCCCCTCTACTGTAAAAGCTTTTTCTTGCCTCTTTTATGTGAGATAATTTACCACATTCTACCTCTCCCTTTCTCCTTCTCCCAGTACAATCTCTCCCCTTAATTTTATTTTTTAGATATCATCCCTTCATATTTAACTCACCCTGTGCCCCCCTGTCTATATACATATTGCCTCCAACTACCCTAATACTGAGAAAGGTCTCATGAGTTATAAATATCGTCTTTCCATGTAGGAATGTAAATAATTCAACTTTAATAAGTCCCTTATGATTTCTCTTTCCTGTTTACCTTTTCATGTTTCTTGTTAGTATTATATTTGAAAAAGTCAAAATTTCTGTTCAGCTCTGGTCTTTTCATCAAGAATGCTTGAAAGTCTTCTACTTAATTGAATATCCATTTTTTCCCCTGAAGGATTATACTCAGTTTTGTTGGGTAGGTGATTCTTGTTTTTAATCCTAGCTCCTTTAATCTCTGGAATATCATATTCTAAGCCCTCTGGTCCCTTAATGTAGAAGCTGCTAAATCTTGTGTTATCCTAATTGTGTTTCCACAATACTTGAATTGGGTTGGGTTTTTTTTTTGGTTGTTTGCAATATTTTCTCCTTGACTTGGGAACTCTGGAATTTGTCTATCATATTCCTAGGATTTTTCCTTTTGAGATCTCTTTCAGGAGGTAATTGGTGGATTTTTTAAATTTCTATTTTACTCTCTGGTTCTAGACTATCAGGGCAGTTTTCCTTGATAATTTCTTGAAAGATGATGTCCCGGCTCTTTTTTTTATCATGGCTTTCAGGTAATCCAATAATTTTTAAATTATCTCTTCTGGATCTATTTTCCAGGTCAGTTGTTTTTCCAATGAGATATTTCACATTGTCTTCTGTTTTTTTTTCATTTTTTTGGTTTTGTTTTATAATTTCTTGATTTCTCATAGAGTCATTAGCTTCCATTTTCTCAATTCTAATTTTTAAGGAATTATTTTCTTCAGTGAACTTTTGCACCTCCTTTTCTATTTGGCCAATTCTGCTTTTTAAGGTGTTCTTCTCCTCATTGGCTTTTTGGACCTCTTTTGCCATTTTAGTCTTTTTAAGGTGTTATTTTCTTCAGTATTTTTTGGGGGGGTCTCCTTTAACAAGCTGTTGACTTGTTCTTCATGATTTTCTTGCATCACTCTCATTTTCCTTACCAATTTTTCCTCTTACTTCTCTTACTTGCTTTTCAAAATCCTTTTGAGCTTTTCCATGGCCTGAGACCAATTCATATTTTTCTTGGAGGCTTTGGATGTAGGAGCTTTAACTTTGTTGTGTTCTTCTGGTTGTATGTTTTGATCTTCTTTGTCACCAAAGTAAGATTCTATAGTCTGAGTTTTTTCCTCTGTTCGCTCATGTTCCCAGTCAATTACTTGACTTTTTAAACTCTTTTTTTAAGGTAGGACTCTGCTTCCAGTGTGGAGGGTATACTGTCCCAAGCTTCAGGGGTTTTATGCAGCTGTTTTCAGAGATACTTCTAGGGACCTGTAAGTTTTCAGTTCTTCCAAGATGGTATGATCAAAGGAAAGGTGTTTACTCCTTTCCTGGCCCGTGCTCTGGTCTACGAGTGACCAGAAGCACTCTTTTCTGCCTTGGAATTGTGAGGAGGATTCCCTCTACACCACAAGCTCCACCATGCCAGTGCTCTATCTCATCTCAGGACTGCCACCCAGGCCTGCAACCCAGATCCAAACATGGGTAAAGCAGGAGAATCCTGCCTCAGTGCCAGCAAAGAAATCCCTACAGTCTCCCTCTGATCAGCTGCTTGAATCCCCCCACCTCCCACCATTTGTGGGCCAAGAGCTTTAAAAGCAGCCACCTTGGCCCTGGGGCTGTGCCAGGGCTGGGGCTGGACTGTGCCCCTTTCTCACCTAGGTTTGACAGACCTTTCCCATTGACCTTCTAAGTTATCTTTGGTATTTATGGGTTGAGAAGGCTGGAAACCGCCACAGCTGCCAGTGATTCAGTCCCCTGAGGCCTGCTCCAGCTTCACTAAGGCCCTGTCTTTGCCTGAGTGGCCCACACTGAATTGTGCTTCTCTCCTAGCCTAGCAACTGACCTTTCCCATTAACTATCCAGGTTGTCTTGGGCTGGAAATTTGTTTCACCCTGTCTTTTGTGGCCTCTGCTACTCTAGAATTTATTTAGAGTGACTTTTTACAGGTATTTGGAAGGGTTTGGGGGAGAGCTTAAGCAAGTCACTGCTTTTACTCTGCCATCTTGGCTCTGCCCCCTTTAACCCTATTTTAGAAAAAGAAATAAAACAAGCCATCAAGGAATTTCCTAAGAAAAACATCTTCAGAGGGGCAGCTAGGTGGCACAGTGGATAAAGCACTGGCCCTGGAGTCAGGAGGACCTGAGTTTAAATCTGGTCTCAGACACTTGACACTTACTAGCTGTGTAACCCTGAGCAAGTCACTAAACCCCATTGTCTAGCAAGAAAGAAAGAAAGAAAGAATAAAAGAAAGAAAGAAAGAAAGAAAGAAAGAAAGAAAGAAAGAAAGAAAGAAAGAAAGAAAGAAAGAAAAGAAAAGAAAAGAAAAAAATCTTCAGGGCCAGAGGGATTTACAAGTGAATTCTACCAAACATTTAGAGAACAATTAATTCCAATACTATATAAACTATTTGGGGAAATGGGCAAAGAAGGAGTCCTACCAAATTACTTTTATAACACAAATATGGTGCTGATACCTAAACCAGGAAGAACCAAAACAGAGAAAGAAAATTATAGACCAATTTCCCTAATGAATATTAATGCCAAAAAATTTAAATAAAATATTAGCAAAGAGATTAAAGCAATTTATCACCAGGTGGGATTTATGCCAGGGATGGTTCAATATTAGGAAAACGATCAGTGTAATTGACCATATCAATAACCAAACTAATGAAATCATATGATTATCGTGATGCAGAAAAAGCTTTTGACAAAACATAGCACCCATTTCTATTAAAAACACTAGAGAGAATAGGAATAAATGCAGTTTTCCTTAAAATAATAAGTAGTACCTATCTAAAACCATCAGCAAGCATTATCTGTAATGGGGATTTTCTCAATATGAGCAGGGGTGAACCCAGGATGCCCATTATCACCACTACTATTCAATATTGTACTAGAAATGTTAGCTTTAACAATAAGAAAAGAAAAAGAAATTGAAGGAATTAGAATAGGCAATGAGGAAACAAAACTATCACTCTTTGCAGATGATATAATGTATACTTAAAGAATCCTGGGGAATCAAGTAAAAAACTACTTGAAATAATTAACAATTTTAGCTAAGTTGCAGGATATAAAATAAACCCACATAAATCATCAGCATTTCTATTTGTTACCAACAGAGCCCAGTAGCAAGAGATAGAAAGAGAAATTCCATTTAAAATAACTGCAGACAACATAAAATATTTGAGACTCTACCTGCCAAGACAAACCCAGGAATTACATAAACACAATTACAAAATACTTTTCAAGCAAATAAAGACAGAGTTAAACAATTGGAAAAATATCAACTGCTTCTGGGTAGGCTGAGCTAATATAATAAAAATGACAATTCTACCTAAATTAATTTACTTATTCAGTACCATAACAATCAAACTACCAAAAATTTATTTTATGGAGCTAGAAAAAAATAACAAAAGGTCAAGAATATCAAGAGAATTGATGAAAAAAAATGTAAAGGAAGGTAGCCTAGCTATACCAGATCTAAAACTATGTTATAAAGTGGCAACCATCAAAACTATTTGGCACTGGCTAAGAAATAGTGGTGGATCAGTGGAATGGGTTAAGTATTCAAGACACAGTAGTCAATGACTATAGTAATCTATTACTTGATAAACCGGAAGACCCCAGCTTCTGGAATAAGAACCCACTCATTGAAAAAAACTGCTGGGGAAACTGAAAAAGAGTATGGCAGAAGGGGCAGCTAGGTGGCGCAGTGGATAGAGCACTGGCCCTGAATTCAGGAGGACCAGAGTTCAAATCCGGCCTCAGACCAAACACTTGACACTTTACTAGCTGTGTGACCCTGGGCAAGTCACTTAACCCCAATTGCCTAAAAAAAAAAAAAAAAGAAAAGAATATGGCAGAAACTAGGCATTGATCAAAATCTCACAGCATATACCAAAATAAAGTCAAAATGGGTTCATGATTTAGATATAAAGGCTGATACTGTAAGCAAACTGGGAGAGTAAGGAATAGTTTACCTATCAGATTTATGGAGAACAGAAGAATTCATGACCAAACAGGAGATAGAGAACATTACAAAAAGCAAAATGGATAACTTTTTCTTTTTTTTCTTAGGCAATTGGGGTTAAGTGACTTGCCCAGGGTCACACAGCTAGTAAGTATCTGAGGCCAGATTTGAACTCAGGTCCTCCTGAGTCTAGGGCTGGTGCTCTATCCACTGCACCAAGTAGCAGCCCCTAAAGGCCTCATTTCTAAAATATACAGAGAACTGAGTCAAATTTTTAAGAATATAAGTCATTTCCTAATAGATAAATGGTCAAAGGATATTAACAGGCAGTTTTTAGATGAAGAAATTAAAGCCATCTATAATCATATGAAAAAATGCTCTAAATCACTATTGATTAGAGAAATGCAAATTAAAGCAGCTCTGAGTACCACCTCACACCTATTAGATTGGCCAACATGACAAAACAGGAAAATGATAAATGTTGGAGAAGATATGGGAAAATTGGAACACTAATGCATTGTTGGTAGAATTGTGAACTGATCCAACCATTCTGGAGAACAATTTGAAACTATGCCCAAAGGGCTATAAAACTGTGCATAACCTTTGATCCAGCAGTACCACTACTAGGTCTATATCCCAAAGAGATCATAAAAAAGGGAAAAGGATCCAATATACAAAAATATAGCGACTCTTTTTGTGGTAGAAATTGACTGAACAAGTTATGGTATATGAATGTAATGGAATACTGCTGTGCTAGAAGAAATGATGAGCAGGCAGATTTCAGAAAAACCTGGAAAGACTTACATGAACTGATGCTCAGTGAAGTGAGCAGAACCAGGACAACATTGTACACAGTAACAACAACATTGTGAAGTGAACAAGTATGAGAGCCTTAGCTCTTCTCAGCAATACAATGATCCAAGACAATTCCAAAAGATTCATGATGGAAAATGCTATCCACATCCAGAGAAAGAACTATGGAGTCTGAATGCAGATCAAAGCATACTATTTTCACTTTTTTTTGTTTTTCGTGGTTTTTCCCTTTTGTTCTGATTCTTCTTTCACAACATAACTGATGTGGAAATATATTTAACATGATTGTACATGTATAATCTTAAAAAAAGAGTTCAAGAAAAAGAAAAAAAAGAAATTATGAATATGATATATACAAAGAAGCAAGGAAACATTTAAATGGTCTGATGCAGAGCCTAAAAAACAATATATACAACAATCACAACACAGATGTACATAGAAATGTACATAGAAAGAGTAACTACAAAATAACAAAAAATGAATGTTGCTATGTGCAAAAAAACCCCCCCAAAACATTCCTGGCTCCAAAGAATAGAAAGGAGAAGTATCACACCTCTCAAGTGCACTCCTTTGCAGAAACAGAAGGTCCTGGCGTATGGCACATTGGATGTATTTTCAGTTTTTTTTAATGTATTTTAATGCATTTGATGTTCCACTGATTTTTTGGTCCTCTTCTTTTTATTTTTTTATTCCTTTAAAAAAGTATTATTTATTATGTAGCATTTCTGGATGGGGAGGAATGAAAAGCTAATGAGAGAGATTCTATTGATGTAAAAGACAAAATATATCAATGAATATTTTAAATCACATCAAAGGTTTTTGATAAACTGCCAATAGGATATAAAGCCAATCTTAAAATCAGGAAGATCTGGGTTCACCTTCCATTTCTAACAAACACTGGCTCTGTGACCTCGGACAGGTCATTTAATCTCTCAGTGCTGTAGGCAATGGTCTAAGACTAAGTTACAGAAGCTGGACGTGGTGGCCCAAGACTGCAGTCCTTGTTATTGGGAGGACTGAAGCCAGTAAAGTTGAGTTCAGGAGTTTTGACTTTCAGTAGAGGTAAAGCCAATTGGATGTAAGTACCAAGTCTGGCATCAATACGGTGGAAACCCAGGAGTTGGGGACCACCAAGTGCCAACGGAGAGGGCTAACCAGCCCAAGTCAGAACCTGAGCAGGTCAAAGCCTCCAAGTAGGCCAATGATTGGCTTCTGCATTTCCAGCCTGATTGAGTAGGAAACCTAGTCTAAAAACAAGCAAACAGAAGACTTAAAGGTGCTAATCTACATTGGCAGCGGGAGTTTCTTTATCTGGGCATTCTCTATATAAATTACCTCACAGACCTAATTCCTATCACTATGATTCAAGATATAAATAAAAACTTTATACAGAAATACAGTTGGGTTTTTTTTTAAGCCAGGTATAAGAGAACAAGAGCCATTCTCCCCAGACAGTTTTCAAGTAAACAAATGAAAGCTTTCAAAAACTATATGAAAAAAATTACTCCAAATCACTAATAATAACAAAATGCAAAATGCAACTCTAAGGTTCCACTTTACACTTTATCAGATTGGCAAAGACGATAAAACAAGAAAATAGCTTTAATTAGAATTGTAGTAGGAAAACAGGAATACTAGTACGCCGCTTGTATATTTGTAAATTAATTTGATCATTCTGGAAAACAGCTTGGAATGACATTTTAAAAGTCATTGTGACAGTTAAAATTAAGGTAGACCAATGCACAAAGTTCTGAGCATGATCAATTTATTGGTAAAAAGTGAATTTACCAATAATTAGCTTAACTAAGACCCCTTTTAATAGTTTTTAGGGAAGTACAGAACAAATAAGACTTCATAGTATGAAACAAGTTATGATTGGTTAAAAGAGTTCTGTGTCATGAATAATGAAATCAATATGATTGGTTACAGAGCTGAGGCATGGGGGACAGTATGATTTGTTAGAAATTAGGAATGAGGGGCTAGCAACAGTTATTCCCTTCTAAGAGAACTAAGAAATGTTCATTGTTTTGAGTCAATTTGCAGGGTTAGCGATAGTGGACCAGACTTCTTCGGCTAACAAACTAGACATCCTTTAAGGATAGCTTGGTGGTGTAAAGATACTGGACCAGATTCCCTGGTGTCCACTTGCATTCTTCAAGGGTAACAGATTTCCTTGACACAACAGAGCAGTGATTAACAAGAGAATTGGATTTCCAAACTTAACTCATTATAAGCCAGCTGAATTCTGAACTAAGTTCAGAGATAAAAAATCATGACTTAGGCAGTTACTAGACAAAATCAATTAACTGTAAATAGGATCAATTAAAAGATGATACAGAATCAATCCGATTATTTCATTACTAAAAATGTACCTATTCTCTGACACAGCAATACTATTATCAGTGACATATCACAAAGGTGTCAAGGATAAAAGAAAAGGAACTGAATGCATAAACAAATTAAAACTTTCAATATGAAAAAAATGCTACAAAATGTTTAAATATATATAAACGTATAAATATATAAAATAATCATAGCAACACTTTTTGTTGAGGCACAGACCTAGAAATAATATAGGCAACCATCAATTAGGAAATGACTGAATAAATTATAGATGAATGTGATAGAGTTTTATCAGGCTATAAGAAAGAATGAATATGATGGATTCAGAAAAATATAAAACGAATGACAAACTGATACAGAGTAAAGTGAACAGAGCTAGGAAAACTACTTACACAATGACAACAATATTAATGTGAGGAGAAGTAACTTCAAAAGATCTTAGAACTCTCAGCAGAACAATGACTAATCCTGTCTTTAAAAGACTGATTCAACATACTTCCCAAATTCTTGGCAGAGTAGGAATGGATTAGAAGTAGAGAATAAGAGATGCATTCTCAGACACAACCAATTTGTTCATTCATTTTGTATGAATTTAAATATATGTGTGTATATGTATGTATATACATATACATACATGTATATATGTTATAAGAGAAAGCTTCTACTTCAGGGAGGGATGCAGAAGAGAAAATTAGTAGATAAAAGGGAAGAAAGAGCTTCAATAAAACATTTTTAAATATTCAGGAGAAAAATGCAGAAGTGGACACAGCAATTTTGTTGCTACTTTGTTAAACTGTATAGATATGTATGTATGTATATATTATATATGTGATATATATCATTTACTTAGAGAAAAAACAAATTGTAACAGTAGTCAAAATTTCTTATATTATCATCTTTTCTGTTCTTTGTATCTTGAAATGTTTGTTTTTATTAATGATTAAGTTCACAATAAAGAAGAAAATTGTATAGATTTATTTTTTTTAAAAAAGACAAATACACCAATGTACTATTGGTGAAGCTGTGAAATGGTCTGACCAATCTAGAAAGCAATGTGAAATTATACTAAGTGACTAAAATGCCCATATCCTTTGACCTAGATATCTGATTACTAGGCATATTCTCTGAAGAGGTCAAAGACAGAAAGAAAAATCCCACATACACTTTTTGTAATTACACTCACCATAATACCAAATTCTTTGGAAACAAAGTAGATGTCCAACAATTGGGGAACAATTAAATAAATTGCTACACATTTGTTATTGTTCAATTATTTTCAGTTGCGTCCTACTACTCTTCTTGGCCCCATTTGGAGTTTTCTTTCTTTTTTGTAAAATTCCATTTAGTATTTTATTTTTCCCCAGTTACATGTACAAACAATTTTTAACATTTGTTTCTAAAACTTTGAGGTCCAAATTCTCTACTTTCCTCCCTCCCCACCCCACCTCCCCGTTGAGAAGGTAAGCAATTTGATATAGGTTTTATATATATATATATATATACACACATATATATATATATATACATATGTTGATATATGTGTAGTCATGCAAAACACTTCCATAATAGTCCCATTGTAAAAGACTAACTGTATTTCCCTCCATTCTATTCCACCCGTCCCCCGTCCCCCGTTTATTCTATTCTCTCTCTCCTTTTACCTTGCTCTTCCTCAAAAGTGTTTTGCTTCTGATTTCCCCCTCCCCCAATCTGCCCTTCCTCATTTGGGGCTTTCTTGGCAAAGATACTAGAGTGGTTTGCTATTTCCTTATTCAGCTCATTTTACAGATGAAGAAAATAAGGCAAACAGGGATAAATTATTTGCCCAGGGTCACACAGCTAGTGAGTGTCTGAGGTCAGATTTGAACTCAGGAAGATGAGTCTTCCTGACTCAAGGCCCAGCACTCTATTCCTGTGCCACCTAGCTGCCTTGCTATATATGTGCATGACAAATTAGAAATTAACATGAAAAATTCAGGGAAGCATGGGAAGCTTTTATGAGGCAAAGTACATAGAACCAAGAAAACCGTACACACAATCACCACAAAAACGTAAATGGAAATAAAACAATCCCAACTGAACGCTGCGTAACTATAATGAGTGATGAGAGTACATTTTCCCTCTTCTCTTCTTGGTAGAGGTAACGTATTATGCCTCTATGGAACATCACATACACCAGACATGAATGATGTGCTGGTTGGTTTTTCCTCCTGTGGCTTTCTTCTCCCTTTGCTTCATTCTTTGTCATGGGAGATGGTTCTCAAAGTGGGAGAGGGAAGGATATCTTGGGATATAAAGATGATATAAAACCAAAAGATGTCAATGAGAGAGAGAGAGAGAGAGAGTGAGAGAGAGAGAGATGCTGAACAGCAGTCTTCATCTCTGGTCCTACACTTCCTAATTTGGTACAAGATCAAGTGATTTTTTAAATCATTATTCATATGGGCTTTGTGTACATAATTCATTTTGTATTTCAAAAATTGCAGTGGGCTGCATATTTTTACCTATAGATTATATATGCCTGTGATTCTGTGAGTAAGGGATTTGGGAACTCAGTACACAGAGATCTAAATTTATATTCTGAAATCAGCTCTCTGGAACATTTATGAATAGAACTGCACTAGTTTTGGTTTGTTTTTTTTTTTACCTCATGGAGGTTGGGTAAATTTATCTCTTCCACATAATGTTCTTTGAACAAATTTGACATTGACTACCCTACCCCATAATGATCCTTCTCTTGCAAACTATTTTAGTACTGGATGCTATTCTTTGGCCAACCAGTCTTAGGAAATTCTCTTCATGTGGCTTCAGGGATAAGAATCTTCTGGAGACTGCAAAAATGACAGAGCTCAGATCATCAGCCCTAGGAGAACAAGGTCATTACAAGAATCTGTAGAGATTCCAGAAGGTAGAGGGAATAAATATCGCTAAAAGGTCAGAATCCTTTTAGAAGGCCAGGAATCAGCCTGTTTAAGGAATTTCAGGACCTTTGTCTTTCAATCAACAGACCATTGAGAGTGGATACCATTCCAAGCTGATAACCAAGGCCTATCTCAATCCTGACCAGTCCCCATAGAATCTCAACCTGGCTTCAAGTTCCAAGGGTGACTCAGAGTCAGGAAATATTGATGAATAACTCCCAAGTTTATACATCTAGCCCTGGCTTCTTGCCTGGGAAGCAAGAAAGAATGCCATAGATAGAGTGCTGGACTGGGAACCAGAAGACACAGATTTGAATCCTTCCCCAAATATCTCCCATTGTCTCAGACACTGAATTACTCATCTTTACCCTAAAACAGCTGTGCATTATTTTTTCTTTCCACTCCCGCTACTATTACCCTAGTTCATTCAGGTCTTATCACTTCATACTGACAGCTGCAACAGCCTCCTAACTGGTCTCTCCTTCCTTCCTTCTCCTTCCTCTATAATCCTAATCACAGAAACAATGTTTTTTTACCATGCCATTCCTCTACTCAAAAATTTTCAAGGCTCTCTATAACCTACAAGATAAAGTCTCAATCTTTTAGCTTTGCAATTAACACCCTCCATAATCTGGTCCCAACCTACTTTTCTACCTAAATCTTCACTATTATACAATGCAAATCCTTCATTCAATCTCAACTGATTTATGCATTATCCCCAAATGAAGGTGCCTTCAGCTCCTCACCACATATGCTCCTTTTTCCTCCTCCTCATTTTGGTCCAGCTCAAGTCCCACCTGCTCCATGGAGCCTTCCTTTCAAGGCCAATTTGGCCTCCAATAGTCTTCCCTTCTTCTGACCTCAACACTTGTCTATACTATTCATTTGACATTGAATCATCTACAACCTCCTTCTATTGTTGTACATTTCTGTGCCTGTCCTTTCTTCCTAACTAGTATGCAAGCTCATTGGTAGGACAGGAATTATTTTTATATTTTGTGTTCCTTACAGCTCCTGGCAGGTGCTCAGTAAATGTTGACTGATTAAAGGCATGAATGGTTAAAGCCCTTATAACAATAACAGCTGATATTTATTTTGTTCTTTAAGGTTTACAAGACACTGTATCTACATTATCCCAATGGATCCTCAAAATGACCCTAAGAATGAGTACCAACTACTATCCCCATTTTACAGATAAACAAACTGTGCCTCAGAAAAGTTGAATGCCTTCCCCATGGTCACTCAGATAGTCCGTGTCCTGGGTGAGCTGTGGGAGATTAAAAACCAGATTTCTCCTTGCTCCAACTTAGGTATTCATTCAACTCCCCTACCTGATGATGTTGGGATCTAGAGCCCAGAAAGGAAAAACCCTGGACTTTCCCACAAGGCCAGATCTCTGGTTTTCCTCTGAGGCTATAATCCCATCAACTGGCCTTTCATTGTGGCTACACCCAATCTCTCAATTCTTAGTTACCCTTAACCTAGCCTAGTCCCAAACCTAGCTATGCTCCATTCTCCCTTGGCCACATGATCCAGGTCCCTGGCATTCTATCACTTCACCATCTCCAGCAGACTACTTGGCCACTCCCAGATCCCTCCCATAGTCTTTCTGTATATAAGGTCAATCTCGTCTCCATTAAAGTGCTCAGGTTCTTATGATCTAGCCAATAGCTTACTAACGTTCAGACTCCTTAAGAGTCTGCCCAATATGACGGATGTTCCAATGAACCTTGCCTTTGGCTGAAAGAAGGCTTGGGTCGAATTCTCTCGGACAGGACCCATATGTTGTGATTTTGGGGTCCCAGCACCCCAAGTCCCTAACCCTCAACATACATTCATGTTTCTCTCCCTAGTTCTGCCAAGGGCAACATCACTGTCTCCATTACAAAGCTCAGAACCTTAGAGTTACCTTTGAGATTTTCCCTTACTTCAGCCCCACATTTAGTCACTTTCTCTCATGCCATGTTCCTGTAATGCTATTTCTGCTGAAAGTTCACTACCAAGTTTGGAATATGGCAAGCATATCAGCACTTCTTAACTGACTTGGAAACATACTGATGTCATGAAGGATGTGTACAATACTTTCTTTAGATGTTTTAAGATATGTTCTCTGGAAAAGGTTTCAAGTGATATGCAAATCAGTGTTTTCCTAAAGCTTAGAAATGACTCATGTCCAGGCATTCCTGAGCCCATCATAGCAGGACTAGGTTCTTGAGGGTATTTTAGCTCCACATTCCCAGTGTGTATAAATCTAGTTCTGAGGCTGTGAATATTTAACATTTTCAGTGAAACAATTTAAAACGAAGAATAAATTCTTAACAGAATTTTTTCATGCCTATGGTTACCAGCTGCTCACATCACATAGGCCTAATTTACAAGCCCATCTCAGATCAACAAAAGTGGTTTCACTTCTACATAAACTTAATTAGAAAACCACTTCGATTTTTTTAATTTTGGGGGCCTCCAGTTATTGACCAAATCTTACTTATTAAGATTTCTCTATTTTCCAAGTCAAAGAGTAATTACTGTGTCAATTTAACCTGAGTTTTGTTTTAAAATTTAAAATTCAGCAGCCACAGAAACACCTGCCCACTAGGTTCCCCACCCCTGACCTAAGGTGACAACAGATTTTAAAATTCAGGCTAATCTCTGTACCAGACCAGTTCCAAATTCAAGCATTATTTCCATTTCTTTTGTGAAACGTGAGCAGTGATTTTTTTTTCATCCATACTGATAAAGAATTAGGTTTGATAATAAGGAACTTTTCATTTTTCAAAAGATACAAATTCTCTAGCTAGTTAAGCATTATATGAGAGAGTAGGGTCACTGATTTTAAAAGTTTTTCCTAAAAAATACTGCATGGCATAAACATTGGGCAAAAACAGGGAATTTGCACACAGCCGAGTTATCAATAGAACTAACTACATGCATTACTTTAAAATGTGTCCAAAGAAACTCTAAGTAAAAATTTTCTTTAATCTAAATCATAAGTATAAATGGAGTTTGTACTGGTCCACTTAATCAACATACTAGGATCAAATGAGTTTTAAAACAGGATTTACATATCTTCCACAATGCTGAAAAAGCTGCCTAGGAGATTTCCATATACTATGGGGGAGTGCATATTCACTTCGGCTAGTAAGAACTGAAAAATATAAAACATGCTGATTAAACAGAATATTCACTTTCCTTCCCTAGTGTGGGCATGTTCTTCAATTCTTAAAGAAAGCTAGGACACTAATTATAACAGCTTTTAAAGCTTTTCTGAAAATCCTATGACAGTATTTGGACTCTGAATAAATGTGGTTGGATATACTTACTGCCAAAGTAGTTGGGTGTGTTTTTCAGGTAGTGTAAAGTAAACCGATGAATTAAAATTTGATTACAAAATCTGATGAAAATTTACCTTTTCCCCCGAGGAACTCTATACAGTGAAGATGCAAAAATATCACAACTCACAATAGAATCTAAGCATATTTAAAACATATGCCTCGACTTGTGTACAATTTGTTTTGTTGACTAAGGGAATTATTCTACACCAAGTGACACCAATTAAGAGTCATTTTAATAACTCATTTTAGTCAATGTCTTTCACCTAACTAAAAGGTCCTAAGAATGAACCCAACCAACTGGTTTATGCTTGCCCTTGGCTGCAGATGCTAAGGAGCTGCCAAGGGATTAAAAAGGTGTGGATAGGAGGAGCTGAAGTGGCCGGGACAGGAGCCTGCCACGGAAAAAGCCAGGGCTGCTTGCTTATAAACAAGTTCAGTTCTGACAGTGGGTGGGTAGTAAGCAGTAGACACAGTTTAGAAGGTTCCATAAGAGAGGGTAAATTTCGTCCCCTTGGGTCAACAACCTTCAGTGCAGGGCTAAGTTGGAAACCGTTTTCTTGGAGCCTTGCTAAACTACCCACCAGCGCTTCTTAGACGTGCCCACGGTTTAAAAAAAAAAAAGCAAGCATTCCCATTCTCAAAGGTGCTCAGAGGGCTGAAGGGGCTAAGTAAACGTCTGGGTTGGCCCGCCCCACTCTGGTGACAGCCCTTGCCAGGATGGCCGGACTGCTGCAGCCTCAGCACCTGGCCAGAGCCGAGCTCCCGCACCTAAGTGCGGCCCACCTCGAGAGGAGGAGCCACGCGGTGGAGGGTCGAGGGAGAGGGAAGACGACCTCAATGGGGGGGCTGACCTTTTTCCTACTGACAGCGCTGGACCGGTACATCCTGCTGTTTCTTAGAGAGCGGCACGAAGGACATTTCTCCCCTTGGGCAGGAAAAAAACAAACCACCAAGTAGACTCCCGTGTGTGAGGGCGCTTGTGTGTGCTTGTGTGTGTGTGCGTGTGTGAGTGTGTGCCGGACAGCAGGCCGGAGAGGACGACGGCGGAGATGGTCAAAAGTAGGCTTTGTCGGTCCCGTGGCCAGCAGTCGGTCCTGGGACTACATCTCCCAGGCTGCTCTGGGCTGCCCCTGCGTCGTGACCCCTGTGCGCACGGAGGCGGCGACTCTTACCTCACAGAGGTAGCCCAGCCGTCAGCCTCAGCTCCTCGGTCGCGGTCCATGGACCGGAACCCCGGGGAGACGGGCAGGAACCCGCGCCGTGATCGCCGCCTCCTAGCCCAGGCCCCTCCTCCCGCCGCCGCCTCCTCACCCTCCTCCCGCTCGTCCTCTTCCTCCTCCCTCCCTCGCGCCCTCCCGTAGTCCAGAGGTCGCTCCAAGCCGCTGCCGCCGCCGCCGCGCCGCCCAGGGAGGCGGTGAGGAGAGCTCGCTGCGGCTGGAGCCCGGCTGAGGCCTAGCCCGCCGCCGCCGCCGCCACCGCTGCTATTGTCCCTCCCTGGGGCCCGGCGCTCGCCGCTGCTGCCTACGTCGCCGCCGCCGCTGCCGCTGCCCCGCTCCGCGGGGAGGGCCTCGAGAAGATGCCAGATCAAGCCCTGCAGCAGATGCTGGACAGGTACGGGGAGCGGCGGGCCCGGCCGGGCCGGCCCGAGCTTCGGTGTCCGTGGTGTGGCCGGTTTGGGGAGGGGGTGGCGTGGGAGGGGACAGAGAGACGAGAGCGGGGTCTGCGAGAGCCAGAAAGTTGTGTTAGCCCTTCCTTCCCACATGGGGCGTGTGGGCACGGGCGGGTTTGGTCCCCACGATTCCTCGCCCCCCCAGGGTCAGGAGAGACCTGCACCTCAGAGAAGACCCTTAATCCAGACGGCCTAAAATGGGGGGCTGGTTGGAAAATGGAAGCGTTTGGGGGGGGGGACGCTTCGACGGAGTATTGCCGAAGATTTGACTCCTAATTCGATTCAGCAAATGTTTCTTTAGCTCCTGCCCTTTAGCGCTCGGAATAAAAACAACAAAAAACCAAACTGAGACAGCCCCTGCCCTCACGAGCTTACCGCTTTGTACAGAAATTGGCAAATACCAAGTAATTTCAGGAGAGGAAGGAAACAGAAACCCAAAACTCAAAACGAGAAAAACCAAGATCACACAGAAAACTTGAAATTCCCGTGAGTTCTAGAGACCCTGTTTTGTCTCACGTGGAAAGAAGAGCTAGGTGACCTCTGAATTCAGTTCAGCAAACATTTACAAGTACCTCCTATGTACTGTAAGATTGGGTATTTTACATACATATGTTTGTGTATGTGTATATATATATATATTTATATATGTAAACACACATACACACATAAGAAATCCATCATATATATATATATATATATATGTAAAGAAAGGAGAGACAGAGAATGCATCCTTCTCTCAAGAATCTTACATTTCACTAGGGAAAAACAACACGTACACCCATGAGTAAATAGAAGTAATTTGAGGAGGGAGTAAACTACTGGGGGAGGGGATGAGGAAGACTTCATAGAGGCAGTGGCACCTGAGCCTTGCCCGACCTCAAGGGGGTGTGACTCTTCCACTGGTTATTAAGCCTCCAAATTCTAGCAACCTGGGATAATCACTAATGGAAAACCTGGTAGGCTGGTTTCCATTTCCCCAGGATCAAGTTAGCAGTAGTAGATAATATGAAAACAGCCATAAGTCTACCACTCAATGATTGACATTTTCTGTTATCACTTATGATTCTTTGAGGATGGTATAAACCATATTGAAGTCTATTTTTTCCCTGATTATATTTATTCTGTATGTATTCACATGTCTCCTCCACTTAATTCCTGCTTCTTGAGAGTAGGATTTGTTTCATTCTGGGCATCTGTATTCCCAGGGCTCAATACATTTCCTGGAATGTATATAAGCTTACTGATTGTCTGGTAGCTTCTTGCATGAAGTCAAGAACCTTTACAAGGGCCTGGGTCTCACCATAATTCGTTGAGAAACACCTTGTTATCCCTGTCGTCAAGAATCTTATATTATGGTTTAGAGAAGAGACAACTTGTACACAGAAAAGTAAATGCAAAATACAAAAGTAATTTCTGGGGAGAGGGCACTAGGAGCTGAGAGGAGAAGCCTACTGTAGGAGGTGGCTCTGGAATAGGGTACACTTATACTGAGGGATCAGGGATAGAGCAAAGGAGGCTGAGAAAGAATAGCCAGACAAGTAGGAAAACGAGCAAAAAGTGGTGTCATAAAAACCCAAGGAAGACAGAGAATCCAGGACAAGAAAGCAGTAGTTTCAAAGGCTGCCAGGTTCAAATGGGACAAGAGAAAAGGCCATGGATTTAGCAGTTCAGAGAGCAGGGTTTTTTTAACATTAACTGGGAAGGCTTAATCTACTTGACCAATGAAGGGAGCTGGAACTAGAAACTCAGACTTCCTGAGTTCCTGCCCAACAGTCTTTGTTTATCTCCTGGTCCAGTGAATCACCTAGACTAACAGTGGTACTTAGAAGCATATCTCAGATCTCTCCTGAGTCAGCAAATAAGTTACAACCCTTTTGGCATAGTACAAGCTGTACAATAAGATATTAAATTAATTTTACCGCCTTTTGAGGCTATCCTCACTTGTTTATAGCTAATCTTCAGGCATGACCCAAAATAAGGGCTCATCCTTGAATAGGTTCTGTGTATCCCCCACCCATTTCCACTGAAACTCTGCCTGAACAGTAATATGCAACTTAGAAAGCCTGAAGCAATTGGGCATATCAAGTGCAATGGTGTCCAACCCAAATAGAAATGGGGGCCACTAAACTATATATTAGGATCCCTGCAAGTGTATGTTGACTAGAAAGCCACAAATTAACATTATTTATGTTTTCATGAATTTTTATTTATTAAATACTTGCCAATTATATTTTAATTTGGTTCATTCCCCAAATCCTCCTATTTGACACCTGCCCTGGAGGATTTATGGGAGGACTTGGATGAGATTCATCCAAGATGAAAAGTATAGATTTGAATACTCATAAAATAGAAACATTTAAATTTCTAAATGAAAACCATGTACTTGTTTCTCTGGTGGAGTGATCCATGCATGGCAAACAGATCTGTGGCATCCCTTACAAAGGAACCTAGTTCCCCAGCTATCCTGATTGTTCAGAGTCTAGCAGGTCACCTCATTTTCTTCTCATTGTCACTGGGAACGGAGGCAGGTTACATATTTGGCTGTCAGTGACATTTGATCAGAGGGACCAATACCCAATCCTTGTCCAGTGAGGTCTTAATATATTAGGTACGTTCCAACTCACGTGTGACCTAAGGGTCTTTTACTTGTCTCTATGGATAACATTAATTTTAGAAACATTGTGTAGAAAGAGTACTGGTTCTGGAATCAGGATTTGGATGTTTCTGCTCTGCTACTTACTAGCCATGTGAACTTGGGCAAATCAATTAGAATATCTTTGAATTCTCTAATTTCTTTCAAAACTCAGCTCATAAAAACCCAAGGAAGACAGAGAATCCAGGACAAGAAAGCAGTAGTTTCAAAGGCATCCTACAAAATCACTTTCCTCATTTCCCACCCCTCCAAACTTTTACTTTGTATCTATTTTGTATATACTTAGGTGCATGTTGTCTTCCTGTATAGCATACAAGCTCCTTGAGATTTCCTTTTTTTTTTTTTTTAAATCTTTGTACTCCCAGTGTCTGTCTCATTGTAGGCACTTAATAAATGCTTGTTATTTGATTGATCTTAAAAGCTATTGGTAACCAGGGAATACCTCCCTGACTATACTTCCAAATATGTCTCTGCAACCCTGGAAAGTCCTGGACCTCCACTGACCTAACCTGATCTATCTACTTAATGCTGTAGGCACCTAAAGAGAAACAATATTGATACTAGTTTATGTTCATGTTGTGCTTTAAGGTGTGCAAAGTACTTTACATGTATTATTTTATTTGATATCCTTACCTAGAAATAGTGACCTGATGTTCCTGCTTCTAGAGGGATGACCAAGTTTGTGGGCACAAAATAGGATTTTTATGAAGTGTCTTAAGCATTAGTATAAAGTTACTTTATATCCTGGTTTTATCTCTTAACAAAAGGACATGATAGAGAATAGGTAGAAAAAGGAAAAAAATTTGACCTCTGTAACCTTCGTTGCCTTAAGTTTTAGTTGCATCTGTCAAGCAGAGTTTGTTGTCATCCTAAAATCTCAGAAATGTTTCTCTTTCTGTAAGACAGCAGTAGTGTTCTTTTGCTCCTAGGTCACGGTACAAAGTATTATAGATCTGTAATAAAAGCCTATGTCTGTGTTTCATGATTACAACTACCCAATGGGGGGGGTGTGTGGAAACTGCCAAGGAAAACAATTCCATTTCATACAACATTAATGATGTTTTCAGGTGGCATCACTTAATGTTGCAAGCCATTTAAGCTGTAAAAAATAATTTATTACTGAAAGAGAAATTAAGTTGTATTTTTATTTTACTAACTTTAGTGTAGTGACTAGTTATTATATCTGACATATTTTGAATTTTGCTAGTGTAGTGCTTAAAGGCAAAAGACAAGTATATTTTCTTTATTTTTACCCTTTCTATATTGTTCCTGATTACATGTAAAAACAATTTTTTACATTTGTTTTTTAAAATTTTGAATTTCAAATTCTCCCTCTTTCCCTCCCCTCCCCCCTCATTGAGAAGGCAGGCAACTTGATATGGGTTATACATGTATAGTCATGCAAAACATTTCTGTATTAGTCATATTGTGAAAGAAAACACAGACAAAAAACCCCAAGAAAAATAAAGAAAAATTTTTTAAAGTATACTTTGATCTGTATTTAGACTCCATCAGTTCTTTCTATAGAGGTGGATAGCATTTTTCACCATAAGTCCTTCGGAATTGTCTGAGATCATTGTATTGCTGAGAATAGGTAAGCCAGTCACAGTTGATCATCGTTGTGTACAGTCTTCTGGTTCTGCTCACTTCGGTTTGTGTGAGTTCATTTAAGTTTTTCCAGGTTTTTCTGAAGACATCCTGCTCATCATTTCTTATAGCACAATAGTATTCCATCAAAATAGTTTATCACTACATTCAGTCATTCCCAATTGATAGGCATTACCTCAGTTTCCAGTTTTTTGCCACCACAAAAAAAGTTGCTAGAAATATTTTTGTATATAGGTCCTTTTCCCTTTTTTTTTTGGTTGAATTGGTTTTGTTTGTGTAAAAACTTTTAAATTTAAGGTTGATTACCAGAATTATCCATTTTATATCCTGTAATGCTCTCTAATTCTTATTTGATCATAGATTCTTCCATTATTCATAGATCTGATAGGTAAACTATTCCATGCTTCCCTAATTTGCTTATGGTTTCACCATTTATGTCTAAATCATGTAATCTACCCTGCATATCTGCTTCCATTTTATGGGTGAGTTCAACCCGTTCACAATCACAGTTATGATTACTGTGTATTTCCCTGCATCTTACTTCCCACCCCCCTTCCTTTTTATCCTTTCTCTTTCCTTTCATCCTGATCCTTCTCAGAAGTGTTTTGCTTCTGACCACATCCTCCCCCAATCCACTCTCCCTTCTATCAGCCATACCTACCTTTCTCTTATCTTCTTCCCCTCTTACTTCCCTATAGGGTACCCAACTAAGTGTGTATGATATTCTCTCTTTGAGCCAATTCTGATGAGAGCAAGGTTCAAGTGTTGCCTGCTACCCTTCCCATCTTCACTTTTTTGTCAGATAATTTGCCCCATTCTGTCGTTCCCTTCACCCAGTGCATCCCTGACACACACACACACACACACACACACACACACACACACACACACACACACACACACGAGATGATATCATCCCATCATAGTCAATTCATACTTGTGCTCTCTATGTATATTCCTTCCAATTGCCCTAATAATGATAAAGTTCTTAGGAGTTATGAGTATCACCTTTCCATATAGGAATGTAAACAGTTGAATCTTATTGAATCCCTTATGATTTCTCTTTCCTGTTTACTTTTTTTATATTTCTCTTGAGTATTATGTTTGAAAGTCAGATTTTCTATTCAGCTCTTGTCTTTTCTTGGAAGTCCTCTATTTCATTTAATTTCCATTTTTTCTTCTGAAGAATTATGCACAGTTTTATTGAGCAGGTGATTCTTCTTGTAAGCCTTGCTCCTTTGCCCTCCAGAATATCATATTCCAAGTTTTCTGATCCTTGAATGTAGAAGCTGCTAAATCTTCTGTTACTGTGATTGTGGCTCCACAATATTTGAATTATTTCTTTCTGGCTGTTTGCAATATTTTCTCCTTGACCTGAGAGCTCTGGAACTTGGCTATAATATTAATGAGAGTTTTCATTTTGGAATCTCTTTCAGATTGGTGGACTCTTTCAATTTCTATATTGCCCTCTGGTTCTAGGATATCAGGACTGTTTCCTTGATAATTTTTTGAAAGATGATGTCTAGGCTCTTTTTTTGATTGTGGCTTTCAGGTAGTCCAATAATTCTTAAGTTATCTCTCCTGGATCTTTTTTCCAAGGCAAAATTTCACATTTTCTTCTATTTTTTCGTTCTTTTGACTTTGTTTCTTGATGTCTCATAGAGTCAATAGCTTATCTTGTCTAATTGTAATTTTTAAGGAATTATTTTCTTCAGTGAGCTTTTGTGCCTCCTTTTCCCATGTGGACAATTCTACTTTTTAATGAGTTCTTTTCTTCAGTGAATTTTTAAAAATGTCTTTTTCCAATTTGGTCAATTCTGCTTTTTAAGGCATTCTTCTCTTCATTGGATTTTTGTGCCTCTTTTACCATTTATCTTCTGGTTTTTAGGTGTTTTTTTTTTATGCCTCCTTTTACCAAGCTGTTGACAATTTTTTCATGATTTTCTTGCATTACTTTTGTTTCTTTTCCCAATTTTCCCCCCTACGTCTTTTTGATTTCTTAAATCCTTTTTGAAGTCTTCCAGGGCCTGAGACCAATTTGCATTTTTCTTTGGGGTTTTGCATGTAGTTCCTTTCATTTAAATGTCTTCTTCTGAATTTGTGTTTTGCTCTTGCCTATTACTATAGTAACTTTCTATGGTCAGGTTCTTCTTTTGTTGTTTGCTCATTTTTCTAGCTGTTTCTTGAATTTTAACTTTATGTTAAAGTTGGGCTTTGCTCCTGGGGTAGAGGGGTCATTGCCCCAACTTTCAGGTGTTTTTTGGGCTGCTCTTTTCAGAACTAGTTCTGGGGGGTCTGTAAGTTTTCAGTTCTTTCAAGATGGTGTGATCTAAGGAGAGCTGTGGTTACTTTTCTCCTAGCCTATGCTCTGGTCTGTGAATGACCACAAGCACTCTTCTCTATGCTGGGTCTGTGACCCAGAACCACATATGGGCAATTCAAGAGTACTTCTCCCAGTGCCAGCAAAGGGGTGTTCTATAATCTCCTTCTGGCCAGTTGTCCAACACTTTTATCCTCTGTGAGTTAACAGCTCTGGCTGCCTCCAATTCAGTATCCTCTGAAGGCCTGCTGGACTTTACTCTCACCCCGGTGAGACAGGCATTTCCTGATGACCTTCTGAGTTGGCTTGGGGAGGAAAATTCTTTCACCCCATCCTTTTGTTGGTTCTGCTGTTTCAGAATTCATTTTGTGGTATTATTTTAACTTTGTATGAAGGGAATTTGGGAGAACTCGGGCAAGTCCCCACCCTTACACAGCCATCTTGGCTCTACTCCGGTAAGTATATTTTCAAGTATATTTTGTAAGCAAATTCTTTTTTGCTGCTTTTAAGTTCATTATTTTGAATCTTTTGAATTGAATAAAGCATAATCCTAGAAGACATCAATTATATAATCTTAGACAAGTTACTTTACTCAGTTGTGCCAATTTTTAGAAACCTAAATACTCAAGGTTGAGTATCTGAATTTTGGGAATATAAGTCAAATGCCAGGAGACTACTTTCTAGTACAGCAAAAGCTTTTGTCCTTATATTCCAACTATATTGAATGTTCTTGACACTTATTTACCAGGTTAATTGGACCTGTTCTTTTCTTCCTTTGCTTCAAATTTATAAGCCTAATACCTGCATTTATAGCAATTAGTAATTTCCAATCTAAGTGAATAGTCTTTTGTAAACTTTAAAGTTATTGTTGTCATTCCAGAGATAGATTAGGGTGTTGTTACTACCTTAATACTTAAACTGTTTGAGGTTCTCTAATAAAAACTTCCCTCCAAAATTTGCTCATAATAATTAGTCCCTATTTTTACTAGAATGTATCCTTTAAGAAAAGACCTTAGTCCAATTTTATGCTTCCAAGTATATTTTACATTTACTAGGTTTATCCTTTGATTAGTTTTTGAATTCCTTTTCACTAGATCTTTTCCCCTTTGCTTCCATATATGGCTGACATTCTATACCCATAAGAAATAAAGAAAAGGAGGGAAAGACTCATGCACAAAAATATTTATAGCAGCCCTGTTTGATGTTGCAAAGAACCGGAAACTTAAGAGGATGCTTAGTTTCCATCAACTGGAGAATAGCTGAACAAATTATAATGTATAAATATAAAGGAATATTATCGTTCCATAAGAAATGAAGGAGATGGTTTTAGGGAAAATCTAGGAACACTTATATGAATTGATACAGAATAAAGACAGCAGAGCCAAGAAAATTACTTACACAATGATAAACAGCTTTATAAAAAAAAATTGGGAAAGACTTAAGAAATTTGATCAGTGACATGACTAGTCACAAATCAGTAATGAAGCATTCTGTTCACCTCCTGACAGAGAAGTGATGGTCTTATGATGCAGAATGAGTCATGGCTTTTTGGATGTGACCATTGTATGGATTTGTTTTGGTTAATTGTGCATATTTGTTAAAAGAGGGTTATTTCCCCCCACACACTTCCCCCCCCTTTCCCCCCCACATGCTTCCCACCTCCCCCACCCCCCCCACGCCCCCCAATTCAGGTAGGAAGTTGGAGAGGAAAGGATGTTAGCAATAGTGTTGTCAAAAAAAAAAGAGAGAGAGAGGGAAAGAAGGAAAGAAAGAAAGAAAGAAAGAGAGACCATTGCAGCATTTTTAATTGCACAGATTGAAGAGGAAAAAGTTCAGAAGATGACAGTCAAGCTGGACAGCCTTGAAAGTAATATATTTAATTTATTACATATTTTAAAAGAAACATGATTCATAATTTCATATATAGTTCCCATTATCCGCTCTACTTTGTATGTGAAATTGCTTTTTTTAACTCGGTGTTTGTGTGCAAATTAATTTTTTTTTTAAGATTTCAAATGCATTTTATTACATTAATAATGCCACATTGCAGTTGATAACAGACTATCTTTACTTCGTATGTTAATTTTGGCACAATCCAGAATGTTGCCAGCTTTGACGAAAAAGAATTTCTCCTTTACTGGCTTCTCCAATCTTTTGGGGCAACTCTGCCAACAGGGGACAGGTCCTATCTGATTCCAGTTTGTGTGGCTGCATACGCCCGAATGGCGAGACACAAAGTGGCTCCACTTAGCAATATTGGGGTGCCATACTTACCATGAAAATTAGGCAGCCTGTCCTGGTGGTTCTGTCTTTCAACAGTTTGCCAAAACTGCAAACCGAAAAGCATCTCAAGGCCCTCCTGAACAGAGGGAACATCGCCAAAAGAGCAAGAAGAAACCAGAAGGGACTCAGGTTGTCGACAGCACGCCAAGCCCGTTGCTCCATCCTTGCAAAAAGTCAGAAGAGATCGCAAATTAATTTTTTTAAATGCCCAGCAGGAATGTTGAAATAAAGCCAATAAATTTTCTCTATCTTGATAAAACTCTTCACTCATAACACTACTTGACTATCCCAAAATAGATCAAATAAAGAAGAAGGATCCTATGTAAAAAAAAATATTTATAGCAGCTTTTTTTGTTGTAACAAAACTAAAAATAGAGGGGTTAGCCATCAATTAGATGATGCCTAAATTATGGTATATGCATGCTACTAGTAGAATGTTTTTTACCATAGGAAATGACAAAAAGGATAGTTGTAGAGAAACTTGGGAAGACATATGAAGTGATACAGTGAAATGAGCAGAACCAGAAAAATAATTTATACAGTAATAGCATTGTAAAGAAAAACAACTTTAAAAGACTTAGGAATTTTGAATGATTAACCACAATTCCAGAGAATAAATGATGACACTTACTATCCACTTTCTGTCAGAGATTTAATGGACTCAAGGTGCAGGATGAGATAGACATTTCTGGATGTGACTAATGTGTGAGCTTGCTTTGCTCATTTATTTATTTATTTATTTGCTTGCTTGTTCATTTATCTATCTATCTATTTATTTATTTATTTTGCTGCAAGAATTTTATTTTTCTTTTTTCTTTGGGAAGGGAGGAGTTAGCAATTCCAAAAAAGGAAGATTGCAAAGGAAGAAAAGAATATATAAAGCTTTTAAAAAAAATTCCCAGAAGAGAACAAAAGGAAGTTTAGAAGGAAGTACAGACAAGCAAGTCATACTTTTTTTTAAAGCTGTATGTAATAGTTTTGCATATAATCCTCTTTTTCTCTTCTACTTTGATATGGACATGTTCCCCTTTTTTGGTACTGGTTTAAGAATTTTTAAAAATTTATGTAAATGAGAAAAAAGAAACCTTCACCTCTATCTTCTCAACTACTGTCTTGTTTGTATTCCTTAATTGTCAAATATATAGAATGAGTGATCTATGTATGCTGCTTCTCTTATCCTCTTTAATCCACATAGTCTTACTATCAAATATTATACCTGAAGGTTGCTGGGAACTTAGATTAAGCCCTATAACCTCAAACTCAAGCCTGTCCAAAACAACTCATTCTCCAACTCATTCTTCTCCATTTTCCCCATTTTTGTAAATGTTATCACCATTCTATAAGTGTCGTAGGCTTGAAATCTTTGAATAATTTTATTCTTTTCTTATCTTTGTACATTCTTTTTTTCATTGCAATCACTGAACTAAATCAAGTTTTTCCTTAGCCAGTTAATCATGAAGACTTTCCATTTTACTAACTCTCTTTGAGTTACCTTCTGGTGCTGTCTAATTTGCTGCTGCTTTAACTTAGAATGAGTGGATAACTTGGAGATCAAGTAGATAGGAAAGATGGGAGAAGAGAGTTATGGTTAGTCAAGAAATAATTGGTGAGTGAATGGCAAGGGGGGAGGGAATGGAACAGGAATTGAATGGTGGGCAGTGGGACAGAAAACAGAAAGAAATATAAGTGATCCTCAAACATTGAGGTGGTAGAGCGTCATTTCCCAGAACTGATGACTGAATCCAAGGCAGTAAACATTGAAATGGAAAATTTTAAACTATAATAAAAACTTTAATGATTTGTTTTAAAGGAGGAAGATGTTACAACAAATTTACAATATGTATTGTCAGTGAGAAAAGTTTTAATTCCACTTCTTTATTTCATCTGTGTCAGCATCTTTAGGTTATCTGAGAAATAACCCAGTTAAGTAGCAAAATGAAGGTCATGTTTTGTTCCATGTGAAAAAAAATAGAAAGTTGTCATAAACAAGTACACACACATAATACAAATAGTTTTATTTAGGTGTTTAAGCTAAAGCTCCAGTTAGTTGGAGGTAAAGCTGATGATAGAAACTATATTGTCTTTCTGGGGCTAATGAAATTAAATGTGTCAGGGAGGGTCCTAGGACTTCCCTGGTATCCAGATCCTTAGCCTTTGCAAAATTCCACTGACATTATAATATACTTTAATTTAAATTAGAAATGGTCAAAAGCTTTTATGTATTTCCAAACAAGAAAATCTGTGAATTCTCACTGGAATACAACTGTGTAGTAATCCTTAAAAGAGCTGTATTCTTGGAGTCAGAAGCCCTGGGTCCAAAACCCAGTTCTGCCACTGTGTTGACAAGCATTCATTAAGTGCCTACTGTGATGAAGGCCTGGGTCAGGGTGGTGTCAGTGTCAAAGGAGAGAAAGGGACATACACAAGAGAGATTGTGGAGGTAGAATCAATAGGACTTGCCAACAGATTGACTATGGAGGGGTGAAAGAGTGAGGAGTTAAGGATTACATTTAGGTTGTAAGCCTGGGTGACTGGGAATTTGGTAGTGAGGAGACAGTATGTATATACAGATTAAATACAAAATAAATGGAAGGTGATTTGGAGAGGAAAGCACCATGACTATAAGATTGCTTAATCAACAGGTATTTATTAAGTGCCTGCTGTGTACCAGGTGTTATATATTAAATTGTTGGGGATACAAAGACAAAAATGAAACATTCTCTGCTTATGAGGAGCTTGCTTTCAATCAGAAAAGACAAATATGTGCAGAATAAATACAAATTAAGTGCAAGGTAATTTAGGAAAGAGGATATTAGAATCACAGATTTACATGAGGGAGACCTCAGAAGCCATCTAAGCCAACCCCTTCATTTTACAGATGAGCAAGTAAATGCCCAGAGATGTTAAGTGACTTTGTCATACAAGTTGTGGTTCGGTCCTTTCAGTCATGCCTGACTCTTTGTGACCCTGTATGGGGCTTTCTTGGCAAAGATACTGGAGTGGTTTGGCATTTCCTTCTTCAACTCATTTTACAGATAAGGAAGCCGAGGCAAACCGGGTTACTTCCTGATTTCAAGCCCAGTGCTCTATTGCATCACCTATCTACCTATTGTCACACCAGTAGAAATAACAAGGCAGAATTTGAATCCAGGTTCTCTGGTACCAAAACCAGTATGCTTTCCAATTGTAACTAGCAGCCTCTCATCATACATTAAGGATCAGAGGAAGGAGAGATGAATAGTGTTGATTGATTGGTTCAGTCCCCTCCAAGGAAGAGTATTAAAACAAGTATTTGTCATACAGATCACTATTGTTAAAAGGACTGCTATCTTCCCTAGCCATGTGCCCAAGACTTAACAGAGAAGCCCCCCCAGTACTTCTCAAACTGATTGCTTACCCACTGCAGGTACAATAATATTGCTAGTAGAAACTTAGAAACCATTGCTAAAGATTACTAAGTGTTAGGCAAGAACTGAATACCTTAGGTGGTATTCTCATTACTTTTACCCTTGAAGATAAGGGATTCAGAAGAGACAGTTGAGAAATTGAATGAATGTTTAAGAAAATGATGTCTAAGAAAGTAGTTTGGATCTCTGAACTGTGTTTTCAAATATAGGAATGATAGGTTTCTGTAGCTAGAAGGAGTGTACCTAATAAATAAATGCTATTAATATATTTACTTGGAGTCTTGCAAGTATAATCAAGAGGACTTCAAAAAGAAAGGGGAAAAGAAGGTGTGTGTATATATATATATATATATGTGTGTATATATATAATACACATATATATATATATATAAGTTACCTGTATCTATAATAAAGTTACAGTGTATTGAGAAGAAAGCAGAAGAGACATTTAAAAATTCACATAAGACAGAATCCAAGAAAAGTCAATAAAATTCGTGGCCTTAGATGTTTATACATAGATACACAAAACATAGGTAAAAAAACAAAATGAACTAGAAATCCTAGCATAAGGAGGCAAATTTGAGCTTCTGGTATCAAGTAAAATAATACCGGTGACTCAAATGTGGATATGAAAGGATATGCTTTACTCAAAAGAAACGGATAGGTAAAAGACTAGGTCATGAGAAAAGTAGCACTGTGTATTTTGTGAAGAACTTGAGAAACCAGAGAGGGGGAAGGTCAGTGTAGACAGAGTATCTGTCATAATATTTATCATATCATAAATTTAGACCTGGAGTATTGTTGATTATACTACAGGCCACGTGCACAGAAAGAAGCAATAGAATGAGGAATTAGCATAGATCACAAGCTCAGCACAATGGCAAGTTAACAATGACTTATTAAGCATTTGGTATATGCCAAATACTGAGCTAACCACTGTGAATAAAAATACAGGTAGGAAGACTGTACCTGCCCTCAAGGAGCTTACATTTCTAATGGAGAAATTATTACATAGAAATGGACTTGAAAAACATCAGGGGAGGTGGTGGGGAGGTGTCTATGCAACGACTACGTGGTGAAGTCCGGAGAATGAAGAATTCCAGGGGAATTCATCAGTGAGAGAAGGGATGGAGAGAAGAGGCAACTGAAGAGAATGATCCAGAGAATGAATGCATAGGCATGATAAAGCAGCGATAAGAAACTTGAATTGTCTGGAAACTTACTGGAGCATGCTCTCTGCTAGAAGCAAAACATCTAATAATTTCTTGACGGGTCTTAATATAATTTCATTATTCAAAAGGTAGACAAAACAAAAACAGGGAAATTCCATTCCAAATCTTGTTATCATCAAAAAGGAAAAACTGGTTCCTGCGGTGAATGTGATAATAAAGGACCTTGGGAGAAAGTGATCTCTCTATCTTAGATTTGTGATAGACAATAGAAGGTCAAACGGTCTGACATAAATTTAAAAAACAACAACGTTGTGTATAATTCAAAAAGTAGCAGGCGCTTCCTGTTTTATGAAGATGTTCCACTAAGTCCTAGAGATTCAAGGACCCTACCCTCAAGGAGTTTAGGTTCTAATAGAATAGGGAATTAAGGGCAGGTAATATACTATGGGTGAGGGTTGAGATGGGGGAGGGGTGTTGCATACAAAAGCTTAAGAATAGAGTCTGGAATGGCAAATGAATGAGCTGAAACTAGTAAAGCCCAGAATGGGTTGAAACTGATAAATAAAGCTAAGGAAAATAAAAAGGGGTGTCTTGGGAGCTTGGTTTTCTTTTGGAAGGGTAGATATATTAGAAAAAAGAAAATCAGAGAAGAGATAGGAACAACTACTTGAATGGGATGATGGTAGACAATAAAGAGAATGCAAAACTGCTCAACTTACTTGAGGAAGATGATCTTTGAATTATAAAGGATAAAAATTAAGTTATTAACAGGGGTTCATAGCCAACCATAATAAGAGATGTAGTAGTGAAAGAATGTAGCTGCCCTTGGGTGAGGTCTAATCGCCTATTTCAGATGAACTAGATGCCAGAATATGGAAGAACTGGAAGATGTGACTGCTGAACCATTATCTTTACTCTTTGAAAAATGATAGAATAACAGAGATGTGCCCCAGTACTGGATAAGAACAGATGTTCAGGGGCAGCTAGGTGGCACAGTGGATAGAGCACTGGCCCTGGATTCAGGAGGACCTGAGTTCAAATCCGGCCTCAGACATATAATACTTACCAGCTGTGTGACCCTGGGCAAGTCACTTAACCCCCATTGCCCGACCAAAAAGAAACCAAAAAAAGAGCAGATGTTCAGATTTTCAGAAAAGGGAAGGGAAGAGTCTATAACCCTATAAATAAATGATTTTGACTTCATTTCTGGACAAAATTCCAGAACATGTTTTTAAAGGGATGGTTAGTGAATATCTAAAAAGGAAGTTAGAGGAAATCCTCTATCTCTGTGGTCTTCTCACCATGGAAGTTCTGCAGCCTCCTCCTCTGACTGATAAATTCCTTCTAGAACATCGACTTCGGAGGAGGTGCCCAAACCGTGCTCACTCCTTTACTCCACTCCAGGCTCAGTTTCTCACTCTTCAGACTTGCCTGTATGAGTACTTTCTCTCCCCTCTCTCCTCCCCACTTTCCTTTTCAGGTCCATTTATGTGGTGCCTCTGGAATGTAAGCTCCTTGTGTGTAGGGGCTGTCTTTTTGTTAATATTTGTATTTATAGTGCTTTATGGTTTATATTTCTAGTGCTCTCAATGAATGGGTCGTGCCAGAATTGACAGGTTTACTGGATTGGTAGATCAGGAAAAGGTGTTGCCAGAATAATCTTAATTTCTTTTTTGGCAGATTTACTTGATTAGTAGTATGTCAGGAAAAACTGTAGTATATGTAGCAAAGCAAAGCACAGTGGCTCATGCTGATCTTTTAGAAAAGATGAGAGGGTAACAAGTTAGTGATTTGTAATTAGTTGAATGACTGTACTGAAAGTTAATGATTCTTCACTTCTTTTCGGTGTGAAACACTGTTGTTCATTCTCTTCTCTCTGGGTCTTTGTACCTTGCTATGTACCAGACAGTATGCTAGGCACTGGAAATACAGATACAAAAGTGAAATAGTCTCTGCTCTCAAAAGCTTATATTCTTCTTGGGGGACATACCACATTCACAGATAAGTAAATACAAGGCAGATACAAATTAAATCTGAAGTAATGAAGTGGGGACAGAGGGGAGAATAGTGGTTCACTAGCAACTGAAGAAATCCTAAAAAGCTTCTTGAAGGAAGTAGCTCTTGAACTTAGCCTTCTGAAAGGCTAAGGGCTTCTAGAAAGTATAGATGAGAAAAGAGAACATTCCAGTAAATATGAAATTAAGGTAGAGAGATACAGGGTGCTGAGTTAATAGATGACCATCAAGGTGTCAGAGCAAAGATGGTTGAATTTTCAGTGAAAGGAAGATTTTTTTTGTTTTTAAATTCCTCTATTAATCTGCCCCCCCCACCTGTTTGCACTTCATTACTAATGACTTTTACTCCAAAAATCTAAATTCATGAATTTTAACATTTTTGGTATTCATTGTAGTCCAACCATTAAAAACAAGATTGTCTAGTATTCAACAAATATTTGTTTAGTTGAGTACTCATGTGCAGAGAACACTGTGAGGCATAGCTAAAACCCTAAAGATCTTACCAATTACAACTTTGGTAAATAAAATGACCAGGTCATCATTCATTTTTCTCACATAGATAAGTTGCAGAATTAATCTGAAGAAGAAAAACACCAAAGTTAAAAATGAACCCTGAGTTTTGATGAATACAAATTGAGATTATATCTTAATATACCTGAAAAAAATCTATCCAAAGGTCATACCTCCAATTTGTTTACAAAGGAGGGAGAGGAAGAATTTGATAGATCCTGTGGGGACAAAAGATTGTAGCATTAAGCAGGAGGGGCATTAATCAGATACTTCCCTTTCTGGGCATATATAAGAAGAAATGGTTTAGCTAGAGGTAGTGAGATTATGCAGTGGATAAAGAGCTGGGCCTGGAGTCAGAAAGACCTGAAGTTAAAGTCCAACCTCAAATACTTAATGCTTTGTGACTCTGGGCAAGTCACAACTTTTTTGTGCCTCAGTTTCTTCATCTGTAAAATGGGAATAATAATAGCATCTACCTCACAGAGTTGTCATGAGGATCAGATAATTGCAAAGTGCTTAGCCCAGTACCTGGCACATAGTAGGTGCTACATATATGCTAGTTATAGCCATAATAATAACTATTATTATTTTCTTTTTAATGAGGGAGAAGATTTGGAGGGGAAAGGGACTAGGAATAGTGTCGCCAGAAAAAGAAAAAAAAATTATTGAGAAATTTTTTGGGGAAAAAAGAACCAAAGAGAACAGAACAGAAGTTAAGAAGAATGTAGAGACAAGTCAGCTTAAAAAGCTCAAATAATAATAAAATGTTAATAGGTTACTGGTTTTTTCTAAGCTCATATTTCAGCCAATTTATTTACTTCCTTATCAAGATACTATTTTTTGCTCCATTTATTTCAGGTCTGCTGGTCTATTTACTCATTGAAGTAGAACTTAGTAATATGTAATCAACTAGAAATATACCTTTAAGATATTGTGATATAATATAAGGAATCTTCAAAACAATCACGTCAAGATTAAAAGATTTCTATTAAATGAAATATTTATAGATAACCATGCTTTTTTTTTATGAACACTTTTTCAGTTGTGTAATTTTTTTTTTCATCAATGCACCAGACAGGGGAGTTATAAGACCTGGATTCCAGTCCCAATTATGTCACTGTATGACTTTGGGCAGGTCCCTTAACCTTATTAGACCTTACTTTCCTTATCTATAAAGGAATGGAATTGGAGATGATGATTTCCTTAGGTCCCTTCCAGCATAGAAATTCTTTAATTTCTTTGTGAAGTGTGTTCATCATAAGCATAAGCCTCTTCTATAGTTAAATCTTTTGACTACCTCATGTTAAGTGGCATTAATTCCAGTGCTAATAAGTTTTCCCCCTCACAATTACCTGCCTCCAAGTCATTGCTATTACATGGTTTGCGATATGGTTGGACGTTTTCTTAACTTTTTGTCATGCCATTTTCTGATTGGATTTTTTACATCAACAAAGCCACCCCAGACTGTAAGATCTCCTAAAGAAGAAAAGACATACTAAGTAGAAATTGGCTTAAATTATATACCTTTTGCTTTTTCCTTTCCTTCTCTAATAATCTTAACCAAGTAAGGAATTGGTTACAAAGTTATTAATAGAAGATGAGAGGCAAGGACAAACCTTAAAAACATGATAACTAACACAGTAATTGAGAATTTATCATATCTCCAGCATCATTGTAAATGAGCCATTTTCTCTAAGGATTCACTTGATACCTCACTGTATTTTGTAGACAGCTTGTATAAGTAGCTCAAACCTAAAGTACTTCAAGATCTGGGTATTCTATAAATAATAAAACAAAGTGAAAAGACTAAAAAAATAGAAGAAAATGTGAAGTATCTCATAGCAAAAACAATTGTCCTGAAAAACAGATCAAGGAGAGATATTAAGAGGCTAAATAAAATATTTCAAGAAATAATAAAAATTGTCCAAATCTCTTAGAACCATAAGGCAAAGTAAAAATAAAAATAATCCGTGGGTCACCTCCTGAAAGAAACCCCAAAATAAAAACTGCCAAGAGCCATAGCCAAAATCCAGAGGTTCCAGGTCAAAGAAAAAAGTGCTGCAAGCAGCCAGAAAGAATTCAACTAATGAGGAGCCACAGTTAGGATCACAGGGGAGAGCTTCTACCACCATAAAGGAGTAGAGATCTTGTAATACAATATTCCAAAAGGCAAAGGAGATAGGCTTGCAACTAAGAATAACCTAGCAAAACTGAATATGATCCTGTAGGGAAAAAAATAATCCTTTAATAAAATAGGAGGCTTGTAAGTATTCCTGATGAAAACATAGTTGCATGGTTGCAACTATGTTTTCATAGAATCTTTGACACACAAACACAGGAGTTGGGAGAAACATAAAAAGAAGCTCTTTTTGCAGTGGCAAAGAATTGGCAACTGTGGAGAGATGCCCATCAGTTGAGGAATCTGAACACTTTGTGATGTATAAATGTAATGCAATACTATTGTGTTAAACAAATGATTAGAAAGACTTGTGTGAAATGATACAGAGTGAAGTGTAGAACCAGGAAAACAGTTTATATACAATGACAACAGTATTATAAAGAGAAAGAAAGAACTTTGAAAGACTTAGAAACTCTGATCAGCATACGACTAACCATGATTCCAGAGGACTAATGATAAAACATGTTATACCCACTTCTTTAGAGGTGAAAGACTCAGAGTGCACAATGAGATGGTGTTAATGGGGTTTTTGTTTGGTTTGATTTGGGGGTTTTTGGAGATGGCCAATGTGGACATTTGTTTTGTAACAGGTTTCTATTTTCTTTCCTTCTCAGTTTGAGAGTGAGAAGACAAATTTTTGCTGATTAAAAAAATGAAATTTAATTTAAAAACTTAAAGGATAAGTGCTGGGGGAAGGGTGCTGAAAGTTTTCACTGTCAAAAAAAATGAAAAATGATCACACAGCCTGGTATAATGGAATGAATGCTTGACATGAAATTAGTAAACTTAGGTTCAGATTTCAACTATACCTTTAGCTATGACCCTATCGATAAGTCATTTAACCTCTCTGAACCCCCTCAGGTGTCGTCATTTGTAAAATGGGAATAATACTTAAAATCACAGGGTTTTTGTGAAGAATTTTGTGTACCATAAAGCTTCTATTTAAATGTAAGGTGCATAAAGGTAATAATTGTTGCTATTATTCTTTTGTTTATATGTTATCTTTGTCTCCAATTAAATCATAAACTTCTTAAGAGCAAGCACTGTGTTGTTAAGGTATTTTTTTTTTAATCTTTGTAACCACCCAGTGCCTACCATAGGGCCTTTTGCATAGTAAATGCATATTAAATGTTTGAGTTGAATTGGTTCTCTAAGGCAACAAAAATTTTGTTTCATTATGTTGTTTATTCATCATTTATTAAGTCCATATTCATCATATTGTATATACCTGTTAAATTTTTTTCCAGGATAAAGAATCTTTAGTGTTTTGTTACCATTCTTGCTAATGTTCTAATGTATAGGGTTTTATTTTATTTTAATTTCTAGAAGTTGCTGGGTATGTTTTGCTACTGATGAAGATGATCGAACAGCTGAATGGGTGAGACCATGCAGGTGCAGAGGATCTACGAAATGGGTTCACCAAGCTTGTCTACAACGCTGGGTAGATGAAAAACAAAGAGGAAATAGTACGGCACGAGTGGCATGTCCTCAGTGCAATGCAGAATACTTAATAGTATTTCCAAAGTTGGGTAAGAGAAATTCTATCAAATTTGAACATAATATATTTAAGTCTTTTCATATGCATGAATCCCAGGGAGCCATTTTAAATAGAGTCTATGACTTAGCTTAAATGTTTTCCTATAGCTACTTTGTACAGCATTCTTACTTGAGAATCATAAACATTTTTTGTGCCTGTGATTCATAGCATAATATGAACATATACTCAAAATACGCATTGTAAGCCTTTGAACTAATTACTTGAGAGGGGAAAAAGGAATTTAGCTGTTTTATCATAATTAAGTAAAAGAGCTAAAATACGTTGACTTAAGTAATCCCTCTGTCTCTAATGATATATGGTTGGGGGAAGAGAGCAATAATGTTCCCTTTTCTTTCCTCACCCTCATTTTAATATTCTACTGCTTATTTTTATGTCCTCTCAGTCTATTAATTGTTTCACATTTGAAGGATTGAGATTAGTAAGACTAAAGTTGAATTTTTAAAAGTTTTTAGAAAAATTAATACTCAAACTCTCCCACCAGATTCTTATCTTGCAGTTTTTCTTTCTTAAAAACTATTTCTTTTCTGGGAATTAGAACTACAAGATATGGCTGAAACAGCTTCAAGAAACAGGACTGGACATGCTGTCATGAGGTTATTAGAATTGAAAGAATTTGGAAAAATCTAGACTCTGGGAAAGCCAGAACAAAAGAAGAAAAATTAAAATAATGATAGATCTTACATATATGCTAGGTGTTACATGGAATTAAATCAAATGCATGTTTCTCACTCTCAACTTATTCTAAAAATGAGACAATGCAAATGCAGACAGATGTAGTTAAAAATATTTTTCAGATGTAAAAATACACCCCAAGTGAGCCACATACAGAATGCTTCCATATTTAGCTATTTTTATTTCTTTTTATCATAGAGTAGGGAGAAGTAAGAAAAAAGTTATGCCTAGAAGAGGTACGAGAGAGGAAGTGAAGAAGCCAAAGATAACCTGTCAGATACCAGGCAACAAGTGGAAAAAGAAGTATGTTACTCTATTCCACATAGTCCTGGTCTTAATCAGCTCTGCTGGCTACTCTGTCTCTTATTTATTCTTGGGGGATTAGTGGGTGTTTTTAGTTATTGAGCGCTTGTGAAGAGTTCAGGTTAAAAAAACATAGAGGACGTCTACGCAGCCTTCATTCTTGCTACTTTGGGGATAGCCTTTCTTCATTCCAGTTCCAATGAGTTCTAAGTCTACATTTAGCTAATTTAAAGGTAAATGTTTCAGGTAATCAGTAGCAAATATGGTGATTTCTTTATGGATCTTTTATAAGGCAAGTTCTACGTCTTGCTGTGTAATTCCAGATCCTGTCATAACATTAATCAACTCTGCCATAAGAATTTAGAACAGTTTCTCAAACTGAAAGTTGTAATCCCTCAGGAATCACAAAGGCTAATTTATATACATTGCTCTTCCTTTAAGCATAAACTGGACTTCAGTGTACCTTCTTTGGCCTGACTTTCTCACTTGGCAAGTTATATGCATCTTGCTTTCTGTTCCCTTCCACCTTTCTTTCAAGTGGCCATTATATCTCTTGAGACTCTTCTAATTGCCTTTGCCTTTCCTTCTTTTTTCCTCCTTCTTCCCTTCTTAACTACATGTAATTATTCTGGATTGACCCCTTCCTTCCAACATGTTGCTCCAGATAACTAGCTATCTTGACTATTTTGCTGGAGGAGGGTTACTCAGTGATTTAAAGTTTGAGAACTGATATTTCAGAGTAAAATTAAAATCATTGTGAGAGTTGGGAGGTGAAGAATTTAACTGCCCTCATAAGTTTGCATCTTGACTTTCTTAAACTATAAGATGCAATGAAAATTTTCCCTGGTCTCAGATCTAAGTATTTGAAATACTTTTGAAGGCTGACAGAAAACATATGCGCTCATGCACTTTCAGATATTCACTTGTGCTCAATAAATTACTGGATTGTGCTTGTGTTGGTTGATATTAATGAAAAAGCTGTAATTGAGGACTTCTTTATTAAGGGGTAGGATTGGTTAACATCCAGATTATCTTTTCTGTTACCCTCTTGATATTTGTTCTGTTATCCTCTTGATACATCAGAAAGCACCTGAAGAAGACAACAAAATGAATAAACCATTGTGCATTATTTATAATTCACCTTTTGTCATCAACCATGACATAAGCACACAAAAGCATACATAATTGTGTTTAGTGTACATATATCTACATAGATTTACAATTAATTTTCAGATTAAATTTTTAAAAAAGTTATTCTAACCACATGTTATTTCTCCCCTCCATACAGACACACTTTATTCTTTTTCATATAAGCAAGATCATTTACCTAAATTTCCCTTATTTGAAGTGCATAGCAAAGAAAGGCCTAATTCACAAAGCCAGGAAAAGAATAATTGGATATGTTAAGGGCTACTTAAAACTTTCTAAGCCAAGAATTGAGGAACACTGGGCTACCTGAGAAACTCTAATGTATATTTGTTACCAACAGGAAGTTATATTTTTAAATGAGAAGTTTTAAATCAACCACAGTATTTTCTATTGCTTTAAATTTCTAAAGGTATTTTTTTGTTGAGTTTGAGGTCAAAGTTGTTATTTGTATCCCATATACAATGATTAGCATACTTTATTAAAATACATAAAAGAGAGAAATATCTTTTTTCAAAAACCAGCATACTATGTCAAAATGTATGCATTTTGCTTTGTTTGCATTAAACCTAAGCCTCTAATTAACCCCCCACCTTAATTCCCCCTTAAGTTCCTTAGTGAGGACTCTACATTATAATGATGCTTTACCCCAGAACTGATGTTTCAGTCTTGCAAAATATAAATATTTTACTAAATCTTATTAACAGTTAAATATTTTTAGCTATTCGTAGAAAAGACAATACACATTTCTTCCAATATAATTGTAAAGACACATTACCAATAACTAACTGGGATTGGCCATTACATTTGTGATCTGCTGCATTGATAATCCATTACCTTGTTATTATGGGAGTTTTCCATGGATCTGAGCATACAGGCCAATGTAAACATACTCTCACCCCTCTCCTGATGCCTAGTCTGAATTGTTAGATTATCTCTGTGTAGTTGATACTGTTGTAAGTATCAAATGATATGAGAACTAGTCACCTTATTTCCCAAGTTCTACTGTAGTGTTTCTCATTGTCATTATATTTATTTTTGTGTTTTGATGAGAATTTACAAGGATAATAATCAAGGCTATCGTAATGGCCTAACCAAAAAATTAAATCTAGAGGCATTTACTAAGTATTTGCATGTGTTAAGAGCTGGGATGGGGGAAGGGCAAAAACTTTAGATAATATACCACTGTACTTACCCTTATGAGATGGATAGTCTAGTGGGAAAGAGGTAGACTATTACATATATATGTACAAATAACTAATATATAATTGAATTTAAAAAAACATAAATGGTTCTGCTTAAGGTCTAGAGGAGGAAATTATTAATTGAAAGGACCAGAGAAGGCTACATGGAGGAAATACCATTTGAATAGGTCAGAATTCAGTGTGTAGAAAGAAGGGAAGAGAACACCTTACAAGTGAGGAATAGTGTGAAGAAAGGCATGGATGATGTGGGAGTGTAGGGAAGGGGAAGTACAAGTAAGAGATGAGACTGGAAAGGTTAACTGGTGCCAGATTTTAGAAGGCCTTAAATTCCAAACCAAGATGTTTCCGTTTTGCCTGGTGGGAAAAAGGGAGCTACTGGATGGTTTTGAGCAGATAGGTACATGAAACCATTGTCTGGATAGCAGTGTGATTGATGGATCTATTTTTTCTATTGCAGTTGTAGCTAGGAATGAAGGATTGTGCAATAGTGGTAGCAGAGATCTCCAAGTATAGATGACCAGTAGGCAACTGAAAATGTGGATTTGGAATTCAGGAGCGAAGTCAGATCTGGAAAGGGCGATTTGTGAGTCATCTTTGTAGAGAAGGTGGTTGAAGCTGCAGGAAGGTGCTTAGAGATGTTAAGGTAGGCAGCTCGTACCAGAAAAGTCCCCATTCAGTTTTTTGTGGCAGATGTTTAAACTTAATAATTTACTATGCTGTGATTTTGTTCCAAATACTTATTATAATGTTTACAGATATAGAAGGGAAGGAATTATAGATAATCACTGAGTTGGTTTTGTACTCAGACCAAGGGAACAGATCCTGGATGCTGAAGAGGAAAGAAGTAGAATTTTGACAGCTGATTTGAAAATAGACAGTAAAGGGAAGTTGGCAGAACCAAGAGAACAATTTATACTATAACATCTATATTATAAAAATGACCAATTTAAAGGATTTCCATAAACTGATAAAGGATGAAATGAGCAGAACCAGGAAAATAGTTTATACAATAAATACTCTAATCGACATAATGACCATCCATAATTCCAGAAGATCACTGATGAAACATGTTACCCATTTCCTGACAGAGAAATGATGTTTTCAAGATACAGAATGAGACTTTATTTGTAACAAAGAATTTTTTTTTAATGGATTGGGGAATTGGAGGGGAGATAATAGATTTATAATTTTAAAAAAATACATATTTTTTAAAGAAAATGGACAGTAGAGTAATTGCAGGAAAGTGCAGTGGAAAGGGTGCTAGATTGGAATCAGAGGACATTGATTCAAATTCTGGCTTTGTCATCTGTGTGTCCTTGGGCAAATTATTTAGCCTCCTTGGGCCTCAGTTTCCTTATGTGAAATGAGGAGGTTTTACTAGCTGACCTCTGAGGTCTTTTACCTGTCGCTAAATCTGTGATCTTATGATTCTCCACATGAATATAGAAGGCAGAGATCAAATGGTAGGACTAAAAGTAGCAGATCACATGATAGTAAAGAGACAAAATGGCATTTGGACACCAGCTGAATTACATGGATATTTAGGAGACATTGCCTAGATAACTACTTAAAACTAATGACAAGAAGAGCATACCTCATGGGAGAATTAAATACCTGTTTTGTAAACTGTAAGCCTTGTATGAATGAGTAGTTATTACCATCACCATTGTTAATTTTTATGCACTAGTTTTCACAGGTCCTTGATATATTGATGTAATGACACAAGCTTTAAGAAATTGGCTAGCAAGAGTGATAACATAGAACAATTAGAACAGATTAACTGGGATAAATTAGGAGAGTTGTAGGACCTGTGTTTGAACCAGGAACAAAAATTGCAGTGGAGAGAATAAAATTTCTGAGTCTGAGAGCCAAGAAGAGGAAGCATCTTCAAGGTCAGTTTTGGAGATGTGGAATAACCTTTTGTGGCCTAGATAAGAAATTTCATTTCTATACTAGGAGCCTGCTTAGACCCCACGGGAACATAGAGGTGGTTGCAGAGCAGATGTGGTATGATCTGAAACCAAATCGGGGAAAGCCATTGTTCATAGAGAATAGGAATTGACCAATTAGCATGAAGGGGAACCTCCCAACCTTGAAAGTTGTTTCCATCTTGAACAGCAGGAATCCACTACCACAGTGGTCAGATTCAGACATAGTCACAATCTTGTTTTGTTGTAATTAAAACTGTGATGCTTTTTTAAAAAAATGAGTTTTTTCTAAATCTGTTTTTCCTTTAGCACCTTATAAGAAAGGCCTGTAAGGTCCCTGTTGATTTCATATGTATTGTTAGGGGAAAGAGGGGAACATAGGAGAGTCACCACAGTGAGGCCAGAAAGTAGAAATCTGGAAAAAAATCGGTGTCTGTATGTAAAAGAAGAGGGGTTTGCATTTCTTCTACTTTCCAGTCCTAGGGTGTCCAGAGTTAACAGAAGGAGGAGAAGTTGTTGGCTGGGAGCCCAAATCAAATGGTTAGAACAAGAAAAGGGAGCAAATAGGAGTATATAGTGAATCATGTTTACCCCTTCCCTTACCCAGGGCTTTATCGTGTGTTAGTCATGGGCAACATTGACAACATTGAAATGAGAACTGTGGATATTTGTCTAGTTTCTCAGACATGAATATGGCTGAGTTGTGTCATCACCTAAACAACTCAATTCAAACAGTAAACATTTTTTAAGTGCCAGCTGTGTGCCAGTCACTGTACTGAGCACTGGGGATACAAAAAGAGACAAAAGAAAATCCCTGCCTTCAAGGAGCTCACATCTAGTAGGGGAGAGACAAGAAGCAAACAGATATATACAAATAAGATAAACAGGAAATAATTAAAAGATGGAAGGCTCTAGAATTAAGGATTAGAAAAAGCTTCCTTTAGAGGATGGGATTTTAGCTGGCTCTTGAAGGTAGGTAGGAGAGGGAGTTGAGCAGGGGGAGCTTTCCAGGCATGGGGGCAGCCAGAGAAAATGCCCAGAGCTGAGAGATGGAATGTCTTGTTCAAGGAACAGCCAGAAGGTATAGATGACAAGCTGCATTTGGATAAAGAGTAGTTATGGATAATATGATAGTTATTGAGATAAGATAATGTTTAGGTAGTCCTTTGAAATCCCCTCCAGAAAGTAGAGATGTCCTTGGGTGTGGTTCAAGGTTTAGAATGAAAAGGTACATAGGTGAACCTCCTTCTGGAAGCAGTTATATATAACTGATTAAATGGGGTACCTTGGTTGACTCATTTCATTATTATCCCCCTTTGTAGCAGGGAAGGCAGCAGTTGTTGGAAATGGGAACTGGACCTAACAATAAAATGTAGCTACCTTGTGACCACTTGATTTGTTCATAGGAGCACAGTCTCTGCTAGGGCTATTAATAGTCTATCCCATCTGTGCTTTTCCTCCTCCAGAGTTTGAGTCCCTTTATTGATGGTTTGGGGTAGTATTAATTTTTAAAAGGAAGAGAATTAAAGTAATACCTTAATTGAACAAGGCCAAATTTGTTAACAGAGTCCCTCGGTTTTACTTTTTTATGACATACTGAAATGCCAACTGCAAATATATTCACTTTTTTAAACCAGTCTCACCACACTTTTTTTTTAAAGGCAATTGGGGTTAAGTGACTTGCCCAGGGTCACACAGCTAGTAAGTGTCAAGTGTTTGGTCTGAGGTCATATTTGAACTCAGGTCCTCCTGACTTCAGGGCCGGTGCTCTACCCACTGCGCCACCTAGTGGCCCCCTCACCACACTTACTAATGTCATAGGAATTGTGCTTGCATATCCAGAGTGATCCATGGAAGCACATTTATAGAGCTGCTGAGTGAAGGCTACGTGTTCTGTAACCCTGGGCACATCCAGTCCACACTCTGTGCATTCATATGAGCACGTTATATTTATATACATATATAAGGATTCATTTGTGATATGTGAAACATGTTTTACTTTTTTAATTCTGAAATGAATCACCATTTTGTTAGTACTGGCTGTTTTCTATGAATTGGTATAGCTAAAGCCAAGAGAGAATGGAAAAACTTATGCCTATGTCTAGAATTTGTCTTCTTTTCCTTCTTTCTTTACCCATTGTGCTGATCCCAAGTTCTTGGGCCCTGTGTTTGTCAGGAGAGAGACCACCAAAGCAACCGCACTGTGTCATAGTAATAGTATTTGCTCCCAAGACTGTCATGGATTCTCATATTTACTCAGCTGTTTTCTTGAATAGGAGAAGCAGCGTGGGACAGAGGAAAGATAGTGAATTAGGAGTGAAAAGTCCTGCGTTTGAGTCTTGGTTCTGCCACTTACTAGCCGTGAGACACCAGACAAACCAGTTAACCTCTCTGAGTCTACTTTACAGAATTGTTGTGAGGAAAATGCTTTGTAAATTTTAAAGTACTACATATATGTGAATTGTTATTAATGTCATAATTGTCATAGTGTTGATCTAAGCTATGAGGTTTCAGAGGCTTCTATTTGTTGGTTCCGGTTTTCAAAAACTGACAACAAACTTGATGAAGATACTTATCTCTTTTATGCTTCTAGAAAGGGTGGCAAGGAACCTAACCTTGGTACTAGCAAATGGAGAGGATGTCTATTAACTTGTAATGGTCTACAACAACTAGCAAAAAATCTGTGTATTATATAGAGATACTGGTACAAATACCAGTATCTCTACCCTGAACCAAACTACACCAGAGAATCATTGCTTTGATACCATTGGTTGTGAATGTAAATAATTTCATATCTTGACTGTGAAAGGAGGAAAAAGCAGAAGTAGGCATACTTGTGCCAAATTCCAATAAGGATTGGTCTGCCTATGTGGTGGTTCTCTCATCCAAGAAAATATAATCTCTCACATTGCCTACATTTTCCACAGTACTCTGTTGCTTAACCTAAAGTTTTAATGATTAGAGATTCATTTGAGCTTTGCTTTAATGTCAATTCAGATTCAGTCAGTTTGCTTTCCTCTTAATAAGGAAATGAGAGTTTGAATTATGAGGTAAGAATAACAGGTAATCTTAAAGCATGAAGGGTGAAAGAAAAGATGGCTTGAGTTGAGGTGCCATAGCAGGAACTTCATGCGGCATGAAGAGCCTAGGACTTAGGAGAGAACAGTACTAGGTGAGAGAATGTAAAAAATTAAGCTTTGCTGATTTCAGATTTTTTTCTAGGCCTTGTCTCTGGGAAATTAGGAAACCATTCTTTTCTTCCTCCTCCCTCCTCTATCAAATGAACCTTGGTGTTCAGGATCCAAATTTGGCTAGTATATTCTTGATTAAATAGGTTTCTTTGGGCTCACCTGGGGCCCTGACCACCATTTGTGCAATCAGTTCTGGGGGAAATAATTGAGTTCTGACTTCTAGATATCCAGTTGCAAAATAGTATTAGCATAGACTTCTTTTTTTTCTCCTTGTGTTGCTAGTGATTTTAGTTATGATTCTTGTTGCCTTCTTTTGACCTCTTTTCTGCAGTATCATGTTTCTGATCTTTAAATTCTAAGTTTATGAAGATTGCTGTTAATGTTCAATTTTTACCCTATTTTATCTTTATGAAAAATGCTTGACAAAGAGAAGAAGGCATAATGCAATTTGCCGTGGGTACAGTGTTTTAAGGAGTCACCTTGGTGCTTCTTGAGCCCAGTTAAACATCATCAGTGCATTAATAGACCATTCTTAAAAACTTCATACATTAGTATCCTCAGTATATAATGTATTTTACCTTTCTAATATACCTTAACTTCTCATTGTTTCTTAATATACTTTAATGCTTTTAGTACTGTGGATGTATTATCAGTTATATCAGCATGGCCCACTGTATTTAGTTACTTCTAAACTCATTTACCAGCATAAACCTTTCTAAATGTTATTAGTGAAGTTTGAGTTCATTAGTAGTCTAATGATATTATCTTACTTCTTAACCTTAATGACTTCAATATTATTGCTTCTCAGTGCACAGGCATGACAGTCAACTGACCTAACCCTTTTTCCTTAGGATTCCAGTACCCATCATCACCCTCACTTAAAATTGACAATTTCTTGTCACATTTCATTGAGAAAATCAAGACATCAGCCTATCTCTATCTTGGCATCTCTCCTTTCATCCTTTCCTGAAATCTCAGAGGAAGAAATGTCCTGTCTCATCTCTGAATCTAATAGGTTTGTCCCATTACTCCCCATCTTCTTCATCACCACTATCATCATATCATCATCGTGTCTTACACAGATAGGACTTGTGTAGTGCACATCTTGTATAAGCTTTACTACTTTGAGAGTATTTCTGTATGTATTATCTTCACAATACTCCTGAGCAGAGCAGAAATTATCTCCATTTTTATAATGAAGCTAGCTCAGGTTAGAGAATATGTCCAAGATTACATGAATTAATACTAGAATCTACGTCTTCTGGCGTACAGCTTTCTAAGAAATTTCTCCCATGTGCAACATCTCCTTGTTTAGTGACTAGTTTTTCATTCCCCATTAGCTTCATCCTGTCAACTTAAACATATACTGGTTTCTCTTGTATTTAAAAAATAAAGATAAAATTTAAACTTTTTGAAACAATTAATACTTTTCAAACATAAGTCAATTTTCTTCTTTCCTCTACAGTAAAATACCTTAAGTAGATGGTTTATACTATAATTAACCTTCTACAGTCTGGTTTCTATTCTTAGTCTTCACTGGACAAGATTGTGGTAATCTGTGAATTGCCAAAATTAGGAACCTTTTCTCAGACTTCTTCTTCCCTGTCCTCTTCTACAGTAAACACTATTGATTGTTCTTTGCTCTTGAAACATACCTTCCTGTAGCTACTTTTACACTGTGCTATCATAATATTTCTATTTTTTACTATTCCATCCCTGTCTCCCTGATTCTTCTTTTTCTTCTTTTTGCTTAATTGTGAATGCCCATAATTTATCTCAAAGTTCACTCCTTTAGTACTCCCTTCATCTCAGTTTCAGTGAAGGCAAACAAATTTAGACCTTCATCTCGTACATTATCTTTGCATTTCAGTCCTGTATCTCTAGGTTCCCATAGGACATTTCTGCATGGATCCTCAAAATCTTTATGTGTCCTTAAACTCAGCTTATCTGAAATTTCCCAAACTGACTCCATTTCCGTTTCTCTATTTCTGTATGGAATCACCATTATCACTTGGAATTAACCCTTTCTCTTTATCTACTCTTAATAGACAATGTCATAGTCCTGCCAGTTATTTTTCTTCTGTATGTCACATCCAACCATTTTTTCATTTCTATAGCCACCAACTTGTTCCAAACCTTTATTACTTCTGCAAGATTTCTACATTAGCCTAGTGAGAGAACATGAGAGTTGGTATAATAGGCCAGACCTGCCATCCATACTTTGAGTATTCTGGTGGCTTAAGGGCCATTTTGTTCATTTAAAGATAAAATACTCCACCAGTCTCACTTGAAAACAACAACTGATTTCCCTTTATAATCCATTATGCATGTCATCCATAATTTTATCTAAGCATTTTTCAAAGCTATTCAGCAAGTGTCATCTCCTAGGAAAGGATAAGTAAAGCTTATTTTTGGCATTCTCTAGCCCCCTAGTATTGTTCTCTCCTTATAGAATATAATTTTAACACATGTTCTTTTCTTCTTAGTTCCTCTTGCTTAACTCCTGGGGAAGCCTCTTACTGGTTTTCACTCCCTTTTCTCTCAAACTTACCTCCTACCTTTTAGGAGATCAAAAGGTACTCTTAGCTGTTCTTCAAGACTAACCCCTGGGTTTTTAAAGCATCTCTCCAAAGTCCCTTGATATACCTCAAACTATTCTTTTATCTGTTGGTTTCTTGCTCCCAGAATATCTTGTACTAACCTCTCCTTAATTCCTTGTGATATAATGAAAGGCGTACTAGACTGGGAATCAGAATAATTGATTTTTCATTTGAGAGCTGGGAAGAACCTAGAGATCATCTACTCCTGGGGTCAACTGCCTACTTTTGTATGGCTGCAAGCTCTAAGATTGGTTTTTACTTTTTAAAATAGTTATATTTTTATATATATGTACATACATATATATTTTTTTTTAACTGTAAAAAAAAAACAACCACAGTCTTGGCTCCTTGGGAGACCTTTTGTCCAAACCACCCCATTTTATACTTGCTTTTCTACTCTAGACTTAGCAACTGACTTGCTGTTTGACCTTGAACCAGTGATTTAACTTGTCTGGGTCTAGCACCTTTGGTAAAAGAATGAGGTTAGACTGGATGATCTCTAACACTATAGTTCTGAGGTTATGAAACCAGCAAGATGTCAAATTAGTCACTTTCTCTAAACCATTTCAACTTTCCTCCAAAATAAGCAATTCTGTACCAGATAAAGTGAAATTAAAGCTAGATCCACAGGAGAAAAAAGACAGAACCCCAATGAGCATCATTCATCGCTGTTCCTCCACCAGCTTCTGTGATTGGTAGCATCACGAGCTAACAAGGACAAGTTTTTACAGGGCCCATCTTGGTACCTGTTGAAGAAACTCTACTGCAACATTTCATTCTACACTCTCTCCCCACCCTAAGAAAAACAGTAGACGCTGATTCAGCCTAACCAGGTATGAAAAGGAAGCAGAGCGAAGATTGAGGCAGGGTGCCAAGAATGGCAACTAAGCATTAGGCCTAAGGAAAAAGGGACAGAAACCCAACAGGGGGCCAGTCCTGTTCCCACAGAGGATACTCTAGGGAGGGACTCGGGCTGACAAACTCTTTATACTCAGTGAAAGAAAGTGAGGCAACTTGCAGCTTAATTTTCCAGCATATTTCCACCAGTAAAAGGCAAAGGACTAAAAGGGAGTGATGGGAATATAAAAAATTTTTGAAAGCTCAAACACCAAATATTTCAAGAGGAAAAAAAAATTTTCAGTAAAAGCCCAGTGGAAAAACAGATAAATCAGTAGAAGATCTCTAGAAAGAAATATGAACAATAAGCATGAATATATGGAAGAAGCATGAATATAAAGTTCTCTTAACATTGTAATACAAAGGAAAAGGAATTAATGTTTGAACTCCAAAAGACCATAGAATAATAACAAAAAACATGAGAATGGTTCACAAGAGATGTGACATCTATAAATGAAGTAATAAGCAATGAATTAATGTAGGCCAGAACTTGGACCTCTTAATGCCAAATTAAACTCAGATGTAGAAAAAATAAATCCACAATTAAAAAGCTTTCTAAAGAAGTGAAAGAGAGATCAACAGATTTGGAACACATTAATATTCACATGAAGGAAAATCTGTCAAAAGTTAAAAGACAACAATATATTTTTAAAAACCACATGAATTCTGTGTAAGTCAAAGCAACTAAAGTTGAGGAAGGAATGTACAAAAATAATCTAAGGATCATGTCTTCCAAAGTAACAACAACAATAATAATAGCAGCTAGCATTTATTTGTATAGCATTTTAAGATTTGCAAAGCACTTTACATGTTATCACATTTGATCCTCACAACAACCTTCTTATGTTTGTCTTTGTTTTTATCATCCTCATTTTACAGCTGAGGAAAGGAGCTAAGACTTGTTAAGTGACTTGCCCCAGGATTATATGGTTATTAAGTGTTTAAAGCTGATTTGAACCCAGATCTTTCTCATTCCAAGTCCAGCACTTTGTCCACTATGCTCCCGAGATGCTCAGATAAAAGAATATCATGATCAAAAAACAAAACAAAATCTGAATACTACAATGCAGGCAGGCAAGATGAGAAAACTGCTCAGAACTTCTGAATACAGACAACAAAATGTTAATGGGGAATCTAGAGATTGCCTAGGAAAGAGGGTGGAGGGGGACTCTGTACTTCAGTCTCCAAGATAAAGAGCAGTTAAATTTAACAGTTCCCAAAAACAAAAGATTATGTAAGTGACCAGATCTTCAAATATAGGGGAAAGGAAATTTGAATAACAAAACTATCGTGTAGTCATAAGATATCCTAGAAGGGAATGGAATAGTAGATTACAAAAATCAAAGAACCCCAAATGACATATCCTACAAACATAAGCCTGATCATCAATGGAAAAACAGGAATATGCAAGCAAAAGAAAAATCCTGCCTTATCCAAAAATAGACCCAAGCAAATTATTTGAGAATGCAAATACAAAACAATAGAAACAGAAGATAGGTGAATAAATGCAACTAGCAAGAAAAAATGAGCAATGAAATCAATTAATTCATGTTTAAAGATTTGGTTTTGGATTGTGTTTGTTTTTCAGTTAGTCTAGAAGCTTCTATTAAGTGCTTATTATGTGCCAGGCTTTGTGTGAAGCACTGGGAATGCAAATACAAGCAAAAAGAAAGATAGTCCCTGCCCTCTAGTAGTTTACATTCTAACCAGGAAAAGAACTCATTAAAGGAAGCAAAAGGGGTGGGAGGGGCATGATAGAGGGATGAATGCAGCCTGGTAGGAAATGGTAGCTTAGATGCCCTCCTTAAATGGAAGTTCTGGCTGGAGCCCCCTGCCCTGCAAAGAAAGAACAAAAAGGGTTTAAGTGATTTTAAAAGGACACAAAGGGTTAAAGATAAAAGCAGAACTTAAAGTTCTTAAAGAGAAGTGAAAGTAGTGGAGCAGAACTGAAGTACAATTACCCTGATTCCTCCAGAGGTAAATTGTTGTGTTTTGTGGGAATGAATTGCAGGGAGGTACATGGAGAGGAGGTAAATGAGGTAATGCCAAATGTATGGGCGAGGAGTGAAAGAAAGTGGTTTCTTTCACCCTTCTGCAAGAGGAGAATGGGAGAGGTAGAAAGGAAAGATTGAGTCTGGGAGACTCGGGGGATGTGGGGAAGGGGCAGCAGGGCTCATTGAATACTCCTTTGGAAGTGTGTATCTTTGAGAATGGGACCTCTTGGTGGGCTTATTCTGGAAAGTTGATGCTTTGGGAAATCACCTTCACAGAGACTTGTGCCCCTATAGGCAGCATCTTGGCTCAGAAGAAGGGATATGTGAGGCAACTGGGGCAGCTAGTAAGACGAATGTCTGGGATTGGAATGTCGCATAGACCCAGAGATGGGATGGCATGGCCTTTGGGAAGGAGATTAATTATGTTGAGAGCAGAGGGATAGGACTGGGACACATTTCTGTCATGCAGCATTGCATCTGTCCATTGTTTACAGCATGAATGGATACTTCTAAGAGTGATACACAGTAGAAAAAGAGATTTGAACGCAGGCTTTCAGGACTCAAAATCCAGCATTCCATCCACTGTACCACTTTGCTACCTCACAGTGGTCATCTAACCCTTGATTGAAGATCCAGGGAGACCTTTAAGGAATTTTATTAATTGTAGATTTCTAGATGGTTTCTTCCATGTTAAATTCCTCAAAGACAGGGACTGTGTCATTACTTTTTGTCCCTTTGTGTTTTGTATACTACTAGATACAAAAGTAAATAATAATAATAATATAATAGCTAGCATTTATATAGCACTTTAAGATTTGCAAAGCCCTTTACAAATGTCATCTCATTTTATCCTCACAACAACCCTGGAAGGTAGTTGCTGGTATTATCCCCATTTTATAGATGAGAAAACCAAGGCAGACAGTGACCAGCTTCAAGTACTAAATGTTTATTGTTTAATTAATGCTAATTTGTTTTATCTCATCTCATCTTGTACACAAAACAGACTTACTTGCTTAAAATACTGTTTTTATTCATGTATTAATCAGACATATAAGGCATTATGCACAAACATACATTAGCATGATATATGCAATTATGTGATAAATATATTAAAGAATTACTAAAGTACTGTGTGAGGTCTAAGAGAAAAAGTCTTTATTGGCCCAGGAGAGATTCAGAGGAGGTTTCATGGAGGTGGTGACATTTGTTCAGGATTTCCAAGGATGGGATTTTCAAGCATTAAGTCACAGAAAAGCATCCCTGACAAAAATAGAGAAAATCCTCACAAGCAGTTAGATGCAGACATGAGGGTCCATGGTGCATTGGAAGGAAAAAAGAAGAGATAGCTTAGTCTTTTGTAAGTATTCCATACTTAAAGGAGAATAATAGGAAATAAAGCCCTAAAAGCAGGGTGGTGCCAGTTGTACAGGGCCTGGAATGCCAGAAGTTGGACTTTAAACTCAATCAGAAATTGAGAAATACTAAAGATTTTTTAGCTGTGGAGTCATATGTTCAGATCTTTGTATGAGAAAGATCATTCTGGCAGTAGTAATAAAGGATTGAAAGATGAAAGAGTGTGTGGATGAATCTGTTAGGTAGGACATCATTGAAGTAGGTCGGGTACATAGTAACGGAGATGGATGTGGAAAATGCATGGAAATCCACAGTAGGACTTGATTACCTATTGGATATGAGAGCTGAAGGGGAGGGGAAGACTGAAAGATACCCTGCCATTTCCTTAATAACTGACACGCTAGCTGTCTAATTCTTATCATGTTGCCAAACTCATTTAAAAGTCTTGACATCTGTCCTCTGCCTCTCCTTTACCTACCCAACCTATAATTACTTAATTTTTCACTATATTCCTAAATACCCTTCCTCCAACACACATATACTTTTCAGCTTTGCTTTGCCAGTATCTTATCTGTGCCATCTGGAATTCTCTCTACTGGTATCAGCACATTCCAAAGTTCAAGTTAAGACTTCTTCCAAGATGCCTTCCTTGCTTATGGATTGTACTATGCTGTCATTGTACTTTACTTAATTATTGCCTTAGAAAGGTGCCCCAGTTTTATGATTATGTTTTCTCTCCAACTTAGATTGTAGGCTCCTCAAGGGCAGAGACCAGTGTTTTCTACTTCATTTGTATTTCTCATCCATTAAACCTTGTATAATGCCATGCAAACAATAGGCGCTTAATAAGTGCTTGAGTTGAGTTAGTATAGCATATGTATTTCGGGAATTTTGGACACAGTGTTTCCCTCCTCAGTTTTTAAAGGGATATTATGACCTACACTATAGTCACTGAGGATGTAGCTGCTTGGACAAGTGGAGTTGGTGACATTGTGCTTTGTCCTGGAGCCTTTATTATTGTTTATTAGGTTAGTTGTTAATCACCTTTACCTTTGCTGTCTCAACAAACAGCAGATTTTCATTCCTTTTAAGGATTATAGGTCTCCTTTACAATATTATTGTTAACCATGAAACAGTTTTCTGTACTCTGGTTAAGAACTTAGCCCCTCTTGCCATGTTTATGATCTGATGACTTAGTTCCTGGTTGATAAGAAAAATATCTTGTAGTTTGACCATGAATACAGAGGGGGAAATATGTCCATGTCCTTGTAGAAAGATGGAAGAATCATTGATGCAAGCATTATGTTTAAAGTTGAAACTGATAATAATTATCGTACCTCAGTTTCAAAAAGTGCTTGTAGTGAAGACTACAGGAGAAAGAGGTGAAACTATTCATGTACCTGGGAATAAATCTCATGATGAGGTTCTCCCATAATATTAGCTGTTAACCTAATTGGTTTTGGAGATATTTTATTTTTTAAGCAAAACCCAAATTTATTGACTTAGGACTTTATTGCTATTGCCTATTAGAAAATTCATTTTAACAGTCAAATTACTACTGCAGAGCACTACTGCATTTTGGCATTGAGTTAACATATTCCAGTGTCCCAGTAAAATGCCAAATGCTGAAGCAGCTGTGTCCTAAATGGGCCCCCAACTAGTCATGCCAAATTATAATCATCAGAAAGCATTTATTAAGCACCTATCTGTACATGGTTCTGTCCTAGGCACTGTACAAAGCAAGTTAAACAGACATGACCCTTGCCCTCTGGGAGCTTACAATCTAAGATGATGCTGACATGGACAGCCATAAAGGATATTCAGACAACTGAGCAAACATTGAACAAGAACATAAAGTACTAACATTATGTACAAGCCAAGGGGTAAGTGTATTATGGTGGGGGTAGTGTATAAAGGGACAGTCGTGGTATTTGTTTGTTCAGACAGGGTTGGGGCCAGAGCCCACCTCATTAAGTATAGAGCTTCATAAAAAAAATTAGAATTTCAGGATGAACTTGACGGTGAGAGGGCTCAGCAGGCTGAAGGGAAAATATTCCCATCTGAGATGGCAAACTGAAAAGAAGGAAATCAAGGAGAAAAACTTTAACTCTTGGGCAGTTCTGAGGTCTTTAAAAGGTTAGGAATATGAGCATTAACTCACCTGTAGACTTTGGTCATGGACTATAGGTCATGACCCATTCCTTTTAGGTTGCTATTCAGAGAAAAACTAGGGATTATAATAGTGTATGCTGGAGGACTTTGATGTATATCCGGTTAGTCATTTGGTCTCCTAGCAAGAACTTGGAATGTTCAAAAGAACTACTAACCGCATTAGGGAACCGGAATTATTTTGTTGTACATTATTATTCTGTGAGGCACTTAATAGTTTTACTGTAGAATTTTCATTTCCCAACAAATCTAGGAAGTTACACTTCTTGTAAACAGATAGCTAAACCATAGACTATTACTATCATTTTAAGAGGGGGCAGGAGGATACCCTGAGAGATGACCTAGTGCATTCCACTTATTTTTACAGCCAAGGAAACTGAAGCCCAGAGAGGTGCCCTGCTCAGGATTACACATCTAGTTAATGCAGAGCTAGGAGTAGAATCCAAACCTCCTACCATCCAGACCAGCATTCTTTCTGCTCTTAACATTTTGCTGTTCTTAGGATACATCCTCATCTAAAAGAAGGATGTAAGTATTATAGGTAATGCAGAGGGAAGGACATTCCAGCAGATGAGATTCCATAAGTTTGAAACAGTCCTTCGTTATTATACTTCTGAACTCCATCGTGTGATGCTATAGACAACTGTGAATGGACCTCATTTGGAATTATATTGGCAATAAATTAAAAACTGCCACTACACATATTACAGTCCCTACCAGACAAAACTGCTTATCAAATATATTATGTCAAACAGTTTCTTTCTCTAAGCAAATCTGATAAATGAAATAGAGATTTAGACAAAATATAAATTGAGTAATTGTGGTTAATTTGCTTTGTAAAAAGATGGCTTCCTTAGTTAATTTTAAATTATTAAATTTATAAACATCCTATTTCCATTTAAATTCTTCATGAATACTCTACATGGGTGCTAAAGCAAAATGTTCCTCTAAAAATAAATGGAAAAACTACTAAGGTATTAAATGATTCAGTAATAAAATTCAAAAATACTGAAAGCTTTGTATGTGTTTATATTTTTGGACTGAACCTGACTTGATTTCATTGGTTTAGGGAACTGCTAGTGAGGAATTTCCTATATAATTGAAAGCAGCATCCTCTTTGCAGTTTATATTTTTGAAAAGTTGTCTGTGTCACTGAGAGGCTAAGTGACTTGCTCACAGTGACCCAGCCAGTATGTGTCAGCAGAACTTGAACCCAGCTCTTCCTCACCCCAGTGCTATCTCTCTATCCACTATGCCATATTGTCTCTATGTATTTATATATCTCTCTAAGTTGTAGGTGAATTTATTTGTGCTTCTTACCCATAAGATTATAACTTTTGGGAGGATAAGGACTTTTCCTTCATAAATTCCCACAATGCTCACTACAGCACAAAAAATACCAGTAGACTACTGCTGATTGACTCAGCAGGCAGCAGGGTTAGAGAGCTGGAACAGGAGTGTTGGAATAAACAGTCCACACTATTTTATGGAGGTATTACTGAGCATTCAACCTTCCTTTTATTTTATTTTATTTTATTGGAGGCAGTCAGGGTTAAGTGACTTGCCTAGGGTCACACAGCTAGTAAGTGTTTGAGGCTGCATTTGAACTCAGGTCCTCCTAACTCCAGGGCCACTGTGCCTAGCTGCCTCCTTCCTTTTTAATATTAAGGTAGTCTTACATTAATTAGTTTAGCTAGGAACAAAAGTGTCATTGGGGGTGGCAGTAGATGTGGGGTACATATAATAAATTTAGACACTTAGCCTGAAAAGAAGAGTTGACTAGGTACATAGCAACACTGATTCTGTCCTGATCTAACATATTTCTATTACCTTGTCTATGACATGAGAAGAATAAGTAATGAAAATTATAGAGTGCTTTAAGGTTTACAGAGTACTTTGTATATTATCTCATTTCATTTTCATAGCCCTATGAAGTAGGCACTATAGATCATTATCTGCATTTTATGGATGAGGAAACTGAGAATTGAAGTGTTTTTATTCAAGGTACTCTACATAATCAAAGGTAGGATTTGAACCCAGGCCTTCCCTGACTAAGTACGTTGCCCTTTCTGTTGTACCCTCTTACCTCTAGTGAGTTTTTTTTTTGTTCTGTTTTTTTAAAGAAGACATTCATTCCAAGTGAATAGAAATATAGAAAATACCTGAGGCAAGGAATTGGCATGTTTCTCTCTCTCTCTCTCTCTCTCTCTCTCTCTCTCTCTCTCTCTCTCTCTCTCTCTCTCTCTCTCTCTCTCTCTCTCTCTCTCTCTCCCTCTCCTCTTCTCCCCTCTTTTTTTTTTTTGATGGGCCTCTTGCTTGTGCCAACAGCTTTTTGAGTTCGTTTTGTTAGAGCCTTCTGAATTCTTCTGAAGAAAAAGTACTTTGGTCATCTCTTGATTATCTATGCTACAGAAAGAAATAGTTACATGGATAATACAAAATAGTGGATTACAATTAGAATTAGCTATCTAGATCCTTGCTTAGCAATGGTGAACTTAGGGGCTCAGAGATTATTCCTGAACAGATAATTAACTTTTCTTATATCTAAGGTAGTTATACAATAAGATCTTTATTTGGATTGAAAGAAAAACATTAGAACAATTTGATAAATATTTACAACTTTTATAATTAAATTATTTAAGATTCAGATTTATTTTTCTTATTAATTCATCTCTCTAAATTGTGCAAATTATTGATCATTGTCATTAATTCTGTAAATGTGCTGGTGGCCACAAGTGACTATGAGACTGTTAAGCATATTTATCCATATTCTAGGCTTGAAATCATCAACTGATTTGACAGAATTATTCAAATGTTTGAGGGATAAGTAACATCCTCTGGGGAAGCCGTACTGTTGTCTTTGGTTGAAAACATGATATGGAAAATTTTAAGTTTTAAATTGTCCAAAAGAAGTTGTGCTTCAGTAGAGGGACTCTGGCTGAGATTATGCTTAAAAACTATTCTGTTAAGCATGCATATTAAGGGAGTCAGGGGACAATGCTGTAGTCCTCTAAAGAATCAGACAGCATGTAGTAAAGACCAAGAGGTTTTCTTTCTAATTGTTATTAAGTAGCCCTTAAATTACTATTACTTACTTTAGAAAATACAAGATTTCATCAATATGAGCACTCCCTCCACCAACCCAGCTCTCACAGTCTTAGTGGATGATCTTCATGCGTTGCTGTGGTGAAAAGAATTCAGGAGCCTGGTGGCCAGATTTTTCCTGGTCAGCCAATCTCAATTAAATTTGTTGGTGCTCTGATGACAGCGTCTCATTAGGCTATACTCAGAGCTTTTCCAGATGGATAGACTCTGCAAAAGCTTGAGTTCTGCTGGTAATAGTAGCCTTTGAGAAGCCAAATCTACCTCCACAACTAGTTCAATCACTGGAATAAGATTCTGTTGGAAGAAATAATGATAGGGAAAAGTCAAGATGGCTGAGGACTGGCAGCAGCCCAGCTGAACTCTCCCAACATTCCCTTCCAAATAACTTTAAAGTAATGCCTCAAATCAAATTTTGGAGCAGCAGAGCCAACAAAAGGTCTGGGTAAGACATTCTTCCAACTTAAGAAAACTTAAGAGGTCAGCAGGAGAGGTCTGTGACACCAGGGTAGAGGCCTGTCTAGTGTAGTGCCAGCACCAGTGGCAGCAGCAGATTAGGAACCCTCAGCCCAGAGACTTTAAGGGAGTGAGACAACTGATCACAAAGAGATTATAGGCATCCCCTTGCTGGCACTGGGTACAGCTGGCAATTATTAGCAACTCTGTTACCCATAAGAAGTTCTGGGTCACAGTTCCAGGGTGGAATGCTTGTGATTCTTCACAAGGGAACAGGGACCCTTGTCTAGTTCAGAGGTGGAGAGGAATACTAGTACTTGTGGCTGAAGGAGAGCAGGGAACCTGGTCACCACTTTGGAAGCACTGAAAACTTTTAGACCACCAGAATTGGCTCTGAAAAGAGAAGCACCAAAAAACCTGAAGCTTGGGACAGTGCCTTCCTACCCTGGGCGAGCAGAGCCCATCTTTTAACATGAAGTTCAAGGTCAACAAAGAATCTGGAAAAAGGAGCAAACCAGAAAAAAAAGAAAAAAAAAAGAACTTGACTATACAAAACTACTGCAGTGGTAGGGAATACCAAGACACAAACTCAGAAGAAGATAACAATGTGAAAACCCCTACAACCAAAGCCTGCAAGAAAAATGCTAATTGGAACCAAGCCCAACAAGAATTTCTGGGAGAGTCAGAAATGAGTGTTAGAGGAAAAACTGGGAAAAGAAATGAGTGAAGCAAGAAAATTATGAAAAGAGAATTCACAACTTGGTAAAAAGGAAAAAAGACATGGAAAAATACAGAAGAAAATAACACCTAAAAAAATAGAATTGGCCTAATGGTAAAAGAGGCACAAAAATTCACTGAAGAAAGAACTACTTAAAAGCAGAATTGGTCAAATGGGAAAAGAGGTACAAAAACTCGTTGAAGAAAATAATTACTTAAAAATTAGATTTGGGCAACTGAAAGCTCCATGAAGACATCAAGAAACAATAAAACATTGAAAATAATGAAAAAATAAAAGAAAATGTCAGCTATCTCATCAGAAAAACAATTGACCTGGAAAACAGATCAAGGAGAAATAATTTTAAGAATTATTGAAACACCTGGAAGCCATGATTTAAACAAACAAAAAAAAAGAGCCTAGAAATCATATTTCAAGAAACTTTCAAGGAATGCTGCCTCACCATTTTAGATCCATAGGGCAAAATGGAATGGAAGGAATCTATCAATCACCTCCTGAAAGAGATCCCAAAGTGAAAACTCCCAGGAATATTATAGCCAAATTCCAGAGCTCTCAGGTCAAGGAGAAAGTATTGCAAGCAGCCAAAAGAATTCAGATATTGTGGAACCACAGTCAGTATCACACGAGATTTAGCAGCTTCTACATTAAATGACGGGAGGACTTCAAATATGATTTTCAGAAGGCAAAGGAGATAGTATTAAAACCAAGAATCACCTATCCAGCAAGATTGAGTATAATCCTTTGGGGGGGGGGGTAAGGGAATGGATATATAATAAAATAGAGGACTCTCAAACATTCCTGATGAAAAGGTCAGAGCTGAATAGAAAATTTGACTTTCAAACACAGGACTCAAGAGAAACATAAAAAGGTAAACAGGAAAAAGAAATCGTAAGGGACTTAATATGTTTAAACTATATTACATATGGGAAGATGATACCTGTAATTCTTAAGAACTTTATCATTATTAGGAGTCTATATAGACAAGAGGGCATGACTATGAGTCAATTATGTTAGAATAATCTCTCCTCCCACCAAAAAAGAAAGAAAGAAAGAAAGAAAAAGGGATACCCTGGGAGGAGAGAGGTAGAATGGGGAAATTTTCTTACATAAAAAGGCATGCAAGGAAGAGCTTTTATAGTGGAGGGGAAAATAAGGTGGGGCGGGCAATGCTTGAACCTTTAATTGGAATCAAAGAGGGTTCAAAGAGGGAAGGATAAATAAATACACGTTTATATACATACACACATACATACACACACATTCTCACTGGGTATAGAATTCTATCTGACTCAATAGGAAATTAGAAGGGGAGAGGATAAGAGATTGGTGGGGGTGACAAAAGGGAGGGCAGATTAAGGGAGGCAGTGGTAGGAAGCAAAACAGATTTTGATGAGAGGGACAGGATAGAGAGACAGACAGATAGACAGAGAAGGATAAACAAGAAAATGTGATGGAAATGCACAGTAATCATAACTGTTAATGGGATATAAATGGAAGCAGAAAGCAGAATAGATTAGAAACCAGAATCCAATAATATGTTATTTACAAGAAATACACTTGAAAAAGAAGGACACACACAGAATTAAAATAAAGGGCTGAAGCAGAATCTATTATGCTTCCACTGAAGTAAAAAAGACAGAGATAGTAATCATGATCACAGATAAAGCAAAAGCAAAAATAGATCTAAATAAAAAGATAATCTGGGAAATTACATTTTGCTGAAAGGCACCATAGACAATGAAGTAATATTTTTAAAAATTATAGCAAATTTCTTTGATAAAGGCCTCATTTCTCAGATATTTAGGGAACTGAGTCAAGTTTCTAAAAAATAAGATACATTCTCCATCTGATAAATGGTCAAAGAATATGAACAGATAGCTTTTAGAAGAAGAAATCAAAGCTATCTGTAGTCATATAAAATGATCTAAATTACTATTGATTAGAGAAATGCAAATTAAACATCTCTGAGGTACCTTAAAATTTAACACCTATCAGAAATGACTGGAGGGTATAAAGGAAAGTGGATATACTAATAAATTGTTGGGGGAGTTAAGAACTAGTCCAGTCATTCTGGAGAACATTTTGGAAGTATGCCCAAAGGGCTGTAAAACTATGCATACCCTTTAATCCAGCAGTGCCACTACTAGGTCTGTATCCCAGAGTGATCAAAGAAAAAGGAGAACCCACGTGTACAAAAATATTTATAATAGCCCTTTTTGTGGTGGTAAAAAATTGGAAATTGAGAGGATGTCCATCAAGTGGGGAATGGCCGAACAAGTTGTTGCATATGATTGGGATAGAATATTGTTTTTCTGTAAGAAATGATGAAGAGGGTGTTTCAGGAAAAAACAAAACAAAACATGGGAAGACCTGTATGAACTGATACAAAGTGTAGTGAGAAGAACCAGGAGCATTGTGCAAGTAACGGCAATATTGTAATGATGAAAAACTGTGAAAGACTTGGCTTCTCTGATCAATACAGTGATCCAAGACAATTCCAAAGGATTCATCATGTTAAAAATATGCTATCTACCTCCAGAGAGAGTATAAATTGAAGTATAATTTTCTCTATTTTTTTTTTTCAGTATGGCTAATATGGAAATATGTTTTGCATGATTTCATATATATATAATTGATATAATTTTTCCATGCCTTCTCAGTAGTTAGGGGAGGGTTGAGAGGCAGGAAGAGAATTCGGAACTCAACATTTAAAAAGAAAAGAGTGTTAAAAATAAATAAAAGCAAGACTAAACCCAGTAGTGCCCAAAGCTCAAATTTGAGTGCCAGCTGTACTTCAATCTTACATTCACTTTATTTATCATTGTTTTAAATGTTATTTTCTTTCATGGTTTTAATTGTATATATAAATTATATCTTGATAATTAGGAATAAATTTACTTAAAAACACTAAGAATTGACAGTGGAGTGCCCTGAATTCCAGTACTGAATACTCTTTAAGATTTGCTTTGTAGATCATAACTAGCAATAGGTCATTTTAGTAGTTAGTTACTTCTTTGAACTGCAAGCACATTACCTAGAAGCCAGAAATAAAAGAGGTTCAGGGTAATAGCCCCATTTAGTGCAAGCTATTATAGTCAGAATACCACTTTGTATGTAGTATTTTCATTTACATTATACCTTATTTAAAATTCACAATAGCTCTGTTATGACAGTTAACTCAATTTTTATCTATCCAGTACAGACATAATTACCCAATTTTATAAATGAGAAAACTGGGACTCGGAAAAGTTGTGACAGGATCACATAGGTATTAAATGGCAGAGCTAGGACTAGACATCAGGTCTACTGATTCCTAATCTAATATTATTTCCCTCACACATTGCTGTAAGTCTGTGTACAAGAACTATCTACATTTCTGGCTCCCAAGACAATAAGCCAAGAGGTCTGACCTGTAAGTTGTCTCTGAAGTGCTCTACCAATCAGTGTTTTATTGACATATTGCTGTGTTATGTCCCTTCATGTTAAACTGGCTAAGTTTTTCCATGTATGAACTTCGCCTTTAGTTTGTAAACTCCAGGTGGGTAGGTCTTGCACTTTATATAATCCATTGAAACTTCCCAAGTACCAGGTTCTTCACACAATAGGTACTTAATAAACACGATTATTAGCAAACTTTATCATGTTTCTTGGTATAAACCTTGAAGTGCTTAGAAAATATAGAGTTTGGGGTATATTCTGTACATGTTTATACCACCACCTCTAGACCTATTTTGGTCAAGAAACTGAAGTTGGGTCTGCTTGGGCTTGTAGGCCGAAGGGTTACACTAAGTCTAGCCCTTTCATATAGCTAGCTTCTCAAGGGAAGCAGTCCTTGAATGTTCAAATTAAACATATAATGAAAGGCATAATTTGCAAATATAGGATGATAAAATATTGGAGTGCTACAAAAACTTATACCATCATCAAGAAAGCACAGGCAAGGGTATTGGGAATAATTTATGTTCCACATACTCTGTTTTTTCCTGCAAACTTTTTTCATGAAGTATAATACTCTTGAAAATTAACCTAAGAGAAATCAACTTTACAACTATGAAAAACATTTACCTTCCATACTACTTTTCCAACACTACAGTCAAGAAAATACTGGGTAGAGTCAGAGTGAAGTGAGCTTAAGAGTTCAGGAGAGTCTAAATATCACCAGAAACTAGGAAGGGAGAGAATGAATTGAGTAGCCATTCCTACTTAGAAATACCAGTGATTAGAAAATAAGGGTGCAAGGGAAATACACCTTGTGGCAGAGAAATATACTTGATGCTGAAACACCAGCATAGTGATTTTTTAAAAAAAATGGAGTCTAAAGCAACTATTGATCAGAAATTAGGCATCAAATTTAGATATATAGGCAAACAAATTAGTTGCATGATGGAGAATTTCTATTACTCTATTCAGATCTGTCTTCCTATCAGGGTTACCATGATACTTCTAACATCTTATGACACTGTTCCTTAAACGTATTTGGACCTCTAGAAAATATTGTGTAAGTCAAAAATTATTACATTTCCCCTTCGTACTCTTTAAGGTCCTTTTTTATTTTGAAGCCTTGTTTGTTTTCCTTCTTATTGTAGGTCCAGTTGTTTACGTCTTGGATCTTGCAGACAGACTGATCTCAAAAGCCTGTCCATTTGCTGCAGCAGGAATAATGGTTGGCTCTATCTATTGGACTGCTGTGACTTATGGAGCTGTGACAGTGATGCAGGTTCACGGTTTTATTCAGTTTTCTCTAGTATCCCTTTTGCTATCTTAAGATTTAATAAATAGATTTTTTATTGTTGTTAAGATGTTTTTAACAGCATAAATCAGCAGTCAAGAGATAAATTATGTGCCCTCACTGTGACAGCCCCTCAAGGCTCAGGCCTCAGGCCTCTGCTCTTCGGTTTCATTCTCCTTTGAACGTTCATCTGCTTCCATAGCTTCAACTGTCATCTCTATTGAGGTAACTCCAAAATCTACATCTTTTGTCCAAAACTCTTTTTCAGATATCTCAAATCTCTCATGGATAGTTCTCAAATCTGCCTGTGGATGGTTCTGCTTGTATGTTCTACTGTTACTTCAGGTTCACATCACTAAAATCTGTTTTATCCTCTCACCTCCAAAGCCTGGTGTCTTGTCTCTCTTTTGTTTAATGGGGCCACCATTGTCCTGATCATTCTTCTAGTGTAACCTCTACACTTGGCTTCCTAACCAGCCACTACATTCAGTCATCAGATCCAGTCAGGTTTCCTCTCACACCCATCCATTGCTTCTATTCTTGTGACAGTCACCGTTAGTATAACTCCTTAGGCTCTCATGTCCATACTACCACAGAAACCTCCTAACGTGTCTTCCTGGATGTATTCTCTTTTCCTACTAGTCCTATACATTACTGCAAGATTAATCTTCCTAAAATAGCACTTTTGCAGTATCATTCCCCTATCCTAGAACTTTCAGTGGTTCCTCATTGCCAGCCAGATACGCTATCCTGAAACTTAAAGCTTTCTAAAATCTGACCCCAGACCACCTTTCTAAGTATTGTCTCACCCTTTTCTGTTCTTGCCAGACTGATTTGTTGATCTTAATAACCCTCCAAATCCTTCTTCCCTGCCACTTCCCTCACTTCTCCACTTACTTATATTACACCTATCCTTTAAGACCCCATGCAGTCTCTTTATGAAGCCTTCCCAAACAGTTCTAGCACATTGTGACTTCTGAAAATTCGTAGTACTTGTATTCTGTATTATTCATTTGGCATATAATTGTCTACAGCTTTGTGACATTTCTTATATTGTTTAATTTTTTTGTGGGTTTTTTTTTTTTGCCTTTTTTCCCTAAATGTATTTTAAGCTCCTGAAGTAGCTATATTGGAGAAGGGACAGTTACGGGCTAGATGTGAAGCAGAGAAAAAACAACAGTAGAGTGGGTAAATTAAACCAGAACTTTGTTGTAAAGCTGTGTCAAGTTGATCACATTGCTGAATGGAAGAGGAAAATTTATCATTTTCAATTATATATTCAGTTCAAGGACTGAGTTAAGTTATTGTTCTTAAAGTTCGTCGGGGAAGAGGGCTTTTGTACATCAAATGGCACAGAAGAAGAGGGCTGGTAATAAACTCTTCTTTGCTTACTTAATCTAACCCTAATAGTTCAACTCTCATGAGATACATACATACAGAAACTTAGATACACACATAAATATGTAAAATTGTACATAAATCTTTTTTTTCTTTAAAGAAAAATAAAATCATGACTTCTTACAGAAACATCTGTCAGAAAATTAGAAAGTTAAGGAACACGACTATAATTTTCCCAAGAACTGGAAAAAATTATGTTTTCATTTTGACACAAGCTTGTTTAGTTTCATATGAAATATCAGTATCTATTTAGCAGGTGTTTAATTTCTAATAAATCAGCAGTTTCAGGACTTAGTGAATTTTAAAGGAAGCTCAGGATTTGTGCCTCAAACCTGTTATCTTCCCTTGCTATTTTAGGCCCTTTGTTTCCAAGATTTATAGCTTTTCTAGAACTTAACAAATATTCCAGTTTTCTGGCAGCCCCCAGCGCTACCCTTCCAAACAGTCTCTGTGGCTCTGCAGACTGTCATTGGTGGGCTACAGCTTTTTCTTCTATCAGAGTACTGCACCTTTGACTGTTGGTTCCAAGCCCATTTTTCTTCCTGTTCAAGAAATTATTGGTGTTGTGTGCTGGACATCCCAATGGTCATCTGTTCTTAGCTTAAGTAGTACCATTAGTTATGTCCTCTAACTATTATGGCTTTTTCTCATATTTTTACTCTTCATACCTTTACTCTTCCATAGTGGTTCTACTCTGTCCTTAGCAGTTTCTTTCACTGCTCCAAATTGCTAACCACCCTGCTAGTCTTCCCAGTAATAAATCCATCAAGCAGGCCCTTATAAAAAGATACCTCATACCTTAGGTGCCATTATATTTTCTCCTGCAGACTGCTGCTTTTGACATTCTTCTAGCAGCTTCATTTTCTACATATATAGTAAATACTTGATCCTTTAATTTATGAGTCTCAAGGGCAAGACTTAAAAGTCTTGTCTCCTTCCCCTCTTATTCTTTTCTCTGATGTTTGGGTCCAGGATTACTTTGCCACTACCACATAGGAGTTCACAGCAACACAACATCTTATAGTTGGCAGTTACTACTGAGCTCATCTTGTTCAACTCATATCTGAATAGGAATCCTCTGTATAATATAACTACAAGTAGTTATTCAGCCTTTTCTTGAAGGCTTCCCAGTGTGGGGGAGAACCCATTTTTGGATAGCTTCGATCATTAGAGGTTTTTCTTACTTCAAGTCTAAATCTACCCTCTCTTCAGATTCCCTTTGTTGCTTTTGTTTATGTCTTCTGGGGCCAAGCAGAACACATCTGACCTTTCTTCAACATGACAGCTCCTCAGATATTTAACAACTGTCCTTTCTCCCCAACTCTTTTCTCTGCCAGGCTAAACCTTCCTTGTATTCTGAATTTTGCATGACTTGATTTTGCAAGGCCCTGAACCATATTGGTTACCCTTCTGGTTTTCTCCTGTTTGTTTATCAGTGACTTTCCTAAAATGATGTTACCAGAACTAAACACAACCTAGGTATGACCTGAGGAGAGTATTTTTTTTACTCTGGTACAGCAAAACTATTCTCTTTCTTATACTGGTTATTATCCCTCTCTTAATACAATCTAAAATCACCTTAACCTTCTTTGCTGCCATAATATACTGTTGACTCATACTGAACTTGCAGTCTACCTTAAAAGCTCCAGATCTTTTTCAGATGAAATTCTGTCATTATACTACTCCCATCTTTTATTTATGAAGTTTTGATTTTGTTTTTGTTTTTAACCCAAATGTAAGACTGTACATTTGTCCCTATTAAATTTCATCTTGGCAATTTCAACCCATTATTCTATCCTTTTAATCCTTTTGAATCTACACCAACATGTCCTTTTCCTTTCTGTAGTGCATCTTTGGTGTATACGTTACACTGTTCCTTGTCCACCTTAGATAGCACACAGTCTGTTTCTGGTTTTAAGTTTACAGACTGTCATTGGTGGGCTACAGCTTTTTCTTCTATCAGAGGACTGCATCAGAGGACTTGTATTACCACTGATAGGATCACATACATGAAATATTACAAGCACCCCTTCTAGAACTTCTAGAGCTATCTTATGTGAAAGAGTTGTTTGAATATTAGCAAGCTCTTCATATTGGATGGGTTCAAAGGGTAATTGACAATTTGTCAGGGATCTTGAAAAGGAGCTCCTATTTGGGGTGGAAGGTTGGACTACATGAATTCTGAGATACCTTCCAACTCTTAAAATTTTGGATTCTGTATTTACAAGTTACAAAGTATTAGCCTTTGGCTTAGTCTAGGTTATGGTAAAGCAACTATCTGGATATGTGATTCTGGCTTGGTCTTCAAAAATTGAGTTGTTTCAGATGTCCTTTTCTAATTTGTAAGTATTCAACGAAAGGGACATAAGGAAAGGAACAAAAACTGTTATGGTAAAATATAGGAAATTTATAATAGCATGAGATCTGCCAATGTACAGCTACTAGTACATATACTCTACACAGTTACTCAGAAGTCATGTGTATACATGTCAGCATGCTGTTCTGAGGGAAAGTCTCCCATTGTCCTCATCTTGCCAGAATTTTCAACACATTCTTAAGCCAGCTTGCCTTTTCAAGTAACCCACCTAAGAACCTGAAGAGCTTTTCTCCTTTTTGATACTTCATTCTGGAATCTCTTGATTCTCTCCTCACTCTTCCTCAAGTTGCAGTGCTCTTCCATAAATCACTGAGAACTTAGGGATTGAATGAGTCATAAATTATATTTGGCCTGAACTCACTTTTGACAAACCTGACAGGAAAAAAAAATGCTAGTCCTTGGTAATGATAGGGATTACACTGGAGTAATAAAATTTTTCTTGGGTTTTGCCTTTTTTTTTCCTCCCCTACCAGATACTGGGTATCCCCATCTGGCCTATGCTAAAAGAACAAGAGTTACTTAAGGGTCTGATCCCAGTTCTTTTTGACTTGCTCCATTTCTGATGTGGGCCGGTTTGCCCCTTCTTAATTAACCTGATGTCCTCCCTACTTCTCAGAGCTCACCATAGTGATGCTAGATTTAGTGTAATTGACTTAGCCCACTTCAGCTCAAAACTCCACAGCTCAAGAGATTCGTCAGCCTTAAGATTACTAGTCCCTGGGCTTATAGACATGTGCTACCATGCCCCACTGCTTGCTTGCTTTCTTTTTTTTTTTTAAAGTTCTTTTATTTTAGGGGAAAAACATTAGAAACCCAGCTACAGTTGCAAATTCTGGATATTCTTGTTAAGGGAAGTTTTGTATAACACAGGGTTCATGTGGATAACAAAGAAATTGAAAAGGAGGTATGCCCGAGAACCTTTTGAAATAAAGGATAACCATAATCATTGTTCCTCTGTCACACATCCTCACTTTTTCTCAGATCTGCAGTACTGGATAATACTATATAGTCACTCTGTAGAAGAAGTCATGTCCAAAGTCTCCTTCTGTGTGTGTCTATCAATCACCAGAAAGAAAAATCCATTTGAAATCAGATTTGGTTCCCAAGACCTTGGTCCCTCTGACTTTGATAGCCTCTGCATTTTTAAAGACTTACTGTTATTGGACCAAACTGACTTAAAGGTTCCATCAAGCTCTTTAAGTTTTTCACATTCTGAATGGGCTCTTCAAAACCCTCTCTCAGACCCCTCTCCCATGAGACAGTAGTAACATGGCCCTTCAGTAACATCCTTGTCCATTTGTGTTTTTATGCCTCCTCAAGGATCACTCTAGAATAGTTTCTTCCTCGTAGATGCCAGAAAGGGCAGGTATACCTTAAGCACTGGCATCTTGAATGGCAGAGCTATTCTAAAGACTCACCCAAGTGTTTCCTCTAGGGAGGTTTCTGACTTTAATATCACTTGTTCTCTCCTCCTTTCTTAACCTTTCCTCTCTTGGAGATATTACTGTATATATATACCCAAGACCATAGAATTCAGCACTGGAAGGGACTGTAGGGATCATCTAGCCCAGCCCTCTTGTGGAAAGAGGCCTTTACTTTCTACTTGGAGAGACTGGAGGACATTAGTTAACACCAACAGCTGTTCCTTTCCTTTGGCCTAAATTTTATTAGCTAACCTGTTTCTAGAAAAAAATTCTTTCTATCTAGCTGACAGACCACATTTCCTTCTGTTAGAACAAAGTCTTCTTTTGGTCACTGTGGTTCCAGCCCACTCATTTGGGGCATTTCCCTTGTAATTACTTGGTCTTCTATAGGACAACATATTTAAAAACAACTATTACTCAAACCTGTCCCTCTACCAAGAATCTCAATTCAATCTTACAGTAGTACAATGGCTATTCTGGGTTTGACTGCAGTTTCCCTTTCCGTAGTTCAGATTCTAAATCGCATACTATGATAGCTAACAGCAGTGTTCCTTTCCATCTCCCTACAGACTCTTGTTACTCGTGCTTGTTTCCCTAAAAACATATCATCCCAAGCAGCTGTTACAGGCTGCCTCCTTTCCCCACTGGTAAAGTCTAAACCTGGTAAGAACATTTTTGCACTGTTTATTTAGCATTCACATTGATCTTCCTAAAACATAAGTCTGGCCATATCATCCCACTGTTGAATAAACTATAATGCTATAATGGCTGTGTATTCCATCTAAATCAGATATAAATTCCTCTTTAGTGCATTAAGATTCTTCAAAGCCTCACCCCTTTCTGCCTTTCCAGTCTTACACTTTCCTCCTCTCTACATACCCCTCCAACCCAGCTATAATGGCCTACTTACATACAGCACTCCCATCTCTCACCTCCATACCTTTGCACTGACTGTCCTTCATGCCTAGAATACTCTTCCCTCTTTGGCTGTGCTTCTTCAAGACCCAGCTCAAATCTGTCATCTTCAGGAAGCCTCTCCTGGTCCCCCTGGCTGATAGTGCTCTCCCCTCTGAGATTACTTTTTAGATACTTTGCATATGTCTTTTGTGTACCTAGTTATTTATAGTTGTCTCCTTTCTTAGAATGTGAACCCCATGAGGGCAGGGGATATTTTTAACTTCTTTGTGCCCCCTAGCACTTAGCATAGAACATGTTTGTTGACTGACTTTCTAAGCCTCTGATGGAGTCAGAAAAACTGGCAAGACGCCCTTCCCTCCTCCATGCTCTCTCTCCACAAAAGCGCACTTTCCCCAAAGATAGCCTGGGCTCTAGACGTTTACTTCTCTGAACCTGTCACACTTTTTGGATTGAGAGACTTTTTCAGACTCAGATAAGAAGAGCACTGACCTGCAATAACAGCTTCAAGGAGTGATAGCGGACTGTCTTAGACATGAGTCGCCCAGGCTTTGGATGAGAAAGGCAGTTGATTGGTCATTGGTGACAGTAGAGGGAGCCCTTCTAGGGAATGGGAATGGGAGCTAGGAAAGGGAGTGGTTGAAGGTGTTAGAGAGGGAAAATACACATGCATTCAGCGCTAAGGGCTTGCAGGAGGTGGGGAGGGATTTTTCTAGAACTTTTGTGTTGTTGTCTGTGTCATTATTGAGTTTTTTTCTCTTCCCAGTTTTACAGGCTGCTCATATACCCATACTAGTTCTTTCTAGTTTCTTTTAAAAGCTTACTTGATTTCCTTTGTGATTTTGAAACTATTTGCTTTAAAATCTGCCTTATAGGGGTTGAGTTAGTGTGAAACATATATTAGCTACATCTGTTCTTTGTCTTGAGTTATATAATAGCAAATGTTCTTGTTTCACAGGTGGTAGGCCATAAAGAAGGCTTGGATGTTATGGAAAGAGCTGATCCTTTATTCCTTCTCATTGGACTTCCCACTATTCCTGTTATGCTGATATTAGGCAAGATGATTCGCTGGGAAGACTACGTTCTCAGATTGTGGCGCAAATACTCTAATAAACTACAGATTTTGAACAGTATATTTCCAGGTATAATATCCCAAACTGTATGCTTGCTAAAGATTGTAATTTTTAAAGTGTCAGAATAATTTCATGGAAGAATGTGGCATTCTATGTTTGAAATTTTAAAATGCACATTTGTATTTTGAAATATAATAGAAATTATTTAACAGTCTGGGGAAGGGGGAGACTGTCAGCAATAAGATTAGCCAGGAAACAATTCACAAACTGTCAGAATATTAAAAATAGATAATAGTGGCTAAAGGTTATTTGGATTTCCTTTCTTTACATTATTAGTATTGATATATTTCAGTTTCTTTCCTTAGGGATTGGATGTCCTGTTCCTCGTATTCCAGCTGAGGCAAATCCTTTGGCAGATCATGTCTCTGCTACTCGAATTTTGTGTGGAGCTCTTGTCTTTCCTACTATTGCCACGATAGTTGGAAAACTGATGTTCAGTAGTGTTAATTCTAACCTACAAAGGACAATCTTGGTAAGATTGCTTTAATACTGCTTTGTTAAAAATTATCAAAGCGAAAGGGTGTCTCTAGGAAACCAAATTTGTGTGTGTATACACACACGTATGTGAGTCAGCTAGGGCTGAACAGTACATATGTAATCTGTAGCTGTGTTATGTATTATTGCTATACTCATGTTTGTTGTATACTGTGGACAGCTTATTCCAGAGAAGAATGAATTGACAAAAAATTCTTTCTTCTTTATATATTCCCTCCATCCATTCTACATGGATTCTGCTGACAATGGAGTACCCCCAGGACTCTACCCTCTTCCCTGGCATAGACTTAGAACTGAAGGCAGGAGAGAGGAATAAGAGTAAGCTGAAGTGTAGTGAGGCACATCCAAAGGGGCCCCAACCTGTAAGGGAAAGGGGACAGATTAATTTGTAGTCATCTGACCTAATCTGTTATAGAGCCTGTACCACTTGACCTGAACATAATTCCTTTTCCTGATATAAATTTCTTTTACTTGGGTTGTTTGACAAAGAGAGAGAAAGAGAGAGAGAGAGAGAGACAGAGAGAGAGAAGACGATAAACCTGTTCTGTTAACTTTGAAAGATTTCCCTTTGCTTGCATTTTAGGGTGGAATTGCTTTTGTTGCCATAAAAGGAGCATTTAAGGTTTACTTCAAGCAGCAACAATATTTGCGTCAAGCACACCGCAAAATTCTTAATTATCCAGAGCAAGAAGAAGCATAGGGGTGTGACGTCCCATCGTTCGACTGCCTCATCTGAGAGTCTGTTGTGGTGTTCTGATACCATCATTATTGCACAGTAGTGGAGACTTGTGATAAGCTGCTGCTCATATATTTTTAAGACATATAATAAAGCACTTATGGCAGGGGAAATCCTCTCAGTAATCAGAACCTAAGAATGTGATTTGTTTTCATTGTTTTATATGTACTTCCTTTATGGCAGTCATCTGAACCATTTTCTTAGCATGATAAATACTGAGTTTTATTTGTGTTTTCCCCAGACAGACGTGTAAAGATCAAATTGTACAGTTATTAAAGAAGGAACAGGCTGTTGTATGCAAATGCCTCTTTTGTACATTTGTATGTTTACTATTTTCTTACACAGAATCATCAGCTCAACAATAAGGATACCATAGGAGGGTTTCTTATTTCAGTAGATGATTTAACTCAGTAGAACAAGAGCATATGTCAATGTGGAGAAAATAGAAATGTTAATATGGAGGAAATAGAAATTTACTTTGAGTTATGAAATAGATATGAAACCAAAAATGTAGGAAACCACTCAATCGCTTATCTGAACAACCTAGATTCTGTTGAGTATTCCAAACAATATAATATCCTCTAAAATACATGAAAATTCACAGAACTTCCAGTTCATCTCATTGCTCCTAAATCTATGTGATGTTGGCATCTCATAGTTCACTATATAGTTCTGACTGTTCAACAATCTAAATTACATTATATCATCAGTTCGTTGTAACATGAAAATCTTCAGTAGATTTTTAAATACTTAATCCTAGAAATTGCTACAGTATTGGAGCTACAAGTGTCCATGTCATTTGAGCACAGACAAGCAACTGCCAAGTTTCATTTTTCCTTTCCTCTCCACTAAGAAGTAGTGAGAGTGATTTGGAAGTGAGCAGGGAAGCAAACTCGGGAGAGGCTTGGAGCCAGCTATCTTTGGGTCATCAGTGAGGAGATGAACATTACAAATGGGACTGCCAAGCATCAACACTGAGTCTCCAGGAGACATTAAGAGTGATGTTTGGGACATAAACCGGTGGATTGTGAAAAGAGAAAGGGCAATACTTGGCGTTTAGTCACTAGTCATCTTGCGATTGAGGCTAATGCTTTGATGATTACTTTTTAATTGGTTGGTTGAGATAACCATTTTCCAAAGAAAATTGTTCATTTTGAGCCTCTTTCCCAGCAGCAAGAGTGGCTATTATATCATCCAGCCATTCAAAATGGATTTTTGTTTTCACTGAATAAAATTAAACGCTTTAAAAAATTATCCTTTAAAAACGATTTTTCTGTATTTTCTTGTTCACAGTAGCATATCTAATGCATGGAAAACAGTAAATATTTTCCCTTCTCTTAGAAATAGATTGGCCAAAGTGTGAACAATATTGAATTGGAATAATGTATGTTAATTTTAGCGAAGACATATCTTTTCTATAGTATGACTATAATAAATATTGAGATAACATAAAAATGTATAGAAATGGTATGTGTGTATATAATGGTCATTGCATATTCAAAGCTGTAGTTACCAAGGGAAGAAGATAAAGAAATTGAATAGTGAAATTCAGAAAGCGTACTTCTTCTGAAAGGAACACACAATATTTCTGACTATGGGAAATAATTTAGATTATACAGCTGCAACTTTTGACATATACTGACTTTCCCTTTAATTTTCAACAAGAAAAAAAGTAATAGAAAATGTTAGTGAAGAACAGCTTTTCAGTAGTCTTTACTGTAAAGATAAGAATGAAGTCACCCATTTACTCTTAATGTCTAGGGTGGTGCCATACTGCTCCAGGTAATAGTGATTGTGGCTCCTTCTGAGTGCCAGGGGAGGTCAGCCCTGCCTGAATTGGCGTCAGGGTGGTTGGAGGAAGAGCATCGGTGAAATCTGGGTGTTCTCCCTCCACCCTCCGCTCTAGCATAGGCCTCAGAACATTTAGAAGCAACAAGACATATGTCCTCTAGTTATGGACAGTCATAAAGGAAACGTGGCAATTACCCAACTAAGGGAGCAGTGGCACTTGACAATTTAAATATCTCCTCTGGGCCATAGTGGCATTTTCTGAGTAGTCTCTTAAAGTGCTTCCACAGAGCGTGAAAAGGGTAAAGTTGAGAGGTAAGAAAAGTTAGTAAGGTGAGATCTGAAAGGATGAGGAAGACTGATCAGTGAGCTGGGAGTGGGTGAACTTTTTTTTGTTACTGTTTTTCAGTTTTTTTCCATGCTTGTTTTGCTGTATTTATTTCTGGTTATTTTACTGTTTTGAACTTTTTCTATGAAACATAATGAAAACTAATAGAAATTTTTTTCAGATACTTCTTTCAAAGTAGCTGAAAATGTACATAAAAACTGTGAAGAATATAATTACTTAAGCTTATGACTTAAGTTACTACCTTGAAAATTGTGCTGTAATTTTTTTAAACCCTTGTTTTTAAGATAGCATTTAATCTCAAAACTGATATTGGATTAGGTTGAATAAAGAATTTTTATGTTCTATAGGTGTACTTCCTCTTGCAGACAAATCATGACAAAATATAGTGGCATTGCTAAGTCTATATAAAATTATTCAATTTTTTCATTAGTTTTGATATAGATGTTAACAGAACATTTTTTTATTTTAGCATATTTATACATATAGCTTGGTCTGGGCCTGTGATTCTAGGTGTGTGTGTGTGTGTGTGTGTGTGTGTGTGTGTGTGTGTGTGTGTGTGTGTGAGTGTGTGAGAGAAGGAGAAGAGAAAAGTTGTATGCAGGAAACTCCTTCATTTTGCTAAGATTCAAAACAGCTTTTGTTGCTAATGGCAAATGGTTTTAATTTCTTTTTTAGTTTTGTATCATTACATAAAAAAATTTTGTCTTGCTGGTAAGATGATCATTATTGGGAGAATGTTTCTGGAGCCATTAGTAATGCAAGTAAAAACCAGACCTGCACTTGATCCCTATTTATTAAGAAATGAAAAAATCAATCCAGTCCTAACCATACTTTAAGTAGTCTTTCACTAGTAGTATAATCAGCCTTGAAAGGTGATATTTGGATATCTTTCCAGTGTGACACTGAAGATTTCACATTGACCCATTCAGAGTACTACTGCTGAAAAGCAAAGTCCAGCTATATCACATGGAGAAAAAGCCATGCAGAGGTAGCAGCAATCCTTAAGTAATCTTGTTACACTTTCTGCCTTCACAGATGAAATTTTATAAGATGCAATGATAGGGAAATAATTCTACTAAAATTTTAAAAAGTAACCAGAGTAAAACCTCTGAAGAGATTTTTAAATGAAAAGAGAAAAGGGCTTCTTAGTTTGTGTAGTTTTTTCTGGTTTCAGAGGCACAAGTATTATTATATTACCATATCAAAATAAATGGGAAAAAAAATGACTGACAACTATTAGGGCACCTCTGCATCCGTAGTTTGAGGTCACCCCTAATCCTTTACAACCAGCTACTGATGTAATTCTGTGTTTTAGGAATCTTATAAGGCCACAATGTGAAACAGTAAATATGACATTTGCAATGTGGCCAATAGATGAAAAGCAAGGAGAACTAAATTACCACCCCTATATTGTATTAATGACATTATAAAAGTATTTGACAGTAAGATGGCATATTTGACTGCCTTTGTAGATTCAAAACTCTTAAAAGTTAAGCTGCCCTTAGCCTGGAAATAACAGGAATGTGTTAACTTTCTCCAAGTGTTTAAAAGGCTGTCATGTGAAAAAGAGATTAGCCATGTTCTGCTTGGTCATAGAAGACAGAACTAGGATAGGACCAGTGCAGTTGCAGATGTAGGTAGATAAGGAAAAGTTCAGTCACTAGAACTATATAAAATAAGATGCCTTGGGCCCTCTTTCATTAAAAGTCTTCAAGTAGAGGTTGGATACCATTTGTAGAGGATGTTTCAGAGGGAATTTTTGGTCAGATACTTTTGGACTTTGATCCCTGAAGTCTTTTCCAATCCATTCTGGTGTTGGGCTCCCTTCCATGTTCTTACTCCATGTGTGATTTTTAGGCAAGTTACTTCACTCCTTGGCCTCAGTTTCCTCATCTGCAAATGATAAGGCTGACCTCAGCAACTGGGGTAAGAACTCATTTTCAACAAAAACTGCTGAGGAAACTGGAAAGCAGTCTGGGAGAAGCTAGATATAAAGAGTATATTAAGATAAACTCTAAATGAATATGTGACTTTTAAAGGGTGATATAATGAACAAATTAGAGGAGCAGGGAAGAAATTTCCTTTCAAATTCATGACTAGGAGAACAGTTTATGACCAAACAAGGCATAGAAAGGGTCACAGAAGATAAAATGAAAATTTTGATTACATAAAATTGAAAGCTTTTTGCCCAAATAAAACCAATGTAACTAAAATTAGAAGGAAAGCAGGTAAATGGGGAGGGGGGGGAGTAGAGGGGGAAGGTCCTGGGGGACATCTTTGCAGCCAGTTCCTCTGATAAAGGTCTGATTTCCAAGACAGAAGGAACTGGTTCAAATTTATAAGAATACGAGCCATTCCCCAAATGACAAATGGTCAAAAGATATGGGCAGTTTCTAAGGAAGAGATCCTGATTTTAAAGGAACAGCCAGATTTTAAAGTAGTCTAAATCACTAATTTGAGAAATGCAAATAAAAAGGAAAATGATATGTAGCAGCTAAGGAGTTACGAATTGCTTCCTGCCCAAAAGGTTGCTAAATTGTGGATCCCCTTTGACTCAGCACTATCACTGCTTGGCCTATGTCTCAAAGAATGCAAAGAAAGGAAGGCAACCCACGTGTGCAAAAGTAGAGCAGCTCTTCGTGATGGCAAAGAACTGGAAATGTTGCCCTTCATCTAAGGAATAGGTAAACAAATTATGATCTGTGAATGTAATGGAATACTACTGTAATGACAGGCACAGTTTCAGAGAAGCCTGGGAAAACTGATATGAGCTGATGCAGAATGGAGTAAACAGAAACAACATTGTAAAGATAACTTTGAAAGACTTTAAAACCCAACAATGCAATGATCAACTATGATTCCAGAGGACCACTGATACAGCAGGCTAGCCACCTCTTGACACAGGTGGTGGATTCAGGGTGCAAAATGAGACTTTTTTTTTGGATGTGGCCAATGTGGGAATTTGTTTTGCCCAGTTATGAATATTTTTTCCCCATGAGAATGGGAGATGGGAAGAAGAACTAGTTCTTTCCTAAGTGAAATTTTTAAAGATAAAATGATGGGCCAGACTAAATAATCTCTCAGGTTCCCCAGCTCTAAACCCTATTAACTATGTGAAATAACCATGTAGTATGTCCAACTTTATTTTTCATACAGCCACATTTGAGGATGGAGCTGACAACATGAAATCCGATCTTTAAGTTTCATACTCCTTTTAAAAATTATCCTAAATCATCAGTCCCTAAGAAACCTTTAGAGTATTCTCCAGGAGCTACTCATTCTCCAAAGGTGATAGTAACACAACACTAGATGGTGACAGATTTCTTATTGGGCAGGGGGTGCAGCAGAAAACTAACTTCTCTATTAGCTAGGTCTTGCAATAATGCAAGCTATACCTGTGAGTATAGCTATTTGACCTGTTGTTTCTAAGCTTTCTATATTATAATATGCTGCTAAAAGCAGTGTAGCTCAATGAAATGATGAACTATGCCATGCAGGGTTACCCAAGACAGATTATGGCCTATAAGAAGTCCTGACAAAAGGTAATCCACTGGAGAAAAAAATGGCAAACCACTCCAGTGTCTGCCAAGAAAACCCCCATGGCCAATATTATGATAAAAGATATAATATTGGAAAATGAGCCCCTCAGGTTGGAAGGCATCCAACATGCTACTGAGAAAGACTGGAGGACAAGTATAGGTAGCTCCAGTACTAATGAAGCAGGTGGGCCAAAAGAAAACTCAGCTGTGGATGAGTCTTGTGACAAAAGGAGAGTCCAATGCTATAAAGATCAATATCGTATAGGAACCTGGAATGTAAGCTATGTGAACCAAGGTAAGCTGGATCTGGTCAAACAGGAGATGGAAAGATTAAACACACACCTTGGGTGTCAGTAAACTCAAATGGACAGGAATGGGTGATTTTAATTCAAGTGACCATTGCATATACTACTATGGGCAAGAATCCCTTAGAAGAAATGGAGTAGCCTTTACAATCAATGAAAGTGAGAAAAGCAGTACTGGGGTATAATCTCAAAAATGACAGAATGATATCTGAATCCAAGGCAAACCATTCAGCATCACAACAATATGTCTATGCTCCAACCACTGATGCTGAAGAGGCCAAAGCTGATCTATGAAAGACCTACAACATCTACAAATAACATTAAAAAAAATGTCACATTCACCATAGGGGACTGGAATACTAAAGCAGGAAATCAAAAGATAATTCAAATAACAGGTAAAATTGGCTTTGGAGTACAAAATGAAGCAGGGCAGAGACTAATAGAGTTTTGTCAAGATAACCCACTGATCATTACAAATACTTGAAAAACCCAATTGAAACAATCCAAAAAGCAGCTCTACACATGGACATCACCAGATGGTCAATATTGAAATCAGATCGATTATACACTTTACAGCTAAAGGTGGAGAAGCTCTATATAGTTAGCTAAAACAAGACCTGGAACTGACTGTGGCTCAGATCATGAGCTTCTTATTGCAAAATTCAGACTTAAATTGAAGAAAGTAGAGAAACCCATTAGATAGCAATAGGTATGACCCAGATAACATCCCTGATGAATATGAAGTAGAAGTGATGAATAGATTTAAGGGATTACATCTGGTATAGATAGAGTGCCTAAAGAACTATGGACAGAAGTTTGCAATATTGTACAGGAGCTAACAAAAAACATTCCAAAGAAAAAGAAGAGCAAGAAAGCAAAATGGCTATCTGATGAAGCTTTACAAATAGCTGAGAAAAGAAGGAAAGTGAAAGAAAGGGGAAAAAAAACCCAACTGAGTGCACAATTCCAGAGAATAGTAAAAACAGATAAGGTTTTCTTAAATGAGCAATAGAATGGGAAAGACAAGAGACCTCTCTAAGAAAATTAGAGATATCAAAGTTTCTTGCCAGAATGGGCATGATAAAAAACAAGTGATGGGGACTTAACAGAAGCAGAAGGGATTAAGAGATGGTAAGAATACACCAAAGAACTATATAAAAAAGGATCTTAACATCACTGATAACCACAATAATGTGGTTACTGATCTAGAGCCAGCCATCCTAGAGAATGAAGTCAAGTGGACCTTAGGAAGCATTGCTAACAATAAGGCTAGTGGAGGTGATGGAATTCCAGTTGAACTATTTAAAATCCTAAAATATAAAGCTGTTAAAGCGCTGTACTCAATGTGCCAGCTAATTTGGAAAACTCAACAGTGGCCACTGGATTAGAAAAGATCAGTTTATGTCCCAATCCTAAAGGGCAATGCCAAGGAATGCTCAGATTACCAAACAGTTGCCCTCATTTCACATGCCAGCAAGGTTATGCTTAAGATTCTGCAAGATGGGCTTCAGCAATATGTGAACCAAGAATTACCAGAGCAAGCAGGCTGGTTTTAGAAGCAGAGGAACTAGAGTCCAAATTGCCAATGTTTGCTGGATTATGGAGAAAGCAACAGAGTTCCAGAAAAACATCTACTGCTGCACTGACTACACTAAAGCCTTTGCCTATATATATCACAGCAAAATGTGGCAAGTCCTCAAAGAGATGAGAGTATCAGATCAGAGTAATTAATCATCTTCATACAATTTATTTTTTATGGTTTTTTTTAGTCTGTGCTTTCTTTCACAATATGACTAATATGGAAATAAGTTTTTGCATGATTGCACATGTATAACATATCAAATTGCTTACCATCTCAGGATAGAAGAGGAGAGAATTTGGAACTCAAAAATTTTTAAATGAATTTTTAAAATTGTTTTTGCATGTAATTAGGGGGGGAAATAAAATATCATTAAAAAATAAGGGAGGCCTTAGCTCTAGACCCATCTGCATGGACCAGGTTTAGTCCAGGGGGAGCCAGGCTCCTAGAAAGGGGGGAGGGATTAGTTCCTAAAAAAATCCTAGGATAGCCAATTGGTGCTGTGGATGGAACACAAGCCTGGAGTCAGGAAGACCTGACTGCAAATCTGGCCTCAGACACTTACTAGCTATGTGACCCTGGGCAAATCATTAAACTCAGTTTCCTCATCTGTAAAATGGGGATAATAATAGCACTTTATCTCCCAAGGTTGTTGTAAGGATAAAATGAGATGGTAATTGTAAAGTGCCTGGCACATAAGTGCCATATAAATGTTGGCCATTATTATAATTGGAAATTTTCACAAACTCTGTGACTCTCTATGGCCTCACCCCAACACTCTGGGAGAAATAACTTAAAGTTTTGGATCTCCACAGAAGGGAGGGTAGAAAAGTAATGAATGGTGTAAATCAGATATAGGACAGCTATTTCCTCCACACAAAGGACTCACAGGTGCATAGTGACAAAGACTTAAACTTGCAGCAGTAACATAACTACTATTACACTCTCCCAAAAAGACAATGCTTAAAACATCAAGCGAGACATGGAGCATTTTGCAGGACTAAACATTTCACATTTCACACTCACTGGGCTTATTCTCCTATTGGTAGCCATCTCCTCCAAGAATGGGGTAATTGCACAAGCTCCTCCACTCAAGGGACTCAGAAACTCACAATCTCTCAGAACTAACAATGTTACCGCCAAGACCAAGCATATCCATCTAAGGATCACTGTTTGGTGGGTTTAGGTGAAGAAACAGGAGATAGTAGAAGACTAGATGGGCAAATAAGGTCACAGTGAGACTGGGAAAGAACATGGGTGATCAGAAGAGGGGAAGAGGAGAAAGAAGAGAATGGTACTAGCAGCAAACCAACCACAGCCCACATGTGTCTCCTTGTCCTCCATACTTGAAATCAGATTGGTCAACCCTTTGTCTTCCTTTGGGGAACTCTCATCTACCCATTGTGGCTAGCTGCCACGACCAAGTGCTTGGCTACCACACCCTGGAGATTTGGGGCTCCTGACTCAATGTATTTTTGAGCACAGCCTTACTCCAGGTATCTGCTAAGCTGCTTTTAACTAGCAGTTAGCACATTCCTGCCACACCCTAAAGGAGACAGAAGTAAACAGAAGTCAGTTCTTCAAATAGAAAGCCTGATTAGATCTCCTTCCTCCTTCTTCCCATTTCTCCAGCCTCTTTTCTCTCCTCAGCTGGTCTCATCTTCCTTCTGATGGGTTCAGTCCTCACTCCAGAGCCCACCCCCAACCCTCCTGTCATCGTTCTCTTTTCCCCTCCTGGCCCGACACTGACTATCCTCATGCTCAGCTGCCGAGGAAATCCAGAATTCCCTCTCCCCTCCAAAACTCAATCCTGCTAACCCCTTCCCAATGCTGGTGTGCACTTTTGTGGGGAAGACCCAGTACATCCTAAATGGAGGGGAAGGAATAAGCATTTATTAAGCCCCTACTATTTTACTTAATACATCATTTGATCCTCATAGGTGCTATGATTTATCCCCATTTTACATTTGAGGAAAATGAGGCAGAGTTTAAGTATGTCACCCGAGGACTTCAAAGCCCTGCCATCTGCTCCACAGCTGAGCTTTTAGGACTGCTTGCCTTTTCCATCCCCTGGGCAGTTGAACTCTTCCATATTTCTTGTCCTCCCTAGTCAGAGTATGAGTTTTTACATAATACTTTAAGGCTAACAAAGTGATTTATCATCTGATTTTATCCTCACAATGCTTTCTCATTTTATCTTCACAACTACCCTTGCATGAGGAAATTGAGGCAGACAAAGGTTAAGTTATTTGCCCAAAGTCACACGGCTAATAAGTGTCTGAGGCTAGATTTGAACTCCGGTTTTCCCGACTTCAGGTCCAGCAATCTACTCACTACATCACCTAGCTGCCTGGAATGGTAATGCCTTTCCCTTTAGACTTCTCATAGCAATTTGTTTCATATCTCTCTAATACATTTACACTGAAATATTGCATATTACGTGTATCTATAGTGGTGTTTATCCCCCTACTAAACTGTATTCTTGAGGTCAGAGGCCATGTCTTATCATGAAACTATATATCTCCTTGAGTACCAGGTGTACTGCTCTGTACACAGGAGGTGCCTCATAATTGTCTGTTGTAGGTTGAGACCAATACATGAGGCAGTATGGTGTAACGAAAAGAATCCTAGTCTTGGATACAGAAGATCTAGGTTTGAGTCTCAGTTTTACCACTAAACCTGTCACTTAAGTCACTTAATCATTCTGAGCCCTTTTTTTTTTTTGAACCTGTCAAATGGGCCTAAAAACAGTTCTCAGGACTGAGGACTAGATAAGATCATCAAATACTAAAACTGGGAACAATCTTAAAAATGCCCTGGTCCATGTGATCTTAACCTTATTTTGTGTTCTAGACCCCTCTGTCAGTAAGTCTAGTGAAGCCTATGTCCTGCCCTAGAATAGCATCTTTAAATGCATAAAATAAAATACATAGGATTACAAAGGAAACCAATTCTATTGACATAGTTCATATATATATATATACACATACACATACACATATATATATAAATAAAAAATATTAGTATTATTGATAGTAGAAACCTATTGACATAGCTGATTTATTTTATATATTAATATTATGAACAAATTCTATTGACATTAAATACATTTAATTATAATTATATTACATTGTGTTAATAATTATTAATATTATAATTATTATATTAGTGTTATATTAGTTTTATAATTGTTACTATAGTATGTTAATATATTTTAATTATTATTTAAAATGTATTTTTTAAAAGTTCATAGATCCCAGGTTAAGAACCTCTGCTCTAGTTCCACCCTCTCACTTTACAGATTAGGACACTGAATCTCAGAGAAATGTTAATGTTAGAGACAGGACATGTCTCCTGGCTTTCCATCCAGGACCCTTTCTACTATATCACACCACATGAAAGTGCTTCAGAAGCATAAAGCCCTCCATTGATATACTTTGGCACCCTAGCAGTAATTTTCTATGGTATAAACCATCCCGCTGTTGACCCAGGTCACAACTCCTCTGTGCCTCAGAAAATGGTCTTTGTGAACGCCCCTGTGTCCCTCTAGATGATGAGTCGCACAGTCTATTCCTTCAACCACTTTCCCGGTTGGTCACCAGGCCTGGATTTGAAGCCTTTCCAGCTGCGGTATGGGATCAGTCAGAGCTTGCTCTCCACCCACATGGCCCTCTAAAACCCAGGGTTATTTGACAACAGCACTTTTCTCATAACCCTATGATATAGGTAGTGTAAATATTATTACCCTCATTTTCCAGAAGGGGAAACAAAATGACTGGTCCAAGATAGCACAGCTAGGTGGTGCCAGAAAGCCCAGTGTCCAGAGGTGGAAAAAAAACCCACTGAATGAGGTCATTTCCATTATCATACCCCATTCTAAGAAAATGAGCCTCAAGTCAGTGTCATATTTGTCAGGGGACAAAAAGTGCCAGTAATTCTGGCAAGACAGATGGAGAACAAAGGTGCTCCAGATGCCAGGGTGCAGAACCCTTTCCTGCTCAGCCCACCTTTGTGTGTGGTATGTAGTTCATCGAAGGGCACAGTTTGACAGCACTGGAGATCACGGAAGACTAGAATGGTAGGGGAAAATACTTTACTAATTTTTTTTTTACTCTTCTTGGGTCCATAAGAAAATGAGAAATATTTCTAGTTGAAACAGCAGCCCTGGCCAGGCTCTAATAAAACCTGTTTATGGCCAAAGAAATACCTTTGAGCATTGTTTGTGGACATCCCTCATATTACATTTTATTTTCAGCTCCGAGGCATTTGGAAAGAAAAGTGGTCACCCACACTCCAGTAAGGAAATAAAAACAAGAAAAAGGACCAGGAGTTGCAAGTTTAGCATAGAAGGTAGGGTGCAGGCATGGGGAGAAAATTAGTCAGTGGCTCCAGGGAGGAGCATCCGCTCCTGCCCACACTGTGGTTACCTTTAGCCAAGATATTTAGACAAGGCATGCTGTCATTTGGAAGCTAGCACCATCACTTTGTATTCCTGGAAGCCTCTCAGGAGAGCTTGGAGAGAGGGCAGGGGACAGGGAGCACCTTATCAAAAAATTATTGTGGAATGGCAATGGAGTCAGGTGGTCTTGAGTGTTTTTCCCTTAGTGTCTGATAGAACATTTTTCTTTATCCCATGAGGGTTTTCCTAGGGAGTCTTCTGTGCTCGGCCATGCTCTGGAGCTGCCCAAGGTTCTGACATGCATTGCTCTTCAATAATAGTTCTCAAATTTTTCGGTCTCTGAACCCTGTAACACTCTTAAAAATTACTGCATACCCAAAGAGCTTTTCTTTATGTGGGTTTTATCTATTGATCTTTGTCATATTAGAAGAGAAAACATAAATTTTAATAATATTTTATTCATTCATTTAACAATAAACCCATTACACATTACATGTCAACATCAATAATAGCATATTTTTATGAAAAATTACTATTTTCCAAAACAAGAACAATTCAGTGAGGAGTAGCAATTGTCCCATGTATTTTTGCAAATCTCTGAAATGTCTGGCTTAATAAAAGACAGCTGGATTCTCAGACTTGCTCCTGCAGTTAATCTGTTGTGAGATATTGTTTTGGTTGAACTATATGAAGAAAATCTAGCTTACACAGCTATATAGTTGAAAACAGCAGGAATATTTTAACAGACAATTGCCCCATGGGTTGTAATTTGCGATGAGTTTACCTTTCCCAGGGTCAACAAAAGCTAGATCCTTGAGTAAGCCTCTAATATTGCTCCTTCCCTTAGGCCAGGCTTCAGAAGACTCAGAAGCTTGGTAGGTAGAATGAAAGGGCCTGGGTATGATAGGAAGAGCCAACCCTCCTTGCCACTGGACCTAACACAATATTGCAAAGTAACTGGAATTTGTCTTTGGTGCCTTCCCGGATTCCTCCCAAAGGCTCTCTCTCTCCTACTCCCAAACACAGTTGCTTGTGATCACAGGACTGATCATATTAAAAGTTGTTAAGGATTTTAGAGATCATTTAGTCCAGCTGCTTCACTGCACAGAGGAGAAAAATAATTCTTAGAGGGAAGGCGATGACTTTCAGTTGTCCAAATCCCCATGCTCCAAAATGACCTTTGTTTCTCATTCTTCCCCTTTCCCAACTCCTGATGATAAGCTATACTATTTCCTCAGTTCGGCTGATCTCAGCAAGGTGTTGACAATCTGAGCTCCCAGATGAAGTAATTTCAGCCCTCAAAAGCCTACTAAGGTCTACACTGTGGCTGAATTAAAGAACTATTGGCTATGTGCCACCTTTAAAAATAAAAACCTGTTTGGTTTTTTTCATAATTTATACTTGGTCACTGAAAAGTCTAGTAGTGTGGCTAATGTGTTTGGATACTTTCGTCACGTGGATACTCCCTTCTGCAGTGCTGATCTCAGCCCATCCCTGACTTCTCAACCTATTTTATTCATGCCCAAATCCTCCCATAAATCCTCCACAGGGGACCCACCCAACATTCTGAAGGTTATTCTATAGTTCTCTTGACATTGCTTGGAAACCAGTGGACGGCATAGACCCTCAGTCAGTTATCTTTCTGGACTCACTTCATGTTCCAGGCAAACTGGTCCACATGTTGTTCTCTGCACATGGACATTCCATTCCTCTCTTTGTGTCTTTGTATAGGTTATCTTCCATTCCTGGAGAACTCCTCCATTCCATATCCTTATCTCTGCTTTTTGGAATGCCTAGACTGCATTAGTAAAAGCAAAGACTTCTGCTCATCCTTTTAGAAATATTGGGCAGCTAGGTGGCACACTGGCCCTAGAGTCAGGAGGACCTAAGTTCAAATCCAGCCTCAGGCCCTTACTAGCTAGCTATGTGACCCTGGGCAAGTCACTTAACCCCCACTGCCTCCAAAATTTTAAAAAAAGAAAAAGCCATACACACAAAAAATAAATATTAAGAAGGCTTTTTAGAAACCCTACCTCCTACCCTCAGGGACCAAAAACAAACAAACAATAGAGTGACAAATGTTGGAGAGGCTGTGGAAAAGCAGGTACATTAAAGCACTGTAGGTAAAGTGGTGAACTGGTCTAGCCATTATGGAAAGCAATTTAGAACTATGCTTCCCAAAGTTACTAAACTGTGCATACCCTTTGACCCAGTAATACCACTACTAGCCCTTGGGATCAAAGAAAGAAGAAAAGGACCTACATCTACAAAAGTATTTGTAGCAATCCCTTTTTGTGGTGGCAAAGAATTGGAAACTCAAGGGGGTACCCATCAATTGAGGAACAAATTATGGTATATGAATGTAATGGAAGGTTATTTGCTGTATGGTAAAGGGAATGATGTCAAAGAAAACTGGGAAGACTTGTACTCCGATCACTGCAATGACCAATCCCAGAGAACCAAGTCCAAAGAACTATTCCCAAGAACCAACCTGCTACCCACCTTCTGACAGAGAAGTGATGGATATATATATTTTTTGGACATGTCACTTTGATTGTCTTCCTTGACTATGGATATTTGTTACAAAGGTTTTATTTTCCTTTCTGTGTCTGGGAGTTAGGATAGTAGAGGAAGAGAAAATAGATTTTTGTTAACTGAAAAATAAATTTTAAAAATGAATGTAATACAACCCTGTTATGCTGTAAGAAATTATAAAAGGGATGGTTTCAAAGAACCTGGAAGGCATTTATGAATTGATGTAGTTTGAAGTGAGCAGAATTAGGAGAACAATGTATAATGTGACAGGAACATTGTAAAAATGAACAGATTTGAAAAGCTTAAGTACTGTGGTCAACACAAGGATTAACCATGATTTTAGAGGACTGATGATGAAAAATACTACCTTCCTCTGGACACAGAAATTGATAGACCAAGTATGAAGACCTCAGTCTTTACACCTATTTGAACATGGCCAATGTGGGAATTCATTTTGCTGCTTTAAGGATTTGTTTGTTTGTTTTTCAACCAGGGGGTGGAATGGGAGGGAGAAAAAATAAATACTTGCTAAAAAATTTTTTGATTTAAAAAAAAAAGCATTTAAACATTATCCTGAACATTATCTGAAACTTTTAGAATAATCTGACAAAGAAACTCTTGTCAGTTTTTCTTTAACTATTAATCCTCAAACATGTCCTCTCTCCAAATCAGTTAGAGTACTCCTCCCTTGAAGTAGTTGGGCTGGTGACCAAACAATCATGTATCTACCTGGAAAGATGAGCATAATGACCAACCGAGCCTTAAAGGGAGTAGAGTACACTGATCATAAGGAAGAGGCATTTTTGATTACTTTAGTAGGTCCACCTTACAGCAAGAGTCCCTGGGGGGGGGTAGTCAAAGAGGGACTGAGCGGTTTTAAGAGAATATTTCTCCAAGGGCATTTTCAAAAGTTCAAGGGACTCTTATTTCATTAGATGAAATAGAATATTAACTGTAAGCTGTCATTTTGCAAAATTTTCCTTGTTCAAGAGTCCTATAAATATTTCCTTCAAAATGTCTTGTGATGGAGAGATATCCATAAGCATGAAAACACTCTGTCTATTTGGACATTTCTCTCTCCAAGCAGAACAATGCTTAGATTAGAAAAATACTAAACTAATTAAAAAAAAGATATTTGCTTTGTACATATTCCTTATTCTGTGTACATTTTATATGCAAAAGGAAGGGAAGGGAAGGAAACGGAAGGGAAAAGAATGGAACAGAAAGGAAAGGGGCCAAGGTGATATACCCTTGGGTATCACCTGTATTAAGGGATTAGGAAGAAGAGTTAGTGAAGGAGATAGTGGTTAAACAGGTAGGAGGAAAACCAAGAGAGTGGTAAGTAAGATCTTTAGCTGAACTGTAAATTTGCTCTAAATGTGAATTCTTCATGATTCACCAGCGTATTGAATGTTCATTTATGCTACCAGTACACACGGATGACCTGTAGTATAGGTAATGTAATACTCCAAGTGACCATGAAGCGGGGCTATGAAGAAACATTGAACAGATGTGGAAATTTATAGCCAGCCTTTGAAGTGAAGAGGCCAGTATTCAGGCATTATATAGGAAGTTACAGGTATGAAATCCAGAAGGAAGCAGCCAGGTCCACAAGTATACAGAAAATACAGAGATGTTGGGAAGGAGCAAGAAAAGTAAAGAGAAAGCAGGTTCTTTTACCTGAGAACACTCAAGAAGTACAGGTCAGGAAATCTGATGTCAGAAAACAGCACGTTACCTGGGACAGTGGTAAGAGAGAGGGAGAAAGGAAGGAGAGAAGACCACTGGCAATACAAGAGTACAAGACAAGTATGCTAAGTATGTCAGAGCTGAATCTCAAAGGCAGTGATCACATTGCTTTGAGACTGGTACATCTGGAGCAAGGAAGAAATTATCTTATGCATATATGGATGGGGGAGGAGGGTACATGACTAAACAAGTGACAGTGAGGATCACATGAGATAAATGAACAATTTTGATTACATAAAATTTAAAATTAAAAAGGTTTTGCACAAACAAGCCTAATGTAGTAAAAATTAGAAGGGAAACAAGTGAGTGGAGGGAAATCTTTGCAGCAAGTTTCTCTGATAAAAGTCTCATATCTAAGATACATAAGAAGCTTTCAAATTTATAAAAATAAGAGCCATTCCCCAGGAGTTAAATGGTCAAATGATGTGAATAGGCAGTTTTCAAAAGTAGAAATCCAGATTGTCAACAACTATATGAAAAAATTTTCTAAGTCATGAATAAAGAAATGCAAATTAAAGCAACTTTAAGGTTCCATTACTGGAAAAAATGACAAAAGAGGAAAATGATGAATATGGGAGAGGCTAAGCTGAACCAGGTACCCTAGTGCACAATTTGCAGAGCTGTGAATTGGTCCAGCTATTCTGGAAAACAATCTGGAACTGTACTCCAAAAGCTACTGTGATCTACCCTTTGACCTAACACTATTAGGCTTATATTTCCAAAGAATTCAAAGAAAGGAGAAGAGGACTCATATGCATAAAAATATTCATAGCAGTTCTTCTCATGGTAGCCAAGAACTGGAATTTAAAGAGGTGATCTCCCACTGGGTAATAGCTAAACAAATTGTGGTATATGAATACAATGAAATATTATGCTTTAGGAAATTATGAAATTGGCAGTTTCAAAGGAAACTGGGAAGACTTCTACAACTTATGCAGAATGAAGTGAGTGGAACTTGAAGAAAAATGTATGCAATGACATTACAAGAATAAGCATTTATTAAGCTCTTACTATGTGCCAGGCTCTATGCTAAGTGCTTTACAGATATTATCTCATTTGATTACAGAGAAAAACAATAGTGAAAAACTTTAGAACTCTGATCAACACAATGATAAAACAAGAGTCCAAAAGAATGAAGATGAAACATGGTACTCACCTCCTGACAGAGAGGTGGTGAACTCCAAAATTCAGAAAGATGTACATTTGTGGACATGGGCAATGTGTTTTGCTGGAATATGCTGCTATGGACTGAAGGTTTTACCTTTTGTTTTGTTTTGATTAGCTCAGTGATGGGGGTAGTAGAATGGACAGATTAATTTTTTAAAAGATATTCATGCTATCATACGTTACATTTATTTAAATATAAGTTATTGCTGTGTAGTGTGATGTTGCCCTGAATTAAAACTCAGGCACTAAACCAAACTGCCTAATGAGGCTGGTGAAAATATTGCATCATCTTATTACAAAAAAAAAAAGAGTATTTCAGTGTATTTAGTGGAGTAGGACTGCTATTGATATCACTGATATTGTGAATGAATGGAGAGTATTTAGTGAAAAGGAGTAATGTATGAAGTCATTTTTTTTAGTGATTGTATACACATATGCTGTGTAATACAATTTTTCAGAGAAAGAGAGAGAGAGAGAGAGGTAGCTTTAACTCTCTACCCCTTTAGGGCTGTGGAACAGGAAAGGTCTCCCCAGTTAAGAAAGAAGACTTGAGCGAGGTGAATGAAGCCCTTTTCTAGCACTGTTCATCACTGCAGAGCCATTGCCAAGGAATCACAGCAGAAATGGCAGAAAGTAGAATGAGAAAGATTCTGTTACATGATCCACAGACGTCCACTCACGGTTGAAGGTCATATAGTGTCCCAAAGGAGTGACTGCACTGTTACAAATCACCCTTAAGGTACTAGGGGTAACCCCCAGGAGAGGGAAACTATACATTTACTACTCACCATGTTAGCTCTGAGCCCTTACTGGTGTCCTTCCAATTGAATAAATTAAGCAAGATAACATATTAACTTTTAACCATGAAACATTTACTACACATAATGCAAAGTAAGAACAATCCTGACATAACATGATAACCTCCCCATAGATCTAGTTCTCACTCTCCCAACAATGCAAACAGATCTATGGAGGGGCGTGAACTTCTAGAAATTTAGCAGTGAGAAGGCCTATGATTAAGGAAATCCATGTGCCCAGGATAACTCACAACTCTGGACTGCAGGCATTGATCTCCTCTATCTCTTTTGGAAACATTACATATGATGTGTTATTTTCTGGTTGGAACTGCTCTCCTGCTACTCTTGGGCCACTGCAACTCGTCAAGCTGTTTTGTTTGCTTTTCCTTCTGCAAAAGGTAGTCATGCCAAAGAACTACAGTTTCCCAAGTCTTCTCCCTTGGCTGGGTACTGAGGCATTTCACTTTACCTTAAGCCTAGGATCTAAGAAGCTATTCGGGTCTATTCTCTTGGACATAAGGCACTTCCCCTTTGAAATCCGTAAGAGAAAAGTAAAGGACTACAGTAGGGAAGCCTTTGAAGGATTTCTCTTCTCTCAAACTGTAGATGGTTCTAGAGGGTAAGGCAGCTTTTACCAGTCAACTCTTCAAGCACCAGAGAATTCTGATTTTTCTAATCAACCCACAGCATAAGCTTTCCTCCAAATCAGATCATCTTCCCACATAGCTGCAGAGACTATTTGTCCCTGGTTAGCTTTTCTCATCTGTGTTCATCTCAAAGCAACTGCCATTTCTCTTCTTTTGCCTCAGCTCCTTTGGATTCTCCCTTCTGGATGAAGCTTCTAATTCTGCATTCTATCATCTAATTCACTGACTTCTTATTTCCCTTCTATATCCTCCTCATGTTTCGTGAGCAACTCACATCTCTCTCCGGATGAGAACTCCCAAATTCACATTTCTATTAATTCTTTGATTTAGAGCTTCCTGGTAATAAACTTCCAAGTCCTAAAGGAATCATTTCTTACTATACACCTGCCCCTTATTTGACCCACTTCCCACTCTGAGCCTCCAACGCCTGATATGTGCAATGAAAGGCCTAGATCATGACCGTGAGCATTAAGGTCCCTTTCCAGCTTTGCTATTCCATTATTCCTCTCCTTCTTCCTTTTTCCTACCTCACCCAAAATTCTACTAGACCTCAAATTATACTCCAAAGCAGCAATCATCAAAACAGTTTGGAACTGGATTTTTTTTTGACTAGGTAATGGGGTTAAGTGACTTGCCCAGAGTCACACAGCTAGTGTTATGCATCTGAGGACGGATTTGAACTCAGGTCCTTCTGAATCCAGGGCCTGTGCTCTATCCATTGCACCAAACAGCTGCCCCAGAATTGGATTTTTAAAAATAGAAAAGTGATCAATGGAACAGACTAGATCAACAAGAACCACATGCTATGAAACTCAATAACCCAGTGTTCAATAAACCTGTAAACAAAGTGCTTAAGGAAGAACTACCCATTTGACAAGAACTTCTTAGAAAACCAGAAAGCAATTTGGGAGAAATTAGGTTTAGTGCAATATATTATATCACCTACCACAACAACCTCAAAATGAATATGTCATGTGAGTATAAAAGGTCACACCATTTTAAAAAATTAGAAGATGATATTTTCACAATTGTAGATAGGGGGAAGAATTCTTAACCAAGCAAGGAACAGAGGAGATCACTAAAGATAAAATAAGTATCTTTGAACATATGAACTTGAAAAGCTTTTGCACAAACAAAATCAACGCTGCTAAAATAAGGAAGGAAACTGTCAATTGGAGTAAAAATCTTTGCAGCAAATATCTCTAATTAGAGTCTGCTATCCAAGGCATCTAGGGAACTAATATAAATCTATAAGACCAAGAACCACTCTCCAATGGACAAGTGATAAAAGGATATGAAAAAAAATTCTCAAAAAAAGATTTGCAAATGATTAGTCATCATATTAAAGAGAGAAGAAAATAAAAACAAGCCTGAAGTTTTATCTCATACTAGAAATCTGGCAAAGATAACAAAAGATGGTAATATTCAGTGTTGAAGGGGCTGGCTGGCAGGAAGACAGGCATACTACTTCACTGTTGATGGAGCTGTGAACTGATTCAACAACTCGGAAAAGCAATTTGGAATTATACTAGAAGAGTAATATATCTATGCCATTTTCTCCAGAGATTTCACTGATTTTATATATATATATATATATATATATACACATACACACACACACACACACATACCTTTAGGATGTTAAAATAAAGAAAGAAAGGTCCCATATATACTAAAATATTCACAGAAGCACTTTTTGTGGTAACAAAGAACTGCAAATAAAGTATAATGTCCATCAAGAGGAGAGCTAAACAAATCACGGAACAGGAATATAATGGAATATTACTTCACTGAAAGAAATGATGACTATGAAGCCTTCAGAGAAGTACTGGAAGACTTATGTGAACAGATAAATTCAGAATGAAGTATGCAGAACCAGGAAAGCAACAGAAACAATGATAACAACATTGTAAACGAAGAGAACAAAAAACTGAAACTGAGCAAGATATGCAAGCATGGCCCCTAAAATCAGTTAATAAATCATATGTCCCTCCTTTCATTACAGAAGTAGGAGATTATAGGCATGGAATATTGCATATACTGTCACATATGGCTAATATGTTGGTTAGTTTTATAAAACTGTTTTGTTCTTTCTTTTTTAATCTTAATTATAAAAGATGGCTTGTCTGAGAAGGGAGAGGGAAAGATATATTTAAAAAATGAGTATGGTATAAAAATAAAAGGCATCAGTGAAAAAATAAGATAACATTTTAAAAAACAAAAAACCTCAAATTCTCCTTGATCTGTCTCATTCCCTCAAAGATCAGCCTTCCCTCTATGACAGTATTGTAAGACCAATTCTAATCTCTTTTAATATATTAGGAGCAAATGCATTAAAATTCCTGAGTAATCTGGAAACAAGTCCTGAGTTTGGAGTCAGAGAAAATCTGGATTTAAATCCCAGCTTTCTTAATACATGTGTGATTCAGGCTAAGACACCCCCCCTTTCTGTCTCAGTTTCCTTATTTGTAATATAATGGTGGCCTGCAGGACCCCTGACTTTCAATTCAATTCAACAAGCATTTATTAAACACGCACTCTGTACCAGGTGCTGTGCTATGTGCTAGACAAAGACAAAAATGGAAACGTCTGGGGCAGCTAGGTAGCATAGTGGATAGAGCACTGGCCCTGGATTCAAGAGGACCTGAGTTCAAATCTGGACTTAGTAGCTGTGTGACCCTGGGCAAGTCACTTAACCCCATTGCCTAGCCCCCCCCAAAAAAAAACCCAGAAAAAAAAATTGGAAAAGTCCCTGACCTCAAGGAACTTTTATTGTTGGATTTCATAAATCTAACAGTCCTGTGATTATCAGGAAATGTTATCTAATTTTTTTGACTTATTACATATCATTTAAATTTGAGGGGGGAAGGGAGCGGCAAAAAGTTAAGGCCACGGGGGGAAGACAAGGAGCACAGCAATGCAGAAAGCCAGATTTTTTCAGCCTTGGAACCTTGGATCTGATCCATGCTCATTAGCCCTGAATTGGGAAACACCAGGTTGCAGTGTATTTCCCAGGGGTTGCTTTTCTTGACGCACAACTGCAGGACTGACGGCTGCCAGCTCCGAGAAGAGCAGCAAGAGACCTCTACTGTGAACTTTGATCTTGGTCAAGTCTGCTGAATGCTAAGAATGGCTATCTTTATTTCCACAACTTTCCACTTACTAAGTTAATTTGGAACCAATGCCTACAGATCTTTCTCTCCTATCTCCTTTCTCTCTCTCTCTCTGTCCTCTTACAATATCCTTTTGCAGAAGCAGATGTAATTTAGTGCAGCATGAAAGGATGAAACACATCGAGATTTTATAAGGCACTGAAGCAAATTATATATAGGTAGACAGTACAATAATGGAACCTTGGAACTAAGAAAAAGGTGTCTCAAGAAGTTGTGATTTCAAAGAAAAAGTTCAGCTTTTTTAATCTGACCCTTGCCTTGGTAAAATGTCTTTTCTGGGAGGGCCCTCTGGGATCAATAGCCCTTCCTATTAAGTAGACAAAGCCAAGAACAACCCTCTGCCAAACCATGGCAAAGGCAACCTTTGTCCCACCTTCCTTTACTGTGTTCTAGTTCTTGGCATTCCTATCTGTCTTGGGGCCCCATCCTCACCCCCCTAGCTGTCATTATCCTTTCTAAGTAAGAGCTAATAAAGGTTCAAGATCATGGGACTACTAGGGATATTCACATTTTAATGAGACCTTGGAAGATTGAAAAACTTTAGAACTCTAATGAATCCCTAATGATAGCATTTCAGACATTTGGTAAAGGAGGAAGGGAAGCTGTTGGGGCAGGGAAGCATGGCAAAACTCCCCTGTGTACTCGGAAGCAGGCTAGTTTTTGGAGAACCAATTGACTTAAATAAGGGAGTTTTGGAGGATGGGCTGATACAAAAGGACTGTTAGTAAGTGAACTAGAAAAAGGATTTTAACGATTAGTAAGTGAACTAGAAAAAGGATTTTAACGATAGAGAAAAGAGGAAAAGACTGTGAATGTAAACTATGCCATTTAAAAGTTATGACAAGTGGATAATTTTGATTACATAAAATTGAAAAGTTGCACTAATAAAATCATGTCAGTTAGAATGAGAAGTAAAATTTGGAGAAAATCTTGACTGCAAATTTATCTGACAAAGACATAATACCTAAGATATTAAGGGAATTAAGACAAATATGTAAGAACAAGACCTATTCTTCCAGTAGATAAATGGCCAAAGGATATGAACAGGCAATTCTCAAAGAAGAAATTGCAAGCTCTCAGAAATCATATGGAAAAAAATGTTCCAAATCACTAATAATAAGAGAAATTATAATTAAAACAAATCTAAGGTTTCACCTCATACCCATCAGATTTGGCAAGAAATCCCAAATGGGGCCATGAAGAGTCAGACGTGATTTCACAACAGCAAAGGGCAGCCAGGTGGCTGAGCCTGAAGTCAGGAAGACTCATCTTCCTGAGTTCAAATCTGGCCTCAGACACTTACTAGTTGTGTGAGCCTGGGCAAGTCATTTAACTCTGTTAACTCTGCTTGTCTGTTTTCTCATCTGTAAAATGAACTGAAGAAGGAAATGGGAAAACCACTCTAGTATCTCTGCCAAGAACACCCAAATGGGGTCACAACTGAAAAGCAAACAAAATTAGTTGTGGTGCACAAATATAATGGAATATTGCTGTGCTATAAGAAATAAACATAACGAATCAGAGAAGCACGGAAAGATCTATATGAACTGATGCAGAGTAAAGTGAGCAGAGCCAAGAGAACAATATGCTTGACTATAATATAAACGGAAAGAACAATCTCTCTGTCACACACACACACACACACACACACACACACACACACACACACACACACACATTGCAAAGAACAAGCCAGGCTTTAAGGAAGAGATATGGGAGGATACTCCCAACCCAGCCCTTCATAGAGGTCCAAGTGTTACACACTTATGCTCTCTGACTTTTTCCAATGTACCGATCAGGTGCATTGACTTTCCCCTCTTTATCTTTTGTTTTGTCTTAAAAATACTAGGCACAATGTAACTGTTTATTTCCTCCCCCCCTTCCCCTTTCCAATGAGTTGCCAGATTTGGCCAAGTCTACCTCCACCCATCTGTCCCTTTTCTGTACTTTAATGGCCAACATCTTGGAGTTCAGTTCTTCATTACCGCTCACCTAGACTATTCCAATAGCCTTCTAATTGGACTCTTGGCTCCTGTTTCTCTCTTCTCTAGTGTATCTTCTATACAGCTGCCAAAAATCTCCCCAAAACACAAATATGACCATGTTATTATCCTCCTCAAGATATTGTCTCTGGGGGCAGCTAGGTGGCGCAGTGGATAGAGCACCGGCCCTGAAGTCAGGAGGACCTGAGTTCAAATCCGGCCTCAGACCAAACACTTGACACTAGCTGCATGACCCTGGGCAAGTCACTTAACCCCAATTGTCTAAAAGCAAAAAAAAAAAAAGAAAAAAGATATTGTCTCTGAAATAAAGTACAAACTTTAAAATTTGGTATTTGAAGCTCTTTATAATCTCTCATCTACCTTTCCAGGCTTATTTCGTATTACTTCCCGTGACATGCCATACTTTAATATAAAACTGACCAACTTGCTATCCCCTGAACTTGGGATTCTACCTGTCCTGAACCCATGGTTTTGCATAGGCTGCTCATGCCTGGAATACAGTCCATCAACTCTTGTCTCTTATTAACCGTAGCTTTCTTCAAGCCTTGGTTCCAGTACCACCTCCTATACAAAGCTTTTCCACATCCCGCCCTTCCCCATCAATGTTAGTGGTCTCCTCCTTAAATTATCCTGTATCTATGTATGTTTACATGTTGCACTCCATTAGAAAGTAAGCTTCCTGAGGGCAGGGAGTTGTAGCCCTAGTGTCCAGTACAGTGCTTTTGCAGAGCAGGGGCTTCATGAAGGCTTGTTTGGATTGTTTTGCATTGAAGTAAAGAGATCAAAGCAAACAGTGCTTGGTGGATCCCTTGTAGTGTATTCCTGAAAGGATCCCTGACCCACAGGTTGGAAACCACCATAGCAGGTCTTTAAGGTCCCATCCAGCTCAAAATTCTTTGACATCATGACTATTGTGGCCTACATCATCAGGAGTTAAATGAGCAAGACCATGAATATAGTTCTGCAGATGTCCTCCCAGAGGGCAGCTGGGAGCAGGTGCAGAGGAAATACTGAAATAACTATGGAGCCATCTTCAGTAAGGAAGAAGACCTTACAGAGGAAGGCAGCCAAAGAGCCAGCATCCTAGTATCTATGCAATTCAGGTAAGCTGTAGAGTATCCAGTAGGGAACCCAGAAGAAAGTGGTCAGGGGAAAAAAAAACTGGGGAAGATATTTTTGGTTTGGTATTTAATAGTGTTATTAATTGATTCATTGAAAAGGGTACAACGTAGTTGTTCTTACCTTACTAAATTCTACATGCACTTAAAAAAAATTTTAAACATTAATTTATTTTTAGTTTTCAACATTCACTTCCACAAGATTTTGAGTTCCAAATTTCCTCCCCATCGCGATCGCCCCTCTCCAACACCTATTAGATTGGCTAATATGACAAAAAAAGGTAAATAACAAATGCTGGGGAGGGGATGTGTAAAAATAGGAGCATTAATGAACTGTTGGTAGCATTGTGCACTGACTCAACCATTCTGGAGAACAATTGGAAATGGGCCCAAAGGGCTATAAAACTGTGCATCACACCCTTTGACTCAACAATACCACTCCTGGGTCTGTATCCCAAAGAGAACAAAGAAAAGGTCTGAACCCATCCATACAAAAATACTTGTAGCAGCTCTTTTTGGGGTGGCAAAGAGCTGGAAACTGAGGGGATGCCCATCAACTGGGGAATGGCCAAACCAGTTGTGTCATATGACCATGGAGTACTTTGCTGTTGCTCAGTCGTTTTGTGTCCGACTCTTCACACCCCATTTGAGGTTTTCTTGGCAAAGATACTGAAGTGGTTTGCCATTTCCTTCTCCAGCTCATTTTACAGATGAGGAAACTAAGGCAAACAGGGTTAAGTGACTTGCCCAGCTACTAAGTGTTCCAAGCCACATTTGAATTCAGGAAGATGAATCTTCCTGACTCCACTGTGCCACCTTAGTGGCCCCTTTTCATGTCCAACTCTGTGGCCCCATTTGGAGTTTTCTTGGCAAAGATACTGAAGTAGTCTACTAATTCCTTCTCCAGCTTATTTTACAGATGAAGAAACTGAGGCAAACAGGGTTTAAGTGACTTGTCTCGGGTCACCCAGCTAGTGTCCAAGGCTCAATCTGAACTCAGGAAGAAGAGTCTTCCTGACTCCAGGCCCAGCACTCTATCCAATGTACCACCTAGCTGCCCCAATGGAATATTATTTTGCTGTAAGAGATAAAGACCAGGATGGTTTTTAAAAAACCTAGGAAGACCTATATGAATTGATGCAGTGAAGTGAGTAGAACCAGATCATTACAGATACAGCAATCAACTGTGAAAGATTTAGCTATCTGGTCAATTCAATGATCCAAGAAAATTCTGAAGGACTCATGATAAAACAAAATGCTATCCACCTTCAGAGAGAGTGTACTGATGAACTCTTGAGTATAAACTGAAGTATAATTTTTTTCACTCTTTTTCTTGCCTTTTTTTTGGCAACACAGCTAACAGGGAAATGTTTTGTATGATACCACATGTATAATTGATATATTGCTTGCTTTCTCAATGGATAGGGGAGGGGCTGGGGGGAGAGCATAGAACTCAAAAATTTTCTAAAAGGAATGCTAAAAATAACTTTTTTTTTAAGAAATAGTAAATAGAGGGCAAAAAGCATGAAGTAACTTGTCCAAGGTCACACGGCTATTTTCATATTTGTGGAGGTGAGATTTAAATTCTTCCTAACCTCTAACAAGATGACTTTTAAAAATGTAATCTATTGCTATTACAGTTTTTCAAACAGAGAAGTCAAAGAAGAGTGCGTCCTGTTCTGAACAGGTGGGTTGGCGCACCTACTATAAGTCCTGGTGTTATTACAGGATAGTGTTCCATCTTCTATGCCTCAAGATTGGCCACATTAAAGAAGCCATTTGAAGAATTTTCTGTGTACTACAGTTCAGGTTTGTTTTCCCCACCAAAAAGAAAACTACATGAAAGAAAAAAAATGTAATGTCAAATATAATTTAATATTCTGATTCACAAGTCACAATATTATTCCATTATGGCAAATAGAAATTTAAATCATTCAAAATGTCTCTCATTGGAGAACAAATTACCATTCTGCTAGGAGATGAAATCAGTCTTCAGAAAAGGCCATTCATAATAAATTGCAATCTTCTCAAACCAAGAATGTGGGTCATTTTGGCACTTTTCCCACTGCAGCGCTAAGTGATATGCTAAGTGTTAGAGCAAAATGCCCTCAGAAAGGGCATCAGAGCATCATAAGAGGCATATTTATAGAATCTGAACTTTATATTTAGGACTTTAGACTCATCCATCTTCATTTTATAAAGATACTAAGGCTTGGGATCATGAAGTGGCTGACCCACAATTCCACTGCAGGACAATTTGATAAAATGTCTGACTGGCAGCTGGCTGGGTCTGGCATTCCCTGTCCCCATCCCAGCTAAACCTTTACTGGTGGAGATGTACAGCAGACCATTTTGTGTTGCTGAATGTCTGGTGGCTAGAAATATCAAACTACCAACACTTAAACAATGTTTATAAGTAATGCTTTGTTTTTTAAGCAGGTGGCTGCTGCAAAAACAAGACCTTATTTGGAAAAATACTTGACCAAGTCTAACCATGTACTTGTAAAAAAAATCTTATTTTTATTGATATCTTTTGTTTCTATATCTCCTTCATTTCAGGGTATGTCCCTTACCTCTCCCTTCCCCAGGTAACCCTTCCTTGCAATAAACATTTTAAAAAAGAAAAAACACAATTCTGCAAAATCAACCAACGTATCAACTGTTTCTGATAATATATGCAATATTCCACCCACACTCCCTTCTACACATACACACACATGGGCAAAGGGGGAGGGGAAGTGCATTTTCTCATTTCTTCTCTGGCCTATTTCCTAAAAACAGAGTACCTCATAGATCACAAGCTCTCTAATGTGCTGGAATAGCCTTCTCTAGAGCCAAGGGCCCATGCTTACATGCTCAGACCTTTATGAACTTATTCACAAATACAAGAGGAGCTACAGCTTTCTGTGTGATTCTTGAAGGGGACTTGGATAGCATGATTGTATCCAGTCCAGTAAGGCATGGCCTAATTGTGGTGACACTGGCGTGAATACCTATGAGACAGTGCGGGACAACAGACATTGGGAGATGCCTCTCAGTATTTAGGGAGGCATTATACTTTTCTGTGAGTTTTATCTTGGTCCTAACTACAAGAGCTCACGTTTATAGGCCTTTTAAGGTTTGCAAAGTACTTTACATATATATATATACACACACACACACACACACACACATATATATACACACACATACACACACACACACATATATACATATATATATGTATATATAATCTCATTGGTTCTGCCTTCACCTCACTAGCCAGTTGTGAGTGTCAAATAAGAGTGCATGTGAAAACATTCTGAAAACTGTCATGTGCCATACAAACATTATTACAAATGCAGAGCAACAGACCAGGAAGTTACTTTGTAAGATAATTCGAGAACAAAATGGTGTAGAAGGCACTCTGCTGAAAACCTTGGTTCAAATCCTGTTTCTGATATTAGCTCTGTGACCACAGGCACATTAATATCAGAAACCTGTTTCTTCATCTTTAAGATGGGAATATCTGTAGCACAAACCCTAAGAGTTATGACTAGATTGAGTTGATCCAGGTTAAATGCTTTGCGAACTTTAAAATATTATATGAGCCAGTTATTACATAACCTGAAAGTAATTTCAGATGGAAACAAATGAAAATGCAACAATCTGTGAAGACAATGCCAGGAGAGTGAATAATTCAGTATTACTATCAAATGAATTTTTCTGCAACAAGTCAACAGAATTAAGTCATCCAGATCATAAAAGGAAAATAGTACTACAACAGAAGTAATGATTCTCAGAGAGCCATCAATGGGAAATAACTACAGGTAAAGCCTGATACTGTTCCTGGAGAAGGGAGACTTACATAGTAGAAATTCCTTTGTTTTTTTATCCTTGTGGAAACAGTACTGACCAAGGCAAAGGCAAAAAATGGCTACTTTTCAGCTCTGCGCACCGTTACCCTATTAGAAAGCTCTTCTGGATGCTGCCACTAAACTGGTCAAAGGAAATGCTGACTGGGTTATATGGACAGCTTTGCTGAGGCCTGCAAGAAACAACCAAAAGAGGGCTGTTTGGACTAAGCAGTAGTGACAGCTCACGAGAGTGGATTCTTTGGACAGGGAGGAGTCAGGGGCTGGAACCAGCAAAGAGGCTGTTTCTCCTCACCAGCAGGTCCCAGATATGTATATCCAGGGAAGACAGACAGCAGAAGTCTCAGATGACCAGAAGGGCTCTGGACACTCCAGAAGAAGAACAGAGACACCAGCAGGAGGCAGTGAATGTTTGTTTAAGCTGGCCTTTGAATCTTCTAGAACATTAAAAAGGGAGCAGTACTTTGAGACTGGAATAAAGTGATGTCCCTTCATTTATAAACGTGTTGCTCTGCACACATCTATGAAGGGGAACCATTTTCTGTTGGGATGGAATCAATGCTACATGATTTTTCTTCTGGAACATCAGATTTTATGCATCAGAAACAATCTGCCTTTTCTAGTCCATTTTCAAATACTTTAACTGCTGAAAGTTGCCGGAAAGCATATGTAGAAGAAAACTCTAAAAGCAGTCTCCAGCCTGGCTCATGGTTGGGTTAGCCACTCCTTAGCACATCAGGTGGTCGATCAATTAATAATTACTTACTCCACTAGAATATAGTAAACTAAGAAGAATACGAAAGCAAACTCTGCAGGTTAAATTCAGACCATTTATTTGTAAACAGGATAACCTCAGCACACGGCCACACTGGCTGTCACATGCTCTCAATTCCACATCAACTATTCAAAAGAAGCCTTTAAAAAGTTACATGGAACTAATAATTTACGGTTTCTTTCACAAACTGTATTTAACAAGCACTAAGAGTAAATAACAGTATCCTAGGTAGTCTGTTATTGCTTATAGACACTGCAGCTTTGGATCCACTGAAATGACCCATGAAATATGCCTGAGTTATCAAACTGTACTGCTAGATCAACTCAGAAACTGGGTAAAAGGCCGGAGGACGGACACAGACAGAACCGTTTCTGGCACACCACACAAGCCACCTTCCAGAAATCAAAAAATAGACCTTCCTCATAAAAATTATTTCATACTGTTAAATTTCATCCAATTTTTAAAAAAAGTTAAAATTGCATCCATAGTACTTCATTTTCTACATAAAAGTTTTACCCAGTGGATTTGAATGGACTGTTATCAGGGTATGTTTGTATAATCCAGCCCATTTTATATCTACTTTATTTATATCTGCAGCTTGGTAATAACCTGCATATTCTATAAATACATATAACCAGAAGGGAATGATAAACACATAAACCTCCTGATGGATGACAAAAGTCTTCAGAAAGTCAGGTCCTGAAGACAAAGGGCAAAAAGACCATTATAGCACCGCTCATCTGCAAGTAGAAATGGGGCCAAGTGTTCAAAGGCAGCCTCCATGTTTGTGATTATAATTACTCTTGCCCCAGTTTGTATGCCCCCAATTTTAGATTTGAAAAATGGCAAGTATAAAAACTTAGATGTGAAAAGTTGTGACTTTACATAAGGAAGCTCTGTCACATTAAAACTGAGGTGATGGCTGTTCTGAGAATTCAGTTTGTTACAGCTGGCTCCAGGTTTTGACAGCCTCATGTCACAAATACCAGCATATGGACTCAGCACATCTCCACAATTTCATTTGAAGTAAGTTTTGAAACTGGCAAATATTTTTAAAAGCAGATGAATCTACTAAATTAACTTCATCTGGAAAAAAAAAAGACAGAAGCTCAGGGATAAAAGCCTCAGTTATTTCACTCCAGTTGCTTTCTATTTATTTTTAAAGTAATTTGTCAACATTTTAAGGCATTAATTTATCAACATAGTAAAGACTAGTAACAATTTAAGCATTTTAGAAAATCCATGCTGTTAAAAATAATCTGGGGTTTTATTTTCCACAATTACTCCAAAAATACGTGGCTCTGATACTGCCTCCTCACCCTTGTAAGCCACATGGGAACAGGATTCTGCTGTTCACAGACCTTGTATACTCCTTTCTGTTCGGTGCCGCCATTCCAGGAGGCCAGGTCTGATGCAGTGTGCAGCTGGGCATGCTCTGACGACGTCACTTGAGGTTGGGAGAATGTGTCAGGCACTCCCTCGGGGGACCCTACCTGTGCTTGTTAAACTAAGGTAGCAGTGTATGAATGGAAAGAAGTAAAAGTGATGAATGCCACAGACCACTCAGAAACAAGAGGAACTGCAATTAAAGAAAGTCATTTTAACTAGAAAGAAAATGGCCACACAGTAATCCTGAGAAAATTCAATATGGGATAAAACTGATGAAAGGAATAATGTTTTTGGAACCATAAATAAATGGGATGGACTAGGGTTTCCAGCCATTCTACTAATTTGAATATAAAATGTGTTCACATTTATAAAAAGATTAAAACCATGCCTACACATTCAATGATTTCACCAGTAAAAGAAAAAAGGTATTTTCTTGTCCATTATCTGTCAAATTTTATATTCACCATTGACCTTATTAAACAAACCAGTAGAAAGCATTTTTTTTAGGATCAATTTTCTTTTTAAAAGGTGTTACCCAACATTGTCACCTTTCAAAAAGCTTTGAAGCCTTCTTTATCAAGTTAGGGAACTTTTTACAGAAAAGGCTTATTAATGTATTTTTTTTTCCTGACAAATGAGTATTTTACAGAGTTAGAGAAGGAGCATTCTGTGGGAATAGTTTTAACACTTTAAGAAATGTTATGTTGAGGGGTGTCTATTAGTAATTAAAAGGAAGTTTAAATATTTTAATAGGTATGTAACATTCTAAAAATATACTACATCTAAAAGACTTTAATATTTTAATTAGTTTTGATTTTTAATACTCTACATAATGCCATTTGACTGCAATGCTTTTTCTAATTGTCTGTCTCTAATACAGTATGAATCTTCAATGAACCAGAAACTCCTAAAATGGGCCAGATTGTCTCCCTAATAAGAACACTGTGTTTGTTCTGAACCCTGCTGAAGACATGAGAATGCTGATCCGTTTGCATTTTTTTCCACTGGTTGGGTTCTTCAGAGTTTTGCAGCCATGAAATTTATGTGTGGTTTCACGAGGGGAAACAGTGGCAGGCCCCGCTTGAATTCCGTCATGTTTTCAATAACTTCTGGCTGCAGGTGTGGGTAAAAAAAACCAATTCTTAGTATCTTTAACTGAAAAGGCAGATTGGAAACAATAGGGCAATATTGTTCCCTTGTACACACAACAGTTAGGACCTCAGATTTTCAAAACTGCTAACACAACAACAAGCCTGATTTCTCCCTCCATAGTGGATGGAAGATAATGGGGATTTCTACATAAACCCATGGTCATTAAGCTAGGGCTGCTTTCAGCAAGACAGACCCTGGTATTCCTTGCCCTCCGACTCTGGGAGTGCCCACATGGAGAGACTACAGGAAGGGCCCCCTCTGCTGCACTGAGGAGGAGAGCTTAGCACAGTCAATGCCAACTTCTCAAAAGCAGCAGCTGGTCCTCATCGTACAGGAACCGTGGCTGAGCGGAGCTCCTCCCTCCTCAGGCTGAAAAAAGAGACCATTTCAAACCCTTGGGAGCCATGAAATGGGAGAAGGAGCATCCAAACCTCTGGGCTGGGCCAATGAACGAACTGGAGCCCGAAGAACTGAAATTCTAACAACACCCTGCGACCCCAAGCCCAGTCACAGGCTGCGTAAAATAACAAGTCCTTCCTTCTTGGGATAATCATCTAAACACAACACTTTCAGTAAAGATTTAGTTTTCTTACTTGGGGTAAGGCTGGTGCTTGTGTCAAATTTACATCATTTTGACATGGAAACTCTCCAACAACAGGACCTACAAGATAACAAGAGGTATGTATCACACAGGTCTTTCTACTGGCACACCCAGAGCAATTTTCAAAACAAAAATCTATCAAGTTTCTAATATAAGATGCAATTAAATGTACAGTTTGCTGCAGTTTCTTTTTAAATAAAATCACAATATAACTATAACTTTAAGACATGTTGCGAAAAATGCTGCCTTAAGATACAATAAGAATGCTTTAGTTTTTGATGTCAAAAACCAATTTCTGCAATAGGTCTTCTCTGCTCCTTTCCTACTCAGCTAAATGCTCACCCTCTTAGGAGCACCTAAGGTAGGTCGGGGCAGCTGAATGATTATAAAAGCTGAGGAGCTGAGGCCTCACCCTTTGATTTTCCTGTGATGGTGAAGGCCACAACACTGGCATCTTTCAGGATTAGCCACTGAGCTGCTTCAAGCAGATAATTAGGAAGCTGCATGGTCAGATGCCCTTAAGGAGGTTTCCCACACCCAAGAAAATATTAAAACAAACAAAACAAATAGCTTCCAGCAATAACAAGTTACTCACTAAAACCCTTATTCTCTGTAAGGCTCCAAGAAGTGCTCATTTGCATGGTTAGTAAAGAAAATCTATGTTGCCAAGTGTGAACAATATTAGAGATTCCCCAAGATGAGAAATGAAACTGGAAACACACCTTTAGGGAAACAATTTGGAGTGAATATGGAGAAATAAAACTACATGGATGGAGAAGACAGAAATATCTATCCAATGGAAAACTCCATACTTTTTACCATGGTTTAATGTCAAGCCATAAATGAGTATGAGTCCACAAGCTTAGAGCTTGAAAAAGAAAATAAATCTTGCAGTACACAAAGTAGGCATCTGATAATCTTCATGGAGTAAATTTTAGTGAGTCAGAATTTTAATGAAATTTATCAAGACAATCCAAGAGTAATGATACCCCACTTTTCCAGGGTTCACTGACATAGGATACATCTTCACTAGGGGGCTTGTTGAATGGTGGCCTACTCATTTTAGGGGAGAATGCTGTCATAAACCTGTATATAAGACTGTCTTACACTAATTATGTCCCAACTGTTACCAACAACTGTTAAAGACATGATTTTGATTACAGAAAAAATTATATTCCTGGGGAGTAAAATAGAGACATTCATAATCTACATATATGAATCTCTTTTCTATCAGATTCATTCTAATAGTCTCAAAGCCTCCCAGTCCTCCTTCCACTCCTGGGCTTTGGGCAACCATCCAACCACCCAAACTACTCTCCTGGCATTCAGCACAGATGAAATACAAAATAACTGAAGGTTACTGGTGCTTTTTAAAAATGTAAGTAAAACACAGAGTAGATACGGTACTTACAGGAGTCCATTTCCCTGGCAAGAACATGAACAGATACCTTGTGCCTCCTGGGGGCATCTACAGCCAACATTTCCTGCAGAGAAAAGGCAGAGTCAGCTATTCATTCTGACAGAGTACGGGGGAGGGGCTTACCTGTATGAACAAAAAAAAATCAACTGGTTCCAAGGCAAGGTTAGTATGAATCTTGGAAAACTACTTCAATAATGTCATAATGTAAGCTAGGAGGAAAGGAGGTAGTCTCAATTACAGTGACGCAGAGACCAAATCACAAAAAGAGGAGAAAAACACTTCTACTACACAACCCATTTTAGAAACATTCTAACACTGTGCCCTAAAGGCAAAAGATGAGACTTGAGCAAAGGGAGAAGGGATACTTTAAACATGGCAACTGTTTGACTGTATGTATTCCTTCCTTTCGGTACCAAAAATAATTGTATACTGTAGTAATCAATGGCTTGGTTGTTTGGACAGAAAGGAAACAAATACAAAAAAGGTCAATTGTGGTGTTCAGTGAATGTGCTCTCCTCTTATGTCTGTAGTGACAACTGATCCAAAGCATGGACAATTCATATTCTACAAGAAAACACACTTCAGGAGGGCGAGTTCCGGGGAAAAAAGAATTTTTTACATATCGCTGCTTTTAAATATTCTCAAGTCTAAAGGTTCAAAAATGCTAGATACAAAGCTGGGTATGGTGGAAGGTGTTTTATACAGCTGGTAAGGGTCCAAACTGGAGAAATATACCGATACCTGTCGATGAATAAATCAATCAACAAGTATATATTGAATGCCTACTACGTGCCAGGTGTGAGGGAATCAAACACGATGAATGTAATAATTGCCACACGCAGGAAGCTTCCATTTGAATGGGAAAGTGCATGTATGTGTAGATATACATATACATATATATAGTCAAGAGAGAATAAAAAATTAATACAAGTTAGCTAAAGGCAGTTTGGAAAAGAGGGCACTAGCAACTGAGAAAGTAGGTCAATTCTTCATGTTAGGCGGCATTTAGACGGTATTTTTTTTCCTTCGGGCTGTTGCTCCCCATCTTCCTCCAACACTGAGAATTGTAGTTCAACAATAATCTTAGAATCTCCATTAGGATGAGGCTTGGCATTGAAATATCTCCTTCACGTGGCCAGTAACCATAGCATTCTACCTCTTCACAGAAAATGAACCGGTCAGGCAAAAAGTTTGGCACAAAAAGCATTCTCCTCTTCCCTTACCATCCATTCTCTCCCCAAACCAAGTATAGCCACCCCCTCTGACATAGGTATAACCACAGAAGGAAAGAAGCATTAGCACTCTCAAGCTACATCGTGAAGGAAGAGTGATTCTATGAGGTGAGAAAAGATTACAGGAATAGGGGTGGCTGGGTAGCCAGTGCACATTAGCAACACACTTCATCATCTCTAGAAATTCTCATTTAAATATGTGACGTCAAACGGTGAAGACTAGTCTAAGCACTGTCTGGTAGCTCGAACTCCTACACCAGAAGGGGAAGATTATCATGAAGGCATTCAGGTTCCTATCAGAGAGCAGAGCAGCTATGAAGCCCTTTAATTCAGAAACATACATGACCACCTCTCAAAGCAGAAGAGTGTGAATCTCCCAGATGTACTGGCCAGGGATAAGCATGCTTTGAATCTTTCTTTTTTAAAATCTTTTTTGAACATTTTAAATTAAGTAAAAAATTGTTTATTAAGCACTAAATTTATGGTCAGTGCTACAGGAATATAAAAAAAGACTCGACACTGTCCCTGACCTCAAGGAGCTAATACAAGCACAGAGAAGGGGACACTGGGATCAAGGAGAGAAGCTAGCATTATTTCATCAGGGTGTATGGAGAAGATCTAAGTCAGGACTTCTTAAACTTTTCCCACTCGTGACCCCTTTTCATGTTTCGGCAGCGTTCATACCACTGACGCTGAGTGGTGTGATGACATGCGCAGTGCAAAGTGCACATGTTTTGTGTTCAGAACCAAGGTGGCAGTGAAGTTGCGTGATGTAATACGGGCAAGCGCTGCCAGAAACACGCTGGATTCATTACACGTTTGATTTTTAATTAGCTTTTAGTGGTTGTACGTTCAGAAAACTTTCACTGTTGCCCAATGTTTTGTGACCCCATACGATCCACAGTTGAAGAAGTGCTGAAAGTGATGCTACAGCAGAGCAGACTTCCCCTTTACATCCAATGCTTACTGTTCCCCTCCATTAAGGGCCACAAGAACTGGTCCAAATGAATGCTCTTGGACCTTCTGTATTTCTCTCCCTCATCAATGTCAATGCATTTCTTCTCTAGTCTCTCAAATGGGAACACCTCTAAATTTTTCTCATCTACTGGTAAAGTCTGACCTCTTGATATTCTTCTCTCAGTATTTCCCCTTTGCTAACATATTTTCTGTGGCTGCTTTCCTCCCTTGTTCCTTCACCAGTAGATCTTCATCATCCTATGGTTAATTTCCACTCCTTGGCATAAAGGGAGGGACACTTCCCTCACCCCCAACCTTCAACAATTCAGAGTCTGACAATTGTGTTTTGGAAAGAAAAGGTCGGGGGGCACCGAACATAAACAAGAACGCTGATGATCCACTGTGCAATACATACTATTCACATCAAAAAGCTATAATGTAGTCACTTAATTTTTCTAGTTAGTATTCTTCTCTGTTGTAAAAAAAAGAAAAAAGGGGAAAAAACTACTCTAAGGACATGAGAGAAAGCAGAAATGTAAAGTATTTCTCTCTACATGCATATATGGAAATATCATTCTTGTAAGTGTTATTTATTAGCACAATCTGGTTATTTACTTATTTGGTGTTGATTTTGTGTGAACTCTAGTACATTCCTAAAGTGTTTAAGTTACATACATACACAAATCAATAAACTAAAATTATTTTATCTTCAAATGTTCTCAATTTGTAAATGTAGTAATTGAATACTACATACTAAGATACAGTAATGAATGCACATAAAATAAATAATACCTAGAGAAAAATTTAAAGAAACCTTAACAATTGACTCTTATATGTTTGCATAAATAAGATCAATATTGAGAAATATAACCTTTGTCTTTCCTAATGCAGCTAGGTAACGCAGGAGATAGAGCACTGGACCTGGAGACAGGAAGACTCAAGTTCAAACCCTGCCTCAGACACTTACTAGCTGTGTGATCCTGAGCAAGTCATTTATCCTTTCTCAGTTTCCTCAACTTTAAAAAGGGGCTAATAACAAATAACACCGCCTACCTCCCAGGAGTGCTGTGAGGATTAAATAACATAACATTTGTAAAGGGCTTAGCACGGTGCCTGACACACAGTAGGTGCTTAAAAAACGTTTATTCCTTCCCCCTACACTTTCTAATAATCACAAGACAGAGTAAATGACAGTATAAAATTAATGTAGCCAGTCATCCAACAATGTAACTTCCGTCAAATGTTTATTTGCACAAGAAACCACCACTTAAGATGGTTAAGACTGTAAGATTCTCTTTCTCCACAAGAGACCCCTTTCTAAATTACAGAAACAAACCAGACAAAGGTGGCTGGGATTTCATCATTTCTTAAGACACAAATAATGAACTCCATTCTGTAACTGACACTTTCAGAACTTCAGTCACCAGCTGCTACTTGAAGTATCCACTGTGAAAGGCATGACTTATCAATAACCAAGTTTTTAAAAAGAAGAGGTTTCACTCATTCTTGTGAGAAACATTAGTTTTGAATGGCACCATAATCACAAACCTTCACAACATTCCTTCTCTCCACTCACACAGCTACCACCTCAGTGACATAACACTGTTCACAAAGTCTATTTTTGCACAAGAGATCTGGTTCATGATACAGAAGCCTGAGAATGGCAAAGGGGGAGAGCAAGAGACGATGTGGGTTTGCCTTCCGCAATGTCAGGGAGCACAATGAGACATCGCCAGTATTTGCCTCCCTGGCTGAAGTTACTCAAATCTCATTACTGAAAAATATCCATCACAAAGCAGTTAAGAGCATAATAATACAAAGTCTTAGAAGGCTATTTTTTTTTAAAATAAAGTATAATGGTGTTTCCTCACTACTGATCTTAAGGAGTGACTAGTTAATACCTATTGCATTCACTGGGGTGTGATCATGGGCACACATCACTTAACTTCCATGTCTCAGTTCCTCATCTGTAAAACAAAGATAATACTTATACTACCCTACTCACAGGGGAATGAGGGAATCACTTTGTAAACTTTAATGCACTGTAGAAATGGGAGTTATTATTACATGATTAATAGCTGCATAATGCCTGGTAAGGCCCCCAGCATGATGAGTGGATTTCATATGGATGATTTACAGGAAGACATGGAAAAGAGTCACAAGGCGCAGGCAGACTGAAATATACACCACTGGAGAGACTACTGATGTTGATTACTACACAAAATGTTTAAGAGCTCATTTTCATGGGGAGGCAGGCATTATCATCATTTTATACTATGATGCTGGGCACTGACATGTTTACAACTCTTAGGGACAGGTTTAGGACTAGACATCCAATTTCACTGGTATAAGGAAAATACAGGTAAGGAAAACCCTCCAGGAAAATAGTTCAGCACCTTCTCTACCTCTTTTAGACTTAGGGGGCTGCTCAGAGCACTGAGAGTGAGCGACCCAGGGGTCACATGGCCACTAGAGGCCAGAGATGGAACCAGAATTTAGGTGCCCCTAGCTTGAAGGCTGGCTCTCTAACCACTGTTTCATGCTGTCTATCTCAAAACTTTCACACAACAGAGACACTTGTTTAGGAAGGTTCATTGGGCACCACCCTTGTTTTAATGATATTATTCTAATGAACACTGCACGCACTTTTACATTCCTAGTCCCTGTTAGGGGTAGTGTGTTCCCAAAAGTGCTATCAAGCACAGATCATATTTTCCCACAGAAGCAATGCTACAATGGGACTATTATGTGCTCAACAAGAACATCTCTGACATGACCAACCATGTCATAAAAGGAAAGAGCCATTCATTTAAAATAAAAATGATGTTCCAAATCCTATAAAATGAACATACAAGAGTCCTCCCTATTGCGTGAAACACATATGCAACGTACAAAAATATTAACCTTTTCTATCTCTAAGTTTCACCTTTTAGAAACCAATATGCTTGCTACACATTAGACATTTAATTACTGTTTTGCATTCTTTCTTAAATTTATAAGATCTTTGAAAGGATTTCTCAGGTCTTTTTTTTTTTAAGCTGCCTAGGAAGGTTTTGAGCTAATACTGTGCTTTTCTCTGGATAAATTTCTGAATATCAAAACAAGGCACTTAAAATCATTCTCCTGGCATTAGAATGTACTCAATGCTGGAACCATTCTTTCCAAAAATAATTATTATAGCATTTGAAAATCTGAAGGCCTCACTACAGAACTCGGGTAGTAGGAGTCTTATATCCATTTTAAAGACAAGGAAACTGAGAGAGACAAAAGTTTAGTAATCTGATCATGCTCACAAAGAATAAGAAAACATTTACCAGGTGTGTAACTGTAGGCAAGTCACCTAACCTCTCTTCGTCTCAGACACCTCATCTGTAAAAAGCTGGAGGAGAAGGGAGACAACACAAGGGGACTTGAGACCTTCCTTCCTCTACAGTGGCTCTAATTCTGATCCTCTGAACCAGTAGCTCCTTATGAAGAGCAGGGAAAACACCACTGTATTTTATCAACTCTTCAGTTCAGTCTTGTTCGCTGTTTATTTGCTTCTCTCATTCCTTTAACACGCCATGGACAGTTTTGAAGAGGGGAAGAATGCAAAAGGAAAACATGGAAGTTGTCGGGGAGGGGGTAGCCAAATGCCCTGACTGCAGTGACAGTAGGTCAGTTTCTGGGCTGATGTTTGGATTAGATGAGAAACTCAGGGTTGGTTTGTTTCTATCTTAATTTAAAAAAAAAAAATACTATGTGGTAGACCTTCTTTCTTGCTGCCTGTGCTAGGAGCACATACTCTGTAGCAAGAATCAATGAACGGACAAAGGCAGCTGGGTGGTACAGTGCCTAAAGTTTTTACTTGGGAATCATGAATATCCGAGTTCAAATCTGGTCTCAGATAATTTGCTAGCTGTATGACCCTGGGCAAGTCACTTATCCTGTTTGCCTCAGTTTCCTCATCTGTAAAATAGAGATAATAATAGCACCTACCTCCCGGGGTTGCTGTTAGGATCAAATTAAATAATAATTGTAAAATGCTTAGCACAGTGCCTGACATCTAGCAGGTGCTTAATACATGTCTGTCTGTTTAAAGAGGGCATGTAGTGCCCTACAGGAAAATAGGGGGGGTAGGGGACAAGAGATGATAGAGGGGAGGGCAGAATGAGGGAGGGGGTAATCAGAAGCAAACTCTTCTAAGGAGGGACAGGGTCAAAACAGAAAATAGAATAAATGGGGGATTGGACAGGATGAAGGGAAATATACTTAATTTTCCACAGCCTGACTTCTATGGAAGTGTTTTGCATGACTACACATGTATAATCTGTATCGAGTTGCTTCCCTTTTCAATGAGGGTGGGTAGGGAGGGAGAAAGGGAGAAAATCAGTAACCCAATCTTTTAAAAACACATGTTAAAGAAAAATTGTTTTCACATACAACTGGGAAAAAAGAAATACAGGAAATGGGGTACAGAAATCTATCCTGCCCTACAGGAAAACAGAAGGGGAAGAGGATAAGAGAAGGGGGGAGGGAGAGATAGAAGGGAGGGTAGATTAGGGGAAGGGGTATACAGAATCCATGCCATCTTGGGGTGGGGGAGAGGGATGAGATGGGGAGAAAATTCGGAATACAAAATCCTGTGGAAATGAATGTTGAAAATTAAAAATAAATTTAAAAAAAAAGAAATGTAAGCTCTTGGAAGGCAGGAGGTATCTTAATTTTTATATATATTTGAAGTCTCAGTGATTAATACAGTACTAGACAATACAGTAAGTGCTTAATAAAATGGATCTTTCCCTCCCCCCCCAAAAAAGAAAAAAAAATGCACGTAGTAAAGGATATGTGTTTATTTGGCTATGTGGGACAAGTAAAATGAAATATGTGAAAGAGCAAAAAGTCCACACTAGTACTAGGGTAATATTCACATGTGTGTGTGTATATGCATATGTGTGTGTGTGTGGCGCACACACACACACATGTATAAACTAATACAACTTCAAATTACACTACTTTTCAAACTCCAGATGCCTTTGCTGAGAAGTAGAAATTTAAAAATACCAAATTGCCACTGTAATGTACAAATAACCACAAACTTGCTTTAGTTTTATACCTACCACATTTTCTATTTAACACCTATATGTATGCATGTAACTTACCTTGTAGAACTTAATGATATCATCCTTGCTAAGTGTCTTTAAATATGCAACTTCTGTGTTATCTAGAAATTAAGAAAATAACATGACATCAAAATAAGTTTGACATATGGAAAGGCTAAAAAGCTGATATCATCTCACACTATACTTTTCTGAACAAAGGGCAACCACAGAGAAAGCTGTGTTAACTAACTCTTTAAAGGTCATACTGGTTAATACTGAAGAAAAAAATATTTCAAAATCTTTTTTAAAAGACCTGGGTTGGGGGCAGCTAGGTGGCGAAGTAGATAGAGCATCTGCCCTGGAGTCAGGAGGACCTAAGTTCAAATCCGGCCTCAAACACATAACTCTCACTAGCTGTGTGACTCTGGGTAAGTCACTTAGCCCCAACTGCCTCACCAAAAAATAAAATAAAATAAAAAAATAAAAAGACCCGGATTTGATAATGTCTCAGTTAAGGCTAAACTGACAGACATATTATGAGAAAATAAGAATTAGGAGCTTGAAATCTGCCAAGTATGAGACCATGCTGATGTTCAATAATTCTTTCAGTTCTCTCTAGCTCATTCACTCTCTCAATTCTTTATAACCCCTATTGCAAACCCTCTGCGTTCTGAGTCTCTAATTCCATGTGATTCTCACCCTCCACCTCCTCAGCAGAAGCCTGCCTTTTAAAAAAATTTCATTTAAGTAGTAGAGGCCACACTTTAACTTCCCTTAACCTAAAAATATTTTCATATCTTTACTCATCCCCTTTCTCTCCTCCTCCTCTCCTGTTTTAGAGGAAAATGTATTTTCTCCGAAAGTCCTCCATTTGTGTTTTTCATGTTATCTCCTCTCTTCTCTCTCCAATCTTTGGGTATTTTCCCCCTAGCTCCTTTCCTTCAGCCCACAAATCTATATGTTCCCCATGCCATTAAAAAAAACCCTTTTTTCAATCCTACTTCCTCACTCAAGCTGCTGCCCCATTATCACTCCTCAGACTGATCAATTTGCAAAAGAGCCACTTGCATCATTGCCTTGGTTTCCTTACCTCTTCTGGCTTTCATCCTAGCCCCTCTATTCAAACTGCTTTCCTCCAAAAACATTAATAACAATGACTACAATACATGTTCCCTCTGAGATCCTTGGCAGCATTTGACACCACTGGCCACTCTTTCCTTCCTGGAATTCTCTCCTCTCCTCTGTTTCGGTTATACTGGACTCTCCCTCCCCTTTCTCCAGATCCTCTTCTCAGACTGCACCATTACCTCAAGGCATTTTTTTGGTTTCGTCCTCTTGGGGATCTTCCTTCCTTCCTCCTAGTCACAAGGGTCTTAAAAGCCCCCCTAGAGGCATACGCCATTTCTCCTTTTCCTTCTACATCCAATTAGGTAACCAAGTACCTGTCCATTTAGCCTAGGCAGTGATTCTCATCATGTTCACTTCCACAATTTCCGTTCCCACTCTAATTTAGGCTGTCATTGCCTGAATGATTACTTTAGCCTCTTAAAGGATCTCCACACAGGATGGTTTTCCCTGCCTCAAGTTGAATTCACTGCTACCAGAATAATTCTACTTATATAAATCATGGCTCTGAGCATGTCTCTCCCCTTGTCAAGATCTTTTCTCCACTCCTCCCTCACTACCAGAATCTCAACTGCTCTGGTCTGGCAACAACAAGATCCCATGGCCTGACCCCCACCTATCTTTCTGGCTTCATCTCTCCATACTCTATAATCAAGCAAATGAACTGTATGCTACTTCCCGAACATGCCCCATGTCCTCTATCTCTACACTCATTTATTCACAGTTCTTCTCTGTTTGAAATTTCTTTCCTTCATAAATCCTCCCATCAATATCCCACTTTATCCCTTAAGGTTCAACATAAGTATTACCTCTTCCACGTACCTTTCAGTGAGAGCCCAATCTCTACAGAAGTAATATTAAACATCACAGGCCTTCATGAGTGCTCATAATAACAACAGCAATAATAGTGATGATGATTGGTAACATTTATAGAGCACTTCAAGGTTTGCAAAGTACTTTTACATATCATCTCCTCTGAACCCCACAACAAGCTCTGGTTGTTGCTACCATTATCTTCACTTGGTAGAGGGGGAAGAAACAGAACTGAAGGACACTGAGTGACTTGCCCAGGGTCACACAGCTACTCAGTTTCTGAATCAAGATACCCATTCAGGTTTTGCTGACTCCAAGCCCAATCTCTACCCACTACACCCCTGGCTGCTATCTTATGGCATTTACCACACTCTACACTGTTAGTATGGGAGCTTATTTCTCTTTAGGACACTGCATACATGTTTCATTCCCCTTCTTCCGGGAAGGTAATGGCCATGCGCTAATCATTTTTGTATCCCCCAGAGCTGATGTGACCTGACCCCTAAGGTGCACTTTTTATCTCCTAGATCATGTAGGCTCTCTGAGCTGTTATGATGATAATTTTAAAGCCTCTACTATCACATGCTAACTGGAATTAATATACAAATGCCCCAATCTAATATTTAGGCTGTAAATAACTGGCTTCTGACTCACCTCGGTCAAAATTGTACTGCTGAGAGATGATTTCTCCCCAGTATTTAGCACACTCTGCAGACAGCTTCTTTGGTTTATCTAGCCGACGGATTGCTAAGGCTTGAATGTGTTTCTGGAAGGCCTCCTCATTCATGTCTTCTATAGATTTTTCCATGGATAACAAGAAAGCTTCCACTCTGCTTTCTAAATAGTGAGGCGGTTTTTCTGACTGGATGATGAATCGAAGACCTTGGATGCCATTGGCTCGACGGGGACCACTGAATACAATGTAACCTTCAAAACACAGCAGCAGACTACAGTTACAATGCCCGAATCGTGAGAGATTTCAGGTTAAATCTGAAAAATCAATGCAACTGACAAGAGCAAAAAGGGACACACTGTGCTTCATATGCTGTTCGCCTAAAAAATTGTTTTAACCATCTGAACATCTTTGGTTTCTGAGAATGAAAATGCAGTTTCCAAATAACTTTGAAAAAATGGGTGCCTACTCCCATCTCCCCTCCTTTCTTGCACTTGTGACAGACGGGTCTTTCTCATACTCAGCCTCCTGCCTCTTCATTGTTGGCTAGCTCCTTCCACTCAGGCTACACAACACAACTCAGTTACTCCCATTCTTAAGAAATGGAACATGGACTCCTTTACACCCTCAAACTGTCACCTCTTCTATTCTTTTCACCTTCACACCCCTCAAAAAGGTATCTACTTTACAAGCTTCCTGAAAGCTCACCCATTCCAGTTTAGCTTCCATCTCAGCAGAATGGGAAAGAACACTGATCTTGGTTTTGAACTCGAATCTTCTCCAAACTGTAGCTCTGATATTTATTAGATCAGGTCTGACACTGGACAAATGACTGAAGTGCGCTCAGCCTCAGTTTCCTAATCTGTAAAATGGGTATAATAATACTCATACAAACTATCTCCGAGCTGCCTCGTGCTATTATTACTATTAATAATATGATAATCAAAAGGTTCCTAATTATCTAAAGGTTATTTTTTTCCATTTTAATCCTCCCTGACCTTTCTGTTTCTTTGCTACTATGTTTTACACCATCCTTCCCCTCAGTATTTCTTGCTTCAAGAATTTAGTCTTCTCCTTGGTTTGCTTCCTACCAAGACTTCTCAGCAAGTCTATTAAAAAACAATAACAATAACAACATTCTCAGACAGAGTATTCCTTAGGGCTCCATTCTTCACCCTTACTTTTCTCATCATATACCAGGATCTTTGGCAACATCCTCCAGTTTCATGGATTTGATCTTCAAAAACAGGTGAAGACATGTCCATGGTGAAGACTTACCCATCCTTAACTATAAGACACAGCTGGTCTTGGTCTACAAGAGATTACTGTTGTTATATATGACCCTACATCTCCCACCTCCATGTCTTTACCCTGGCTGTGTTCTATGCCTGGAATGTTCTCTCTACTCCTCTGCACCTTCTGGAATCCCTTCTTTCCTTCAAGACTTAAACTCAACTTTCCTAATCCCTCGGGCTACTATTGCCCTCTCACTTCCCCAACTACTTTTAATTTATTTCATATATGTTCTTATATATGTACATTCCCCCCCCCCGCGATAGAATGTAAGCTTCCTTGAGGGCAGAGGCTCAATTAATTTATGAACTGCATCTCCTGCCCAGCACATAACAGACAGTTAATAAAAATCTGCTGACTCACTGACGTTACACCTGGTATTGGTACAAACTACTGTAAATTCAAGATGAACACAGTAAAGGAGGGGTTCTTCTTCTCCCCTTTCCATTCTCCCTCCACCTCACTGCCCCGTTATGGGGAAAGTATCTCAAATTATCTCCAGCCTTTTTCCACATTTGTTAAATCTTGCTATTCCTTCTTATATAAAATCTTTTCTTTTATCTCAGCCTAGAATTCTTGTTTTTTCTTTTTCTTTTTTCCCATCCAAAGACAATGTTTATTAGAACGTCAATAGGGGGTGGGTGAGATTTAAACAATTGGCCATATTGGCCAGAATCTTAAGGAACCTAAGCATTTGTATTGCTAATGCAAGCAGGCCAGATCTTAAGAATCTGAGCAATACTTGTTTTTTCTTCCTTGGAATAACGTAATTTCCTCTTCACTGGATTCTCCCAACCATACCACGGTGTTCTTCATATCTGATATTATAGATGTTGCCTAAAAGGTATGATCCATCCCATAAATTTCTACAGTAGCTACCAGGGACTGAGGCCAAGTCCTCCTTTTAGGGTCCACTGGATTATCTTACCATTCTATTTCATTTGTGAGCCCCTCATAGACAAACTACAAAGCTTCCTTCATCTTTCTCTTCCCATCCCTGACTTGCAATCTTCTCCAAAACAGCCTCATATTCCTAGCTCACCCTTTCTTCTTTCATCCACCAAGCTGCCCCATCATTTCTTGCTTATTTTCAGAAAATTATTCCTAAATGGTAAAATTTAAAGATTAAAGAATACACTTAGCTAAATTTTCCAGTTCTAAAACTTGATCATATCTACCTAAACAGCTTCTGAAATCTCACAAAAACAGCCTTCTTACAGTGCTCATCATGAACAGTCTTTTAGCTCTAAGGACCCTGACTCCACTCCAATTCTGTGCCTGATTTCCTCATTCCTAACATGCAGACCTAGAAATGATATAAATGTGATATTCTGACAGGTGTTACCGTTTCTTAGCCTCTAAAGTTCAGAGAAGGGACGTGATTATTGTATTTTTTTCTGTACATAATCTGTACTAAAAACATTCTTTCTGAGAATGATGACTGTTTACCTTACATGGAATTCTGCTCCTTTTTTTCCCCCTTAAAATACCCAAAGGGGAAGGGAACTCACCTAGCTGTTCCTTGGTACGCAGAGTATTGAAGCAAGGCTCTGAGATGATCTGGCAGAAGAGCTCCAAAAACATGTTCTCTGAGGTGCTCTGCATATCTGTTTGATAATAGATCTCGATACCACAGTTATTGTGCACTTCATTTCTCCGCTGATAAACAAACCAGCCTCCTAGGAAAAGTTGCAAAAAAGAACATTAGACTCTAGGGGGAAAAGTTGCAAAAAAGAACATTAGACTCTAGGGGGAAGCTAGGTGGCACAGTGGACACAGCACTGTCCCTGAGTTCAAATTTGGCCTCAGACACCTGACACTTACTAGCTGTGTGATGCTGGGCAAGTCACTTAGCCCTGACTGACTCACCAAAAAAAAAAAAAAAAAAGCAAAAACAAAACCAAAAAAAAAAAATGAACGTTAGACTCCAAAACTCAACTACAATGACAATTCTGGTCAATTTAAGAATTATAGACATCACCACACGGTGTGAGGGATGAAAGGAAGCTTAAGGTACTTCAATCTTCTTATTCTGCTCTACAGACAAGAAAAATGAGCCCTAAAGAGGTAAAGGGACTGACTCAGAGTCAGTCTGCTCCAGCAGAATTCTCTTTTCCATTATATTGTTTTTTGCTTTTTTTTTTTTTTTTTGGTGAGGCAATCGGAGTTAAGTGACTTGCCCAGGGTCACACAACTAGTAAGTGTCAAGTGTGTGAGGTAGGATTTGAACTCAGGTCCTCTTGACTCCAAGGCTGGAGTTCTATCCACTGTGCCACCTAGCTGCCCCCCCCATTATATGATAGTGCCTCATTTCTTTCTTTCTTTTTTTTTTTGAGGCTGTTCAAGTTGCCGATTTTCTTTTTTTCCCAATATCAGCCTATAATTATAAAAGTGCCAGATAAGTATGTGAAATCAATTAATTTTATCTAAAACAGAAGGGGAATGAGGAAAAAACTTGGTAAAAGGTACATTTACCTTTAAGTATTTGGCAGCAAGGTAGTGCTGTGGACAGAGCACTGGACATGGGGTCAGGAAGATCTGAGCTCAAATCCTACCTCAGACACTTATAGCTGTGTGACCCTTGGAACATATCACTTAACCTCTGCCTCAGTTTCCTCATCTGCAAAATGGCAGTGATAACAGTACCTACCTCCCAATATTCTGCTGAAGTTCTCCTATAACCACCTTAAAATTTAAAGTAATATATAAATACTAGCTACTATTATTTTTTTATTTTACCTACAACAAAGTCTATAGGTAGTCACGCAGACAAAGAAGTATATGTGTGCTCCTTTTCAATATAGCATTCTACAAACTGAAAAGCTGTATATAAATGTGAGCTACTGTGGTTACAGGAGAACTTCAGCAGAAATAACATTAAGAGGCTCTTCTGATTCAGAAAAGTATTCTTAAATGGTAAAACTGAAAGATTTTAAAGCACACTAAGGTATCTTCCGACTCTAAAACAGTAATCCCATGTGCTTGACTAATGCCTAGATCATTCTAGGCAGGAAGGTACACAAGTCTGTTCAGCTCATTTTTTAGTGAGCTAGCCACTGCAATACTTTCTAAGTCACCTCAGAATTGCAAGGATGTGTTTGGATCTATAGTAACAGCTAAAGCTTGAGCTATGACTGTAATGAGGGAAAACCAAAACTGAGAGCCCAGTACTTCTCCTTATTCTTGAAGCTTCCCGAAGGCTCATTTTTTGCACAAAAAGCTTCCAACTTGATTTGGGGCCATTTCTGGGTTTACATTTTTCAAGTCTCACATGATCTATTCAAGAGTCTAATGCACTTCCATATGCTCATCTCTCTAAGCAAGGTAGAAGCTTTAACAGATAAAAGTTACCTTGGGAACAGAAGGATAAAGAGAAGCACAAAGCACTGACCACTTAGTTATTTTTCCCTCAATAGGAACATGAACAGGAATTCAATCTTTGGCCAAGACATGTGAAGAAATGAAAACATCTATGTGTCAAAGTAACTTCCACGAATCCAACAGTTTCTGCAAAATGCTTTCACTTACACAATGAGACATTTTGAGAGATGGAAAAGACCTGAGAAATAATCTAGACCAGCCCCTCATTTAAACAGTGAGGGAATCTAAGGCCTAAAGAGATGAAATGACCTGTCCACAGTCTCCCAGCTAGTGTCAGAGCTGGGGCTCAAATCCTGACCCACCCTTGCCCCAAGTCCCCAGCTGTCCACTAACACTGTACTATTTGTCATAATGGAAAGAGAAGATCTAAAGGATTTTACTGTATTAGCAAACCAGCAATAATAGTTAAACTAAGTGGTGATATCAAAGCCAACAAATTTCTGAAACCAGTTATCCATTAAAATAAGTAAATATCTAAAGGATTAATTTTTAGAGAACACAATTCTATAGCTATACAGAGAATTTCCATACTTTCAAATCTAAATGAATGCTTTTTCCATGCTATTTCATGTCCTTTGAGAGTATACACAAAACAACTATGCTACTTGTCTGGATGACTTCCATTACAATAGGGCTTCCCATCTAAAGAAAGAGTTTTCACCATAAAAATGATATGGCATAGTAAATTCCAATATATAAATTATTGGTATTTGCTATAGTTCAATTTCTTATAAAGAGCCTAGGTCAAGAATATATACTTTTTCCTTAGGCATCACTTGTTTGTGTTCAAACCCATTCTGCCAAAGACTTTTTTGGGCGACTCATTTTTATACACACAGTTTCAATATTTGTAAATAAATGCCATTAAATACTGCACTGGCTTTTAACTCCATTCCCTGACTCTTCTCCACTCAAGTCATAATCTGCTCCCTCCTGAATCTCCCTGGAACAACATCTCCAGATGTAAATAGAGGTCTACCTGTCTTCAGTTTCCTCCCTTTGGAAACACCTGTCCATGCTGAAGTGCTATACTCTTAACCCAACATGAATCCAAATTTCACTCAATTAAGAAAATATTTATTAAGCACCCAACGTGTGCAAGTACTTCTCATCTAAATCAACAGAGGGAACCTCTATCATCAACATCCACATAAAATATCATGTAAGTGTAAATTATTTCTGCATTTATAAAATCGACACCTACTGTCAGGGAGTTGAACTTCTCTGTATCGTACAAGCTGACTTGGAAGGAGAGGTTTAGTATGAGCATGTTCAATAAGCGTGTCTTCAACCATTTGCATAACTCCTAAAGCAGCCTAAAGGGAGAGATATCCATTATTATATTTTTCACAAAGGTACAGATGTAATATCTTTGAAAAAGTAATCACAGAGTCTATCTGTGCATACTTCTCCTGGGGCAACCCATCCAAAGGAAAATAAGCCAATTTTCATAGCTGAAATATCCATAAAAATATATTTCTGTTCCTAGCTAACTGCATTTTTATTCATATAGGTATCCAAAAATTACATTCATCAATATAGTGAAGTTTCAGATGAAGCATGAATCATTAAAAACCAACACTTTGTTGCTCCCCCTATTTGTAACTGTAAGGATAAGGGGAAAGCCAAGTCTTATATCACCGAAGAAACAAAGATTCCATGGCTGGCGGGGTCAGAGCAGTTGGATACATATATGGATAGGCCCCAAATTATCCAAAAATCATTATAAACTAATGCGAATCTTTCCTCTTGGTAGTAAAGTGTTGGATGACAAATGAGCAATGTTGAATAAGCTGTCACATGAGGTCACTTGTGACAATTTCTTTTGCTTAACTGTCTTTCTTATGAGGTAACATCTGGTCAGAGGTGTTATAAGTATAAGAAAATGACAGGCATTTAAAAAAAACATATCACCAATAAAACATTCAAAATACATAGTGGAAATAAAACATTAATTTTATCTCTACTTATTTAAGCAATGTCAGATTGCCCCAGCATTCATTCATTTTTCTGATGGGTTGCTATGGTATCTGGTGATCAGAGATGTTCTATAAGAGGGATGTATACAGCTGAGAAAGGAGGAACAGAGCAGAAACCATAGCAGAGAGGAGAAGGGATGATTAACCTAGAAGATTTCGTGAGGAAGGGGAGAGTGCATCATTGCTGACAGTGCCAGATATGACAGTAACTTGGTTTGAGCAAGTTAAAAAACAGCAAATAAAACGATACCTTACACATAACAGTTGATCAATAAACATTTTAATTAAAAAATGTTGAAGATAAAAATAGATAGACATGTTTTAGTGCTATTTTAGAACAAATGACACTTTCAATTTAAATCTCAGTGGAAAAAACACAGCTCAATCTAACCTTCAAAGATGAAACCAATGTGAACAGTAGATGAAATCAGCAATATGCAGTAGGGGAGTTTGGAAACCAGCAAGAAATGAATCCACTCATCTAGGATGTTAATAATTGTCTGACTCTCTAGCAACCTCAAGTTAAATTGAGGAAGACCTGAAGTCAAAGACTGACCCTGACACTTAATAGCTCTATGACTATGGGCAAATCTCTTAACCTCTCTAAGCCTCAGCTTCTTCATCTGTAAAATGATTATAGTAATATCTGTAATACCTACATCTCAGAGGTGTTGTGAGCATCAAATTAGATAAGCATGAAAAATGCTTTACAAACCATAAAGTGTTATATAAATACCAGCTATTGCTGTTGTTATTAACAGTAAACTGCAGCTCTGCAAAAGAAGGAAGCATCAAACTGACTGAGTAGATTGAGGAGAGGTAATCCTCTGGGTCTAGGTCAGTGCAAGTAAGACTTTAGTCTCAGATGCAAGTGTTTTATATTTAAAATGTCCTGGCAGTCAAGGAAATGGGATCTTGGTTAAGCATGCTTTTTCTATTCTATCCATTCCTTTGACTAACTCTACAAAATAGAGCCAAGTAGACCAAGGTCAGCAGAATAGCCTGACCACACTGTAGAATCACAGAATCTTGTTATTGGAAGGCACCTCACATGCCATTTGTTCAACCCCAAAGTTGAATATGAGTCTGCATAAAGTCTTTTAATATATTTTTAAGTAAGGATGAGTGAAAATATAGCCAGAATTGCTCCACAAAGAACTATAGAAATCTATACACATAATAAAAATGCCACAAACCTGTTTTGCAATATTTCCATGAAGAAGGGCTTCGATATGTAACCGTGACAAGAGTTGAGGTATAAAGGCCTTAAGGCGAGGAAGAGTAACATCTATAATGTTAAGACACCATTAATTCAATAACATGAAGTTAAATATTAAAATATACAAAAGCCAAAAATAATTTGAAGAAACATACCTAGCCACCTTTGAATTTACCACTACTTAAATAAAGTCAATTCTCCCTCCCCACTGTAATCCAAACTCTACTAAAAATAATTTCTAGAAGTATGGTGGTAGTGAAGGGGAGAAATAGATGTGAAGTTAATAATGAAAGTAAACTTACCCACTAAATGGAATAAAAGAAAACTTCCATAACAGAGTAGGTGGAAAGAGGTCAATCTTAGCTTGAAGGGGTTACAGTCTAGAACTAACTATACAGAGCTAAACAAAATCCAGGCCAATAAGAATTTCGACTGCTGATCTGGTACATTCTATCTCGTGTGAGCACACAAAATTTCAAGTACAGATAAGTCCTTGGGACAGAGGAAATGTATAACTCTAGGCCTCAAGCAAACTGAATAACTAACTATAATCTGAACACACCCCAGAGCTTCCCCTCCCTAAGCCCGTCCTCAAAATGATCCCATATGTCTTCGATGCCCTCCTTCTTTACCTGCTGAACATGTACTCAGCCATTAAAACTCATTGCAAATACTAACCCACCCACCCCTATCCCCCAATAAAGCCTTTTCCAATCTTGCTAAGCTGGTCAACAACCTTTAAACCTGAGGTCTTTACACATAACTTTAAAGATACCTCTCTCCTCCTACTGTTCTAATCACATACTATTCTACATTATATTTATATTCATGTGAATTACACCCCCTCTACCAGACTGCAGAATCTAAGAAGGTAGTAATTATGGTAGATTCTTCTTAAAGTTAGAGTCTTCCCCTGCATCTAGCACAATGCTCTGTACACCATAGGTAAAATGTTGCTTTAAATAAATATCAGCTTAATTAAATGAACAGAATCATTTACTGAGAAAAGCTTTAAATGATTAAAATACAGAATCCACCTTCACCAAAATATATTTTTGGAAGGAATTCTTTCATGCCTATTACATTTGCTATTTCATAAGCATGCTTCACAAAACTCAGCTGTCATTGACCCAGGGTTTAATCACTTAAAAACTTACTTTAATTTCCTATCAAGTTGAACACCTATTCAGTCACCTGACAAAATAGTTAGAATCAGTCAGATGGTGTTGGAAGATAAAACATTAGCTAATAAACTAGATAACAAACATGTGCCTTATAAATCTTATGTAAGTAAAAATATTAACTATCCAGACTGAAGAGTTGTCTATTCTATTAAATGGTTTTCACAATTTTTGCATAAATGCAAAGGCTTCATGTAATTTATAGGTATAATAGTTTTAAATATTCAGTTTCTTAAATTTGTTACTAAAGAAATAAGTTTCACATCAAACCATAATACTGCCTCCTATAATAAATGTGTATAGGGAGCTTTTGTTATAAAAAAAATTTTAAATTCAAAGATATTTCCTTTCCTTTTAAAACTGTCATTTAATTGTTCTGAGAATGTTGGGAAAAAATGGGCTGCTGAAATAATACTGCTAAGGAGAGGCTGAAACAGTTAAAAAAAACAAGCCTAGAAAAGAAAAAAATTGAAGCCAAAACAAACCAAAGAAATGCTCTACCTCCTTTCTGATGAAAATGGTTCAGAAAGTAATTGAATGTTAACTGGTACATGCACCTATATAGTTAGTCCTGTACTAAAGCACAGGAGAGGTGGTGAGGAGAAAAGGAAGGGCTGGTCACTGCCTCGAGAAGTCTAGAAGTGTTTAAAAACTAAACAAAACCAGGTCCAACTGAATTATTCAAGAAAACCTAAAAGTAAATAAAAGAGGCACCAAGTACACAGCATAAGGTCTTTAAGAAGACTCTAATGGCTCTGAAGACTCAGAATAGGCAGGACATAATGGTAGTAAGCCCCTCCTATAGGACACATACTTTCAGATTCTAACCATGTTTTCTAATATCCTTGAATTTAATTACATAACTGATTAGGCTCAAATGAGCAGCAATAAAGCCAGAATGCTGAATAGTAGCAAACGGTAATTCTTCAGCTCTTGTGAAATTTTATTGTGACTCTATTTTGTATCTAGGTCATTAAACCTCAACTGTCTAAGCCACTGATTTTAGTGATGGTGGAAGAGCTCTAAATGTTTTTAAAGCTACTGTGACAAACCCAAATAATACCAGGCAATCTCCACTGAGGTCCTACTCTGATGCCTTCTTGTGGCCTGGGTTTCTAGTAGGCTAGACACAGTATGACCTCTGGTAAATTCTACCAGGTTGGAAAGGCTTTAAATATGGGCCTAGTGACAGACAATATATCCATCAACCAAGGACCCACTCAGCTAAGTTCAAAAAGACATCAACTGGAGGGAAGGCGATAAAGAACATTTTTGGCCATAGTAAGCCATCAGACCTTCTGCAGAATCACCGGGGGGCTATGCTCCACACTGGCAGTCCACACCAATGAAATCATAGGTCACTGATGTACGGTTGAGGTGACACTAGACAAAAAACCCAAAATGTTAAGACTAAGTAGGTAAAGGAGCCTCACCATCTAGAGCTTCTTTTAGTTCATCTTTGGTCCAGGCCACTTCAGTCATTAACAGTCGGAGGTAATACATAGCATGCTGGTGAGGCTGTTCCGCTCGAAAGTTATTAAGAGATCGCATATACTGTGTGAAGGATAAGGCACATATCAAACCAATTAGCCATAAAAATATTTTTAATTTGTAAAAGCTATCTTTTCACAATGCACGTTATAAAGCGACACTCTATCCAGTTGTGTCTAAGTAAAGACTTCTCATTTAAGTAGTACCAAGTGTGACCTTACATGCTCCAGACAACCACTTCTTTGGATCAGTCAGAAAATACAGCAGTTACTCCTTTCAAATGCCCATGATTCAATCACCTCCGACATAAGAGTGGAAAGCACAGAGAACTTACCGCTTCCTTGATAATTTCAAATCTTTTTTCATCAATCTCAAAGGTGGCCATTTTCTCAATAATCTTCTTTAGCAAGATAGGCTGCTTGTCATTGTATCCTTTTACAGAGAGCTACAGAAAGAGTTCAGGTTAAACTCTTACGTACTATGGAAGGATTTCTAGGTAGACAAAGTTCAGCCTTTAACATTCAGAAAACTCTAAAGTGTCATATGTACAAGTGCAGAGTAAAAAAGATTTAACTCATTATAAAAATAATAACTAACATCTTTATCCATCATGATTGTTCCAACAAATGTTGTTGCCCAAGCATATTAATGCATTGTGGGCACATTTACATGAAACCATCAGAAATTATGGTGGCAGGCAACATACTACTTTATTATTTAAATTCCTGATTGAAGCTAAGATCGTTTTTAAGGTTTAACTTTACAAACACTTTTTGAAGAAGAGAAGGCTAATTTAAGCATTTTACTGGGAAGATTTATAAGGCATTATACAGCTGAGTGAACACCTAACCTGCTTAACCATATTATTCTACTTAGCACAAGTCTTTTTCAAGTAACAAACAAAATACAAATAGACTCCTAAAAAACACAGGCTTTGCTGCTCTGCTACTGTTTTGTACCTAATATATCTCATTTCTTATCGGCCCCTGCCCTCTCATTGGTGGTTGGAACCAATTTCCAAATATGAAAAGACAGTGGCACAGACACAGGCTCGTTTTAGGCCTAGAAGGGACCATAGAGATCATTTAGTTCAACCACATAATAGATGCAGAAACTAAGGATCAAGGAAAGAAAGAGAATTGTCCAAGGTTCCATATGTAGCAAAAGTAGGAGGGTTGAGTTTCCATCGGAGATCTTAGGATTCCAAATCCAGTGATCTTTCCATTAAGCCGTCCTGCCTTCCCAAAACTGAATCATGCTTCTAAAGTCAACTGATTGCCTTTTCTACTTTACATAGTGCTGCTTTCCCAGCTGGGACAGGTAACAGAAACACTCAATCTCCCTCCTTTCAAAGGTAAATAAGCTGGGACAAAGAGGGAGGTGAGGTCACCTAGCCAGGGTCACTCAGCCACATGTACCAGCGCCAGGACTGGAACCCATAAATTTGGGCTCCTGATGCCACCCAATGGAGCACACCATTAGGGCTGTATCTCTGGCATTTCCCACAAGGGAACACGTCTCTGGGGGCACATTTCATCTACAAGTGGGGTGGCTTTACACTCAAGTGTACACTGGGGCTTCAGACATCCAAGCAGCAGGGCAGAATAAAGGGGCTGGGGGTCAGGACACCTCGGTCCAATTCTAGCTCTGCCACTGCTTAGTTGGGTAACTACAGGCAAGATACATTATCTCAATCAGCTTGTTTTCTCACAGAGTGTTTCTAAGAAAAACACTAGATAAACTGGCTTTACCTTTAAGATTATTAAATAGGAGCAAAACTATCTCCTTCCAAATGGAAAATGAAGCATTGATGTTAAAAGTCTTTTAAAAGTCTTTTATATCAGAATTTGAGAAGTCAGTAAACAGGTTATTAATATTCCATTCAAAATTATAATTTTTGCTTTAAATACTAGAGCTGAAACTGGTGACCTCAGGCACCTCTCTAGACTTCAGTTTGCTCAACTATGAAACCAGGAGGTTAGACTAAATGGCCTCTGAGGTCCCTGCCAGCTGTAAATCTACAATCCTACAAGAGGCAAAGCGTCTTGACCAAGATCTTATAGTTACTAAGTGGTAGAGCCAAACAAATCTCTTGACTCCTGGGTTGGATAAGGCTGGAATGGGCTGGACCAGGGGTTAGGAGAGCATTTAAGGGAAAGGAAAAGGAAGGAAAAGAGGATTTCTTTCAATTACATCTGTTGCCTCTGAACTTTAAAATATGAATAATCTTTAAGAAAGGTCTGTTTATCACATAAAAATGTACAACCAAACCAACTGGTGATGGAATTTGACAGTGGCATGGAAAGTTAATGCAATAAAGAAACCTTTTAGCTGAGAATTCCAAAGGCTATATGTAGCAGATTATTTATATCAGGCTGCTCTGGCATTACAGAGTATACTTTATAGAAGATGAATGTATGCTACAAAAGGAATGTTAATTTAGAACTGAATTGCATGCCAAGTTGAGTAACAGCTAAAATCGTTTTAGGGTTAACAAATTTAAAGAAGAAAGCTCCAGAACTTTCTAGGAACACTCTAATAATGCTGATATTACTTTTCAAGTTAATAGTACATATATTTTCAAGGAAACAGAGGGCTAATATAATACATCCATGTATATAGGCCTTCTATGAACCAACATAATTATAGGAACTCTGAATCTTTAAAAATTAAAAAAAATTGTTTTCCTTTGTAGATGCTAATGTTTCCATAGGATGGGAAAAGTGACATGCTTTTAGTATGAATTAATCAGTCAAACTCACACACGTTTACAGACACACTGAGCTTGATTGAATCGATCATTAATGCTTTAATTGTAATTGCGTTTTTCATCCACGGAAAAAGATGCAAGGAGTAAAAAACATCAACCATCTCACTTAGAAATGCAGAAGTTAACACTTTCCCAAGCTCAACATGAGGCTTTTATGCTGTTTTTGTGTCTTTTTGCTCTTCCATTTTTTACTTACAAGTATTGCATTCATTCCTGATGCAATGCCATAGTTCAAACCTGAGAGGCGAGCTGCATATGTATACTCTTTTAAATCATCCTTCAATAACCTGATAAACAGGTATGTCATGTTGCAATGGAGAGGATCAGCATAAATGTAGCGACTAACAAAAAAAAACAAAAGAAATGCTTTGATACCTCAAGCAGTGATATGATAATGAACAAACATGACCGAAGAGTATGAATATGCAGCCTCATGGTCTAGATTTCAAGGAAAAAGATGTAAGAGAATGTTTTGTTTCATGCCGATAGAAAGATTTCATTCCTTTCTGTTGGAAACTTTGACTTCTGATACCAAACGTGAGAAAGCTAACCATACACTAGGGTCTAAAACTGTACTCTAGAAGAAAAATCTTATGATCTGATTAAACATGTGTGGGGGGGGAAAGAAACACTGGTTTATAGGAATAGAAATATCACTGAAGACCTAGAATGAGAGTAAACTTAAAAATTTAAAAGATAAGAAAATATAATTAGTCAAAAATTAAAAAAAGAAACTAAACTCATATCCTCCATTAAAAATGCTTCCATCAAATCAATATAAAATAGTGTTGATAAGTGGAAGGCTCTAGAATCTAGGTACTTACATACATCCCATAGATGGTATTTTTGAGGTCATAGCTCAAGCCAGCGAGCTCTGCTGCATATGCATACTCGTTGAGGGAGTCTTTGAGTAGCTCAAGGTACAAATAGGCCATGTTACAGTGCAAGGGATCCACATAAGCAAATGGGCTGGAAGAAAACGTGCAAAGTAAAAGACTGGTTTATTATTTCCTAGTTTGATTTGGCCTTTTCAGATGGGACTCAAGACACCCAGCTGGGCCATCTACTTTCTGGAGGATTTCTCTCTGTCTCTCTCTTTCAAACTGAGTTTTGGTAGTCTTTTTGTATATGTAGGTAGAAATCACAGAAAACACAGAACACAGAACAACTGCTCAGCTTGTGCTGAATAGGATGAAGAAAAATGGATCGCTCAGAACCAGAGTCTTGAATCTGGACAGGCCCACAGGAATCAGAGTCCAGTCCTTGCTGAGGCACAGACAGAGCCACTCTACACTATCCCTGGCCTCTGCTTGAGGATGCTCAGTGCTGGAGAGCTCATTAGCTCCTCAGGCAGCCCCTTCTATTGTTGGGCAGCACTGGCTGTGAGCAAGTTCTTCTATTGAGCTGAACACAGTCTCCTTATTACATCTACCAGGGGTCTCATTTCTGTTCTCTGGAGCCAAGCAGAATATGGTAATATTCCTATTCCATATGATAATTCTTCAAATGCTTGAAAACAATAACCACATTTGCCTACTAAATTTCCTCTTTAAGCTGTATGATTTTTTTCCCCCACCATGTATTTCTCCATTTATTTTGTGTCACCAGCATTATTTATTCCACGGACACCATATGCTACATACTTCCAAGCCACGTAGCATCACCAGCAAGACAGCAGTGTTTATTTATTTTTTTTGTGGTTTGCACTGGTTACTTTTTTAAAAATTTTATTAATTTATTTTGATTTATCAACAATCACTTCCATATTAAGCTGTATGATTTTTGAGCCTCCACACTACCCTAACCTGGTCTCCCTCTTCTAGATGTCTTACAGTTTGTCCTAAAATGTGGCACCCAGATGTGAACCAATACCACAACTGTGATTTGATCAGCTTAAACGCCCCCACTGTTGTAGACACTCTACTTCTATTAATACAACCTAACATTTCATTAGCTTTGTTAGCTGTCACGCCATACTATGGACTCATTAGGAAATGCAGTTCAGCATCACCATCTCGTAACCCTACAAATGATCTGTTGGCTTAATCTTAACCCTCAGAATTAGTCTCCAACCTAGAACAATTTAGATCTTTCTGGATTTCAACTATGATCCAATTTATTAGCACTGTGTTGTCCAAAACTGTGATAAAACATGTCAACTAAGCCTTCACCCAAGTGACTGATAAAAACGTTCAACTGAATTATCCCCTGCCAATAGCATGGAACATAAACACACTCATAGGTACCATCGATGGTAACAGGGCAGACGAGCAGTGGGACTGACCCAAAAAAAAACACTTACTGGAAGACTGCTTTTCTTATGCTCCTCCCTCTGAGGAGGATTATATAGTTGGAAATCATATAGCTGTTGGGGTAATAAAGTGATTCGTGCTAAGACAAAGTTCAATGGAGTGAAAGGAATCTTCTACTTTCCTAAGCGCAGGAGGAAATGAGCTTGAAAGAAAGCATTGAGAACTTCAGTATGTTGCTTCAGTTTTTTCCCCAATGCCAACATAAACAAGCCATCCAACTATTTTCACACTGAGTAATTTGTAACACATCACATTGTCCACAAGATGAGTAAATGAAACAATACATAATTAGGAAAACATTTAGAGAGATTCTCAACATGTAAAAGCAAAATTGCTCAAATCTTTAAAATATGATTTTAGAACCATATACATATCAAGTCTAGAAGGCCCATCTAATGCAACTCCCTGCTTTCATAAAGGTAGAAATGAGATCCAAAAAGATAAAGTGACTTTTCCACGGTTGCGCAGATGGTAGAACTTAAGCTTAACCCAGCCTCTTGAACCCTAGCCCATCATGCCATAAATTACATCATGCTTATAAAATATTACTCATAATGCAGAAGGAGAAAACAGTGAATATGATCTAGGCATGTCACTGTATGGAAATAGATGATCTCTAATTCAATCAACTGTTGCTGTAAAAGCCAATGAATTTATATTCACACTAACGTCAAAGTTAAAATAAGTGTTTAAATACTAAAAGGGGGAAAAAACCACCTCTACAAAGGTCATCTTCCAAATTTAAGTGAATGCTTTGTTGATGTTCTTTCTAAAACTTCACATAAAAATTGGTTTCACTTTTTAGAACAGGGCAATATACAAATTCAGGCACTCCTCTCTCTCCCTCTCTCACTACTTTGTGTACACACACACACACACACACACACACACACTCTCTCTCTCTCTCTCTCTCTTTGGCAGGGGGTAAAGGGGAGCAGAGACAACCCAAATTACTTTTTAAAGATTGCTAGTGACATCAAGTTAACATAACTATTTCATGATGGAGTTTCCCCTCCTTATTCTTCCTTCCTATAAAATACTTCCAAGAGAGGCCTTCTGGATGAGTTCCAACTTAGCTAGGTACCATATTTCCTAATCTCACCTGCTGTATCATTCTCTCTGCTGCCACAAATCTTCTTTTAGGAAGAGGGGAAGGAATCATTGAGAACTAGTTGAACTCAGTTACACAAGCAGCCCTTCTGTCACTTTTCTTAGATGGAGATAAGAAAGAAAAATGGAAGTGCAGGGACAGAAACTAAAGATCACTGCCACTCAGCTTTTCCTTTCATCATCATCAAGGACTACACAGCTGATTTATCTTCACACCTGCTTTAAACAAAGCTTTGTTTAAAGCCTTAGCAAGGGCAGAGGGGAGCCTAGGTTCTTGAAGCAGGAGAGCATGTGAGCTCTTGCAGGTTCTGCAAGGTGGAGGGGCACTGAGTACAGGCCTGGTCAAAGACTGTTTGCTATTTAAGGACCAGTCTAAGTACAGAAAAGCCCATCAAAAGGGTCAGTCACTGGGTAATTACATTTTTTTTTTGGCCATGATTAATCATCAGTGTCAATTAAGATAACATATCTCTAAAGCACCTTATGACCACAAAGTGCTACAAAAATGTGAATGTTAAGTGCGAGCAAGTGTAACTTCTGTACTTAGGATCAAAGGATTTAGAATGGAAAAAAAAAACCAGTTTATTCTAGTCCAATTCAATCATGTTATGAACAAAGCAGCAGAGGCTACAGAAAGTTTAAATGATGTGCTCAAGGTCACCCCAAGAATTACAGAGCTGGGCCTTGAACCCAGATCCAATGCTCCTTTTCTGTTAAAGATACCTCAATCCTCTGGCCTCCCTGGACCCCAAATCCATTCTCACCTTAGAAAGATGTGAAGCTTAGTGACCCCTGTCAACAAAGCACTCAAGTAAGATGTTTTTTGAATGTGATCACACAATACCTTCATAAATTACAAGGAAAAATTGAAAAGAAATCTCTTATCAAAAATGATTGCAAAATTAACTAGAGTAATATATCTTAGCAAGCTTCAAAAGTAAACATGTAGGCAACAAAATCACCCTTTACAAAACAGAAGATTCTATTCTCACTATAAAGTTTATAAATTCTCCTTATCATTCCTTCTCCTCAATGGAGATTTGCTCCTAATAAACAGTTCTTAATTAAATGTGTATTTAGAACAGATGATTAGGAATAGATGATGTCCTAAAACTTGGTGTATAAGTTGGTTTCCACTGAGAATGCTTCTTCCAGACATTTCTTTTGATATCTTTGATACATTAATCACTGATTTATTCTAAGGATGATGTGGGTGTCTCCTCTGCTGAACAATTATCAGGATACAAAAGAAACAATTTCCCAATGGGTTTAACAGAAAATTCTAATATGTATAGCTATCCAATTTGTTTAAAAATGTTAATGTGAATGGTCAGAATATAAAATTAGCTTCACAGTAATCTTGGATCATCTTCAAAATTTAACATGAAAGTCAACATGTGATGCAAGAATTCAAATCTGCATATTTCTAAATCATTTATGAATTTTGTGCTATGAAACACAGTCTTTGCAGTCCCACAGTCTTGATTCAACCTTTACAGAAATGTCCATTTTTTATTAAAAGATTCCTTTTGCTCCCTCTCCCCTCAAAAAAAAGTGAGACAAGAAGATACACACACACACACACACACACACTTTAATTTCAGGTCTTTCTGTTTCAAATATGGAAAAAAAAATCTAAAAGTCACTGTATTTGAAGAGCTAGTGACCAAGGTGATTATATTTAAACCCACACTGATCATAAGAATAACTTGAAAAATTCTGTAATTCTAAAATTCAGTAACACATGTTTCTTAACAAATTACTGCAATAAAACCTGGTGATAAAAAATCTCTCTCCATTAAAACAATAATCAACTTGGATTAATGGAAATCTAAAATGAGAAATTATTCACTTATAAATTTTACTAAGCTTTTTCCTTCTATTTATTTAAATGAGCATAAGCCAGACTGGCCATCTAGAATAAGCAATTTTACAAGGAAGAATGGAGCCTTAAGAAATTACTCAGCCCATCCCCATGGCTTTAGGGAAGGGTATTTACCATTTCTGGAAAAGTGTGAGCTATTTTTTCTTTAATTATATAACCTTCTCCATGTTCTACAATTCTCAGGTCTGACCTAAAATCTACTATATATGCTTTAGTTGAAAATTCAGCTCATTATCTTTTGTTCTGAATTTATTAGAAAGGGAGATCAAACAGTATCTTTGTATTATTTGAAAATAAAACAGATCCTATCAACTTGCCCTTCTCAAAAAGAACTCCTTTTATTTGTAGTCCTATAGCCTGAAAGAATAATAAAATTTAAGAAATAAAGTTGCTGAATTTGTCGTATTACATACCTGAAAAATTCAAAGTTGAGACAAGCTTTTGGTAAGAAAAATTTGTCATCTTGTTTAAACCAGAGTTTGCTCATGGCTGTGTCCTATGACCAAAAAAAAAAATTGCTTTGTTAGGACAAAGACGGGCAATTTATGTTTAAGCTTTCCACTATTCTTCATCTGTGGCCAAGATGACAGTAGGAATACCAGACAGGCTTCCTGGGAGGCTTTTCAGTTCAACCACCCAGAACATTCACCATCTTATCATTTATTATGTGGTGGAGGGACAGACTGTTTATTGTTTACCAATGAAGTAAGCAATTCCTGCCTACACCATTTGCTAGTCCAGTGTTAAGACGAGATTTAGTCAACAGTTATCTTACTCTCCCCTATCTCTTTGGGGAATGAATAACTACCATAGGAGGGGAAGAATGGAGGTTGGGAGGGGGACAGGATGTGCACAGGACCCTCTTCCTGGTTCTGTACTTAACTCTAACTAAAGCACTACAACATTCCTAAGATTTCTAACATAACTAGTTGAATTTCTTCTGTACATAAGAGACCTACAAGCTCACGTGAAGTGACTTAAACACTCAAAGAGGTAGAGTTATAGCAAGTTTGTTTCCCTGTATTTTACACTAAAATAATAGCTGAGATGATCAGCTTTTCCCCTAAACCAGTTCCTCCTTCTGACTTCACATTTCAACCAGCAGCACTAGCATTTGATTGGCTTCCCCTGTTTAGAACCTTGGTGCTGTCCACCATGTCTCATTAAGCACTGCTAAGTCTATCTCCCCAGTCTCTCCAGGAGCCACTCCCTCCTGATGTCCAGCATCCAGGCCCCCTCCTCAGTACCATCCTGTACTGCTGCAATTTGGTTTTCATGCTTCCAAACTATCTTCAATATCCTGTCAGATTAATCTTCCTTCTGCATAAACTGAGTCTGTTCAGAAACCTTCACCCAGAGGACCATTCAAAACAGATTCTCTCCTGCATACCAAGAAAGTTCCACTTGAACTGCCTGGTGTTAAAAGCTATCTACAAATCTGGAACCTACCTTTCCAGCTGAATTTTATTTTACACTACTATCCTTTACATGTACCATGCTTCTCTAATTCCTCCCCTCCTAACACAACCTAACTGCTTCCATACTTTATCTTGTATTTGGGAATATCCATCGTCTTCCTCACCTCCTACTGAATTCTCAACACAGCCTTTTAAGCTCAATTCAAATGTTACTCCTTCCATGAAGCTTTATAATACCTCACTGCTAAAAGATGTCTCACAATCATTATAACACTCTGTCTTGTACTTCTATGATGCACTTATTATGGCTATATAATATGATAATGATATAATATAAAATAATAGATATATTTGTATATGTTTCATATTCCCCTGGCAGGGGGAAAGGAGAGTGGAGGCCTAATCTGAAGTCTGTAAGCTTTCTTTTTAAGAATATTTTTGGTAACTGTATTTCAATATAATTACTTTCCTTTGCAATTCTTTAATTTTTATTTTATGCATTTAAAGATAACATTCTGAAGAGGCCATAGGCTTCCCTAGAGTGTTGTCAAAAGGGTATAGGACACAAAACAGCTTCAGAACATCTTTTCCACATGCTAAAATCCATAAGGAAAACCAAGTCTTTCCTAAACTTTGAATCTTCACCAGTTCTTAACAACATGCTTTGAACAAAATATGTACTGAATGCTTATTTTTTAAAGCAGAGGAGTAAATATATGTGTGTGTATATGTGTGTGTGTGTGTGTGTGTATATAAACACACATCGGTGCTTACACAGAAGTGTAATCACTTAATTCGTCATTTTTTAGGAAAAATGGTTGATTCACTCGAAATTTAGCTGACAGAAAAATGAAATATGTATCCTCTAATTAAACACAACTTCTGCATTACTATGCTGATCACAATGATGGGTCATTAGATTCTGAATCTTGAGAAGGGACCTTAATAACCTAGCATAATCCCTTTATTTTATAGATGAGAGCCTCTATTTCCTAATTTGTAAAAATAAGTGAATTGGAATACAACTGTTAAGAAGAAAGAAATTTCACATAAGGAAAAATGCAATCCCTAATTCTAAGCATTTTCAACAACATAAAAGATAGCAGGTGATAACTAAGGAAAAAAAATAGAAACAAGAGAAATTGGCATAGGACTGAAAAAACTTTGAGTCACAAAATCCCTGCCCCCAATTTCATGTAGTAACTCTAAACCAGGGGTTCCTAACCTTTTCTGTGTGCCCAAATCTTGCTGTCTAGTAAAGCCTATGGATTCCCCCCCAAGAACAATATCTTTAAATTAATCAAATAAAATACATGGGATTACAAATGAAACAAATTATATCAAGAGTTAACCAAAAAAAAATGTTCTTAAGTCTATGGACCCCAGATTAAGAATTTTTGTTTCAGAGATGAAATTTTTGTTTCAGAGATGAAAATCTAGCCTACTTCAAAATATTTTATTTTGACAAGAAACACAATTAATAACCTTAATAGGCAATTCTAGGATTTTACAAAATTTCCACATAATTTTAAAAACATAAATATAAACTCATTTTCCTTTTATTGGTACTGGAAAACAGAGAGCAAAGTCACTCTCTTCTACACACAATTCAGGTAAAGTACTTGCTTACAACTTAACCTTTTTTTCCCCTTCAAAGAAAAGTCACCCCAGATCTTTTCATCTGTTTTCACAGAACTTACTTTCCAGTCTTTTAAAAAGCATTGTTGGCTATCCTTTCCTCTGAACTACAAATCAGTTCTCCTCACACCCTCTGGGGTTACAGACACCACATGGGACACAACACCAAAGCTACCATCAAGAAAAAGTATGTGTGTGTGTGTGTGTGTGTGTGTGTGTGTGTGTGTGTGTGTGTGTGTGTGTGTGTGTGTGTATATATGTGTGTGTGTGTGTATAGTTTCCCTTCTATCAGATCCAGCACTTAAATTACCTTAATAAGAGCGGGGTACGATGTTGCTTCCTTTTCTAGTGGCAAGATCTCAAAATTTGTAGGAATGAATTCATTCTTCGTTGGAAGCTTAAACTTTCCATTTAAGTCAGCATTTTTCCATTTCTGGAGTGAAAATGAGAGCAAATTAAATGGGCCCAAAAGTTCTTTAAATTCCTCTTCTGTAAAAAGGATTTTAAGGGCAATATTGTACCAGAGCACTCATGTGTTATCTTTTACACACTTTTACAAAGATAAGCACTACTACTAAAGACTTATTGATCCATCTGTATACACTTACATCCTCATTACCCCTTGTGACCAGGTTCCTTCATTTGCTAAGTCGAGGGTATAATGTAAGGTGATGGAAAAAAATTCAATTCAGTACCTAAAAGAACATTAGAATCTGATCCATGACATGGAGCCTAATGAACTAAACTAACCAGTCACAGATCATCAATGTAAAATAAAATCATTGATAAACTGTGTGCATGGTTAGACAATTGAATTAAAAATGTATAGGGCAGGAAGCAGTCCAAGGGCTAACCTCATCCCCCAACTCACCTACCCATATTTTTAGAATTGGCCTTTTTTTAGCTGTGGAAAGTTAGTTCTTTCCATAACTTGATGGCCATGCTGGCTAGAATTTCTCTAACTCATCAGCCTATAATTCATGGCCTGGCCCAAACCACTTCTCTCCCCCACCTCTCAAATTTTCTATTCACAACTGAGCTTTTAGCTAAACCAGTAATTTAGAGAGAAGGCTGAGGATAAGACTGACCCCACACTTAATCTAGGATGCAGCTGTCTTAATCACTGAGCTGAATTTGTATCACAGCTAGTGTTGTTCCTAATAACAATTATGGTAATGCATTTCCTCAAAACAACCCTATGAGATAGGTAATTAAAAATATCACCACTCTAACCCTACAGGTGACAGAACTGTGTCTGAGAAAGGGTCAATGACTCTCCCCTGGCTATACAACCAGTGGAGGCAGGACAAGAACTTGTGTCTTCTAACTCCCAAATCCAGTGTCCCACTATCTCATGCTCTCCCTTTCAGTAAATAAGCAAGGAAATATTTAATCTAAAGAGCATTTTTATAACTACCAGTGAGTTATAATCCTGTTTTCATCTCACCTAAATACTTACAGAATTTCATCATTGGGAAGTCCCTTCTACTAAAAGTAACAGAAGGAGAACCAACCCTCACATTTCACTGGCATTGATAACTTTCTGGCAAGTACTCCCACCAGCACTGCAGTCGGCACCTCCCCTGCAATTTAATAGTTTTAGAGAGTAGCCTAGAACAATGAAAGGTGAAGTGACTTGTCCAAAGTCATACAGTCAGGAAGTGTCAGAATGGGGACTTGAATGCCAAGACAAGGGCACCTGGTGGCATTCTAGTGCACAGAGCACTGGGCCTGCAGCCATAAAATTTAAACCCTACCTCAGACACTTACTAGCTGTGTGGTCGTGGACAAGCCACTTAACCTCTGTCTGCCTCAGTTACCTCATTTATAAAATGAGGATAATAATAGCGCCCACCTCCCAGGAGTGTGGCTGAAGATAACTGAGATACTATTTAGAAGGTGCTTCACAAAGTGCCTGAAACATGATAAACTCTTTGTAAACTTGCTATTATCAAGACCTGGTAAAAAGCCCAGTTCTCAATCTACACACTGCCCTTGGGCTCTCTTATCACACTAACCAAAGCAGATCACAATTGCTAAGCAACTTAATAGACTATCTTTGGGAGTAGCTGTGGCTGAAAATTCATCCTATAGTAACTGACTATCCCTTACCTCCTAACAGTATTGAATCATAAGGAGGGGATAACACCTTGAATCTCCAAGAAGAACAAATAGTGGGGATTGGATAGCACTTCACAAGTAATGATAAAATCACAGGCATTTAAAGAGTTAGTAGGGACTACAGAAACCATCTAGTCCAAGCCTCTCATTTCATAAGATGAGAAAAAAGAGGTCCCCAAAAGGTTGAATGACCTCTAAGACCTCTCCCAAGTCACACAGCTGAAGAGTGGCAGAGCTGGGGCTCTAAACTTTCTATTACACTTTCTACTACCTACTGGTGAGTGCTAAAGAATTTGTTTTAAGAGAGCTACTATTGGTTTTATTGTTACTGTTTTTAAATAGGCTATTCGTACACTGTGACCATCTAAAGTTATTGCAAGGAAAACAAATATCCATAGCAGCTTTACACATGATAGCAAAAATATATATAAATGTCTCATATATCTTGACTGGAGAATAAGTAAACAAATCTTAGACAAACATAATGAAATATTACTGAGCTATGGGAGGAACAGGATAAATATAAATATGGAAGACTGACAGTCACAAAGAGTGAAGAAAATAGAATCAGAACATATATATTAGCTATGCAAAAATAAATAATAACAATAAAATTAGAAAAATACAATAAAGCGAGTAAGCTAAGAGAAACAGAAGTAAAAACGGCATTTTTAAGTTAAAATTTATTTTTAAGTCATGAATAATTTAGAACTTAGGATTTTTATGTAGAACCCCATTTCATTCCTTTTTATTCTGAATGTTTACATTTGTTGATGGCTACTGTTTAGAGTTAAAACTTTGTAAAAAGGAAAGTTAATTTTAAATTATTCTTAAGTCTACCTTCAGCTCACACATCACCACCAAATGGGAGGAGACAGCACCAGAACATGAGGTTTCAACTTTACCCATATCTTGGATTGATGGAGCTAACAGAATTGTTTCTGTCACATCAAAAATGTGGAGACTGTCAAAGCCCCCTAAAGTATTTCTTATTTCAGATGGCATATGCCAGAAAGGGCAACTACATTGAGAAAACCCTAAAAACAATCTCTCTCCCTTTAGCCCTGTACTCTCCTCTTCTTCCCCTTCTCCCCCACTACCCCAAATCTGTCTATCAGGACTGGCAGAAGCCACGTGGCTTTCATTCTATCTTTGTGCCTCCCTTTTAGTTAACAGGAGGATGTACAGACCAAAAACGAACCCAGAAACTATGGCTTTTATAAATGTTTCAGATTTTGGAAGAATAAAGAACTTTCTTTTTGCTTTATTTTAAACTTTCTTCACTGATTTTTGTTAAGCTTACCTCAATGACCTCATCTGGTATAGCCTCCTGTTTGTATTGTGTTCCATACCACTCCTCCGTTTGATCTGTTTGTCCTTCAAAAGACTTGGAAACTATTGCAACCCTAAGAACAAAAATGGACAGAAAACAGTAACCTCGTAAACCAACATATTCACAACAAACTATTAACTGATCAAGACACAAAAAAAATCCTCCTAGAACATAAGAAGATCCCAGCAGGATCTGAGAGCAGAAATGCTTTCAGACTCCAGCTCAAGTTGCAGTGGCTTGCAGGGTACATGCTGTGCTTCTTTTCTTATGTAAAGTAATCATCAATTACATCTCCTGTAAGTAGAGTGTACCTGCTCTCAGAGAAAGTACTAGGGTACGAATAACATTTTTTTGCTTTATTTAGAGAAGATGAAAAATTCCTAAGCTAGAATTAGGGAAATCACAATCTAAATTAGCAAGCATTTTTTTGAGTACTGACTTTGCACCAAGCACCATTCTAGATGCTAGGTACTCAAGAATCAGAGACAAAAATGAAACAGGAAAAAAGCCAGGAACAAAGATTCTGAAGAGAAAAAAGGGAATCTAAACCAATGTCAGGAAGCTAATGAGTAGGAGAAAATAACAGAATAGAAAGAAGAAGTCTTGCAGGGCAGAAATAAGGTTCTACTTGAAAGGGAACTTTAGCTACTCTGAAAAAGCAGCAACATCATCTCACGTTCCATTTGGCCACCAAAGACAGCTCATAGGCACTAACAGATGAAAAAAGTCCTGTGACAGCATCCAGAAAGAAAACATGCACAGTAACGACATTCCCTGCTGAAGAATGCAGAGGCAGTTGTGGAGAGACATGATAAATCAAAAGGCACGCTATCTCCCCTGACATATGCTAAAGAGAACCCGCCAAGACCCCAAACACCCGCTAATTATTACCTGCTTCCACTGAATCACTCATCAATAAGTTATACAGCCAGAAGAAATTTGGAAAGCATCTCAAGAGACTCTGAAGTCCTGGTAGAAAAATGGCTTTGAGGCACAGCTAGGATTTCCAATTAATCCTCTTTGGTGGTCATGTCATGGGAAGAGGAAGGAAGGTTTTTTAAAAAGCCAAAGAGAAGTGTTCGGTTGCCCTGCCTCAGGTGCCTAGGACACTAAAAGGATGACAGTGGAGCCGAATGCACCTTAAGAAGGCTGAGAAAAATGAATTTAGCAGATAAATCATACACACGATTTTTTAAAAAGGCTTAAAACTGGAGTCTGAAAGGGAAGGAGAAAAGAACACAGGTAAAACTACAAAAATCAGGCAATAAGTGAAGGCAACATGCATTAAAGTAGAAAGAAGCATAGTGAAGTAAGCAAACTTGTGTGAATTCTTAGGTGAAAATAAGAGAAAGGATGGTCAAGAGGAATACTTATGGCCCCAGATGTGTACAGAACAATTCAGAGAGTACAGGGGGGAAAAATGAACCTGAAATTTTAACACAAGGTAAACTTGCTTTTACAGATATTACTGAAGTTTTGTATGACAGATATCCATAAACCTACGAGTACAAACACAATGGAAGAGCTTTTTGGGTTAGGACAGAAAGAAGTTGCTAAATATTTTCCTAATACAGATTACAAACTGACACAGAGCAAAGCAAGCTAAGTAAGGGAAGAGAGAGTAGACTTCAAATACCCAGACATTTACTAAGACACTAATTTTTTTTTAAAAAGTAGATTAATTAATAAATCCTTGTCCTCCCTTGCTAAGAATTTCATTTCTCAGAAGATAGAAAAAACATTCTAGAGCTTACAGCAATGATGAGTGGAAAACAGTAGACATGTAGCCTAGACTTTAGGAAAGCAGATTTTGAAACATTCATAGAAAAGAAAGACTGAAAAATTCTTCTCTCAGGCCTTTTCCTAAATTCCACACAAAAACGGTATCTTGTGTATGACAATATAGTATTGGACATATGCTAGTTAAAGAAAGCTGTAACAGCCATGGTTACATTCCTTTTTATTCATGCTTTTTTGAGAAAATGAGGAAACATATAAACTCTAGTCTCCCTAATTGCGTTTAGAGGCTGGTCATATTTTGATTGATTATACAGTCTCTAAATTTCATCCTATAAGCAAACACCAGAAAAAAAAAAGTAATAAAGCTTATCAACATCACTCAGCATCCAACATGGTGCTCTGTATAAAACAAATGTTTAACAGTTAAAACAATACATGGAAAGTTCTAAAAACAAATACATAAATCCTAATAATTCAAATAAAGAAGAATAGGAGCATCTAAAAAAACCAGTATTACTAAACAGGGAATTCACTAATTCACTCAAAAAACATCAAATGCTTATTATGTTCAAAGCATACAGCTTAAGTTCAGATTTTAAAAGGACATGCATGAAAGATGGAAAGATGAACATATAGATAAAGACAACAACCAAAATTAACATAAACCTAAAGGCTAAAGCCCCTAAAAAAATGCTAAAAATAACAAAATGGGCTTTTAAATGAGTTATATTAATAGCAAAGAAGGCAAGAAAAAGACAAGAAACCTGCCTAGAGAAGATGCAGAAATGATAACAAATGACATAGAAAAGGAAAAAATATTCATATTCTATTTTGCTTCCATCTTCTCCAGCAAGAATAGTATTCAAACAGAAAAGGGTAGAATGAAACTAGAGGAATTCCAGCCTGTGAGGGGATCTCACCCTAACTCTAGCTTCTGTGCCTCCCCCTCCTCACTGAGGACAGAAGCCAGGTAGCTGGGTCACTGAGCTCATTTTCATGAGGCTGCTGGGGAGGCTCCTAGGAAGCTGAGAGGTATCAAATGGAGGACATTAGACCTACAACACACACAAAGGTAAGAGGTCCCCTTCTGCTGCTTTCTCTCTGTTACTTTTAACCTCGATACTGGCATATGAGAGACAGCACAGCAGAGTGGAGAGTGAACTGGTTTCGGTTTGGAAGCCTTGGACTGAATTGCCACGTCTGACACCTGCTGTCTAGTTGACCCTGAGGGCAAGTTACTTAACAGTGTCCCAGGGGACTCTAGGACAAGCACGTATCAGGCCGCACAGGTAGAAGGAGGTTCTTCCCTAGGTGTTCCCCCTACTAATGAAAGCACAGATCTGGTCCCTCCAAAAAGAGCATCTCTACCAGACCAAACACCAAGATAAGAGAAATCCTCCATAAGAAGACCAGCCAAATGTTCTAAGCTTAACAAAGTAAAATTCAATATCTGGCAAAAGGAACTATCTGGTTTATAACCAGAAGTGACTATCTTTAATATCTACTGAATTTCATGTTCCAATGGATAAACCAGACAAGAAAGTCTACTCAAGTTTCTTGACATCATGATTATTTTTTGCACTCCACTGGATAAAAATATATGACTACTATATTCCTATAGTGAGACTCGTTTTTTTTCTATACTAGCTGCATTTAGTTTTAAGTTTTAAAGGTAAGTACATTTCTACCTCTGCAGAAATGAACACAATTACCAAAAGCTAAGTGCAGAATTTCATTTCTCAATGTAATTTAAACCCAAGATTTAATCCATCATTCAAAGCAAATTCTAACCCTATAATCCTTGTGTATGGGGTACCAGGTGATCTTTGGTACCTTGGAATTACAGAAGCACGCTGGACGCACTTTTACAAGACTTCAGTAGCCTGGAGATCACATTCTGTGGCACAAGGACGGATGTATTTAGCACAGCCACAGATTTAACTGAGAACAGCACTCAATAAAGCTTCCAGGTCAAACTGGGAAACTCATCATGACAGCTGACATGTTAGTGTAGGACAATGGAGGAGATCCAGATGATCGTTCTAATTCTCACTGTATAACATGAGAAATCAGTTCTTTAGGCCTCAGTTTCCTCATGTGTAAAAATAAAAAGGATAGAGTGAATGACCTCTCAGGTCCTCTCCAGCTCCAACAACACTCCAGTGGTAGGAAGTTCTCCATTAAATTCTTGAATTCAGATCACAGCAGAGGCCCAAGGAACAAGTTTAAAAAAAGAAAAAGCTTCAAGAAAACTGAACTCACTGTTGCAAAGCCTAAGTGTAATAAAAGTCTTAACCAAAAGAAGCCAAGCCCTGCTGTTTGAGAAGTTAGATGACCTTGTTACAAGTGTGCATGAAGCCAATGCACAAAGTACACATATTCTAAAGGCAGGCCTTTCTGCTGAAAGCAAAGAAGAAAAGCAACTCTTACGTATCACAAACTGCTACAGTTCTCTTCAATTCAGTTGAACAAATGTTCAGTAAAGACATATCAAATCAGGACACTCCCCAAGGCATTAGGAATACAAGATTTAAAGTTGTCACAGTCCTTGCTCTAAATGAGCTTACAAGGAAAAATACAAAATATACAGGTAATGTAATACAAGATGAGAATATGATGAAGACAGGGAAAGTGCTCTCAGAAAATCTGAGAAGGGGCAGCTAGGTAGCACAGTGGATAGAGCACCGGCCCTGAAGTCAGGAGGACCTGCGTCCAAATCCTGCCTCAGACACTTGACACTTACTAGCTGCGTTACCCTGGGTGAGTCACTTAACCCCAATTGCCTCACCAAAAAAAAAAAAATCTGAGAAAGGCAACACTTTCAGCTGCAGTGGGGAAGATAAGGAAGCAGGTAGGCATCACGCAAGAGGGAGTGACTAAGTTGATTTCCTTGAAGGAAAAGGGGGATGAGGGAAGCCATAACACAACAATAATTCATGGTATTAATGATGAATAGCCTTGGGAAAATCACTTCTCTCTGGGCCTGACTTTCCTCAGCCGTAAAATAAAAAGTGACTGGTCTGGATAATCTCTTGGGTACCCATCTTTTCCAAATCCTATGATTCTATGGTCCTTCGGACTCCAAGTCCACTGTTATACCATATTATTATGCTCTACAATCTCTTTTTTAAGAAGACTGGGTTATATATAACAAAGTTTAGCAAGATTCACACTAAAATAGTATTTTTTAAATGGGGCACAGAAAGGGTTAAAGCTTTGGTTAGTTACTTCTAAAACATTCATGTGGAATCCTAGATTTCCCACAATGACAGATACCAGAGGCACCACTGTTTTATTTATTTGTTTGTTTGTTCGTTTATTTTTTTATTTTACTTTTTGGTGAAGCAATCAGGCTTAAGTGACTTGCCAAGGGTCACACAGCTAGTAAGTATCTGAGGCTGGATTTGAACTCAGGTCCTCCTGACTCCAAGGCCAGAGCTCTATCCACTGCGCCACGTAGCTGCCCCACTACTGTATTTTTTAAATGCCAACAGGCCAACTCTTTTTGAGCATGATCCTTAAAATACCAATGAGAATAAAGTGATAATGATAGCTAAATTACAGTGGTAATACAATACTGTATCAATTTTTTTTGCCAATTTATTCCCAAATTTTATTAATAAAATATTTATTGAATATCTGATACAAACTGAATTATATAAATAAGGCATTAGTGATGAACAAACATGTTTTCTCCCTTATAAAATTATTTTGATTTTCATTGGTCTTTTAAAATGTAATTTATAATAATGTCATCCTCAAAATGACTTACCGGACATTTTCTGGCCTCAGTTTGTCAAGAACCATCTCTATTAAATCAGGGCGAAATTCTTCTAACAAATATTCTGCTGCAAGCACTTCTTCTAGGGGATAATACTTTTAAAAAGAAAACACAGTCTTAAGATACTAAATAGCCATTTTTATTTCACTAAATTCATTATCTTTCCCTCTAAACACTTCCCTATCACTGTCGAAGGCTCTATCATCTTTATCACCTCAGCTGGGAACCTTGGTAGGTGTCCTCAACTCCTCACTCTCTCTCACCCCCAAGCCCCCTACATATTTAATCTGTTGCCAAGTACTGCTGCAACATCTACCTTTGCAACATCTCTCTGATACCCTCCCTTCTCTGCTCTGACACTGCCACCACTCTGGTGCAGGCCTAACGAATCACGCCATGCCTGGGCAATACTTCACATGCCTTCCGTTAGGTCTTTTCCCATCGAGTACATCCTATGCTCAGCTGTCAAACTGCTCTTCCAAAGCACAGCTCTGATCATGTCATTACCCTAATCAAACTCCAAGGGCTCCTGTTACCTCCAGGGTCAAATACACAATGCTCTGTTGTTTTCAAAGTCCTTCATACTCTGGCCCCTTCCTATCTTCCCAGGCTCCTTACACCTCACTCCTCTCCTCCTAGTGCCCCCTCCACAAATTCTATGACCCAGTGACTCTGGCCTCCTCGATTTTTTCACCTCCTGACTCCTCTGCCTTTCTATTGATTCTCCCCCATGCCTGGAATGCTCCTTCTCCTTGTCTCTACCTCCTGACTTCCCTAAAGTCTCAGCTAAAAACTCAGTTTAAGCAAGAAGTTTTTCTGAACACACTTAATTTTATAGTCTTCCCCCTAAGGTTATCTCCAATTTATCCTACATGTAGCTTGTCTGTACATGGTTACTTGCATGTTGTCTTTCCCCCGTTAGATTGTGAGCTCCTTGAGGACAGAAAATACGTTTGCTTAGGACAATACCTGAGACATTAGAGACCCTTAATAAATGCTTGTTGAATTGGTTTGACTTTCTCCATTAACTTTTTATCCCACAACAGAAAAGTTTCTCACATATACTAGTTTTCTCCTTCTTCCCATGGTTTGGGATAGTTTTGTATTTTAGAGAATTTTTGTGAGTTAATCTTACAAATTAGTCTGTTTTAAAGCAACATTTCATTTGTTTGAATATAAATGACTAGACACAGCCTACTCTAGAAAGAAGAGTTTGATGGTAAAAGGCTGGCACCTACAGGGCAGTTTTTAAATGACAAGCTCAACAAGAGATATGCTCCCCTCTGCTGGGTAAAAAAATTGCTGTGCCAGTAAACCTAATACTGTTAATACTGCTGCGAATCACCTCCTTAAAGCAGGGTAAAGGTAAGAATGGCTAAGAACTGAACTAAATGAGCACCTAGATGAAATCTATACATGTATACAAGGTCATGATCACAAACTGTATTTCAACATTCGGACAAAATTTGGAGACACAAGACCTAGGTTCAAAATCTAGCTCTGAAAACTGGACAAGTAATTTATGATCTCTGGGCCTCATTTCCCTCATCTATAAAATGAGGGGATTGGACTAGATGAACTATAGGTCCATAATCTTAAGGGAGTACTTAATCTGAACCATTTTCCAAGATCAACAATAACAAAAATAATTATCCAAATTTCTGCCCCACCCCAATCTAGCTGACTCCAAAACACTAAAAGTTTCCTTCAAATCAATCACCATGCTTTATTCTCCCCTCAGAGAGGCCTGATAGAAAAGGCTTTGCTATATAATCTAGGAAGACTAGAGGTCTTATAAATTGTAACCACTCTGAAAAAGTTCCTATTCTTTTTGGTAGACTGGAACATGTGTCTTCTTGAGACTAGGGACCTGCCTGGGATAAGCAGCTGAATATTTCATTGGTAGCTCTAGAATACAAGAATACACAGTTCCCAGCATAATGACCTGGGCTACCTCCGGTAACAACGTAACACACCTTTCTCACCTCTGGTCACATAATGCTAGCAACATGGGAATCAAGCCACACACACATTTCAGGATTTTTAAAACAAAAATAAGGGGTTTTAGTCTCAACTGTTCCAGACTATTTGTTTTTGGAACAGGAATTGGTACAGAGTCTTTGATTTCATTGGCATGTGGAACTTTCAGATACAGAAACTCCCTCTACCACATAGGTCTTTCTCTGTAATTTCATAGTCTCAGATGCCCAGAACAAGGAAACGACCTGACCAGTTTCATGCAGCTATTATGTATCAAGAGGCAAAATTTGAACCCAAGCCTTACTGGCTCCAAGGCCAGTTCTCTTATCCATTAGGCTACACTGCCTTTGATATTTCTTTCAAATTACATATTAAGTTTTTATACAGAAAATAAAAGTCAGCAAATAAATCAATTTTTTCTGAGCAGAATACAGAGAATCAAAATATGGAAAGCTAAAAATTTATTGAACACCAAAGTTTTGTACTAAACAGTCACTCAAAAGCTTTGTATTACAACCTCATAAATCTTTCCCATAAATTCCTTCAAATATACTATCAGAAATAAACGAAATCATCGAAATTAATATACTAACTCCAAAATATCTTACATGCAATTTTTTAAAAATTACTTACATGCAGTATTCCTGCAATTTTAGATGTATAACCTCTAGGTCTCTCTTTATCTTTAAACCTAAAAGCAACAGCATTCAAATCCTAAAACAGAAAATTAATCCAATTAGGCACAGCAAAACAACTCTGATAAATATTACACTACAGTATTTGGTTCTCATGTACGTACAACTTTTATCCCATTTTAAATTTTACAAATTTTCTAAGTAGCATCCTTTTTCATATAAAGTAATTTTATGTGTATTTGTTTGAGGAAATCTAGTCCAGAGACATAAAGTCAGATGAGAAAATAACCTTTTAAACGTCTGAAAGAACTCTGCTCACCTCACAGAATACAGAACTAAAAGCAAAACTAGGCAAAAATTGAATGAAAATTGATCTTTATTATACAAAAAAGTGGTAAGAAAATAGAATATCATGCAGAATGTACCAGGTGCACAGAATCTGATCTTGATGGGCCAAGAAAAGTACCATAAAAAAAAAGAGCCTTTCCAATACAATTGTTAAAAGAAATGAGCTAATGTCTAAGCTGACTCCAGTGATCAAGATTTTGCATAGGTAAAGAAGATGTCTCTTACATTAAAAATAAATAGATTTTATTAATTTAAGTCAAAGAATCTTAAAAGGTAACACTCCAAAATGCAGTCACATTTTTTAAAGAATGAACATCATTTCCTTCATACAATAAATAATACAACAACAGCCAGGCTATTTATTTCCAAGCATTACTACTTAAAATTATTCTTAAGGGCAGGGCACATTTCAGTAACAAAATTTTGAGATAAAAAGGAAAGCTACCCCCTTTGGCTATCTGAAACATTTTTACTGTTTTTCAATATAAGGTCCTGAAAGTTCACCAGTAACTTACTAAGTATTTATCAAGCAGACAAAGAGAATAATTATATTTACCCAATGGTACTGGGCCTTATAGCCAGGGCACAGCAGCATAGGGATTGAGAGACCAGCTTAGTAAAAGCTAGGTTTCTTCTGAGATGGGGGGTTTTGGTTCCTTTTTTCCCCTTAGGAAGTATAGGCTAACTGGGCCTCAGGCAACTAACAAGGCTCAGAGGACACTATAGCTCATCTACCACTATTCAAAATGGAAGAAAAAAAAATTTCAAATTTGAGCTGGGTCACTGATGAGTTTCAATCTAAATTAATTCACATGTATTGATTGTAAAATATAGATAAGCTCCTTTAAAAAAATTTGGTGAAACAAATGTACCTTGCACTCTTGGAAAACCCATTCTTGAGGTCCTTCTGTACGTAACTTCTGAATGTATTGAAACATGTGCAAAATTATATCTTCAACATGTACTGGAAAAAAGGGGCACACTTAAAAATCGTTCAGTCCTTGTATCCTTCAAATCCGTGAGCCCACTCCTAAGGTAAAGTAAGGCAAGTAGAATATGGTCCCTCTTAGAAATGAAGTCCTCACCTCCCAGCGATTGGTGGCATGGCCCAAGCACTCCTGTGAGATGGTATTCTGGGCTCGTGGAATCAATAAAGTTTCAAAGGAGATGCTACAGGAGCAGCAGCCCCAGGAATACCAGCATAAGGAGACGAGAAGCAAAAGGGAAAGGAGTTAAGAACATGGGCTAGAAACCAGCCCCACTTCAGACTGGAAAGATAGGATGGTAAACATTTTCCAAGAATTGTCATAGTTTTCATTTACAAGTTTAAAAAAAAACACCTTGACATGAGGGCCAAGTTACAAGGGGAAATCAGAAATGTGAACTTGTAAAGTACATAAATTTGAGAGCTTATAGATTTGCAATATAAATTATATTCAAGGAATAAGAATATAAAAGAAATAAACCATGTAAGATAAATTTTCATGAAAAAGCAAATGGTGTAATACTTACAAAGTCCTTCCTCAGTCAAGTCCACATTAATGATGAAAAACATAAAACCTCTGGCTCCTTCCTTTTGACCTCCTACAAGAGTGTTTACCCAACCTGCAATGCACAAAGGAAATCAATGTGATCTTTTCTCCTGCTCCTTTCAATGCAGATAAATTCCATTACTGTTGATATTACTATAAGTCTCACACACACACACACACACACACACACACAAAATATGCATGCATGCATACATACATACACATACTTTTTCTCTCGTATAAATTTTGTCCAGGAGTCTTACCCTATACTCAAAACATCCCTTTTCTCTTCACCTGCCTCACAATCAAAACTTAATTCGGCCAGCTTTCAGGGTGGCAAGAAAACAAAATAGGGTTAAATTTTCCAAATCTAGATTATTCACATCTTCTGCTTTCTCTCTGTTCCTATACTGGTATTGTAAAATGGTAACCAATAAAGCAACATAAATAAGAATACTAACTAGAATCAGTTCAATCAAATCCAAGGAATACACATACACAAACTCGACAAATTTATGTTCGGTGATACAACTCAGGCCATGCCATTTTTGGATAATTCTATTCATCCCTTACTCCATACACATAAAAAATGACCTTGCATCTTACTACCTTCACTGAAATAATATCGAATTGTGTAAGTTTCACCTTTTACTTTCCATCTTCCTTTCACTTCAAGGTATGAGAAAATATTAAAACCTGAATCCCTACGCTTAGCTACTAACTCCAATCAAGACAATAAAAAGAAAACAAACATCCAAAATTACCCTCCTCTATGAGTGAGGTAGAAAGCAAGGCAGACTGGTAAAATACTGGTAGAGCTGCCAATCAGTACAATCATTTTGAAAAGTAATTTGAAATTACTACATGCAAATAGAGTAACTAAGATGTCTATGATCTTAGAGAGATTTCACTAACAGGCTTATAAACCCAAGGGAGCCATTAATAAGAAAGTCACCCTATAAATCAATATATTTGTAGCAACGCTTTTTGGGATGGCAAAGAATCTGAAGCAAGGTGGAAGACCAATCTATTGTGGAATGGTATACAAACTGTGGTACACGAACATACAGGAACATACGAGGCTTGTAAGAAATGACAAACATGATGAATACAGAGAAGCATGGAAAGATGTGAACTGATGCAGAATGAAGTAAGCAGAGTCAGGAAAACAATATACACAATGACAACAACAGGAATGGAAACAACCACAACACAATCAAAAAATGAATGTTGCAAAATTATAAAGAATAAGCATGGCTTGAAAGAACAGACACAAGATACTCCATCCCTTTGAAGAAGTGGGAAGTCAAGCATGGCATACACAATGTTTTCAAGCTTCTGTGATTAGTTTTGTCAATTTTTTCTTTTGTCTTTAAAAATATCATTTGTTAATAATATGAAGTGACTCTTTTGAGAAAAGATGGGTAAGGAATACTGGGGGAAATTTTGATGATGCTTAAAAAAAAGCATCAAAAAAACCACCCCCAACTTTTTTTAAAATATACTCCACCAACCCCAAAGATTACATTTCAAATTTAATCAAGTATCAAAGGAATCTTCCCAGCAATCTTGGAAAAGAAATGACTGGCAAAGTTAAGAACTGTGATGTTCCACATGTTGGGAAATTAATATCCAAAGTTGATTACCAAAAGACTTACCCTTTGATTTGAGTTCTGATAAGAGACTTCCAGGGCCTTCATGTCCAATGAGATGGCCAAGATAATGACCTGGGTTTGATTTATAATATTTCTGAAGATCAGGTATTGGAAATGTAACATATAGATTTCTAATGTCCTTAATGGGTACAACCTTGTAAAGTTGCTGAAAATAAACAAAGACATTAGACTGGCTAAAACTCACTGAACCTAATATTCATCAACAGCAAGACTATTTGTAAGACTCTAAAACTTTGGGAAAAACAAAATATTAGATACAAATTTCAAATTCCTATCAACAATAAATTGAATAAAATTAATGAGAAATTATGTTTGTAGAATTTCTTTACAATTCAACTTGCTTCATTAATCAAAAGCAGCACTGGACAAAGAGGTCTGGAGACCTGTAATCTCAGTCCCACCCCTTACACAAGGTATGTGTCACCTTAGGTAAGTCACTTAACATTTTTGGATCTTAGTTTACTCTTTTGTAAAATTGGGGATAATAATGTTTTTACCATCTATTTCCTCAGGACTATTGTGCATATCAAATGAGATTATGTAAATAAAAATATTTTATCACTGCAAAAAGTTAAAAAGTAAGTTATTCTTATTAGAAAATTCAAATTCTGGCACTGGAGAATAATTACCATAATTTACTGAACTCTCTTCATGCTGCACTCACTACAACTATTTTTACTGTAGCACAGTATCAAATATACCCAAATTCTGCTTTATAAGTAATAGTACAAAAAAAGGTATCTTTCTTCTACTCTTCTCTAGCCAAGTTCCTATAATCTCATGTCTAAGAGAAAAATATTTACTTACCCTAAGATGCTCTTCTTGGAAAGGGTGCTCTGGAAATTCTGGTAATGGGACATTTTTGTTCTCTACTTCTGCAAATAGCTTCACAACTAGTTCAGTCAGCTCATCTAGCGACTCTGCAGAAAACAAGCCATTAGAATCATGATTTAAATTAGTGATTATCAGGAACACCTGGTATTTTAGCCAATAAAATCATGTAACACAAATCTCAGACCTAACAAGAAATTATAAAGCAAAAGCACCTATGACTGTACTGAAACAAAGAGTTCAGTCCTCAAAGTAACAGTAGGCTCTAAAAACGTTTTTAGCGCAACAAACATATAAAGTGAGGAATACATAACCAAAGAGTAACTCAAGAGTACAGCTTGAACAAATAAGTTTGATATCAACTGTTGAATGACTGAGGTCTTTTCCCTAGATCATCCACAATTAGAGGGCACAAACATGTGAAACAAACACTTGAAGAGCTTGTGTAATTATTACATTTGTTAATACCTATATTTTGACAGCACCCACAATCCTTCAACGTGAGCTTAGTACCTCATTAGCAAAAATAAGTTACTAGACAGCACTCTTCCTCCTCGAGCCTACAACACTGGCGTTCTCACAGCTGCTGCCATTCAGGGATTCTTCTTTGGCAGGCTAGTAGTATTCCAACATCTCTATTTGCCATTCAAAGGATTTTTTACTCTTTGTGTTATTTTCATGATAAATTACAAAGATGATTTGAAGGTTTTTCATGCACTCAACCCAGCACCAAAACTACTAATTATGGTTCTAAAGAATTGTCAGACCTATATGGAGTTGCTTGCCTTTTCAATGAGGGTGGGTGGGGAGGAAGAGAGAAAATCTTAAGCCTAAAGTTTTTAAAACTTATGTTTAAAAAAAATGTTTTCACATGCTACTGGGAAATAAGAAATACAGGAAATGGGGTACAGAAGTCTATCCTGCCCTACAGGAAACAGAAGGGGAAGGGGAAGAGATAGAAGAGAGGACAGACTAGGGAAGGGAATTCAGAATGCATGCCATCTTGGGTGGGTAGGGGTGAGATGGGGCGAAAATTTGGAACTCAAAAACTTGTGGAAGTGAATGTTGAAGACTAAAAATAAATAAATTTACATTTAAAAAAAAAAGAATTGTCAGGTATGCTAAAGCCTAAAATGAACCAAATCTTTAAAATGGCAGAGTCAACAACAACAAAGAAGGCTGTTTGCAATAAGAATGAGACAGACTACTTGGGAAAGAGGACACAGGGGAATAAAAAGACTCAAGTCCTACTATTGTTTCTGTCTTCTTTACCAAGAATAGTTTACAAACTGGAATGGGTAATACAAACACGGTAAAGAGGGAATTGAAGCCCAAGATAGATTAGCAACCAGTATAAAAGCATTTAACTGTCTTAGGAGATTTAATTTTCCAGAGGCAAATATTCTGCATTTCTGGATACTACAGGGAAAAAATGTAAATGTGACCTCTCAAAATTACTTTTACAAATCACAAAGCACAGAAGAGGCACTACCAAACAAGAAAAGGATAAAAATGGATTTTTAAAATTAAGGTAATATCTAAAAGGGTTGAAAAGATGAATTTCAAAAATTAGTAACTTTGATACCAATTACTATAGAAATTTTAGTCCTTGACAAAGCCCAGTAAAATCTACTAAGAATAAATCAACTCAAACTAGCCTCACTTAATTTTTTCAGCAAGACACATGATAAAAACACAGTTAAATTTTACAGGTGGGATCTGAAAACCATTTCTGGCAATCTTTATAGACAAAGCAGAGAAACGTGGGCCAGATCGAAATTTACATGCTCTGTGACAGGCCAAGCATGGAGGACCTTAGTGGCTTTAAAGACTGGTATAAGAGCTGAAACTTTCCAACAAACAGCTCTGGCAAGCAGGCAAGTCTACAGTTCAAGGTCATAACTTCTTGCCCTGACAGCTAAAAACAAGAGATGACAGAATCAAAACCCAAAATTATTTCAAAAGGCCTAAACAATGAACCAAAATTAACAAGATGAAATTTGACAGGGATGGATCTAAGGTCCTGTGTTTAGATATGTTTTTTTTAAAATCACTGTACAAAGTATGATAAAAAAAAAGCTAGCAATTAAAACCCAAGGGTTTATTTAAACTGAGTTTATTTAACAAGAGTTTTATACATGAGCCAGAAATATGAGAAAGTTCTTAAAACAGCTAGTTAATAAGCCTTTATTAAGTGCCACCTATGGCCAGGCATTTATACTAACCTTGGAGACACAAACAAAAGCAAAAAAATAGTCTGTGCTCTGAGAAGCTCACAGTCCAGGGGAGAAGACAACATAAAACAACTATGTACAAACAAGATATAGACAGGAAAAATGAGAAAAAATCAATAGTGAGAAGGCACTAGCATCAAGGGGAATCCGAAAAGACTTCCCATAAAAGATAGGATTTTAGATGAGACTTGAAAGAAAGCAAGGAAGACAGGTGGAGAAGATGAGCAGGGAGAGAATTCCAGGCACAAGGAGCAGACAGTGAAAATCTCCAAAGTCTGGAGATGAAGTATCTCATTTGAGGAAAAGCCAGGAGGTCAGTGCCACTGGATCACAGAGTGTGGAGGGAAGGGGTAGGAGAGGAAGGGATGAAAAGACTGGAAAGGCAGGACGGTGGCAAGTTACAGAGGGCTTTGAATGTTAAATGAGGATTTTATATGTGATCCTAGAAGTGAAAAAGAGCCACCAGAGGTTAGTGAATAGTGGGGTAACATGGTCAGATCTGTGCCTTTTTAATATTAATTTGACAGCTGAGTTGGGGATAGACTGGAGGAGGGAGATCTGAGTCAGGGAGACCAACCAAGCAAGCCACTGCAATAGTCCAAGCTGAAGGTGATAAGGGCCTGCAGTGTGAGAAGAAAGGCACATATATAAGAGATGTTATGAAGGATTTGGCAACAAACTTGATATGGGGAATGAAAGAGAGTGAGGAGTTGAGGATGATGTCTAGGCTGTGAGCCGAAGTGGGTGAGGGGACAGTAGTGCCCTGAACAAAAACAGGAAGTTCACAAGGATGGAGGAAAAGATAACGAGTTCCATTCTGGACATGAGAGTCTAGAAGTTAGAAGAGAGAAACTCTCTGCAATAATCTGGACTGGTACTTAGTCTGTAATTTTTAGCCTTGGAAAGTTGCCTAGGGCACTGAGAAGTTCAGTCCTCAGTCACACAACTAAGTGTATGCCAGAGAGAAGATCTGAATCCATCCACGTCTTCCTGACTCCAAGGCTGTCCCTCTCTATTCACTACATCATCTCTGGCTCCTCCCATCTCCACGAGCCTACGTTAATCTAAGCACAGTGTTTCTAGGAGATAATAGTTCTTCTTATGGGATCAAATTACATTTAGAATGTTCCATTCAGTTCCAGGTGATGCAAATAGAGAAGGACAATGACAAACTTGAATATGTCAAGAGACAGGAAGACCATGCTACAAGAGGAATGGTTAAGTGAAGATCATTAGCCCAGAGAAGAGGTCATGGTCTTCACACTCAGAAATCAAGTGCTGCATGAATGAGAGCCAGCCTGGTAAGGCTTCAGCAGCTCCAGTGATGATTAGACCACACACAGTAGCAGATCCCTAGGATCCTGAAAGAGGCAGTAAAGTAGTAGTCGTGTGGTCTTGGACAGCCTTCTGAGTAAACTTGAAGACCATGAGTCTGGGAAGACTTAGGGTTTGGTGCCATGCCTACATGAGGGGGGAAAAAATCATAATAGGAAAATGCAGCAACATGGAGGGAAACAGTGCTGAGATTTTCTAAAATGACAGGAATGAAAAATATCTGCTTCTTCATATTCCTCATATGAAAAAAACATCTTAGCCAAAGACTAATTAGCAATTACTTGACAGAGTCTTACAGTACCACAAAATTTTTTTCACATTAAAAAAAAAATCTCATAAACAAGGTCACGATCACTTTGATTGTAATTTGAAGAAAATATACTCCCAAAATGAGCTTATTAATGAACCATATCAACATCTGCCACATACTACTACCAGTGAGGATTTGGTTTAGATAAAAAAAATTTCCCCTGGTGCCAGAGGAATGTTTTACATTTCCATGACATTCCTAGAGATTGTTAGCACAGTGTATAACACACAATGAAATATACTTCAAAATGTGCCTTTAGAACACATAAAACCAACAATGTACCTTTTTTTAATTTGACTTACAGTTACATCTAGAAAGGTAATTTATAAAATCACAGATTATTACAGATGAGAGAGGGATCTTGGAGATCTTCCAATTGAAACTTTTCATTTTAAAAATAAGAAAACAGGGCTAACTAATGGGTAGGCTAGAGTTGGAGCCCTGGCCTTTTGGTTTTAACACCAGTGTTCTTTCTATATAACATGACACCCATTACACCTCTACTGCTTTTTAAAAAAACTTGTACATAAAGTAAACAAAGTTTTTAATGAACACAAGTTTATCCTTGAAATAAAGGCCCATCATCATTTGTAACAATTTTCTTTCAGTGATGCTATATGGCATGATTCCAGGTAAGGCCTGGAATACCACAAGTCTCTCAAAGAGTTAAAGTTGACTGTTACTCAAAAGGAAGCTGAAAGGTGCAGGTGGGAAAGAGTAGGCTACAACACAGAACCAATGAAGAACTGTGCCGAAGCAGCACAAAAGATGTCATCAGAGAGCTGGATAACCAAAAAGACAAGTAAGTCTCAATAGTGAGTGGAAAGGGAGACCCTGGAGGTCTCAGTGCTGTGGAGATTCAAATAAAGGAGCAACTGACACTGGGCTGACTCCTGACTCAAAGCATAGTCAGAGAGTCATGATAGTTAAGCCCTTTAAAACACAGTTTATTGAACCAATTTCCTTCCTCTTTTCCCCTGAAAGTAACAATATTAAATACATAACACCTTATGTTTACATAACATTTTGTAATTATAAAGCGTTTAGATGCATCATTTCATTTGATCCTCATTATAATCCTAGAAGGTAGGTTAATTAAAAAAAAAAAGATCCTCCATTTTGTACAGAAGGAAAGGTTGAGAATTATTCAGATACTTGCCCAAGGTAACCCAAGCAGGAAGTGGCAGAGCCAAGACATTAAGTACAGTACTTACTCCACGTTGCTTTTAACAAAAAAGCTTTGGGTACCAGAAAGAAAAAAAATAACATTAAAAAACTCCCCATGATAGTGGGTGGTACAATGAATATCTCTGTGCACACCATAGACAGTGGGGGAGAAGAGTTTTCCTCTTCCTTCCTAAACATGTCACGGCAATGTTAATAGCCCCAATAGAGGAATGAGCAAAAGATGTGTTCAGATGGAATCTCCTTCCTTATATCCTATGAGTGGTATACATAAGCCAGGGTCAGCTGTCATGTTCATTGAGGTCTATATCACATATATGAAAACCACAGCCTGGCTAGCCAAAAGTAGTTATTTTCATTGTGGGAGAACTAAAACATCTGTGTTTGCTTTAGGCATATGTTACTTCTCTCAAATTAAGCTTGGACATATATAACTACAAATAAACAGGGTTCCAAATGCCACATGTTTCATCTTGAATACCCTCCACTTGTTATAAACAATATTTACGTTTTAAAAGAAACAGATCACTTTGAGATATATTTTAAAAATCCATAATGTTACTTATATTATCTTGTTCTGCGCTAAGTTTCTGGAATGCTTACCTCGTCCCAGCACACAAATAGCCATTAAGTTGGATGAGTAATAAGTAGAATGGAATTTCAGTAATTCTTGTCTTACATCAATACCTTCTTGCGTTGGTCTTGTTTCCAAGGTATATTTGTTACCTGAAAGAAAAATATTGGTTTAAAAATGTTTTAAATAATAAAAGACAAATTCATATTGATTCCTAAAACTAAATATTACTAGCTTTCTCTGACTGCCCTAAAGCCCTCTAAACTCTATTACAGGCTTGCAATTATCATCACTAACAACACAAAGCTTTCTATATCTGGATAGACTCAGGCCAAGTATAATCTAAATATAAACACCATAGGCAGACCTCAAAGCTAATTTGCACAGACAGCAATACAAAGGTCAAAACAGGAAGAGAACTAAATACGTAAAATATTATTAATGATTATGGGATGCCCTTATCTATATGTAGGCTATTTTTCCTAATAACTCACCATGCCTAATAACATAACATCATTAATATACTTTTTTTTTTAAAGGCAATTAGGGTTACGTGACTTGCCCAGGGTCACACAGCTAATAAGTGCATCATTAATATTCTAAAGATTCTTCTGGTTTCAAATACTATAAAAATTTAAAGATAAAATGACATACTCTCAAAAATTAAAAGCATTTGTATATAATAATTTAAAAAAGAACACAAAAGGCCATAACAGAAAGGGAACCAAATAAATACAAAATGCATAAAATAGGGGCAGTGATGTGGCACAGTGGATACAGTTCTGGTCTTGGAGTCAGGAGGACCTGAGTTCAAATCCAGTCTCAGACACATAACACTTAATAGTTGTGTGACTCTGGGCAAGTCACTTAACCCCAACTGACTCACCAGGAAAAAAAATAATAATAAAAAAATAATTTTTTTAAAACATGCATAAAATATCTGGCGATCAACCTCCCAAAGCATACAATAGATTTGTACATATTCAACTACAAAATGCTCCTTGAAGAAATAAATAACAACTTAAACAGCTAGAATAATATTCAGAGCTTTTGACAGGAGATATATTCCTAGCCAAACAAGACATAGAGGCAATTACCAAAGAAAAAAAATGGATAATTTTGATTACTTGAAACTTAAAGGTTCTAAGCAGACAATATTAATGTATCTTGGATAAGAAGGAAGTGGTAGAATGGGGGGGAAATCTTTGTATCAAATTTCTCTGATAAGGATTTGGTATCGAAGATATATAAATAAAAAACACACATATACATAATACCTCTAAAAGTCATTCCCCAATAGATAAATGGTCAAAGGAGATGTATAAACAATTCTGAAAAGAACTTCCAAGTATTCACAAATACTTGAAAAAATCAAAAATACCAAAATAGCCCTGAGGTTTTCACCACCTCACACCTTACAAATCAGCAAAAATAACCAAAAAATTACAATAGTCAATGTTGAAAGATATGCACACTGATACATTGTTGGTGGAGCTGTGAAACAGTACAACTATTTCCTAAAGCAATTAGGAATTATACAAATAAAGTGATTTAAATATCCATGTCCCTTTGACTCAGATATTCCACTGTTAAGTGGAATCTCTCAATCAACAAGGTCATGAATAAAAAGGAATGCTCTATACACACTTAATTTATAGCAGCACTTTTTGTGATAACAAAGAACTGGAAACAAAGTGGATGCCCATTGATGCATAATGGGTAAACAAACTGTGGTATATGAGTAAATGAAATATTAATGTGCTGTAAGAAACAATGAATACCAATAAGATAAGATGCATATGATGAATATAGAAAAATATGCAAAGATTCACATGAATTGATACAGAGGGAAGTAATCTGAACCAGGAAAACAATATACACAATGACTACAAAAATATAAATGGAAAGAATCACCACCATAAAACAATCAAAAATGAATGTCCCCAAATTACAAAAAACAAGGATGGCCATAAGGCAGCAATAAACCAAGAAAGTTTGGGAATCTCTGTCATATGTGATGGCTTTCTGGCAGGAGAAAGGGTACAGGGAGAAATTTAGGTAATATGAAAACAAAAGACAGCAACAAAGATTTATTTTTAAAGATCTCCCAGATGATATATCAGAAATAACACTGTTCCATCAAAATCCAATAATAAACATCAGGTAAAGCATAAGTTTGACAATGGTAAGTAGAGGATATCTCACAACCAAGCTGATTAAATTTACTCCATTATTTGTTATTTAATCTCACCTGGGCCCTCACTAGAGCAAGTCAAACCTCTTAGTTTTCCCTAATTAACTCTCTATTTTATTCTACATAATGAGACTATAATACTATAAAGAATGAAATAAATTGTAATTTAAAAGACAGGAAAAGATTTGTTATTGAAGTGGGAGATATCCCTGGGAATAGTCAGACCATCAACTTATCAGAGTTAAAATCAAAATTGGAAAAAAAAATCAACAATAACAGAAAAACATATAGTACATAATTATAACAATTTAACCCTGAACTATTTATAAACAAAAATGAAACTTATTTCATGCTCTCAATGTTCAGTCTATCAATTCTTTTCTCAAATGAGATACTGACAATATAGAAATGTGAATTTTCTTTGTAATCTACAGGTCTGGCCTTTATTATTCCTTCTTTCTAAAGCCAGGAATGGGGAACCTGTGGACCCGAGGCCACATATGGCCTGCTAGGTTCCTTGGGTGCAGTCTTTTGACTGAGTCCAGATTTTACAGAGCAAATCCTTTTATTAAGGGGACTTGTTCTGTGGAGTATGGATTCAGTCAAATGGCCACCAGAATTTCTCTATCACTTCATCCTCAGCAATGTATATTGCTATGTGTTTTAATTATTTTCATAGTCTTCTTGTAAATATTTATCATTAGTATTGTAATACATGATAACCAAATATCCCACTAAGTACTGATTCTCGTTGCCTGTGGGCATGTGAAAAAGCCCACTCTGCTGACTCTTCTTTGCCTGTGAGCTATCCCTCCGTTAGCTGCAACTTCTTCCTTTCTTCTAGTTTCATTTAAAGCAAGAATGTAAAGACTGATATGATTTAGTTCCTTTGCCTCCTTTCCCCACCTCTCTGCCACCATCACTAGATAAACAGGACTGAAGGCCATTTTTTACTTTTCATTCTGTCATGTTCACCAGTGAACATGGACAAAAAAAAATCATCAGTAAGTCATTGGTACTTCTCTGAAGTTAACTAAACTGGTAATTGGAATAGACCCAGTTTGTTAACCAGGGACATACTTGATACGCCTTTCCAACAGAGAAGAACCATGGTTTATGCTCTGTTGGCACAGCCTTTGAGGATCTTGCCTTACCGCCATGCCACCAGAAGGCAACGTGGTATAGCAGACAGGCAGGAGAAGAAACAAAAGAGCACAAGGTCATGAAAACCTGAAAGAATGGACACTAATGTCAAATGCTACAGAAGGACCAAGAAGGATGAGGACTGAGAAAAGACCATTAGATCTGGAATTAAGAGATCATTGTAACTCTGGGGAACAGTTTTAGTTTTGGTAAGACGAGAAGTCAAACTGTAGAAAGCTAAGAAACAAGTGAGAAGAAAAGAAATGAAGTTAATAGCTGTACACGGCTCTTCGTAGGATTTGGGTTGTGAAAGGAAGGAGAAATAAAGACTGATAGCTAAAAAGAATGATAAATATTCTGGTAAGGCTGTCTTCAGAATAGGGACTCTTGGGGCAGCTTGTATGCAGTAGCCTCACCCCAATGATGCACTCCCTAATACAACCTCTTTTCCCTTTGAATATCAACCTGAGATAAGTGTTCTTTGTAATAACTATATATGTAAGGTTTGCAGTCCTTAGCAAAGATTCCTTTCTTCTGTTTCTGGGAAACATTCCATTATTTAACTGATTTTAGAGGACCATAGAACCAGAAATTAAAGAGACCTGTGAGGTTGCCTAGTCAAATCCCTTTCATTGACAAATGAGAAAATGGACCAGAGAAGACTTGCCCAAGTTTGAAACAGACAGTAAGTGGCAAGGCTAAAATCTGAACCCAGACAACTTTTTCCAAACCCAGAATTCTTTTAACTGTACCAAGCTGAGATGCATCTCATCTTGCAAAATAAAAACCTGCTGCTCCCTTCTCTACCCTTGCCAAGTCTAAGAACCAAAGGCCTCTTCCTCAGTTTCATTTAAAATCTTCTTGAAACAAAACAAGTCAAAACAGACAAAAGGGCACGACTCTAGAGTTGAAATTCTAACATATTATAGACAGGTAGGTCTTGTTATAAACAGTTAAGCCTGCCCATTCACAATCTGGTCAACATGTTGGGAAACATCTTAATTAAAGATGTGCAGCCAAGATGACAGCCCAGTTCTCAAACATCTTACTCCAGTAAAAAAAAAAAAACCTAAAAACTAAAAATCACATCAGAACAGACCAGTTAATGATCCAGAAATCCAATAAGCAATTACAGTACTTCTTCCACCCAACAACCACACAAAAATCAACTAGAAGACAGTAGAATATAGGAAAGTGGGCCTACCAAAATAAAACCAGTCCTACTGTACTTAAACAAAATGTCAACCTTCCAGTGTGACCACAGCCTGCAAGGCCTCTGTAACCAAATGAAGCAAAAGTAAAGAGCTGCCATGACAAAACTACAGCGTGGATCTTGGAAGCCACCTGGAGCAGCAAGAAGTGTGGTATGCATACCATCATGGCAGTACTTAGATTGAAACATCCCGTGTGCCCAAGGGCTCCCAAGTCTCTAGCATTCTATGTCCTGACATGAACCAGAGTGTCCTGAAGAGGTTTCAGCGCTTTGAACCTCAAAGAACCACTGAGGAGGGGGTCTAACCCCAAGACTTAGAGATCAACATAGGAACCCAGGTGAGCTAGGCTGAAACCAAAAAGGACTAACTACCTCACCCCAAAGGGCAGCTGGAGGGAGGGGAGGGGAAAAAGGGGATAGCCCTAACAAATCTCCAATTCAGGAACTAAGGCTGGAGAAAGGAATAAACCATAAACCAAAGAAGATACAAACCACTACTGAAGACATGGGAAGACTGGCATGATCTGATGCAGAGTGAAGTAAGGAAGGAGAGTAAAGAAAACAACACACATAATGACTACAACAATACAAAAGGGAAGAAAAAGCACAAAACAATTAAAAGGAAATGATGCAAAATTACAAAGAACAAATCCAGTGCCAAAGAAGAGATATGAGAAGACATCCCCAGCTCACTCCTTTGCTTAAGTGAGAGGTCACATTGCACATATTTTCAGTCTTCTTCAATCTGTTGACTAATTTTGCTAATCTTCTCTTTTGAAAAAAAAAATCATCATATGGGATGATTCTGAAGATAGAGAGAAATACTGGGGGAAATGTTGGCAATGTAAAACAAAAGACTGAAATAAAAAAATTGTTTAAGATGAATTACTATATAGAAATATGTTTTACACAACCGCATATGTATAACCTATACCAAACTGCTTGTCTTCTCGGGAGGGGGGAGGAAAAGAAAGGAGAGACAGGATTTGGAACTCAAAATTTTTTTTAATAAGTGTTAAAATTATGTTTACACGTAATTGGGGAAAAATAAAATATTAAAATTTAAAAATATTAAAAGAATTACTGAGAGATTGAGAAGTATACTTTTTGTACACATTTAATATAGGAATTTGGCTTCCTATATGCCATATTTGTTACAAAGGTTTTTTTTTTCAACTGGAAAATGGGATAAAAAATAGATTTTTGTTTGCTGTAAATGAAAAAAAATTTTTAAAAATATTACAGATGCAGATACTAAAAAATCCAACCAAGAAGGAAAGAACAAACTATATAATAACTACAAATAGACTTAAAAGAAAAAATGGATTTTCCACAAGGATTACATGAATACAATTGTGTTTTCTGTTATTATGGACACCAGTAAAGCCTGTAGACAGATCCCTTCTCAGAATGACATTTCTAAATCCATAAAATAAGATATATAAAATTACAAAGGAAATCAATTACACATTAGAAGATAAAGTGGTAGGTAACCTTACCCAAACAACAAAATCCATGAAAATTAGAATAAATGGAAATCAATGGCTCCATAAAAAACTAGAAATACTAGAAATAAAAAAATTTTAAATGAAAACATAATTCTCATTTCGATACTTATCAGACATCAAAATGTTTATCAGAAACAACTGACTTGAAAAATAAGTTAAAAAGAAGTAATCTTAAGACTCAAAGGACTCCCAGAAAACCATGATTTTTTTAAAAAAAAAAAGGCTAGACACTACGCTTAATAAATCATAAATGGAAACAACACAGGATCTATTAGAACCAGAGTGCAAAGTGAAAATAGAGGAGATACAGGTGGGGAGATGACAATTATTTTCCTCCCCCAAAAAGAAGAGGACAAATGAAACATTTAAAATAGTACACAAAAGTACAAAAGAAAGTTCAAAAAGTGGCACAAAAAGAGACAGTTTTGAAAGTAATGTGTTGAAATTATTATATACTTTAAAAAGCAAATGGCGGGCAGAGCCAAGATGGCGGAGTGAAAGCAGTGACTTGCTTGAGCTCTCCCCCAAACCCCTCCAAATACTCATAAAAAATGGCTCTAAACAAATTCTGAAGCAGCAGAACCCACAAAAAGACAGAGTGAAACAAATTTGCAGCCCAAGACAACCTGGATGATTGATCAGAAAGGTATATCGCCCCAGGCTTGGAGCACAGCGCAGCAGCAAACCTGGAGGAGGCCTCAGAGGACTGAATCGCAGGCAGCTGTGGAGGTTTCCAGACTCCTCAATCCACCAATGCCAAAGACAACTTAGAAGGTCAGTGGGAAAAGTCTGTTTGTGTCAGTGCTGAGAAAGGAAGGCAGTGTCTCAGCTCCATTCCCCAAGAGCCTGGCGGGGGGGGGGGAGCTGCTTCCCGAGCTTCCAGCCCACAGACTGAGGGGGAATCAAGTGGCTGATCACAGGGGGATTGCAGGGATCTCTCTGCTGGTGCTGAGGCAGGAATCTCTTGCTTTGCCCGTGCTTGGATCTGGGTCACAGTTCTGGGCGGTGGTGCTGGGGTGAGGAGGAGCGCTGGCATGGTAGAGCTTATAGTGGCTGTGGAGAGGAACCCCTCCTCACAGTTACAGGACAGAAAGGAGTACTTGTGGTCACAGGCCAGGAAAGGAGTAAACACCTCGCCCCTTATCATACCACCTTGGAAGAACTGAAAATTTACAGGTCCCTACAAGTATCTCTGAAAACAGCTATACAAACCCCTGAAGCTTGGGACAGTACATTCTCCACATTGGAAGCAGACTCTTACCTTAACAAAGAGTTTAAAACTCAAGTAATTGGCTGGGATCATGAGCAAGCAGTGCAAAAAGAGTCAGACTATTATCTTACTTTGGTGAAAAAGAAGATCAAAATATACAACCAGAAGAAGACAACAAAGTCAAAGCTCCTACATCCAAAGCCTCCAAGAAAAATATGAATCAGTCCCAGGCCTTGGAAGAGCTCAAAAGGGTTTGAGAAGCAAGTAAGGGAAGTAGAGGAAAAACTGGGAAGAGAAATGAGAGTGATGCAAGAAAATCATGAAAAACAAGTCAACAGCTTGCTAAAGGAGACCCAAAAAAATACTGAAGAAAATAACACCTTAAAAAATAGCCTAACCCAAATGGCAAAAGAGGTCCAAAAAGCCAATGAGGAGAATGCCCTAAAAAGAAAAATTGGCCAAATGGAAAAGGAAGTCCAAAAGCTTACTAAAGAAAATACTTCCTTAAAAATTAGAATAGAGCAATTGGAAGATAGTGACTTTATGAGAAATCAAACACAGTGAACAAATCCAAAAGAATGAAAAATTAGAAAACAATGTGAAATATCTCATTGGAAAAACAACTGACCTGGAAAATAGATCCAGGAGAGAGAATTTAAAAATTATTGGACTATCTGAAAGCCATGATCAAAAAAAGAGCCTAGACATCATCTTTCAAGAAATTATCAAGGAAAACTGCCCTGATATTTAGAACCAGAGGGCAAAATAGAAATTGAAAGAATCCACAGATCTCCTCCTGAAAGAGATCCCCAAAGGAAAACTCCTAGGAATATTGTAGCCAAATTCCAGAGTTCCCAGGTCAAGGAGAAAATATTACAAGCTGCCAGAAGGAAACATTCAAGTACTGTGGAAACACAATCAGGATAACACAAGATTTAGCAGCTTCTACATTAAAGGACCGCAGGGCATGGAATATAATATTCCGGAGGGCAAAGGAGATAGGATTACAACCAAGAATCACCTACCCAGCAAAACTGAGTATAATCCTTCAGGGGAAAAAATGGTCATTCAGTGAAATAGAGGACTTTCAAGCATTCTGATGAAAAGACCAGAGCTGAATAGAAAATTTGACTTTCAAATACAGGACTCAAGTGGAACATGAAGAGGTAAACAGGAAAGAGAAATCATAAGAGACTTATTAAGATTGAACTGTTTACATTCCTGCATGGAAAGATGATATTTATAACTCATGAGACCTTTGTCAGTATTAGGGTAGTTGGAGGAAAAAAATTATATGTATGTATATAGATAGATAGATAGAGGGCACAGGGTGAGTTGAAGATTAAGGGGTCATATCTGGAGAATAAAATTAAGGGATGAGAGAGGATTATACTCGGAGAAGAAGAAAGGGAGAGGTAGACTGGGGTAAATTATCTCACAAAAAAAAACAGAAAAGAAAAGTCTCTTACAGTGGAGGGGAAACAGGGGAAGGTGAGAGGGAATGAGGAATCTTATTCTCATAGGATTTGGCTTAAGGGAATAACATACACATTCAATTGGGTATGGAAATCTGTCTTACCCTACAGGAAAATAGGGGGAGAAGGGGACAAGAGAGCAGGGGGATGATAGAGAGAGGGCAGATTGGGAAAGGGGTAATCAGAAAATACTTCTGAGGAGGGACAGGGTCAAAAGAAAGAATAGAATAAATGGGAGGGCAGGATAGGATTAAGGGAAATAGAGTTATTTTCACAACATGTCTACTATGGAGTGTTTTGCATAACTGCACATGTACAACCTATACTGAGTTGCTTGCCTTTTCAATGAGGGTCGGTGGGGAGGGAGGAAGAGAGAAAATTTGAAACCTAAAGTTTTAAAAACATATGTTTAAAAAAATGTTTTCACACGCTACTGGGAAATAAAAAATACAGGAAATGGGGTACAGAAGTCTATCCTGCCCTACAGGAAAATAGAAGGGGAAGGGGATAAGAGAAGGGGAGAGAGACAGAAGAGGACAGACTAGGGGAAGGGGTATTCAGAATGCATGCCATCTTGGGGTGGGGGGAGGGGGGAGATGGGGTGAAATTTATATTAAAAAAAAAAAGCAAATGGCGTCAGTAAACAAGAGTTCATTCAGTATTTACTGTGTGACAGGCAGTAAACTAACCAGAGGATACAAAGAAAGACAAAAATAAGGTCCCTCCACTCTAGAAGCAAACATTCTAATGGACTGGTATCTTATACAATGGGTATTAGAAACTAAATGACTCCCCTATACTAATTCCAGTGGTTCCTCATTTTCTAGGATGAAATAAAAACTCTTCAACACGATTTTTAAAGCCTCTCACAAAATGGCCTCAACCCATCTTTCCAGCCTCACTGTATATCCCTCTTATTCCCACACTTAGAAGCCATCGAGCTGACCTTTCTGCCAACATTCCCATGTAGCACCAGCTGTCCCACGTCAGGCCACTGCACAATCTGTTCCCTAGAACAAGAATGCATTTTCCTCTAAACTCTGTCTCTTAGAAACCCTTTCTTCTTTCAGTGGGCCGTACACACACCGCTTTAGACCTTCACGAAGCCTCTCTTGGTCTTCTCAACTGCTAGTGCCCCCCTTTCTAATGTGTACTTTGTAGAGATTTATTCTTTCTATATTTATAAATGCACCTGTTATTTCCACTGATTGTATATGAGCTCTTTGAGATCAGGGAATATTTCATTCTTTGTATTTGACTCCACAATGCATGGCACAGAGCCCGGCACATAGCAGGCGCTTAATAAATGCTTCTGATTGGTTGATTTGCAGAGCTTTAGTGTTGGGATTTAATATCGATATGTAACATGATACCAAGCCATCAAGTGGCAGGGCAATATCCTTATTATGTAGAGAGAGCCAAATTCTAGAAAATTTATTTTTCTCTTCTGGGCAGAGGCAAGGCCGAATTAAGGATTAATAAAAATTACACTTATATTAGTAATGATGATCATGATCACGAAGAAGAAAGAGGAGAAGGAAAAGGAGGAGGAGGAATAGTCACTGTGGTTGAGAAAGGTGGCTTCTGTGCCAAGAAGACCTGGGTTAAGGCCTCTATTTGACTACTGATTAAAACTGATCTAAGTGACAGAAATAAGCACACTTCAATGGCCTAGGGTCTTCCCTGCTTTAAGCACCACTGAAAACCTACTGGCTGTACTTGGAAAAAAATTTGTCAGAGGTTCACTTGATAGTCAATGTGATAAAAGTTTGGTTTCCTAATAAAGAATAAAGACTATGTTTCAAAATCTCATTAGTTCAATACCAAATTATATAATACAAGTAATATCATCAAAAGGATATATCACATATTAATTCTAAAATGTAAATAAACTTAATTACTTTTTTTTAAAAAAGCAAATGGGATGGAAGAGAGATTCAGTTTTATGTACAATCATCTTTTTGCATCCTGCTTTGAAAAAATACTTTTTTTTAAGTTCAGAATTTTTAAAATGTTTTTGAAAAATAGAAACATCTTTATTTTAGGTTTAAATCAATAAACAGGCCAATAGGAAGGGGAGCCACAACAGCAGAGGAAGATGAAGCATCAGAATTTAGCTCGCTCCCCCTGTCCCCTCAACAAAGACTAGAGAATGGACCACACTGAATTCTGATTAGAAAAACCAAGAAGTCACAGTGAAAAAGAGTTATAAAACCTTACTGAAAAAAAAAACTCAACTGTGTGGCACTTTCACAAAAACTAAGTATTAGAACAAAAAAAACCCAAAAATGCAGAATAGCAGAAATATTAAATGCATGTTTCAATGAGCATAATGCAATAAAAATTACATTCAATAAAGGGCCTTTGAAGCAAAGACTAAAAATTAATTGTGGAGACAGCTAAGTGGTCAAAAGATATGAACAGGAAGTTTTCAGATGAAGAAACTAAAGTTATCTATAATCACATGAAAAAGTGCTCTAAATCACTATTGATTAGAGAAATGCAAATCAAAACAACTTTGAGGTACCACATCACACTTACCAGATTGGCTATCGTGACAAAACAGGAAAATGATAAATGTTGGAGAAGATGTGGGAAAATTGGAACACTAATGCATTGTTGGTGAAGTTGTGAACTGATCCAACCATTCTGGAGAGCAATTTGGAACTATGCCCAAAGGGCAATAAAAATGTGTATACCCTTTGACCCAGCAATACCACTTCTAGGGCTGTATCCAAAAGAGATCACAAAAATAGGAGAAAAAAAACCCCACATGTACAAAAATATTTATAGCAGCTCTTTCTGTGGTGGCCAAGAATTGGAAATTGAGGGGATGCCCATCAACTGGGGAATGGCTGAATAAGTTGTGGTATATGAATGTAATGGAATACTATTGTACTATAAGAAATAATGAGCAGGCAGACTTCAGAAAAACCTGGAAGGACTTACATGATCTGATGCTGAGTGAAGTGAACAGAACCAGGAGAACATTGTACACGTTAACAGCTACACTGTGTGATGATTAACTTTGACAGACTCAATTATTCTCAGCAATGCAAGGATCTAAGACAACTTCAAAAGTCTCATGATGGAAAATGCTATCCTCATCCAGAGAAAGAACTATGGAGTCCAAATGAAGTTAGAAGCATGCTATTTGCTCTTCCTTTTTGTTTTGTTTTGTTTCTTCTTTCTCATGTTTCTTCCCATTCTTTCTAATTCTTCTTTACAACACGACTAATGTGAAAATATGTTTAATAAGAATGTATATGTAGGGCCTATATCAGATTGTACGCCATCTTAAGGAGGGGGTAGGGGAGGGAGGTAGAGAAAATTTATATCAAAAGCTTATGGAAGTAAATGTTGAAAACTAAAAATAAGTAAATTTTAAAAAATATGTAATGAATGGAATGGCTTCAGAAAAACCTGAAAATATTTGTATGAACTGGCTGGTACAAAACGAAATAAACAAAACCAGAAAAACTATACAATATCAGCAATACTGTAAAGATAATACTCTGGAGCACTGGTTCTCAGGAGGATCTGAGTTGAAATCTGGCCTCAGACACGTAACACTCACTAGCTGTGTGACTCTGGGCAAGTCACTTAACCCCAATTACCTCACCCCCCAAAAAAAAAGATAATACTCTGAAATACTTAATAACTCTGATCAACACAATAGCTAATCAGCAATTCCAAAGGACTCACGATGAAACATGCTTTCTACCTCCATATAAAGAACAGAAGGCCTCAGAGTGCAAACCGAAACTTTTTTTCCCTCTTCTTTTTTCTTTCTTTCTTTTAGACATGGCTAACATGGGAATTTGTTTTGCACAACTATACATATATGTAATGGGTTTTGGTTTTCTAAATAGAAGAAGTAGAGAGGAGAAAGAAAATTTGAAATAGAAAATAAAACTGAATTTAAAAAAACAAAAGATCACAAAAGTTAGTAAAAGATATTCTGGTTGAGCTCAAATTTATCATGTTGTCAGAATTTTATTCTGTCCTATGGTTTCAGTACTGCCTCATTCCCCTTCCTCCTTAATGTGTTTATCTTGATGCTGCTCCTAAATGTCTCATCATTCAATATTAACATAGCACATTCAAGATCATTCCCCATTCACCAAAGAATTATCAAATACCTGTGTGGAAAACACTGTGTCAGATGCTGGTTAATTCTGTTAAAACTTTTTTCTTCCTGTTTTTCTTATGAAGGATGGTTTGCTGGATAGGAGAGGGAATCAGTTAGTCAATAAACATTTATTAAGGGCCTGCTGTGTGCCTGGCACTGTGCTAAGCACTGGGATACAAAAATGAGCAAGGAAGAATATATTCAGATGTGAAGGTGAGATAAAAACAAACAAAAATGAATCCAAATCATTTTTTTTAAAGAAAATAATGCTCTCCCCAAAATCTTTAACCTCACTTTTTCTGCTCCATGTACCTTTGACAAACACCTCTACCTCCTGTATAGATTGGAAGCTTCTCAAAGCTAGTGACCATCACTTTTGCTAGGGGTAATGGAAACTTACCAAATGTTTTAATAAGTAATCATTATGATGCCTCCATTAACAATGGTATCTAATTATGATATTCCCAAATTCCTAAAAAATGGGAGGATTCTGCCATAAAAGACTAATTTAATTCATTTTGGAGGCAAATAATAGTTTCTTTCCAAAAAAAAAGATCTTAGCTAAGCAAAGAAATTTGGGAACTCTGACAGAAACTGCAAGGTAGAAAGTTTATTGCTTTACTGATATATTTTCCATAATTGTTTCCCATCATACTACATAGAAAAAGTTATTTACTATTACTAGTTGGGGCAGGGGCAGGGGAGGAATTGTAATTAACTTAAAATGTCAAAGGGCTTTCTCAACCTATCTGGGCTCATTTTTACTATGGTAGGAATAAGTAAGCAATAGCTCCTCCATACTTTTCCCAGGTCAGACCACGTCAGGAGTCTTATGTGTTTACTTCTGGACACCACATTTTAGGAAGGACGCTGACAATCTATGAAGTGACCAGAGGAGGGCAACATGGATGGTGAAGGGTCTTTGAGGTCATAGTGGGAACTCAGGATGTTTAGCCTGGAAGAACCTGGGGGGCAACATAATAACTGTCTTCAGCTATGGGAAGGGCTATCAGGCAGACAGCCCAAAAACCTTAAGTGGCTTCCCTGAGTAAAGTATAAATTCCCTTACGGCTTTCAAGACTCTACAGTTTGGTATGGCCTTACCTTTCAACTTCGCCTTAATTAATACTACTTCCCTCTACACTCCAGTGAAACAACTTAGCCACAGTTTCCTCCCTATATATATAATATGGCCATGCCATTCCTGCTCACTCCTGCCATCATTAGTATAAACTACAAACTCCACTGTTTGGCATTTAAAGCCTTTTATAACCTGGCTCCTTCCTAGCTTTCTAGTCTTCTTACACCTTCTTCCTTCCTCCATGTATGAGACTAATGTAAAAGTAAGTAAACTAACAAGCAGGTTTAGTTGGCTGTATTGTTGTCCAACGTCAGGTTATTAGTAAATACTGAAATAAAAAATAAAAAATAGCTTCCTTCTATCCTCTATGAAAACAAAACAAAAAAAAAAACTCACCAAGACAACAACTAGATATTTTAAAATCTGTATATGTTTCCCCACCATATTAAGGGATAATTTTATACTGGATAATCCCCCCAAAATTATGAAATCAATTATGTAACAGGTTTTGAGGCAAAGATCCATTAATATCAATATATAACTGTTCCCATTGGCATATAGTCTTTTGCATCATTTCTTTCAATGTTCCAAACTTTTTAACAATTAAATACTGATTTTTGGCCTAATTATACCCTAGTTTTTAGACTTTTCTCCCTACTCTACTTCCCAACATAAACTCTTTGCTACAGCTGAAACCAATCTATAGTTAACAATCCATCAAATAATTTCTTTTCCTTCTACAATAGCCTTTTCTCATGCTAGGCTCCTTGAATGGAATGCCTTCCCCTCTGCTAGGCCTAAAAAAATTGTACCCATTCTTGAAGGCCAAGTTCAAGTGCTGACTTCTCTGTGAAGTTAACCAGTCTTCTCAGGGACCTCAGCCATCCAGAAATGATTTAGCCCTGTGAGCTCCTATAGCATTTCCTGTCCATACAACTATCTGATACTTACCATTTGTTGTCCAATATTTCTAGTTAATATTCTCCAGACCTATGTCTTATTTTCCCAGTTAAATTAATAGCTTCTTAAAGGTAAGGGTTATGTCTTATATTCAGAATCTGAATGTGAAAGCTAGAAACTCTGAAATCATATAATTCAACTCCCTGTTTACATGTCTACCATGGTACCTTGTACATAATAAGTTTCTAAGTAGTTGTTGATTGATATAGAGAATGCAGGCTTACCTACATCTTACCCAAATATCTGGCAACTACCTGTCTCAGAGATAAGCTATGAAGAAAAATACCACGCAACTACCGCATGAGATAGATAAGATACACACACATAAACATATGACTAACAAGGATTGAGCAAGAAGCAGGTACTAAGATCCTGTTGTCCTAGCAGGGAGGTCTGAGTCATACCTCTGCTGCTTGCTTCTGAACTTGCTCTTTGCTCATTGCACAACGTAGGGCCCACAACCAGTCCTTGTGCCACCTCTGGCCCCATGGATCCAGGGTAGAGGAGAGGACCAGGGTCTCAGTCCTAGCTTCCTGCTCAATCTGACACCTGCAGGAAAATAACCAGAACAGGAATACCAAGCCAAAGGGGAGCCTGCAGTTTTATCAGTCTGACCCAGTAGAGCTTTCCAGCTGGCTAACAGGGGCTGAGTCCAATAGCAGTCTACTGTTGCTCAGACACAAACCCAGCTCAGGAACTTGCAGAGTTCAGAGAAGGGGGGCAGGGGGACAGGGATCAGACTTTGTCTTAGATCCGACAACTTTGGGAGCAATGAAAGCTTACAGGTCCCCAGCCCGTGCTATCCCTGAGGGCCTGGAAAAATACAACACTCAATACTCCAAGAAAACAGTAGCAGGAGCAGCCCAGACCTTCCCTCCAGAAATGTGAAGAACCTGGCCCTAACGTCAAGTCTGAAGTCAGGAAGTAATCTGGGAAAACGGGTAAACAAAAAAGAATTACATCATAAAAAATTATTATGGTGAGAGGGGTGCTCAAGACACAAACCCAAAAGAAGAGAATGACTCCAAAGCACCTACAGGCAAAGCCTCAAAGAAAACCACAGCTTGGGCACAAATTCAACTAGAATTCCTGGAAAAGATGAAGCAGCAGTTTTAAAAGAGTTTAAAGATGTTTTTTATAAATGAAAAGAGAGAAGTAGAGGAACAAATTGGAACAGTAATCTGTCTCAGAAGAAAGAACTGGAAAAGGAATTAAAAGCTTGGCAAAGAGATACAAAACTTTGCCCAAGAAACAAACTCCTTGAAAACTGGAATGAACCAAAATGAAGACAAAAAAGAGCTAAGACATCATATTTCAAGAAATCATAAAAGAAAGCTGTCCAAACCTCTTAGAAGAAGGCAAAGTAAAACAGAAAGAATCCCACAGGTCACCTCTTAAAAGAAACACCAAAAATGAAAACTCCTACATTTATTATAGCTGAAATCTACAGCTTCTGGGTCAAAGAAAACTGCTTTACATAGCAAAAAAGAGAGAATTCGAGATTACCAAGGAGCCACAGCCAGGATATCACACATGATTTAGCAGCCACCATCATGAAGAAGTGTTGAGCTTAGCATACAACATTCCAGAAGGCAAAGGAAGTGGGCATACAACCAAGAATAACAACTAGGAAAACTCTAATCCTACCGGGGAAAAAACTGACTGAATGAAACAGCTGATTTCTGAGCATCCCTGAGGAAAAGACCAGAGCTGTGTAGAAACTTCAGAATGCAAACATAGGCGTTCAGAGAAACATAGAAAAGGAAACATGAATGAGCAATGATAAAGGACTAAACACATATAAACTGCTTACAATCGACTATGAGGAGATAATGCGTGTGTACCCTGTGAGCCCTGTCATAATCAGAGTCCACAGGAGTGAAATTAGACAAGGCCGAAGAGTGGTTCCATTATACCTTCACAACCTTAAGAAAAGAGTAGAAAAAGAGGAGAAAAGGAATACACTGGGGAAGAAATAAAAGGAAGGTTAGGTAGAATTATCTCACATAACCAGGGTTCACAAGTAGAATTCTATACAAACAAGAAAAAAAGGGACAGGCGAGTGGCTGACACTTGAACCTCATTTTTATCTAAAATTGTCAAAAAATTCACACACACACACAGTTGGGGAGAAAAACACATTTCATTCAACAAGGAAATAGGAAAGAAAGAGTAGAAAAGGAAATTTGGAGGATAAATTAAGAGTGGGATTATTTCTAAACAACAAATGTACAAAAATATTTATACTTTTTTTTGACGTGGCACAGAATGGGAATCTGAGGGGACGCCTATCAACTAAGAATGGCTGAACAAGCTGTGACATACAAATGTTACCAGATACTGTTGTGCTACAAGAAATGATAAAGTGGAAGACTTACATGAATTAATGCAGAGTGAAAAGACTAGAACCAGGAAAACAATTTATACAATGACAACAGTACCGTATACACAAACAACTTTAGGAACTCTGATGTGCATGATGATCAACCATGATTCCAGAGGACTAATGATGAAATATGTATTAACCTCCTAATAGACATGAAAGGAGAATGCAGAACGAGACATGAACATATGCATGTATATATATATGGGTATAAAAACACATACATATGTGTACATATAATTTTATTTTGGAATGGCCCTAGAGAAATTTGTTTTGTTTAATGATACATATTTATAACAGATGTTTTCTTTTTCTTTCATTCTCAAATGTGGGGAGGGGGAGAAGGCAGATTTTTGTTGATTGAAAAATATAAAAATTTAATTAGTCGAAATCAAAAACACAAATTCCAAAAGACTCATCACAGGAGAAAAAAAAAGAAGATGCCAGCCACACTGTACTATTCTCTACCCTCAAACACTTCACGTAGTTCCTCACCTCCAAGCTTTTGCATAAAATATTTCCTATGCCTAGAATGCCCTTCATTTGCCTTCTTGGTCAACTGGATTTATATATATCCTCTAAAAGATAACTAAAACATTACTTCCCTCATGTACCATTCACTCTGTCTTAAACTTCATGCAATGTTTTGTTTTGTAACTAATGCACTTATTTAATACTTTCTATTAAGTGCCCTTTTTTATTTTTTATTCTCTTACCAGACAATAAGCTTCATTAGGCAGACACAATATCTTACCAAAATTTCTCCCAGTGTCTAGCAGTATTCAAGTAATATATATTTAATGTTTACTGATGCTACACAGAAAGGCAAAATACAACTAAGTAAAAACATCAATGAAAAGCAAAAGATCAAAACAAACTAATCATCTACTAATGGGATTATGATTTTAAAAAAAAAGACAAAAATAAGCATTCTGACACTCAGAAAATCACTCCATTTCCATTCTAGCCACAAGCCCTGGCTAATGTCACTTTGAGGCAAGGACCTCTATTTACAATGGCAGTGACAGCCCCTGTGTGATGGTGGGATCTTAGGTTCTCCACGGTGGCTGTAGGGACATTGGAGCTGTACATCAAAGATTTAAATTCCCCTTTACAATTCAGTATTCTGAATCAGGGTTTAGAGAACTCACTCAGCAGGTGCACAGTGACACCAAACTGAAGTCACAATTTTAACATGCTTAATTTCACACAAGTCTATAAAAATAACTAAGGACCAACTTTCTACCAAAATCACATGCCACAAGATGGGAATATGCTGGGAACAGATGCCACAATGTGACTATGGAAGTATCAGATCTGAGAACACTGAAACATGTGGAAAAACAGGAAGTAAAAGCAGAGAAAGACCACTCGGGTTATGAAATTAGTACTTGTGTTTTCCATCACTGCAAATATAGCTTAGCTTCAAATATGTGGCTTCTCTTTTTAAAGAAATACAACTCTCTAAATGAATTTTCCAGCTTAATTTTTACTACACATGTGGCTTTTTCAGCTCTCACTGAGACAATTAAAGAGAGATATTTCAAGTCGACCAAGAGGCATTTCTATACTGTCTCCTTTTCATTAAAAAAGCTTATTAACGATGCCTTTCATCTTCACATCAGTCATTTCAAATCTTTTCCCTCCAATGAATCCTCCCTAGTGACAAAGATAAGGCGAAAATATCTGTTGCAGTGACTTTATCTGACAACATATACAATATTCTGTACTAGTAAACACCTGACTTTCTGCTAAGAGAGAGGAGGGTGTTTCATCCTCTGCTCTCTGGAACCTCCATTGGGTGTTTATAGATCTCAGTTTTTTCCACCACTTCCAAATTTATGGGTATCCATTTTGTTTCCATTTCTTTGCTAGGACAAAAAAGTGCTGCTGTGAGTATTCTGGCACATACTGGAGCTGACTTCTTCGGGGTATATGCCCAGCATGACAGAAGGTTGGAGTCAAAAGAACAGTTTAATAACTTTCCTTGAATAACCCTAAACAGAAATTCAAAACATAAGGATCATCCAAAGCATCACTGGACATTTTTTCCACAGCCTCTCCAATGACAACTCTCCCCAACTTGTTAACTTGTATGGTATGAGATTAAACCTTATAATTGTTTCAATTTGCATATCTCTTACTATTATTAATTTGAACATCTACTTTGCTTTCTAATGTCTTTTTCTGTCTGCAATCCAGTTGGATACTTTTCAACCCAAAATACTCTTCATCAGCTCCCACTCTCTAGGGTCCTTCCCAATTTTAATGTTATCTGATTCTAAGCTAGCTCTGTGTGTGTGTGTGCGTGCGTGTGCGCGCGCGCGCACACACACTCCCTCGCGCAAAGGAGAGAGGTGGGGGCAACACCTGCAGTTTAGAGTTTAGTTTAGATTGGATGGTTCTTTACATTGTTTGTTAGTCCTTCCAAACAGGAAGAAAGGAAAGGGAAGGTTGACAACTTTCTAGGTCTTTCAAGCCAAATCTTTACAATATAATTTCATTATTTTGTTTGAAGTTATGACTTCCCAGATAATCAGATGTGTAAATTCTGAAGTAAAAAAACATATTCTGCAGTTACAAACAGAAATCTGGGCATTATTCAGTATTTTGCATTCCACAACCAACTTCTTTCTACTATTAGCAGTGTGGCAACATGGAAAGAGCATCAGACTGAACCAGGAGCCCAAGGTTTGAATCTCAGCTTTTAAATCTACTAACCCCAAACTATGTGGCCACAAACAAGCCACTTAATCTCTCCCAGTCTCAGTCTATTCATACATAAAAATGGGGAAGAAACACAGTATTATCACCTCATAGGATTGTTGTGTAGAAAGTACTTTGTAAACCTTAAAGGGGTAAAATGAAATGTGTGAGTGCCGTGGAGTTTACTGGTACAGTAGTTTAAACTTCTCAGAAATAAAACACGTAAGAGAAGGTATCTACTTACATTTTTTCAGCAAGATGTTTTATAGAAATACCAACACAAATAGAAAGAAGACTTCCCCCTCCCCCTCACAAAAAAAAAGAAGCCAATTAGTAGAGAAAAACTATATAAAAAGGCCTTGCATCTTCTGGTTTACTAGAAGTAGCTTTAAGGTTCAAATATCCCATACCACTAAGGTTCAAATACATGAGTAGGTGGTAATTTTTTAAACTGCTAGATCAATATCCCTATAAAAGTACTGTTGCATAGTGAAAACTTTAGCAACCTAAAATGTTTATATCACATTAAGAGATCTGAAATACCAACCACTGAAACACAGTAGATTGCTGAGTGGTCCTACTCGAATATACAACAAAAGCCTAGTTTTGACATGTGAAAATATACCACAAATTGTTACCTGAATATCACACTGAAATGGTGAACATTAACATTAAGTTAAAAACAAAGGGAAGAGAGAATGGCCTGGGGGTTCACAGTTGCCATAACATCTTCTACCCTAATTTTAAAAACAAAAGAACCCTCAGTCTGTAATGAACCAAACTGAGCTACTTAAGTATATACACACATACACACACACACACACACACACACACACACACACACACACACACACACACAGAGGACAAACCTGTTCCAAATTTACTAAAGGGATGGTTGGGGTTTCCAGTAGCTTTCTCCAACTGAAACAGTCTCCAGGCATCATTCATTACGTTCTTCTCATGTTCTGAATCAACTGCATTCACCTCTCTTTCTTTGCAGCTTTCATCAAACAAAGGACATAAGAAAAACTGGGCAAATCTAAAACAATAAAAAATGATATAATTAATTATTTGAAAGTGAGCTCTTTTAAAACAATGCTATCTTTGATGGTCTTATTGGACAGAGAATATAAAAACAATTGTGACAGAGCAGATGAAAAAGTATCATGATGTAGGAAAAATGGTATCTTGGATATATTTCATGTCAGAGCCATATCACAGATGCTTACTGCTTAGAAAAAGAACAAACTTTACATGAAAATGTTAAGATAGGCTTAAGGTAATAAGAACTTGTAATTTAATGAGACTGTAAAAGGAGCCTGTGTGTGTGTGTGTGTGTGTGTGTGTGTGCGCGCGCGCGCGCACGCATTCTCTTTGGAATTACTTACCAAAACAAAATACAACCAGAAGCTCATGGTCCTTTGGTCCACACCTCTATATTTCACTAAGTTTTGTACATTTTATCAGTTAGTCAATAAGCACCTACAATGAGCTTAGTGCCAGGGCAGGGGTGGGGAACCTCTGGCCTCGAGACCACATGTGGCCTTCTGGGTCCTTGGGTGCGGCAGCTCTTGACTAAGTCAAGTTTTACAGAACAAATCCTTTTATTAAGGGAATTTTTTTCTGCAAAGTTTGGATTCAGTCAAAGGGCCACACTTGAGGACCTATAGGGCCACATGTGGTCTCGAGGCCACCCTGTGCCAGGGATACAAAGAATAGCAAAAAACAGTCCCTCCCCTCAAGGAACTTACAGTCTTATGAGGGAGACAACATGAAAACAGCTATGTAGAAACAAGTTTTTGCAGGATAAACTGGAGATCATCTCAGAGGGAAGGCACTAGCATTAAAGGAAAGGCTTTTTACAGAAGGTGGGACTTTAACTGAGACTTGCAGAAAGCCCAGGAAACCAAGAGGCAGAGATGAGGAGGGAGACAGTTCCAGGGATGAAGGCCAGGGAAAATGCTTGGCCAGAGTCCAGAGTACATGGCAATGAAGAACAGAGAGAAAGCTAGTATCAACGGACTATAGAGCACATGAGGGTAAAGTGTAAGAAGACTGAAAAGGTAGGAGGGAGCCAGGTTATGAAAGGCTTTAGACCCATGCAGACCATTTTATATTTGATCCTGGGGTAATAGGGAGCCACAGGAATTCACAGGATAGGGGACTGACACTGTCAGACCAATCTGACAGCTGAGAGGAAGATGGAATGGAGTTGGGAGGCACCTGAGGCAGGAAGATTAATCAGAAAGATCAGGCGTGATGAGGTCATGAGGGATTTGCACCAGGGTGGTGGCAGTGTCAGAAGAAAGAAGGGGCACAGAAGAGTGACGTTAAGAAGATGAGAAACAACAAGATTTGGGAAGTGTTTGGCTCTGAGTGTGGGTGGAAGCAAGAGAGTGAGAAGTTGAGGAGGACACAGGCTGCTAGCCTGGGTGACGAGGAGGATGGAAGTGTCCTTGACAGTAATAGGGAAGTTAGGAAGAAGGGACAGTTTTGGGGAAAGATAATGAGTTCAATTTTGGACACGCTGAGTTTAAGATGTCTACTAGACATCGAACTCAAGATGTCTAATAAGCAGTTAGAGATGCGAGCCTTTCCTTTAATGCTCTGAGATGATCTCCAGTTTATCCTGCAAAGTCAGGAAAGAGGTTAGAGTTGGACAAATAAATCTAAAAGTCATCTGCATTTACTACCAGAAGCATAAATTAATAGTAACCCACTTAAAAAGCTCTATTAAAAAGACTCCAGAAATTCAAATAAAAAGAACACATTTCTATGAGAAGAAATGATATAGGAAAAAGAAAAGATAAATAACTTGATCAACTAACAATTACAGTACTTGAAGAAAAGTAAAAATAAACAAATATTGAATGATTCAGTAACATGACATGACATCCTAAAATAAGTACGTTAACTCTTCTCATGATTACATTTTGAACTGCTACCAAGTAGAAATAATTGTCTAATTATAACTTTCTTGAGTCTTGTTTCAACTTAAGCTGTCTATATCACAGTAACCCAAAGTCATTCATCCTATTTTATAATAGCAAAATTTAAAATTCTGATAAATTTTTTAAAAATCAGAACATCTGACTCTAATATTAGCTAAGCCCTACTACAAGGCTCAAGAGGGAAGGAAGTAAGCATTTATTGAGCAACTACTACGTGCCAGGCACTGCATTAGGTGCTTTACAATTATCTCATCTGATCTTCACAGATGTGTGGTAGATGCTATCATTACCACCATTTTACAGTTAAGGAAACTGAGGCACAGAGAGGTTAGGTGATTTGCCCAGGATCATATAGCTAGTAAGTTAGTCTGAGGCTGGTTTTAAACTCAGATCTTCCTGAATTCAAGCCCAGAGTTCTGTGTCAACTAGCTGCCTCTGAACAAGGGTGGACCTAAGACTAGAAGACAGAAATGGACCATCGACTAAGACTGACAGCTAGTGGACCTAGATTCTTAAGACTATCAACAGAGCAACCACAGCTTTCAGTATATCAAAAAGAAACCCAATTACATCACTGACTATTTTATGTAAACAAAGATACTTTAGAAAATGTCATACAATTGTATGATTGGAAGAGGTGAGAGGGAACTTAAGGGTTACCTAAGTCCAACTCTTATTTTACAGATGCTGAGCTGAGACAGAGACCAAGAAAGTCATTTGCCCCAGCAGGAATATGATGAGTATCACAGGCAGGATGAAGACCTAAGCATTGCAGTCTAGTGCCCTTTCCACTTTAAATTAAAAACACCCACGTATCTGTTGATGAAGGAAGCCATAAAGACAACCTAGATGTGAAATGCACCTGGCTGCAATATACTGGAGATTCATGTCTGGCTATGTATAGGTGTATATATATATAGCCTTTAGTCCATACTGAGCTTGGATTCAGGAAGACTTGAGGTCAAAATCTGGTCTGAAAGTCAACTATGCCCCTCTCTCCCTGACTACCTACCCCATTTTGTGTGTGTGTGTGTGTGTGTGTGTGTGTGTGTGTGTGTGTGTGTGTACACCTGTGTGCACGCATTCAAATATACACGCATGTTCAAACTGTAGTCTTTTCTTTTAAAGTATGATTTTCTTATTGAAAATATATTTCTCTTTAAAGTTTCAGCAAGGTAAGAGTTATGTCCATTTGTATGACACTTTATTCCATGGAAATTCAGAACATTTTTTTAGAAAAACAGAATTAAACAGAGGCTCCAATAAATTCTCAATATTAAAATGAGTTGAGAAATATATACCTAATGCTACCTTTCTCAAGATATGAACAACTGATGCTGCATGCTTGAGGGAAACAAGAGAATGGTAGATTTGTGGTTTGGCAGTCTAAAATGTATCTATTTTGAAATAAAATTACAAGTAAGTGGAAAAAACACCAGAAGCAAAACTATTATATTTCTTTAGACCACTAATGCTTATTTATAGAAATATGATTTGATGCTGGTATAAATTTTATAATGGAGCATTCTGCAGGCCTGAAGGCTATGTCAATGGTTACACCATTTCTCTTCCTCTAATACAAAATAAATGTTATTGTTAGCTTAAAAATGAACAACTATAAAAACTGAACATAAAGTAGTACTGCTTATTATCTTGAGCCAAAATGTATAAATATGAAGGTAGTAAAAGTAATAGCCATCGCTAATGTAACAGAAATACATAAAGTAGATCAATACTTAACAAATTCATGTTTACCTGTCCAGGGCCCCTTCTAGATGTTTATGGGATACATCAAAGTAGTAGTTGGTGTGTTCTCCACTTGTGAAAGCATTTGAACTCCCTGCATGCTCACTGAGGAATTGGCTGTATTCATTTTCTTTTGGATATTTCTTCGTTCCCAAGAAGAGCATATGTTCACAAAAATGGCTCAAGCCAGCAATATTTGGGGGATCTGATAATGATCCTGGAGAAGAAACCACATAAACTTAAGTACACAAACAAGCTTACAAGATCAAATACATTACAAGTGTAATAACAATAACTGAATCACAGAATTGAAAGTTATCTCAGACTCCATCTGATATAACTATAAGATGAAACCTACAACTCCTTCATATAGTCCATCTCATTCTGGAACAGCTTTTATTACTGGGAAGTTTTCCCTTAAATCAAACTCAGATCTGATTCTCTCTCTGCAAGGTCTACCTATGATTTCTGTTTCTGCCCTCTGCAGCCAAACAGAATAAGCCTAGAGCCCTCTTCCACGTGATAACCTACCAAATATATGAAGTCCTTTCCACTCCCACCCCAAGTCTTCTCTTCTCCATATTCAGTATCATCCGTTCTTTCAAATGATTTTATTTGGCACAATCTTCATCAGATCTCTCACCATCCTGACTGTCCTCTTCTGAACATGCTCAATTTTCTTTGTCTTTCTTAAATCAATAATGTTTGTTTCTACCTTCAGCTTTTTTTTTTGGCTGCCAAATCATACTGCTGACTCCCCTAGATCTTATGAGTCATTTAAATCTGAAAACCAGATATCCAAAACTATTAAAAATAACTAAGTTCACTACTAAGAATTCTAAGTAAATTCCAACTATACAATCCTACAATGTGGAGTACTTGCTCAAGACCTCACAGGTAGTAATGGATCTGGGATTCAAACCCAGTTCACTTAACTTCAGATTCAGTGCTTTATTACAGCATGCTCAATACATTCTATGAAAACAAAATATTAACAATAAGATTTCCTTAAACAGCAAGAGTTTTATGGGTACTTTTAATTGTTTGATTTACAAAAATTCAATTCACATACAACTTTTTTAGAAACACACATACTGCGTACTATAACTTGTTTATACAGACATACCTGGCTGCATTGAAATTGAGTCTTTTTTATTATTTCAACAGAAATGCAAAGTCCTAATAAATTCCAGGGCAAAGTTAAAGAAATAGAAACATAAAAATACCTATGTGTACATCAAGAGCTGCTGATGACTTATCGGTGGTAGGATCACTGATGAGGAGTGCCTTGATGCCATTTACCAATTCTAATCCTCGGTATTCTCGTTTATCCTCTGGAGATTTGATAATGTTATTGACTATTCTCTTAACAGATGGGTTATCCATTTTGCCGCAAGTCCCTCTCTGAAAGCTAAAACATCACAAGTTTAAATGTCTCGATTTTTTTTATAAGACACACAGAAAACTGAACATACAAGATAGCAAAAGATTACAGGTTAATTCTAGGAGGTTTGCCTAAAACCTACCTAACAAAATATAGACATTTCTTACCTCCCAAAGACTTGCATAAATGACTTCTAAAACCATTTGGAGTATAGACTATATTCAAAGGTCAGTATAGCTCAACGTATATAATCCATGTAGAGAAAATTAGGTCGATTTATATGGAGCAATATTTTTATTTATGATGACTGAGGAGTTACAGTTATAGGAGCAAGGTCTGAAAACCTCAGAAGACTTACAAACATAAGTAAAAGCACAAAGCAAAATGCAAAGGGAGTAGGGAAGACCTTCACAATAATATTCATCAAAAAGAAATCACCAGAAAATTTCACACAAAGAATAACATGTAGTTCTGAGGGGTATATACCAACTGAAGGGGTTTAACAGATAATAGGAAATAAATATTTTTAAGAGTAAGTTGTCAGTCTTATCTCGGCTCAGAGTGATATTGCTGCTTACAGAAACAGCAAGGCTAGGGGGCAGCTAGGTGGTGAAGTGGATAGAGCACCAGCCCTGAAGTCAGGAGAACCTGAGTTCAAATCCGGCCTCAGACCAAACACTTGACACTTACTAGCTGTGTGACCCTGGGCAAGTCACTTAACCCCAATTGCCTAAAAGAAGAAAACAGAAACAGCAAGGTTGGAGAACTGATAGTAGTGATAATGTTAACAAAAAGTAAGAACACAGTTATTAATAAAACATTTAAATGAATTATACAGACGAGATCAGAAGGAAACACAAACAAGCAGTGCAGTGCTAGAGTTAAATTTAACTTATAATTTAAAAAACAAGCTATGCATTAGACATTTCAGTGTTATATACAATCCTCTTATTCTGTTCTTCTCGGTGTAAGGAAATGTTCATGTTTGTCAAGTTCATAAGTATAAAAAATAAAGTAAAAAGCATTGGGGCTGGGGGCTTTAATGAGTTACCAACCTACCAAGTGAACTAGACATTGATCTGGAATGAGGGAAGCAATATGATAGAGACATTTCACGAATTCCATTACCTCTGGAGAAGTAGCCAAGTGACCTTGTAAAACCAGAGAAATACTCCATGAGTTAAGAGAAGTTCAGAGGTAGGTCACTGGGGTATGAGGCATGCTTGTCCTTTCACGGATAAGATTATAGTTTATGGGTCAAGATCTCTATGAGACAGCATAAGAAATGCTCAGTATATTATTTCTTCAGTATATCTCGCTCTTTGGGTTGCCCATTAATATCAAACATATTTACATAAGAACCCCCCCCACACACACAATATTGATCTCTATTAAGAAGGTGTCCTACTGGCCTCATTTCTTTTTTCTTTTTTCTTTTTTTTTTTGACTGGCCTCATTTCTAAAATATATAGAGAACTAAGTCAAATTTATAAGAATACAAGTCATTCCCCAATTGATAAATGGTCAAAGGATATGAACAGGCAGTTCTCAGATGAAGAAATTAAAGCCATCTACAGTCATATGGAAAAATGCTCTAAATCACTATTGATTAGAGAAATGCAAATCAAAACAACTCTGAGGTACCACATCACACCTATCAGATTGGTTAACATGACAAAACAGGAAAATGATAAATGTTGGAGATGATGTGGGAAAACTGGAACACTAATGCATTGTTAGTGGAATTATAAACTGATTCAACCATTCTGGACAGCAATTTAGAACTAGGCCCAAAGGGCTATAAAAATGTGCACACCCTTTGACCCAGCAATATCACTTCTTAGCGCTGTATCCAAAAGATCATAAAAATGAGAAAAGGACTCACTTGTACAAAAATATTTATAGCAGCTCTTTCTGTGGTGGCAAAGAATTGGAAATTGAGGGCATGCCCATCAATTGGGGAATGGCTGAACAAGTTGTGGTACATGAATGTGATGGAATACTATTGTGCTATAAGAAATGATGAGCAAGCAAAATTCAGAAAAACCTGGAAAGGCTTGTATATGGACTGATTCTTAGGGAAGTGAGCAGAACCAGGAGAATGTTGTGCACCGCAACAGCTACACTGTGTGATGACTAACTTGATAGACTTAGCCCTTCTCAGCAATGCAAGGATCTAAGAAATCTCCAAAAGTCTCATGATGGAAAATGCTATCCATATCCAAAGAAAGAACTATGGAATTTGAATGCAGACCAAAGCATACTATTTGCTCTCTCTCTTTTTTTTCTTCTGTTTTGTTTTGCTTCTTCTTTCTTGTGGTTCCTCCTATTGGTTCTAATTCTCCTTTACATGACTAATGTGAAAATATGTTTAATAGGAATGTATATGTAGAGCATACATCAGATTGCATGTCTTCTTGGGAATGAATGTTGAAAACAAAATAAATTAATCAATTAAGAAAAAAAACCCTGCATATCTTCTGACCCACAATACCACTACTAAGTCTGCATGTGAAAAAGATCAAGAAAAGGGAAAAGGAGCTATCTGTACAAATATTTTTAGCAGCTCTTTTTTCCAGTGGCAAAGAATATGAAGTTGAGGGGATGTCCATCAATTGGGTAACAGATAAACAAATTATGGTGTATGTTTGTCATGTAATATTACTGTGCTATAAGAAATGACAAGCAAAATCATTTCAGAAAAAAACTGGGAAGACTTAAATGCACTCATGCAAAGTGAAGTATACATAGTAACAGCAATATTGTAAGGATGATAAACTCTGAAAGACTTAATTACTCTGATCAAAACAATGATCCAAGACAATTCCAAAGGACTTATGATGAAAAAATGCTATCTACCTCCAGAGAAAGAACTAATAAACTCTAAATGAAGACTGAAGCACTTTTATTACTCCCTTTTTATTTTTTTGTGTTTCTTTTGCAACATGACTAAACTGGAATTATATTTTGTATGACTTCACATGTATAATTTAAATCAAACTGCTTACCTTCCCAAGGAGGAGAAAGATCAGGGGGAGAATTTGGAACTCAAAATTAAAAAAAAAATTGTAAAAATTTTTCTTACATATAATTGGAAAATATTTAAAATAAACTTTTAAAATTCTTCACAAAAAAAATGTGTCCTATTAGGGGTGACAGGAGTGGATCAGTTTATAAAAGTATCTCTTTTGGAATTGTGAATGTCTATATTGCAGGGCTACCACTTGCATATTATTGCTTTTCAAACCACACATATAACATAGCATACAGAAACACTACTACTGACAATCAGCAGAGTATGGTTAAGTATAATTCTCCAGAAAAACATAAAACTTAATACTATTTTATAATGTGCATGTGCCAATGGGATAAGTCACCAAAATCTAATTAAAACTAAAGAGTGATGAAATCAATGGCTAAGTCAATTATATACCATTTCATGATAGAAGGGAATTAACAAAGTGATGGTAATTCCCCAGTACAACTGGTGTTATCATATATCTTCATGGACTTTCCAGGCAAGATGGGACAAGAATATCCAGAACACCCTAGATAAACAGCAGCCAACAAATGATAAGCATATAAGGGATGCACCTTCAATGAACAAAATTTACTGGGAAGAATGAAAGGTAACTGCAAAAGCAATCATCCATAAAGCAATCTAGCTAGACTACATACAGCATACCAGGTTGCTTTAACAATCTTCAACCTTCACAAAACTATGAATTCTAAAACTTCTATTCCCTTAATTTTTGAATGTGAATTCTCATTTAAATTCACGAAGTGGCTCCTAAGAAAGTGAAGGAAAGTTCACCTTAGTTACAAACACCTATTCTTGTTTTGTTAAATGTGGAAAAGTTTTTTTAAAGAAGAAAAAGAAAGATCTGCTCTACCCTTCCCATAATCCTAATGTACACATTGTCTCTGATTTCTTATTTCCTAACCCATATTTTTTTTAAGTGATTAAACCCTAGATTTAGATAACCCTTCTGATTTAAGCCTGTTCATAACAGTCACCAAAGTCTTTCAGAAGCAACAATATATTTCATTTGAGAAATAACCCATCAATGCTGAAATTGACATCTGGACATTAAAGCTTCCCTTGATCACACATACTTTGTATAGCAATGAGATGGATTCCACAAGTTTGGGCAGAAATCAATCCCAACGTTTGAGAGTCAAAGTCTATGCTGGGAGCAATAAGAGCTCCAACTTCAAACTGATAGTGCCTCCAAAAACCGCCACCACAATCAAGAAACAATAAAGAATTTGCCAAGCAAGACCCATTTCCAACAGCCTACCACTTCCTCTTCATTTTCCCCAAAACAAATATCTGTCCACACTTCCCACAGCAACTGAATTCATACCTTCTGGGATAAAGGAAGAAGCAAAGGAATAAGGATTCTCAAGCTTCCTCTGATGAACTAACTCCTCAACAGCTTGCCAGCCTCTGGAGTATTTATGATCTCATGAGGTCACCTGACTCAGCTGAGCCACTTATAAGCAATAAACAAAAAGCCTTCACTAACAACTTTTTAAAATAACAAGGGCTATCCAAAAACAAAAACAAAACAAGCTTAAGTGCTTAAGGAAGTCAAAGTAGAAAACCTAGCTCTAAAAGAAATACTTTCTTCAAAAAGTATTCAAATTCAAGATGTCACATGCAAAATCATTTATAGGCACCAGCAGAATTATTTTTAATAGACCACATCGCAGTGAAAACTTTAAAATGCACTACTATCACCTTTCAGTGTTCTATTGCATTGCTTTCTAGTAGATTAATTTCTTCACATATTAAAATGCTGTTAAGAATTTAAATAAATGTGATTTAGAATCAAAGAATGTTAGAGCTGAACAGGCCCTATAAGGAGCACAGATTTCCATTGGATGGTTCTCCCTCCTCCCCCCACTCTTCCATGCTACTTCTTATGAATTATAAAACTTTATTTGGAAGTCTGAAATTATAGACAGGAAATCAGCAACAAAATTTCAAAACTTTCATACCAAATTGAGATTTTGATGAAAATAACTGCTTTGTTATCAACAAAATGTTGGGATTATTTTCTTTATCAGATTTCTGCCAGAGGCCAGAGAAAACAGTATTCCACGGGAGAATGACCACTGGCCTCTGAAGGCTTGAGCCTGAGCTCCAGCCTGGCTGCTCATTAGCAGCAGCAGCAGGCAGGCAAAGCTCTTCATCTCTCTGAGCTTCTGCTTCTTGATAAAATTGAGGAGTTGGACAAAACTATCTCTAAGGTCCCTTCCAAGCATAACATTATGTGATGCTAGTCACTTTAACACTAACTTAGCCTCTTCTATTTAAACAATTAAGATGGAAGACCACTATTTTTGTACTGGCACAGAAACAGCATGTGGCATACACTGCAGTCTCATTAGAAGAGCAATGCAGAGTCAATATAATAAATTCTTCCTTCTCTGGAATCCCACTAATGATCAGCATGGGAGGTTTGACCTGCTCCATTTCCAGCCTGGGCCAGTTTGCCCAGGCTCTTTAGGCAACCCCCATCCATTCTTGGAGGCTCACCATACTGATGACAGACTCAGTACGGGTATCTGATCAGCTTAGCCCTTTGCAGCTTAGAAATCCTGAGACATCTGACAGCTTTGGTCTCTCCAGTAGCTGAGAGTATAGGCATGTGCCACCATGCCCTGCAATCCCCTATTTCACCTACTTTTGTAAAGTCTCTGTATATTTGTAAAAGTTACTTGTGATTCTGGCCTCTTATTATTAGGTCAATTGTATAGAGCCTGCCAACATTAGTACTGAAAAGAATATAAAATCACCAGTAAACATTTAGGGAAATGAGCAAAAATCATCATTGTACAAACTGATCCTCCTGATAAAGCTAGAAGACTTTCTTTAAGCAAGGTCCTGGGGACTAACGATGGTCCACAAGGTTCTCAAAGCAGCCAAGAGGCTACTCTGAAATTCAATGGATATACAGCTAAGTTTCCTACCTAACAGAGTAAAACACAGAATAATAACTCAACTGCACATAGTGTTTTACAAGGCTTACAACTACCTCTCGCAAGTATCCTCATTTTACAGCTGAGAACATTGAAGTTCAAAGTCATAAAGTGGTTCCCCACAGGCTCACTGTCATGCTAAGCATCAGAGCCAGGAGTCCAACAGATATCCTGAGTTCAAGACTAGTGGACCAGGTCTTTTCAACATAACACTCTCTCTCTTCTCTTCAAATTTACCAAAAGTAGGGAAGCACAAAACAGTATAGGACAACTGTCACAGATGAAGTCCATTGTCCTAAGGAAAGGGAGGCTGCCTACAGTAAAGGGAAAGAGAAACAAGGAATGTAAAACCTCACTGAAGATCAAATGTAGTACAGTTTTCTATGACCCCCACCCAAAACTATGATCTTTTCTTTCCTTTCCTGTCCCTAAATGACAAGGGTGAAGCCGATCAGAGTTGAATGGATTCAAAGAACATTGTCTCAGGATGTAAGTGATGCCATAGGGTCTTTCACCAAGTTAAAATGGTTTGTGGATTAAAAACTCTGAGACCCTTTCTCCTCCAAAGAGATATACTCATTACATAAATTTGTGAAATCTTACAAGCTCTAAAGGCCATCCTAGAAATGGAGTCACATTAATGCCAGGCTGTACTGACCTCTTCTGAGCAAGAATCAAGAAAAAGAGGGCTTGCCAAACAATGATGGGGCATTTAACATAATCATCAAGTAGGCACACCCAGGTGTGTCTTCAACAAATACTTATTGATGGTAAACATTATTGACCATATCAAAAAATAGAGAACACAAAAAGTATAGCCATGAGTCAGCCAAGTTAATAATAATAATAAAATATGTTGATATTTTAACTGAAGTTTGTATGTAAAATGTAGGTCCACAGTTATTTACCACTTTGGATTTAACCCTGCTTTGGATCGTAACTGTTATTAAAAAATAAAATGACACCACCAACTCACAATATTGGGAAATACAGTCAGGTAAGAGCAAAATACCAAATCAATACAGAAATTACTCCCTCCCTAGTATTAATCAACACGTCCCTCCCAGGATGTGAAGAGCAGGATCTTCATACCTTTGAACAGTGACAACAAAACCCCACCTTAACTCTAAACTTTGGCAGGTTAAAAAATGTCAAATGAATTCTAGAGACGGAAATCCCTTTCTTTAAGATGCCCCCAGACCTTTGGGACAAGGATTGCCTTTAACTTAACTACTATTAATTTCCAAAGGTCCATAAGCAATTAAGGGTTTTGAGATTTTAATCAACACTCTAAATTTCCACTCAAAACTTGCCAAAAAAAAAAAAGGCAGTCAAATATTAGTATCTGACTAGGTCCCCAGAATCCTATATTTCCCTACTCCAGGGTACATGCTAATTTATCCCTGCCTAGAGGCTTAGCTCTATTCAAATTTTGACCTCAGTTTTGGCATATAGGAAGCCTCTAATCCAGAAGTTGTTGGCTGAGCATCAAGATAAGTCCTGTTGCAGGTCATCCATCCAATTCTGATCCTAGTTCACTGTAGACCTAGATTCATCACCTGTTACCTAACTCCTCTGTATTCTCATCCTAGCTACCCAAACCCTGCATACACTTCCCTGCGTTTCCTGATCCCTGACTCTATTTATCCCGAAGACTCTGCCTCACCCAGATACTTAAAGGACTACTCTCCATGTATACCTTGTTACCTATGCTGATCTCAGATCCTTCTTGAACCCACAGACCTCTTCTTTCCTTCCCTCTACCACTAACCCAGGGTTTAAAAAAAAAATACTTTTTTGTGTGTCACTGTCTCCTTTCTCAGAATATTTTTAAATGCAAAAAAAAATACACAAGATTACAAAGGAAACCCATTATATTTTACAACCACTATTCAAAATACTTTCTAAAAACAAGTTCACTGACCCCAAGTTAATAACCCCTGCAACAGACCTGGCTATGATTCCTTGCTGCCTAGAAACTAATCCCTCTAATGTAATAATACTCTCAAACCAAGTCTCTCTTGTCCTGTCCCACTCTACTCCAGCCCAAGATCCAGCAAAATAGGGATATATTTTTCCCCAGAGTATAAAGAACTAAAACGGCCTTCAAGATAACCTGGTCTGCCCCTTATTTTTATAAAGAAAGAATGTATTTATAAGGCAACAATGAATACCAATAAGCAGCTTTAGATATGTAAGAGTTGGGCTGCTTCAATTAGCCTTCCAATACAGGGTTTCACTTCATTCACTGAGATTCCTCTCAGAGTGAAACAACTAGACTACAAAACCAAAGTCTGAAGAAAGGACTAAGACCATACACTGTCTTGTCAACATTCTTAATACAGTTTTGATAATTCTGCCTGTGAGATTACAAAATAGTTCTATGGAAGTTAAATACATTAATTGAGCAAAGGAGTCATAAGGAAGAATAAAAATGGAACAATTAGTCATCACAATTGGCACACATGAGCCAATGCTTTCTTAACATTCTGGTTTCATCATGTAAACTTAATGGAAATAATATCATAAAATATTTTAATAAATTCATACAAAACCCAACGAATACATTAACAAATCACACAGAAAGCTTGATAAGGTTACATTTATCAAGAATGAAAACTAGAAAGCTTAAATAACTAGAACTATGTTTCATCTCAGAAAGAGAGCTAAGTTATAAGGTCCAGGATATTACACATTTTCATATTCTATACTTTTATCACAGAGAAAAAATACAAGCAGATAAACTGACATTTTAGGAAGTGGACTAGAGATAGTGTCCAAATTCCATAATTTCATCTGTATAGGAAATTTCCTGTGGAAACAACAAACATTTATTAAATACCTATGTGCCAGGCACTGTACTATGTGCAGCCTAATGCAAGAGATAACACGCAAACAACTACGTACAAACAACATACAGAGAAGATAAACTGGAGATCATCTCGGGGGAAAGGTACTAAGAGCTAAGCCTTGCAGGAAAGTCAAGGAAGCCAGGAGGCAGAGATAAGGAGGTTAAAGGGTTCCAGGCATAGGGTTCAGGCAGTGAAAATGCAGTTGAGAGATGGCGTGTTGTCGGTGAGGATCAGCAAGGACACCAGTGTCACTGGATCACAAGTTGGTAAAAGTAAGGTGTTAGAAAAGACTAAAAAAGTAGGAAAGGGCTTTAGAGGATTTTGTATTTGATTCTGGAGACAACAGAGAGCCACTGGAGCTGAACGAATTGGGGGGGGGTAACATGGTCAGACCTACACTTAAGAAGGATTAATTTGATATCTATTGGATGCAAATGGACAAGTTACATATAAACTCAGTGTTACAAAGCTGTCTGGGGCACTGAGAGATTAAGTGGATTGCCATGGCCACAAATGGAATTCATCAGGGGCTGAACCTGAACCTAGATCTTCTCGTCTCCAAGGACAGCCCTCTCTAAACCACGCTGCCTCTCTTCAACAAGTTAATGTTAGGCATTTAACCAAAAAAACAAACTTGCCAGTACAGATCCAGCAGTCACCTATACCTCCTACACCTACAGTACTGTACAGAGATCACATATTCATAATGATGGACGTGACAAAATCCTAATGTATTTCTGCATCAGAGGAATTATGTTCAATAGGATTTTAGCATAAAGTACTGGTAAGCTTAAGCTTCACAATATTACTTGGTACCAGAAAGAGTTGGAGGGGGGAAAAAAGCATCTCACACCTTGTACCGGAGAGGCTGGGGGCTATGGTGGGGAAAGTTAAATCATATGTTGTTAGTCAATCTGTTGGCTGATTCTGCTGATTATTCCTTTTTATATCTTTCCAGAAAAAGAAAGACGTGCTGGGGATGGAAAGGGGACAAATATATTCAGAAACGAATGAGATATAAAAACAAAAGGCATCCTCACTAAAAAAAAGAGGAAACAAAAGCCCCTTTAAAAAAAATGCCATGTTTTTTCATTCAGAAAGCTTACCCAGGCAGACAGGGTTTTATCAATGTGTTTTGTCATCTCAAGTGTAATAGTGTATGAAGGTAAACAGATAAAGCTATGAATGAGATGCCTAGTAAAAATAATAATCTTTTCAAAAGATATACAGCTTGAAAATCTGGTTAAAATTGCTCAAGCACCACCCCCTGCACAAGAAACATAGCACCTGTGCTCACTAAAATGGAGAATTTGAGTAAGAACCCAGACCTATTATTCTGGCTATATGAGACATGCCTCTGGAAGTTTAAACTGAAGAATCCCTGGCACTGGTACGTTTGCATGTTAGTCTGGTTATATGACCTTGCTGGTTCGGATTCTTTAAATGGAAATTTGTGGTTCACTCACTATATGAATAGTGTGAATACACAGAAAATGTTCAAGTATGTATACCTATATATGATATTTTATATACATATAAAAACGTGCCTTGTGTTTATACAAAATAAAAGGCCTCCAAGCAAATTACTTAGGAGGCTCTGGTATTAACCTACCTGCTTGGACATTTTCTAAATTTCTACAGCTTCTCTATGAATCCTTTCCTGTTCCTACAGTGGCTGTATTCTCTCCCCTCCTACCCCCATAAAACTTTCTCGGAACCGTTGTCTCCCTTGGCTAGATAATAAGCTCTTTTAAAGCTTTTATCTTCACATCCACAGCGCCTAGCACAATATCTAGCACAAGGTAGGCAATTAACATATACTTGAATGACTGATGGGGCTGAACTCACCCCGGTCAGATCTGCATTCTTAGAATGATTACAAACTGTGTGATGCTGATAAGTAAATACGGACTCTGTTTGAAATGGGGAGAAGAGGATCACCAGAGAGTGAGAAATACCAGGAGGAGCACAAGCTCAGAGAAGGCAAAGGTGGGAAAAGATCTGCAGAGACAGCAGGCCACTCCATCCACATTTTTAATACTGGCCCATGACGACGACGACGATGACGGCAACAACTGCAGCTCCCAGGGGCAGCTTAGGGCACAGTAGATAGCGCTGCGGCCTTGGAGTCAGGGGGACCTGAGTTCAAATCTGACCTCAGACACTTAACACTTACTGGCTGTGTGACCCTGGTCAAGTCACTTAACCCCACTGCATAGCCAAAAAAACCCCACAACAAACCCACAACTGCAGCTCCCATTGCTTCTCTACACTCTTCTCCCTGATTCCATTCCTAGCCTGAAACTTGTTCTCTAGAGCCATGTTTCAGCACAATTAGTAGCTTATTATATGCTATATTTTATTCTCTCTGGCTATTTCAGTAGATTTTCTATAGCAGTTTGGTTTATGCCTTGTCTCCCCAAACAGACTATATACATTTCTTGGCTGGGGACAGGGACCTTATCTCATATATACCTTTTTGGTTAACTGCCCACTACATCCAGCACACTGCTAGATACAAAGGTGGTTTTTAATACTTGATTTATTTCTATCTTTATAATGGAAAAACAAAGTTCCTGTCTTCTCCCTATTATTACAAACATCTGTTGAGATCCAACTGTGTACAGAGCAGTAGAGACAAAAAGACAAAGCCAAGGTACTGGTTGGTTTTTTTTCCCCCAGCTGCCCCCGAACCCTAAAAATACAACTTTCAGTGTTGGTTCTAGTTGCAGTGCTAAAAATACAATTTTCAGTGACGATTCTGATTGCAGTCAGAGCAAGACAGATGACTTTTCTTTGGTATGTGACCACTAAGTCACATGGCTTCCGTTCCCACAAAGTTTATGTGCTTTTAAAAAGGGGTGCTTTTCATGGTATTCCCCACCAAAAAATTTAGCTAGCTAAAATTCAGCCAAACACCACAACCAGGTGAATCCATTTCCATCCTAAAACAAAAACGAACGTTAAAAATACTGACGCAGAACTCTGGCCTCGGAGACAGGAAGGCCTGAGTTTAAATCCGGCTTCAGACACTTGACACTCTCTATGTGACCCTGGGCAAGTCACTTAACCCTGACTGCCTCACCAAAAAGCAAAAAATAAAAAATAAAAAAATACTGACACAAACCAGTTTATTGTCTCTGATTTTTCCTTTGGGAAGGTTTGGTTGGCTCCATTAAGAAACCAGCCTGTCACAGCTGGTGCAATTTCCAAAGGAAATTTAAAAAAACAAATTGTTCGTGGTACAGTGTAGATGCATTACAGAATGGAACTACAGTCAAACTTCTTTTTTCACAGGCCTAGTGATATCATGCGGTCTGGCTCAAGATTGGAAATTACCTATTTTATGCTCCAATTTGTTTCTAATTCCAGAGGAAAAAACAATTCCTTAGGCACTTTGCAAAGCTGCAGATACATCTTCCATTCTCTTTCCTTGTTTAGATGGAGAATGATTTTAATGAAACCTATCTGGATCTATCTAACGGCTTATGACTTAAAAACGTTATTGTGGGTTGCTTGAGAATTACAATTCAGTCCATCCTCCAGTTGTCAAACTGATTTTCCTAAAGTGCAGGTCTAATCATGTTGCATCTCCATTCATAAACTCCAGTAGCTCTCCATTATTCCCAAGATCAAACAAAAACTCCTGTCTCGCTTTTAAAGCCCTTCATAACCTTCCCTCTTCCTACCTTTGCAGTCTTCTCACGCCTTACGCTACTCCACATCCTCTACAATCCAGTAAGCCTGGCTTCATTGCAGTTTCCCAAACAAAACTCTCCATTTTCACACTCCAATTTTCTCATTTTCCCATGCCTGGAATGCCTACCGTTCTTAGTCTTGACTCTTCTTTCCTTCAGATCCCAGCTAAAAGCCCATTTCTACCAGAAATCTTCCTGCTTCTCTTTGTGGTAGTGTCTTCACTCTACAATTATCTCCACTTTGTCTCTTACCTGTATCATTTTTTGTACAGAATTGTTTGCCTGTGTTTCCTCCACACAGAATGAGAGCTTCCTGAGGGTAGGACTTTTGCTGTTCTTTGTATTCCCCGTGCTTAGAGACAATGCCTAGTACACAGGTACTTAATAAGTATCTGTGGACTTGACTTTTCATCCTTATAACAACTTTATAACATTATAACAACTATCTACACCAGAATGGGCTCCTCCACCCAATTCTACTCCTAATCCATAACAGAGCTCTTCAAATATCTGAGGGGCTATGAAGCAGATCAAGAATTGTTTTGCAGTGGCATAACAATTCCATGGGTATAGTCCCTGAAACTAATGCCAATGAGTAGAAACCAAAAGAAACATATTCTGGCTGGACAGAAATTTTTTTTTTCGAAAAATTAAGAATAAGAATGGCTAGCATATCACTTTAAGGTTTGTAAAGCACAAATATTTCATTTTCTCACCAAAACAATTCTCGAAGTTTGGTGCTATTATCCCCAATTTACAGCTGAGTAAACTGAGGCAAACAGAGGTTAAGTGATTTGCTCAGGGATACACAACTAGTAAGTCAGGCAAAATGTGAACTCAAACTTTCCTGACTCCATGTCCAGCATTCTATCTACTGAGCTACCTAGCTGATTAAACAAATACAATTATGAAGTGGGCTGCTTTGAGAACTTCCTGATCAATGAGTATGTTAAAGAAAAGGCTGGATCTGCTAGAAACTCTATACAATAGGAGTTTTTAACCTAGGGTCTATAAACTCGGAAGGGGGTAAAAATTACATCTTTATTTTCACTAACCTTTAGTTTCTTTATAATCCTATATATTTTATATCATGCTTTTAAAAACCTAATTCTGAGGAGGGGTCTACAGGCTTTACCAGACTGCCAAAGGGGTCCATGGACAGAGAAAAGGGTTAAGAATCCCTGCAATACAGGAAAAAACTTCTGCACTGAATGGTATGTTGAACTAGGTATCTTCTAAGTTTCTTCCAACTCCTATGTTCTCAGGCACTAGAGAGCCAGAAATAGAAAGAAACTCTAAAGTTTATAAATCAGGGACTTTTCTCAAGAATGAAAGTGTGTGTGACAGAATGGGTCTTAGGTAGATACAGATTCTCTTTACCCTGATTTTGCACCACATCTCAAACCACTGTCTAAGTGAGGCTGCTGTTTCATAGCGCTGCCCAGAATATTCCCTGCCTGTTGGGGGAAATGGGGCAGGGGAGAGCTAACCCATTTTCATTTAATACTTGATTTATAAGGACACAGGATCAAAGGTTTTAAAGCAGGAAAGGGCTGGAGAATCCACCTAGTCCAACTCCCTTTATTTTAAAAATGAATAAATTGAGGTCTGAAGAAATTAAGTAACTTGCTCAGCTTACTGGACTTTTCTCATATCCTTCAATTTTGTAGAGAATACATGAAATACAGCTTTGTTCTCAGATCTATTTACCAGTATTTTAAGAGACAGAGAAGAAGGGATGTTACAGGTTACAAAAAAATCTATATTCATTTATGTTCCAGATATATCACAGTCTCTGCTATGTAGATTTATAGCCTCTGCCCAATCATATTCCTCACCTCTTAACCTAAGATCTAATTCTCAGTTCTGGATATAGGCAGGCCTCTTTCCTCATGTCAGTGTCCGTGTCTCGCCTTTTCTTCTCTGACCTGACCTTAGATTGGTTGTTATGACATTAATCACACCAGCTCTTTTATATTTTCCTGCCCTGACAAATCCATCTGTTCTCAGACCCAGAATACCCTAATTTACCTTTCTTATTCTACTTCCTGTTGACTCTGAGAATAACTGCTGGATCTGGATGGGTGACATTAATCTCCCTGTTTATTTAAGGTCTAAAACTCCACCTACTTCAGGAGGTTGCAACCTAGCACCTTCTTGTTACACAATGACATCTGCAATTTCAGAGCAATTTCTGTAAGTACTTGGTTATGGTTTTTGCAATTACCTTTGACATATAGGTGTAGTCATAAAAGATGAGACTGATTTCCTCTCATTTTATAATCATACATACCATATATTTGAAACATAATTCTAAGAACAAAAGGGGCTTTTTTTTTAACCATAGAGACAGAGTTTTACAAAGGGGCACTAGTAGGGAACAGACTAACATAACCAAAATAATTTTTCACATTAGCTGTGTTTTGTAGAAAAAGCTGGGAACTATGACACAAATATCAAGCCAGTTTTTTAGGGAGGCTCCTGCCTTCTGGAACTCTGCCTCAAAAACATACTCAGCTAGAATGCTGCCTGACAAAGTACAACCCTCCACACCCCACATCCCCTCTGGATGCTGGGCCATGTCCTATATTGGTCACTGATCATTGCAGACCAAAACAGAAGCGAAGTCCAAGAGTAGTCAGTCAGAAAACTTTATAAATATGTAAAGACCTTTTCCATCCCAAGACAGAAAGGAGAAGGAAAAAAAGGCAGACAGGAGGAGGTACTGACAAGCAAACTAGAATTTTGTTGTTATTGTTGTTCAATTAAATTTCAAGGATTAGAGAAACTGCCTTATCACAGAATCCCTAGATTACAGATTTCAAGCTAGAAGTGCCCTTAGTGGTCATCTAATAATAATAGTTAGCATTTATGTAGCACTTCAAGGCTTACAAAGTGCTTTACATACGTTTTCTCATTTGCTCCTCAAGACAATCTGGTGAAATAGGTGCTAACTAAATCTGAGGTTAATCCAAATCCCTCATTTTAAAGATGAAGAAAACCAAGACTGAGAAGTTAAATGACCTGCCCAGCTTCACCAGAGTTGGAAGAAACCCTAAATAACATCCAGTACAACCCCTCATTTCACAGATGGTGAAGCTAAAAGCCAATAAAATAGCAAATAATTTTTGCATTAAAAAAGGGGGAAACTAGCATAAAGATAAATGAGCTTTCTATGCTGTTTTTTCCCACTTAATGATTTCTAAGACAATATCTTAGACAAGTGAATTCTAAAGTAGGCTCTCTTAAATGTCTTTTCCTTCACAAACACTGGGAAACAGTACTTTAGGAATCCTTGTGCCAGTCTTGTTAAACCTATTCACTTTACAAATAATTAGTTGTAAGCTAAGTATCTTAATTTAATAGAAATTTCTCTCTGGATGTGGAATATTTGATTTAAAATAGGTGACATTTATATAATACTTTAAGGTTTGCAAAGCACTTGACATATATTATTAATGTTTAACTTAATTCAAGTGACCTCAGAATTTCTCTCTCCCTCACGTGCTTCATTTCTGGAACAGGGTTGGTCCTCCTTAGGCAAACCAGTGTACTCCACCCCCCAGGGCTCACTATAGCAATATGTCAAACTTAATGAGCATACCTTTATTCCATCATACCTCAGGATTCCTGGGCCCAAGAGATCCCCGGCCTGGGCCTCCCCTGTGGTAGCTGGGATTATTACAGGTATATGCCACAACTAGAAGAATTTACTTTTTTAGAAAGTGAAATATACATTGCTTTTTTAAAAAAATTAACCATATTTTAAGTGACTAAAGTTGGGACAGGGGGGAAATTATCTGCAGAGACTACAAGTAATCTTCAGAATACAGGGATAGCTCTGAGGTTCTCTCATGCACAGTTGACCCTAGTTTCACATGGCACCCTCTCTGATTTTTAATCTGTAACTACTCTTGAGAAAAACTGATTCTTTTTTAAAGTTTCATATAAACATTTTCTTACAAAATGCTAAGACTGTATGGCTAAAGAATAAAAAAGAAATTCTAGGTCCATAAAATATAAGTTAGTATAAGCTCCTAGGTAAGTATTATAAATATTGAATACTCATCACACGAACTGTCAAAAAGGAATGTTTAGTATATATCACTCAAATCTATAAAAATAATTATAATTGATCCTTCTAAAAAGTCATCCTGGGAAAAAAAAAGGTGGGAAATAAGAGGTACCTAGAAGCCAGGATAATGTGATCGATCTGGCTTTGTTCAGTTTGGGATAATGAAACTGACAGACAGATATACAGAGATAGAGAAATAAAAGTATATAGTAGACACATGTCATGTACATATGACTCTCATCAATAACATATATATACACATATTACCTATACATTCTATATTGTATAGATTTTATATATACATAGATAACATTATAAATGTTTAAATAGATGTAAAAAAAGTCATCCTGGCAAGTTCATTCTATAACAAACGCTAAAAGGACCTCTATTCCCAGAGCCATATATAGCACAGATGTAAATCAAAGCAAAATTCTGCACAGAAACTAGGCTCCAACTAGCATTTTTTTTGATATATGAACATATGAAATCAATTAGAACCACAGTATCACATATTCATAGTATCATTATATTCAGTCTACCCCACCCTAAATAATTCATTAGTTGTTAAAAGAACGCACCCTTTTTTTCTGATAATTAGAACACTGACTTGTATTTGACCAGTTGTACTGCCTTTCAATGCTGAGTTTATTTACGCTGTTTTGGCTCCGAAGTCTTCATTTTGTGTTATTACTTCATGTGAGTCTTCACATGTTTCTCTGAATTCTTCTATTATTCTTTATGATGTGATAACATTATTATTATATTCATATCCTACTGTTTGTTCAGTCATGCTCCAATTGTTGGACATAAGTGTTGTTACCAGTTCTCTCCCAGTTGGATTTAAAGAAGGAGAAAAGTATTAGTACAGTGGAAGGAATACTGAATTAAACCTTAGGAGATCTGAGTTCTAATTTTGGTCTTTGGGTAGTTTGTGTAATCCATGGACAAGTCTCTTTTTGTGTCAGTGCCTCAGTTGGTCAATTTTCTTGTGCAATTTTGGATTTTTGAGCTGAAAGCTGGAGCCTGAGATGTTAACTGGCTCAGGTAAAAAGTCAGTGCATGTCAATGTCAGGTCTTGCCAGACAAGGGCTAACCCTGTGTGGCTGACAGTACAGCTGGAGGTGATACAGGAAAGAGAAAAAAAGCACGTCAGTCCTGCCAGCATGGAGACAAATAACACACAACAGTCTATGATTAAGCTCCAAATAATTCAGCTAGTCATCTAGCATTTGTTTATTATGTGCCAGGCACTGTGCTAAGCAAACAAACAAGCATTATTAAGAATTACTAAGTTCAGCTGATCATTAGAATCTGACCTGCCAATATGCCTGAGCAGGGAGGGCATCTGACCTCCCTAATCCTTGTACTCGATTTGTCAAATGGGAAAAATCCTTTTAACTACCAACCTCACAGAACTGCTGAGAGGAACTACCTAAATCTTATCGTGCTCTAAAATTTGAATTACAAGTTAAGAAATTGGTAAAAGGGAACTGGGGCTAGGGCACACCCAGGTAACCTTCATAAACTTAGTCTATCTTGAAATCCTGATATCTCCTGATTTTTCTCCTCCTCAAAGAAATCCAAACCTGGAAGAATTAAGCATTAAACTATTATTTTAAGACACACCCAAATTTCTAACTTTGAAACCTGATGGCATTTTCACTGGTGGTCCCACAAGCCTAGAATGCTCTCCCTTTTCTTTTTTTTAACTTTTTTCCTTTTTATTGATGCTCTTTTCCTTTTTGAATTAACTTATTTTTAGTTTTCAACATTCACTCCCATAAGCTTCTGAGTTTTAAATTTTTTCTCCCTCCTCTCCACCTCCCTCCCCAAGGAGGTGTGCAATCTGATACAGGCTTTACACATATGTTCCTATTAAACATTTTCACATTAGTCATGTTGTAAAGAAGGATTAGACCAATAGGAGGAGCCATAAGAAAGAAGAAACAAAACAGAAAAAAAGAAAGAGAGAGAGAGAGAGAGAGAGAGCTAACAGTATGCTTCAATCTGCATTCAAACTCCATAGTTCTTTCTCTGGATTTGGACAGCACTTTCCATCATGAGTCTTGGAGTTGTCTCGGATCCTTGCATTGCTGAGAAGAGTTGAGTCCATCAAAGTAAGTCATCACACAGTGTAGCTGTCACTATGTACAACATTCTCCTTGTTCTGCTCACTTCACTCAGCATCAGTCTATACAAGCCTTTCCAGGTTTTTCTGAAGTTTGCTTGCTCATCATTTCTTATAGCATAATAGTATTCCATCACATTCATATACCACAACTTGTTCAGCCATTCCCCAATTGATGGGCACGCCCTCAATTTCCAATTCCTTGCCACCACAGAAAGAGCTGCTATAAATATTGTTGTACATGTGGGTCCTTTTCCCATTTTTATGATCTCTTTTGGATACAGCCCTAGAAGTACTATTGTGGGGTCAAAGGGTATGCACATTTTTATAGCCCTTTAGGCATAGTTCCAAATTGCTCTCCAAAATGGTTGGATCAGTTTACAGCTTCACCAACAATCCATTAACATTCCAATTTTCCGACATCTTCTCCAACATTTATCATTTTCCTATTTTGTCATGTTGGCCAATCTGATAGGTGTCATGTGGTACCTCAGAGTTGTTTTGATTTGCATTTCTCTAATCAATAGTGATTTAGAGATGCTCTCCCTTTCCATCCATGCCTCCTGGTTTCCTTTGAGTCCCAGCTAAAATCTAACCTTCTACAAGAAGCTTTTCTGGATCCCCCTTAATTCTAGTGCCTCTCCTCTGTTGATTATCACCAATTTATCCTGCATATATCTTATTTGTACATAGTTGTTTGCATGTTTTCTCCTGCTTCATTAAACTGAGTTCCTTGAGAGCAGAGGCTGTCTTTTGCCTTTGCAGACAAATAGACAGATAGATATAGATGGACAGATACACACACACACAGATATTTATGTATATGTACGTGTGTGTATATAATGTGTATATGCTGTGTGTGTGTGTGTGTGTGTGTGTGTGTGTGTGTATTTAGTTCAGGGCCTAGCGCACAGAATGCTTTCAATAAATGTTTGCTGACTGACTGAGACTCGTGGTTACATCTTAGAAGTCCCAGGTATTTTACAAACCTTAGCTCATATATGCCATCGGAAAGTACTTGTCAAATGACCACTAACACTTTTCACTGCTAGATCTGGACTGTGCTTACAATCACAATTTGGTTTATTCTAACACTCTTTTTCTCACCCTGAAGATGCAACCTAAAGCTCATACTCCTCAGTGTCTCACAGTGATTAATAAAATAGGATTGCCATCATCTTGAGTAAAACACCGATGGGAAGATCTACATAAAGTATGTTATAAAATCCCAAATCAGCTATCAACAAAAACCAACTTAAAGATAAGGCTCTTTGGCCTCTTTCCCTCCTATTTTAGGCATTTGGGATTGAGCCCTGGGATATAAAGAACTCTAAATTCTGAACTTCACTGCTTCCATTAATACTATGTAGAGCAGCGTTTTCAAATTCAAGTAGAATCATCCTTGAAGGCACTTATTGGATTAGAAAACCACAAATCAGCACTATCCATGTTGTATTATATTTTTATTTATTTTATTCAACATTTCCCAATGACATTTTAGCCTGATTCCTATAGGAGTAAAGAGTTTTGGGGGTGGCCTCCTGTGGCCCCAGAGCTCCAAGTATGACATCTCTAATGGAGAGTACAAGGCAGTTTTGCTCCTTCCAAGCATAAGCCATTCCCAGTATCCTACTCTTTCAACCCATGAAGATGTATATCAAAGAATTATAAATTTAGAGCTGGAAGAGACCTTAGAAGTTATGGAATAGTTCAACACTCTCATTTTACTGATAAAGAAACTGAGGCCCAGAGACACTGAGTGACTTACCCAGGGACATAGCTACTAAGTATCTGAGGTGGAATTTGAACCCATAGCTTCCTAACTTAAGTCTGAAACCTGTCCACTCTACCAGAAAGAGAAAAGATACAATAAACTTCAAAATTTGAAACTCTTAAACATATTGTTGTTGGTCCGTCATTTTTCAGTCCTGTCTGACTCTTTGTGACCTCATGTGAGGTTTTCTTGGCAGAGATACTGGAGTGGTTTGCCATTTCCTTCTCCAGATCATTTTACAAATGAGGAAACTGAGGCAAACAAAGTTAAATGACTTACCCACAATAATAAGTGTCTGAGGACAGATTTAAACTCAGGAAGAGGAGTCTTCCTGACTTCAGGCCTGGCACTCTATTAACTGCTCCACTTAGCTTCTCTTAAGCATTAAGTTTTATGAAATACACTTATGTAACCAGTCTCTTGATATGGTAGACAAAAGATAAACTGCCAAAATGTCAGTCAGCAAAGGTAAGAAAAATTGGAGATCTCACACACACACACACACACACACACACCCCCTTCATCTTGCTCTTCAATACTTGCAGAACTGCCAAAATACTTCCAAAGTGCAGTCTCACTCACAAAAAAAAGGAAACCTGAAAATCTTAACTTAAAGAATCTGAATACCAAATGTTTTATAGCTGTAATTTTCATGTAAGAAAACTGATAAAGAATGCTAGATTGACTTTTCAGAGTAATCTGAACATTTACAGTAACATTTAAATTTAAGTACAATGTAATTTTACCACGAACAAAGAACTTAATACCAAAAGGGAAAGAAGTGTGCTCTGCTACAACGAGGTGACTAAAGAACAACATGTGCTTTGTAAAAAATCTAACTAGATTTTTTAATCTGCTGACTGGTAAAGCACTAACCATTGTTCAAGCAGCCATGGATAAAAAATAAAAACATACTCTCTTCTTTCAGAACTTAAAAAAATGATAAAAGGATCTGTTGTAGCATCTGCAGATATGATGAGCATAAAAACTGAGTTCAGAGTTGTAAAATCAAGTTCTAAAGATTTTTCCTCTCATTAATATTTATCATGAGCACATATTATGTGCAAAGTGCTGTGTGTTCTGTCCATATAGAAATAAAGTATAAGACATGGTCTCCCTCAATAAATCTCTGGCTTAGTTGGAGAAATGTGACATTAACACATGAAGAGTAAAAGAATAAAAGATGTCACACAGCAATTCAGTATTACTTGCCAAATGACTTGTACAAATACCAAAGTTCTAGAGCAGTATATGGGTTGGAAATATTAAGACAGACTGACAAGAAAATAACAGGAAAATCTTCATGGAAGTGCCCTCCAGACTCCTCCCATCCACTCCAATGACTCTGCCACAATGTTACCAGATGATTTTCCAAAAATACCATTCTTGTCGAACCATTTCCATGTCCCAGAACCTTCACAGTTGCCTATAAGATAAAGAACAAACTGCTCTGCTAAGCATTTAAGCTATTCTCAATTTTCTTCATCCAGCTACTTCTGCACAAGAAGCAAGAGCTTTTAAATCTTTCACAATATTCATTACACTCCCACGATATACTTACTACTGCATGGTCTAGCCAAACTGGACTTTTTACTGATCCTCACACACAACAAACTCTCCACATCTCCAGTTTCCTCACCTATGCATTGGCTATCCCCCATGCCAATAATATATTTTTTTTCTCACCTCCACCTCTTAGAATCCCAAAACTCTGCTCAAATGCTATCTTCTCTACTAGCGGTGTGACACTCAGAAATGGGGGCCACCAAACAATACGTAAGAATCCCTGCACACTGCATACTGACTTACTTTTAAAATACAATATTATCTATATTTTATTGTATTCTTGTTTATTTTATTAACTATTTCCTAATTACATTTTAATGTGGGCTACAGGCCTAGTGTTTGACACCTCTGTTCTACATAAAGCCTTTTCTGAACCCTCTCAGCTACAAGACCTCCCCCTACAAATTTACCTTGTATTTTATTTTGTACATATTTATATATGTACATCTTATCTCCACAGATAGCTGTTCAAGGTCTTTATATCCACAGAGACTAGAACAGTTATCTGGAACATAATAACAGACTTAATATATGCTTGTTGACTGAAAAACTTCACTCCAGCAACACTGGTCTAGTCTCCTAATGACATTCCATACTCGTAAAACCCTTCTCCATTTGTCTGAATCCTACTTTTCTTTCATTTAAAGGGCAAACTCGAATCCCATTTCTTTCTTGATGCCTCCTGACAATTTCTGAAACCCTGTAGTGCTTAACTGGCTTATTACTCACTGACATCAATGTTGCCTTAATCATTTTGTCATCTTCTCCCTACCACCAAGCAAAATAAGTCTTATGCTTGTCCCTAATTTCTCACAGAGCTGGAAGAGTCCTTAAAAGAGTCCAGTCCAAAGCCCACATTTTACAAATGAGGATAATGAAACCTGGAGAGACTGAGTGATTTGGCCACATACCAAGCACCAGGAGTGGTACACATAAACCCACACTCTCTGACCCCAGATCCAGTGCTCCTTTCCACATTGTACACTATTCACTGCCTCCCCATAGTAAGTGTACAATGATTGATGAAATCTTGGAGAACGTGTCTTACACAAATGCACAAGCCTACCTATGTTTTGCACAGCTGTTGGTGAAACACTTAGTGCTCTATGGTGTCTATAAAGAAACACCAAAAAAACCCCAAAACTTTTTGGTATAATACGGACAACAGCAAAACCCAAGACCACCTTCTATTCCCAACAGAGCACGCCGTTCCTGCACTGCTCAAACCCTCCCACTCGCCCTCCTCCGCAAACTGGGGAGGGCTTGGGGATGCCCTTTAAGGGCTCTTCCAGATCAGAGAGCCAACGAGACTACGGAGCGAACCGGCAGTGAGGAGCTGGGGAGGGTAAAGGTCCGGCGAAGCCACGGAAGAGCGGCGCGGGCGGAGCGCAGCGGCGGGTGCCCGGCCGTCCTCGCCGCCGGCCCTGGCCCCGGCCCAGCCGCCGCTGCTGCAGCCCCGGCCGCTCCTGCTCCTCCTCCTCCTCTCGCTCCTCCTCCCTACCTGCTTCTCTTCTGTTCAGGTTCTCTTCCCCTGGGAAAAGTCGGATTCCGTCAGTGGAGGCTTTTCTTCCTGCGGTCGGACCCGGTTCCACCGGGGGGCATAACTTGATCCGACTCCCGCCACCCCGGTCGCCGCACTTTGCTGCCCGCCACTGCGCGGCGCTTCTCGGCCTCCCCGCACCGGCCTTGTGACATAGTCCCCGCGGCAACCCTAGGTCACACTGGCGGCGGATCCATGCCCTCCGCTCTGCCCAGCCCGGCAGGGCCCTCGCCAGGCTCGACCTGCCCGCTGCCCTCCCGCCAGGCCCGGGCTCCTCGGGTTCGCCCCGGGCCGGGCGCCCGAGAAGGACTGCGGCCGGCCGGCCGGCCGCCTCCGGAGCCCGGGGGCCAGGCGGCGGGAGCCGCGGGGCGGGGGCTGCGGAATCTCCCCGGCAGCTGCAGCCCCAGACCCCAGCCGCCCTCCCCCGTGAGCCCCGGGACTGCGGCCCCACCGGGCCGCCCACTTACCCTGAAAGATGCTCCCCGCAAAGGCGAGCGGTAAGGACGGGGAGGAAGGTCGTGCCGAGCGCGGGGTGCAGCAGCCGCCACGCTAGTCCGTACCGCATACCCCAGCGCCACCGCCAGGAGCACTGGAAACGCTTCCTCCTTGCGCCCGGAGCTGGCCCAGCCCACTGAGCATGCTCAGTCGGGCAGCTCGCGCCACCCGCCCCCCCGGGCCAGGCGCGAACGCCGCGGAGGAGGCGGCAGCGGCGGAGGGAGAGGAGGGGAAGCTCAGCCGTAACCCCGAGGGGCGGGGCGCGGCTGCGGGGGCGACCGGGCGCGAGCGAGCGAGCCAGCCGGGTCTGCTGGGTGGGGAGGCGCAAGCAGGTGCCGTTCTGTCTCAGGGGTTGCTGAGGAACAGGCGGAACCCAGCGGAGGGAGGGCTCGGGGGGTACGCGGGTTATCTGGGGGCAGCAGCTGATGGACACTCTAAAACAAGGGGAATGTGTACTTGCAGAGACGCTCCCATTGGCTGGTGTAGATCCACCGAGGTGGAGGTGTGCGATCGGGGAGCGTCCACATCCGCGCTGAAAACCAATCACCAGGTTTGGTCCTGCATGCGGACTGCCCCTAATTAGTCCGCGGTGGTCCGCCCGGGTCGCAGCCCACTGGCTCCCTCTAGGGTGGAAGGGGGTGCGAGGGCTGGCTGTACGAGCTTTCAGCGAGTGCTGGGTTCCTTCAGCCAAACATTTATTAAGTGCCTGATTTGGGTTTAAGGCATGGTCCTTAAGAAAGACATCTAGTCCGTAATCCCAAGATACCTAGCCATGTTTCAGCGATGAAAATTTACATTCCTTTGGGCAGGATAAGGGTATGAGACCCTGTGTGGACAGTGGGAGAGGAAGGAAGGAGCGAGCTACATTGCCCAACTGGAACTGGCCAGTTGGGTCCCCAGTGGGGCAGCTTCTACTGCTCACAGATCGTTGTTTGTCCTTCATTCTTGACCCAAATTACTCTGGTCCCAGCCCAAGCCTCACTCTGTCCTTATTTGGGCCCTGATGGCTCAGAATGAGTGTAAATGGTAATTGTTTCTCTTTTGGCCAGAAACCCTGAGGGTCTTCACCTCCCAGAATGATTTTTTTTTTTGGACTAGATAAAACAGGCCATTCTTTGCCTCATTTTTTATCTAACCTTGATCACAGAATCGACGTTGTCTCAGTCACACTGAGACCTAGGAAAGAACTTAGCTTGAAAAGGTCAAGGTCTCGCACTCCATCTGGGCCACCTTCAGTTGTCCTGATCTAGACCTGGCTGTTTCCCTGGGTAAAGAAGGGAGCTCCTTGAAGGGAGAGTCAGATGGTTCCAGAGGAGAGAGTGAGGCTAGTGACTTTGCGCAGCCTTTACTCACTTAAATCCAGTTCACTTACAAGTTATGGCATCAACCTTCTTAATATTATGGTCCTCTTTGAGAAAGAAGGACAGACAACAGCAACAATATTAAATGCCTACTGTGTGTGCATGTGCATATGCCAGGCACAGTGCTGGGAGAGGAGGGAGATTAAAAGTTTAACTAAGACAGTTTTAGCCTTCATGAAATTTACAATTCATTAAGAAGGTAAAAGGGGCAGGTGGTGCAGTAGATAGAGTGCCAGGCCAGGAGTCAGGAAGAGTCCTATTTCCCAATTGAAATCTGGCCTTAGACACTTACTAGCTACATGACTTTGGACAAGTCATTTAACCCTGTTTGCCTCAGTTTCCTCATCTGTAAGGAAATGGCAAACCACTTCACTATCTTTGTCAAGAAAACCCCAAATGGGGTTACCAAGAGTTGGAGACTATTGAACAACAATGAAATAAAATGCACATTCAAGTATAAAACACAAAATAACATAAATGCATCATAGAATTAACCTCCCAAATCCTACAGTATTACATATGTGTACTGTAGAATTAACAAAAACCAGAAAAAGTGAAGTCCAAGGAGAAAGGTCCTTATCAATCAGGAAAGGCTTCATGAAAAAGGTAGCATTTCAGTTAGGTTTACAAGATGGTTAAGAATTCAACAGTCAAGAGAGGGAGGGAGGACATTTCAGAAATGGAACAAGAGGAGTAAAAAGGCAGGTTTTTAACCGCTGAAGCTCCACTGGAAACCAGCCATTATAGCCATTATGTTCTTCACTATAGATCTGATTTCATAGTAAGGTAGAGCCATCCTGGACTCTGTCCAAGGGAATTTCATTACTGAAGTGCCAAAAGGACTTTATTATAATGCAGTTTCACTTATAAGGCAGTCTCATGGCATGGATCCTGAGGCTAGAGTTATAGGCAGGCTCCAGGGCTAGAGCATACACCCTTGCAAATGTAAAAACACTTTCAGCTCAGCACCCCACATTATATAGAATAAGCATTTTAGAGCAAGATTGCATTAGGATACTTTCCTGCAACCTTTCTGAATATTTTAAGTAAGGAAGTGATTTAATATAAATATATTGGAATATATTAGTAAAAAATATCTTCAAACTGATATTCTGCATGATTTCAATTGACTAATTATCCAGATGAAAAAATGATGATAGTAATTTATTAGTTCACTTTCAAGTAAATGCTTGTTTTCAATATCAATAGAAAAATCCTCATAGCTCTTACTAGCCTTGTTGGTTTTCTCACCAATTATGTTGTCTTCCAGTAGTAACTAAAAAGAAGGGAAGTTCTGAGGTTTCTATCTTCTTCCTCGAATCTCATCATCATTCACCAAGATTTTTTTAGCCAAGATTTCTTTCTGCTCAGAAGTTCTGGTCCAGAGGACAGTGATGCTCAGCCCAAAATAACTGGAAGGGTAATATAATCTATCCTCATCATAGTGTAGGGAGGTCAGATAGATAGATAGATAGATAGATAGATAGATAGATAGATAGATAATCTGAGCGTAAATACCAAATGCATCCCAAATACTTTTATGGATCTCTGATTTAATTCACATGAGTTTACTCCCTCCTTTCATGTCAATTGCAATTATTCCCTGCCTGTATGATTATCTATAGCTCTACATAAATACTCCTCACACAATCCACCTAATTCCCTGAGGAATCCCCTCATTCCCTCATATTTCAGAGTAACTAATATCATTTGAGCTGTCTATCTGTTTCTCACTCATAACATGACCAAACTACAATATTATAAATTAAAAGAATACTAAAATGAAGGTGTTTACAGTGTAATTGTAATGACTTACTTTAGCTCTAGAAAAAATATGAAAAATACATCTCCCTCTCTTCCTTGGGAAGGTAGGAGATTGAGTGTAGAATGTTGCATATGCTATTGGAAGTGGTTGCAGTGTTATTTGGTTTTGTTTAACTGTTTTTCTTTGTTACCAGGGAAGACTCGCTGATTTGGAAGAGGTGGGGTTTGTATATAGGGAATTTACTGTGGTCATAAAAAAGAAATGGCATCAATAAAACTAATTGTAAAGACAGTTGTTGAGTTCGGTTCTTTTGAAAAACATTCTGTAATTCTGACTTTCAATCTTAATGAATGAAATTTCACTTTCATTCAATTCATATGATCAAAGCATTTCCTAAATGGTTGCTATGTGAAAATTTTACTATAACTGGGATATTATTAGCTCTATTAATAAAATTGAACTACATAGTAAATGAATACGTGAATAGATGGGAAAATTCAATCACCTAAACAAGCAAGTACAATGCAGGAAGGGGCTGTGAGGGGCTACCCCTCATATACTATAAATAGAGCTGTGAATTTTTCTACCATTCTGAAAAGCAATCTGTAACTATACTCCAAAAGTGATTAAATTGTGAATATTGACCCGGATTAACCACTACTGTTTATACCTTAAAAAAGGTCAGAGGAGAAAGGAACCATATACACAAAAATATTTGTGGCAACCCTTCTGTGATAACAAACTACTGGAAACAAAATGTTTCATCAGTTGTAGGATGACTGAATAAATGATATGCAAATGTAATGGAATATTATTGAGTTATAAGAAGTGGTGAATATGATGGATTCAGAGAACTTGAGAAGACATGCATGAAATGATGTAAAGTGAGCAGAATCAGAAGAACAATGTCTATAATGTAAAGGAAAACAACTTTGAAAGACTTCAGACCTCCGATTAAAGCAATGATCAAATATGCCTTCAAAAAAATGATAATGAGGCATGCTTCCCACCTGTTGGAAGAGGTAGACTAGAGTTGCAAATTGAGACATTTTCAGACAGGATCCTATGTGGATTTGTTTTGCTTGACTATACTTATTTATTATAAGAGAGGACTTTTTCTTGGGTGGTTTTGGGGGGGGGTTGGTAGGTAGTGATGGTAATGAAAAAAAGAAAAGAAAGTAAAGCATAACAAAAATGTTTTTAGAAATACACAAAAGAAAACAAAGTTTAGGAGGGGACACAGACAAGCAAGGCAACTTTGTTTCTAAATTAAATTTAATATATGCTCTTTTAAAAAAAACCAATATAACAAATTCATAATTTCACATACTATTCTGGTCTTTATATATTAAAAATGCATGTTAAGTTCGTAATATAAAAGGAAATTTTTTTTTTAAAAAGGAGAGGCAGGTGAAAAATTGAGAAAGTAAAGCAACTTATTCTAGGAGTTCATGAAAGATATGACATTAGCTTGAAGGAATGAATAGCAGGTTCAAGTTAAAAGTTATTTAAGTATGAAAGAGGTCTAGGCATATTTGTAGACAGTAGAGAAAGTGCCAGTAGATAGGAAGAAATTGCTGATCAGAGAAATCTGGGATGACCAAAGAGGCAAGCTTCCAGGAAAGATAGGAGGGACTGAATCAATTGCATAACTGCAGGTGTTAGTCTTGGCAAAGAGAAAGACCAGCAAAAGAGAGATGTAAGGAGAGGAGTTTTGAGGTGTAGAAAAAAGGAAAAGAAAGCTCATGATTGATGGCCTTCATTTATCTCAAGAGGGAGGAAGGAAGGAGTAAATTAAAAGCCTATAAGGGAGAAGAGTTTTCAGCAGCCACTTTGAGGTATGCAATAGGGAGCTAATTAAGGAAGAATTAAAAGGATGATTTTGCAGCAATGAGGGCCCAGTTGGGGTTGGATGAAATAAATTCATAGGCAAGCCAACAAATATGATTGATTATATAACTCCAATTGTGTTGGGGGTAGGGAGGGAGAAGGAGAAGTAGTGCAGATATAGTGATGGTAACCTAATGCTGCTGAACAAGACATAAGCAATGAAAGGAAAAGGGGACAAGGAATTCAATGGTGAGGAACTCCAGTGAACATTGTGGGAAAAAAAAGGAAAGAAAGTGAAGCCAGAACCTGGGTGATGGACTTGGAAAAAGGTAGGAGATGATGGATAGGTCACACACACAATGAAGAATATATTTAGAACTAAGGCATTGGGAAAGATGAAAGTACAGGATGTTATATTAAGAATTTCAGAGTTCTGGATCATGGTTATAGAACAATTATGGGTAGTAGTGATATCCAAAATATGCACATTCCTGTATGTTGATGAGGTAGAGTAAAAGGTCACAGCAGGTGTTGAAGCTGATGAACTAAAAGGCCAAGGTTTTTGAGAGATCAACTATATCACTTCCTATGTATAAGGGCAGGGGTCAATGGAAGAGGAAGACAGTGAATCAAGTACTGAACTCACTGAGACAGAAAGGAGAATAACCTAGAGACTGAAAGATGACTGCAGCCAGGATCTGGACAGGGGGATACTGGCAGATGGAGTGAACTTCACATGAGGCATGGTTACTGACTGATAACTACAGGAGAGTGTCTGGAAGCGGCAGAATAAGGACTATTCCTTATGACGAATAAGCTTACTTATCCTCCTGACTCAAGGTGGTGGGAGCTATTTAAAAAAAAAAGTGCATCCAGTACTGGAGAAGGTGGACAAAAATAGTGGTTGTGGTGGGGGTGAGGGGAAAAGAAAGGGAAGAGCTGGGTTTTCCCGAAGATGGGAGTGTGAAAGAGGTGTGAAAAAAGGAGAGAAGCTTGATAACTAGGAGAATAATCGTTTCAAAGGACACAACAGAAAAGTAGTTTAAAGTTCACATTCTTTAAAAAAAATCATATAAGCAGCTTGTCTCTGTTTAGTTTATACACATGTGCTGATGCTGTATGCACTGACACAAGGTGACAGATCCTAACATGACACTAGCAGTAAAGGAAAAAGATATTTGGAAGAACTTGCTCCTCTGTCATTAACTAAAGAAGTGAACAGTTGAAGAAGGAAACCTAAAAAGGCTAAAAATATTGTGTAATCATTTATATGGTAAGCTTGCAAGCTCTTAAAGTCTGTGAAAAACACACAGTCCACAATGAAGTAATCCTATAATCGCAATGAAAAAGGTAGATTTACTCTTATGAAAGTAATATCAGCACCAAGAGTTGAGACAGAGGGGCAGCTAGATGGTGCAGTGGATGGAGCACCAGCTCTGGATTCAGGAAGATCTGAGTTCAAATCTTGCCTCTGACTCTTCACACTTACTAGTAGCTGTGTGACCCTGGGCAAGTCACTTCACCCCATTGCCTCATCCCCCCTCCCAGCAAAAAAAAGAGTTGAGACAGTACCTCAAGCTAGAATTGTAGGTAAAACTGAATAAATTGAACGTTGAATATGCAACATTAAAGACAGTCAACTAGCCTGTTCAAGAAATGAAGGCTGTCGTCTTGCATATTCTTCACTAAAGTTCCACTCTTAATGCTATACAAGCTCTATCAAGTCCAACTAGGCTGGAAAGGTTTCAGAGACAAGGTAAGGGTAGATCCAGCAATGAATGACATAGCCATCATCCAAGGATCAGCCTTGCTGATTTGGAGAGGTTTATCATCACAATGTTGGCCATTGGGTGATAAATTACTTTTGGTCACAGTACTCAGGAAGACCATCCATTTAGATATTGAGAAATTATGATCTATAACCCCAATTCACTTCACTGAATATTAGTTGAGTGCCTACTACATTCCAGCCAGGTACTGTGCTAGGGGGAGGGGATACAAAGGCAAAAAAAAAATAGTCCTTGACATTCAGGGGGTCTACAATGGGAAAACAACATCTACATAGACAAGTCAACACAAAATGCATACAAGATAATTGGGAGGGATGTGAGGGAAGCACTAAACTGGGCGAAAGAGAATTAGGAAATGCCTTTTGTAGAAAATACAGATATGAGACAATAGCTTGAGGGTTAAAGGAAATGTTTTTTAAATTTAAAAAATTTTTTCTTTTCAAATAAAGACCCAACTCTCCTTCCTACTCCCATACCATTGAGAAATTAAGGGGAAAAAACCATTACAAGCATGTATAGTAAATTAAAACAAATTCTAAGTCAAAAACCCCAAAACAAAACAAGTATCAATCTGCTGAGTCCATCACCTCTGTATCAGGAGGTGGGTTGCACATTTCATCATGAATATGGTGGAAATGGGGGCACCTAGGTGGAGCAGTGAATAGAGCCCCGGCCTCGGAGTCAGGAGGACCTGCGTTCAAATCCGACCTCAGACACTTGACACTTATTAGCTGTGTGACCCTGAGCAAGTCACCTAACTCCAATTGCCTTACCAAAAAGCAAAACAAAAAGAGAGAGAGAACGTTGTGGAAATGTAGTTGGTCAGTGAATTGATTAGAGTTCTCATGTCTTTCAGAATTTTTTTGTCTTTATAATATCATTGTTATTGTATAAATTACCTTCCTGGTTCTGCACACATTATTCTGTATTGGTTCATACAAGTTTTTCCATGCTTCTCTGAAACCATCCCCTTCATCATTTCTTACAGAAAAATACTATTCTGTCCCTTTCATATAAAATAACTTGTTCAGCCATTCTCCAATTGATGGGCACTCAATCAGTTTCCAATTCTTTGCCACCACAGAAAGAGCTGCCATAAATATTTTTGTACATGTGAGTCCTTTTTCCTCTTTCTTTTATCTCTTTAGAGATCTGGTAGGGATATTGCTTAGTTTATGTGTACACACAACTTAATAACATTTTGGAAATAGTTCCAGATTGCTTACCACTTGGCAGCTGTACCAACAGTGAGGGAATGTACCTGTTTTCCTATAACCCCTCCATCTTCTGTCATTCTCTCTTTTTGGTCAATCTGATGGGTGAAAGGTAGAATTTCTCTAAATAGTAGTGTTTTTTTCATGTTGTTGATAACCTGGTTTTCTTCTTCTAAAAACTGCTTATTCATATCCCTTGACCATTTATAAATTGGGGAATGACTCACATATTTGAAATGGTTCACTATCCATCTTGAAAATGAGACCTTTGTCAGAGAAACTTGCAACAAAGATTTTTCCCATTTACCTGCTTCCAAGGGAAGGTTTTTTTTTTAATGGGTGAGATCTAGTTGGTCGTTCAGTACGTCAATAAACATTTCTTAAGCAAGTATCTGCTAGGAACTGTGTTAAGCACAGGAGATACAAAAAGAGTCAAAAGACAGTTCCTATCCTCAAGGAGCTCCCAATTTAAGGCATGTTTGCAAATATTAGGGAGGAACCAGTGGCTTAGGGAGAGACTGAAAATTAGGGAGGTAGAAAGAAGATATTTTAAATAGACAACAGAGAATAGGATCAAGAGCACAAAGAATAGATTACCCTATCCTTGGATCCCCAGAAGGAGTTCTGAGCCTTCAGAGAGTATTCTATGCTGGTGGAATGGGTAGGAAATGATCACAGTGATAAAAACATAGATCCTTAAAGTACCAAAGTTTTTTTTTTACAAATGCCCATATCTCACATCACCTTATATTCTCATATTCTATTTTGCATTATAGTTATAATATTTTTTGTTTGGAATTGTGATTTCATCAGTGTAGGGAGCTCCCAGTAAGGTAATTACCTCCTACTAATGCAGATTGGCATTGGTTCTGAAAGTTAGAGTCTTAGAGAGTTGCCTATGGTAGATTAAGAGGTTAAATTGACTTGTCTCAGGTCCCTCAGACATATGGGTCACAGGCAGGAATTGAATGTCTTTTTGATCATGCTGTCTCTCCCGTTATTGTTGTACTATTATATATTTCAGGGCAGGGATTATGATGTCAATTATTATTTTCTATTTCTCTCTCTGGCAGCATATAGCAGGTGAACTCATTTATATAGCTCTGTACTTTCATCATAATTCCCCTAAGGGCAGTAATACAAATATTATTTCTATTTTACAGATAATGAGTCAAGTAGAGGCAGATCAAAAAGCATTACTTTGTGCTAGGCACTGTCCTAAGTGCTGGAGATATGAGGGGAAGGAGAAGGGAACAAACATTTATTAAATGCTTACTATGTGCCAGGCATTATGCTAAGTGCTTTACAATTATTAGCTCATTTGATCCTTTCAATACCCTTGAGAGGTAGGTGCTATTGTTATCCCCATTTTATAGTTGAGGAAGCTAAGGTAGGCAAAAGTTTAGTGACTTGCCCACAGTCACACAGCTAGTAAATGTCTGAGGCCAGGTCTGAACTAAAATCTTCCTGTTTCTAGGTTCAGTGCTCTATCCACTGTATCACAAAGACAGGTAAAAATAGTCCCTGCCCTCAAGGACTGCACATTCTAATGGGGGAAACAGCATGCAAACAACTATATACACACAAGCTATATACAGGACAAAGTGAAGGTATTCTCACAGGAAAGGCATTAAAATTAAGTGGAATCAGGAAAGGCATCTTGCAGAAGACAAGATTTTAGTGGGACCTGAAGGAATCTAGGAGGTGGAGATGAGGAGGGAGAGAATTCCAGGCATGAGCAATAGCCAATGAAATTGCCAGGAGTTTGGAGATTGAGTGTCTTGTGTCTTGGATCAAAGAGTAGATGGAAGGGAACAAGGTATTTTTAAAAAATCTGGAAAGATAGGAAGGGGCCAGGTTCTAAAGGGCTTTAAATGCTAAAGGAAGAATTTCATATTTGACTTATTGAATAGGAGGATGACACAATCAGACTTGCGCTTAAGGAAGATCAATTTGGCAGCATAATAGAGGGTGGAATTGCAAAAGGAAATGACAAACCAGTATCTTTGCCAAGATAGCCCCATGGACATTATGATCCCTAAGTAGGACATGAAGAGTTGGACACAACTGAATGGCTGAACAACAACATCAGAGGATAGACCAGAGCAGGGTGAAACCTGAGGCAGGGAGACCAACCAGCAGGCTATTGTAATAGTCCAGGAGTGAAGTGATAAAGGCCTACACCAGAAAGAAGGAGCCTATATGAGAAATTCTACAAAGTGGAATCAATAGGACTTGGCAAATAATCAGATATGGGGAAGGGGGAGAAGTGAGAGAAAGAAGTACAGAATGACACCTAGGTTGCAAGCCTGGGTGACTGGGCAGATGAGGGTGCCTTCCATATTAATAGGGAAGTTAGGAAAAGGGGAGCAATTAGGGAGAGAAATGAGTTCCATTTTGGACATGTTGTGTTTAAGATGTCTATTGGACATCTAGTTTAAGATGTAGAAAAGAAAGTTGGAGATCTGAGACTAAAGATCAGAAGAGAGCTTAGGGCTGGATAAGTAGATCTGAGAGTTGTCAGCACAGAGATGATAATTGAAACCATGGGAGCTGATGACATCACCAAGTGAAATACATCAAGGGAGAAGAGAAGAGGACCCAGGACAGAGCTCTGGGGGACACCAATTTTTAATGAGTTTGACCTGGAGGTAGATCCAGAAAAGAAAACTGAAAAGGTATGGTCAGATAGGAGGGGAACCAGGAGAAAACCTTGGCTAAAAATACCTAGAGAGGAGAGAGTATGGGAAGAGGATAATCAGCTGTGTCAAAGGCTGCATAGAAGTTAAGAACAATGAGGATTTTTAAAAAGCAATTTGATTTGGCAATTAAGAGATCACTGATAACAATGAGGAAGCTAAGGCTCAAGTCACTTGCCCATGGACACACAACTTTTGTCATTGTTCAGTCATGTCTGACTCTTCATGACCCTATTTGGAGTTTTCTTGGCAAAGATTCTGAAATGGTTTGTGGTTTCCTTCTCCAATTCATTTTACAGATGAGAAAACTGAGGCAAACAGGATTGAGTGATTTGCCAAGACTCAGACAGTAAGTGTCTGAGGAGGGATTTGTATTCAGTTCTTCCTGAGTCCAGGCCAGGCACCGTTTCCACTTTGCCACCTAGCTGCCCAGGGACACACAGCTATTAAGGATTAAAGAAGGATTTTGAAACTATATCAATGTATGGTAGGCATTGTGCTAAGTGCTAGGGATAGAGAGACCAAAAAACAAAACAAAACAGTCCTTGCCCTCAAGGAGCTGACATTTTATTGGGGAAAAACAACATGTACACAGAAAATTAAATATCAGATGTATGTGGAGTGGATACAAAGTAATTTGGGGAACAGGAAGGAACACTAACAACTGGGAGAATCAGGAAAGGAGGAGATGAATTTTGAAAGCAGCTAGGTATTACAAGAGACAAGAGAGTGAGGAGGAGAGAATTCTAGACATAAGGCCTAGGATGGATAAAGGCGTACGAGAGAGGCTATGGAATGTCATGTAAGGGGAACTACAAATAAGCCAGTTTGGTTAGAACACAGTTTGTGAATACAAGTGTGATAGTAATCTGAAATAAGGCAAAGTAAACTGGAGCTAGGTTAATTATAGATTTCATAAAACCAAAAAGGACTTTGTATTTTATCCTAGAGAGAAGGAACCCCTGGAGCTTTTGGAGCAGGGCAGTGACATGGTTAGATCTGTGCTTTAAGAATATTGACTTAAGGGGCAGCTAGGTGGCACAGTGGATAGCGCTCTGACCTGGGAGTCAGGAGGACCTGAGTTCAAACCCGCCTCAGACCAAACACTTGACACTTACTAGCTGTGTGACCCTGGGCAAGTCACTAACCCCAATTGCCAAAAAAAAAAAAAGAATATTGATTTAAGACCATCAACTATGTAGAGTATGAATTAGAAAGCCAAGAAGCTGGTTGCAGGAAGACTAAGTAGAAGGCTATTGCAGTAGTCTAGTCAAGAAGTAATGAGGAACTGAACTAGGGTGTTATCTATGTGAATGGGGAGAAGGAAAGATATCCTAGAGTTATGGAAAGAGAAATGGCACTATCCGGTAACTTATTGGTTTTATGAGATGAATGAGAGTATGAAGTCAAGGATGACACTGAGATTATGATTCTGGGTAATTTTTCAGATGGTGGAGCCCTCAACAGAAACAGGAAAGTTTTAAAAATAGATGGTTTGGGGAGGAAAAATAATAATTTAAGTTTGGGGCTTGTTGAATTTGACATGTTTCTCAAATAGCCAGTTCAAAATATCCAATAGGCAAATGGTGAAGTAGGACTGGAGCTCAGGGAAGAGACTGTGGCTGCACATAAATATGTGAGTCATTTGCATAGATTTTAATTGAACCCACAGGAACTGGTAAGTCACCAAGTGAGAGAGTATAAAGAGAAATGAAAAGGTCCAGCACAGAGTCTTGAAGATCTAACATGAACAAAGACCCAGCCAAGGAAATGGAGAAGGAATGGTCAGACTAATAGGAGGGGAACCAAGAGAAGTCAGTCAGTCAATAAGCATTTGTTAAGCACCTACTATGTGCCTGGGATACAAAGAAAGGTAAAAGAAATTCCCTGCTCTCAAAGAGTTCATAGTCTAATCGAGGTGACAACATGTAATTATGTATTATATACATATATTATAGTTGAGTGATGAAGTTGGCTACCATATTGCAGTTTAGAAGAGATGAGAAAAGGGGCAGCTAGGTGGTGCAGTGGATAGAGCACCACCCTGAAGTCAGGAGGACCTGAGTTCAAATCCAGCCTTAGACCAAACACTTGACATTAGCTGTGTGACCTTAGGCAAATCACTTAACCCCAATCCCCTTAAAAAAAAAGATGAGAAAAGAAGGTAATGAATGTAGATAGATTTTTCAAATATTTTGGCTAAAAAAGAAAGAAGAGATAGGATCATAGCTAGGAGGGATGGTAGAATATAGTGAGGGTTTTCTTTTTTAAGGTTTAGGAAGATGCTGCCTGTGGGCAGCAAGGAAGAAGCTAATTTTTGTTGTTGTTCAGTTGTGTCTGAGTCTTTGTGACCCCATTTGGGGTTTTCTTGGCAAAAATACTGGAGGGGTTTGCCAATTTCTTCTTTACCTCATTTTACAGATTTTGAGGAAAATTAGGCAGTTAAGTGACTTGCTCAAGTTCACACAGCTAGTAAGTGTCTGAGGTCACATTTGAAATCAGGTCTTCCTGACTCTGGGCTGGCTGCTCGATTTACTGTACCACCTAGCTGTCCCAAGAAACTAATAGACAGAATTTTATCTCTTTTTAAAAAATTTTTAGGCAATTGAGATTAAATGACTTGCCCAGGGTCACACAGCTAGTAAGTGTCAGGTCTGAGGCCGTATTTGAACTCAGGTCCTCCTGACTCCCAGGTCAGAGCTCTATCCATTGCGCCACCTAGCTGCCCCTAATAGACAGAATTTTAAAAAATGTTTTTCTCACTTAGTAGTATTTTATTTTATAAATATTTGTAAAGATAGTTTTCAACATTCATTTCTGTAAGATTTTGAGTTCCAATTTTTTCCCCTCCCTCCCTTCCCTACCCCCTCCCCAAGACAGCAATCTGATATAGATTATACATGTACAATCATGTTAAACATATTTCCACATCAGTTATGTTGTGAAAGAAGAATCAAAACAAAAAGGAAAAACCACTAGAAAGAAAAAACAAAACAAAAAAAGAGAAACTAATAGGGAGATACTGAAAATTAAAGACATAATAGTGGGGGCAATCTGCTGTAGAAGATGGGGAGGTGATGGGATCAAGGGACACGTTTTAGCCAAAGATTAGCCTTGGCAAGGACCACTTCTCCAATAGAGCCTAGAGTGAAGGCAGAAAGAATGGGGGATGTCAGGGGTTATAAGATAAAGAGGATGGAAGATAGAGTCAAATTGTATGGCCTCGATTTTTTTTTCTTTGTAACTGTATGGGTAAGGTCCTCAGCTGAGGAGGTGGGAGAAAGCGAATTCTGCAGTAGTCTTGAGGAGAGATCTGGAATATCTGCTACAGAGTGGGTAGAGAATAAAAGAGTAAAAGGATTGCCTTGCTGCAGTGAGAGTCTATTGAGGATTAGTTAACATAAATGTTATTTTATTTTCATCTACTGCAAAATTGGGGTTTGGCAGGAATATCTCTAGGACAGGGAATTTCAGCGTAGAGAATAAAGTAGAGCTGAATGGGTAAAGTAGGGGTAAATATGGGGGAGGGAGGAGAGTATATCTTGGGTTAGAGAGTTGCCATGAGTTGGGATAGGTCTAGGAGGAAAAAGGTTACTCTCAGAAAGATTTCAGAATTCTTGATCATGGAATTGAAACGTGTGGGTGATAAGCAAGATCTTTCCTGTGACCACTCCTTTGTTTACTTGAGACAGAATGGAGGAGTAGGTCATGGAAAGTTGAGAAGACTGAAATACTGGGAGGTTAGTGTGTACGAGGTAACATTACAACCTACAGTTCCCTGGAATAAAGGCAGAAGTTGGGGTGGAAAGGTAGACTATGAGATAGGTACTGGACTCGCCAAGAAACGAGCAGATAGGTAACAGCTACCAGAATTTCAATCAGATGAAAAACTTGAATAAAGTGAACCTCAAATGGAGAGACATTGCTGAGGGATGGTTAAAGAGAGAGGGTCTACAAGTGGCATTGAGGGGCAAGGAGTATTCTGACTGTTAACTCACTGGGGAAGAAGGCTGAAGAGAGGAATCGTCAAGAAGGACCCTGAAGTTGCAAACCTAGGAGACGGGAAGATGGTCCCAATCAGAAACAAGAAGTCGGAGCGGTGGGGGAAATGCTGAGTTGGAGACGCCTATTGGGCATTCAGTTGGAAATAGCCACTAGATAGTGGGCGATGCAGGACTGAGCTCGAAGAAACTGAGGCTGAATACAGATCACAGATCTACAGATCACCAGAGTGCTTTTCCCGCAATTACAGCCAAGTGAAGGAAGGCACTTGCCGGACAGGCAGGAATTTTAGATTAATGAGGCTGAGAAAAAGGGCGCGGGATAAGGAGATTCTCCAGGAAGCCCGAACGTCTTTTGGGACCTTCTTCGGAGAATTTGCAAAGGGACAGACACTAGATCCGCGGCGCAAACGAAAGCACTCTGATTAGGAATGTGGTTTCCAGAAACCAAGCGCTGCCCCGCAGCTTCAAGAGAAGCCACCTCAGCATTTGCTTCGAGGCTGCCCACACCACAATTCCAAAACGCAGCCCCAGGACCCGGAAGACGAGACAAAGAAAGAGGAAATCCGGGGGCGCGCAGTGCAGGCCGGTATCTGTAGGTAGAGGGAGAAAGCTCCAGTATTGCTCAACTTCCCGCTAGTTGCCGCACTGATCTCTGGGGCTTGTAGTAAAAAGAGAAAAATGTTTGGCGCCTGGGCGGGAGGTCTGGCTCCTTTGGATTTCTCTTCGCTTCCAGGAGTCTCTCACAGTAAGCGTCGCAAAGCACAACGATGCAGTTGGCTTACATTGCCTTAAAAAAAAAATTCCTCTCCCACTACCGTTTGTCTTCACGGCTACCGTCTGTAACCTGTGTCGGTCCCTTTAATTTAAATCAGTTTCCCATGGCGCATTGAGCGCGGGGCCATCGTGATTGGTCCGGAGAAATCCCACATCCAAGATTCAAATCGTGGCGCGTGAACGTTTATTTTGCTCCGGGGAGGAGGAAGCTGGTCAGGAGCGGCGTTAACGAGCGGCTGTGCCGAGCCCGAGGACCCTGAGCGAGGTGAGAGCCCCGCTGGGGTCTTGGGTGGGTGGCGGTGTCCTCGGCCTCGCCGGTCGCGGGATGGTTGTGGTGGGTGTTGGGCGCTGCCGGCCTCTCCCCTCCCCGGACTGGCCCGGGCCGAGCGGAAGAGCCGGACACGCCTCGAGGTTCGTCCGTGACCTGCCCTTGCCTTTTCTCGGCCTGGTTTTAGGTTTCTCAGCGAGGCACGTCATGGCTTTCCAGCCGAGTTCCGTTGGCAAGAAGAAGGATGAGAAAGGAAAGAACATCCAGGTGGTGGTGAGATGCAGGTAGGACGCACGAGATTCCACCCCCCCCCCCCCGCCGCGGGTTCGTGTCCGTAGGTGGGGCTGGAGGGGAAGGTGACTGGAGGGCCCCCCTTCTGTGCTGGAGCCTGTCAGGGTCGGGGGGGACAGACGAGTGTTGACATGTGCGTTTGATCTCATGCATCTTGTTATTGGACCCCGGAAAACCCCCGTGGTGTTCAACCGTCTACACTTGCTCGGGTGCCTCTGCTGCGTCTGTCATCCGAAACTGATCTGGCTTTCAAGTGAGCAGCGGTGGACGCGCAAAACTAATAGTGTTTGTTGTGGTAATCGGATTGCCTTCCTGCCTGTCACTCTTGTTACATATGGGGCTTTGGCTGAGGGGGCAAAATCCCCTTCCCAATCCAGATCTGCGCTGCTGGATTTATCCGTGAATCTGGTCATAATGTGCTATTGAAAAGTGGTGTTATTGGATGTTTTTTGTTAGTTTTGTTGTTGTTGTCTGTTTTAAAGAACAGTTTGTCTTGAGCTGAAGCTGGAGTTTTTGTCCCAACGCTTAGCCTGGGACATAGTAGTCACTTAATAAATGTTTATTGATTGATTGTCTAATCTTTGAATTTCTATTAGTATTTGTGTGTGTGTGTGTGTGTGTGTGTCTGTGTGTTTAATTATTATTTTAAGGGCAGCTAGGTAGTGAAGTGCATAAAGTGCCCTGCCTGGAGTCTGGTGCACTCATTTTCCTGAGCTCAAATCTGGCCTCAGACACTTACATAGCTGTGTGACTTGGGCAAGTTACTTAACCCTGTTTGCCTCAGTTCCTCATCTGAAAATGGGCTGGAGAAGGAAAGTGCAAACCACTCTTTGCCAAATGGAGTCAGGAAGAGCCAGACAAAACTGAACTATGACAAAAGACTTGTGTCCATAGGCAAGTCGCTTGAACCTCAATTTCCTCCTTATCATCAGTGTTCTCTTAATTGACTGAAAAACAACTAGTTTTACAGTTAAGGAAGCTGCAGCTCTGGCAGGTTACATGACCCCAGAGTCACACATGGGAGTGAACCTCAGGTGCCTGACTCCCAAGTCAGTGCTCCTTCTACTATGCCAGGATGACATAGTAGGACCAGTTTATTTTGTATGAAGGGAATGGAGAGGCGTTGATTGTACCTATTTTGATTTAAAATACGAGGTGAGTAGGTGGCCCATAGTAGCTAGAGTGCCAGAATGAAGAAGACTTGTCGTTCAAATCCAGCGTCAGACACTTAGTAGTTGTGTGATCCTGGACAAATCACTTACCTTCTGTTTGCCTTGGTTTCCTTTACTGTGAAATGGAAATAATAATAGCCCCTGCCTCCCAGTGTTGTCACTGAGGATCAGAGACAATTTTTGTAAAGCACCTGGAGCTGTATAAATGTTAGCTATTATTCCTTTTGAAGTATGTAATAAGTTGCACACATTACTCATGAAACTAATCACCCTTTTTCAGTTACCGTCTTGTTATACCACGTAAGACCAAAAGCCAAGGACAAAAGATAGTGATTGGAGAGAATGTTAGAGTCTCGTGAGTGTTTATAGATATAAGGGATAGAATCTCAAAAAAATAGATTGAAGATTGGATAGAGAAGGGATGCTACTAAGAGCTGTCTGTTTAAGAATAAAAGAAGGAATGATATCAGGAGGATATCTGATATCAGATACTGGAGTAGAGAAACAATAACACATGGTTTCAAGGTATAGTGATGTAGAAAAGCTGAAAAGAGGAAGCTCATAGTGCATGATTTCTGTTTTCTCAGTAAAGTATGATGCAAGATTCTCAGCTATAACAGTTGAGAAAGGGATGATGGGGGAGGCTTGAATAAAAAGTAGGTTTGGGAAATCCTCACTGATAGAGAATTGATTAGACAGAAGTAAAAGGACTGACTTATTATGGTGGTTTTGCACTATGGTTCATGCACATTGAACTGCTCTGTCCCCACAATGCACCCAGTACCTCCCACGTTTGTACCTTTGTTTAGGTTGTTTCCTAGGTTAGAAACTGTTTCCTTTTCTTTCTTTACTTGTTAAATTCCAACTCATCCTTTATTTAATATTTTTTCCCAATTATATGTAAAAACAATTTTAACTTTTCTTTTCAAAGTTTGAGTTCCAAATTCTCTCCTTCCCTCCCCCCATTGAAAAGGCAAGCAATTTGACATGTTATGCATGTGTAGTCATGCAAAGCACATTTCTATGTAACTCATTTTGTGAAAGAAAACACAGACCAAAAAAACCTGAGAGAAATAAAGAAAATAAAGAAAAAATATCTTTGATCCACATTCAGGCTCTACCAGTTCTTTCTCTGGAGATGGACAGCATCTTTCATCATAAGTACTACAGAATTGTCTTGGATCATTGTATTACTGAGTAATAGTAGATCATCATATGATATTGCTGTTACTGTGTCAGTGTTCTATTTCTGTTCATTTCGCTTTGCATTGATTCATGTAAGGCTTTCATATTTTTCTGAGAGTATCCTGCTCATCATTTCTTAAAGCGCAATAATATTCCATCGCAGTCATGTACAACAACTTGTTCAACCGTTCCCCAGTTGATGAACATTCCCTAAATCTTCAATTTTTTGCCATCACTAAAAGAGCTGCTATAAATATTTTTGTACATGTGGGGCTTTTTTTTGTTTTTTATCTCTTTGGGATACAGACCTAGTAGTGCTATTGCTTGGTCAAACAGTATGTATGCATGGTTTTATAGCCTTTTGGGCATAGTTCCAATTGCTCTCCATAATGGTTGAATCAGTATACAACTTTACCAATAGTAAATTAGTGTTTTAATTTTCCCACATCCCCTCCAACATTTGTCATTTTCCTTTTTTGTCATATTAGCTTATCTGACAGGTGTGAGTTAGTACCTCAGAGTTGCTTTAATTTGCATTTCTCTCATTAATAGTGATTTAGAGCATTTTTTTATATGACTATAGATAGCTTTGATTACTTTGTCTGAAAACTGCCTGTTCATATCCTTTGACCATTTATCGATTGAGGAATGGCTCTTATTTCTATAAATTTGATTCAGTTTTTATATGTTCAAGAAATGAAGTCTTTATCAGAGAAACTCACTATAAAAATATTTTTTTCACAGTAATAATTACCAACCATTTGTTTCCCTCCATTTCCCCCCTTTTTATCCTAGGCTATCTCTCCTTTTACCCTGTCCATTCTCAAAAATGTTTTCCTTCTGACATTTACCTCCCCAAAACTGCCCTCCCTCTTGTGAGCTCTCCCTCCCCTCCTCTTATCCTCTTCCCTTCCTACTTTCCTGTATGGTAAGATAGATTTCTACACCCAACTGAGTTTGTATATTATTCCCTCTTTGAGCTAATTATAATGAGAATAAGGTTCATGTGCTCCCCTTCCCAATTCCCCCATTTTCCCCTCTACTGTAAAATCTTTTTCAACCTTCTTTTATGTCAGATAATTTATCCCATTCTACCTTTCCACTTCACCTTCTCCCAGTGCATTCTTCTTTCTCATCCCTTCATTTTATTTTTTTAGATAATCATACCATCACATTCAACTAAGACCTCTGTTTTCTGTCTATGTATACTCCTTCTGATTGCCCTATTAGTGAGAAAATTTTTAGGAGTTATACATACCATTTTCCCGTGTAGGAATATACAGTTTAAACTTATCGAATCTCTTATGATTTCTCTTTGCTGTTTACTTTTTTATGCTTCTTTTGCATCTTGTATTTGAAATTCAAATTTTCTATTCAGCTCTTGTCTTTTCATCAGGAATGTCCATTTTCCCCTTGAAGAGTTATACTCAGTTTTGCTGGGTAGGTGATTCTTGGTTGTAATCCTAGCGCTTTTGGCCTCTGGAATATCATATTTCAAGCCCTCTGATCCTTTAATGTAGAAGCTGCTAAATCTTGTGTTATCCTGACTGTGATATTTAAATTGTTTATTTTTAGCTGATTGCAGTATTTTCTCCTTGATCTAGGAAGTCTGGAATTTGTCATAATATTCCTGGAAGTTTTCATTTTGCATTGAGATCTCTTTCAGGAGGTGATCAGTGGATTCTTTCAATTTCACTTTTACCCTCTGATTCTAGAATATCAGGACAGTTTTCCTTGATAATTTCTTTAAAGATGATGTCCAGGCTCTGTTTTTGATCATGACTTTTTGGTAGTCCGGTAGTTCTTAAATTATCTTTTCTGAGTCTATTGTCCAGGTCAGTTGTTTTTTTTTTCTAATAAGATATTTCATGTTTTCTTCACTTTTTTCATTCTTTTGATTTTAATTTGGTTGTTTCTTGATTTCTTATAAAGTCATTAGCTTCCACTTGCCCAATTCTTGCTTTTAAGGAATTATTTTCTTCAGGGAGCTTTTGTGCCTCCTTTTCCATTTGGCCAGTTCTGCTTTTCAAGGCATTCTTCTCTTCACCAGATTTTTGTGTTTGTGACTTTGCATAGTCCTCCCTCACTTAAATTGAATTCACTTCCAAGTCATGGCATCACCTTCCTTATGTCATGGTCTTCTTTGAGAATGAAGAACAAACAAGCTATGAGTAGTAGTAGCTGCCCCACCTCGGACCCAACTGTCCAGTGCCATTTGAGCAGTGTAGCTCTTTCCTTCCTTCCCTACCCCCCTCCTTTCTCTCCATCCTTTCCCACTGTCCACATAGGGAATCCTATCCTTACTTGTGGGTGCTCTGCCCAAAGGAATATAAATTTTGATTGCTGAAACCTAGCAAGATATCTGGGGGCTTATGGGCTAGATTTCTTTCTTAAGAACCATGCCTTAAGCCCAAATCTCTCTAGTTGTCATTGAATGGCCAATAATAGGTCCCAGCACAAGCCTCACTTGCTCGTTGTTTGGGCCCTGATGGCTCAGAATGAGCGTAAATAACAGTTGTTTCTCTTTTGGCCAGAAACCCTGAGAGTCTTCCCCTCCCAGACTGATTTTTTTTTCTGGACTAGGTAAAAAGTACCTGATGCTTGGGACAGTGTCAACTCCTAGGTAACCCCTAGGTGAAAGAGGCCATTTTTGCCTCATTTTTTTTTAGTTAATTTATTTTGATTTATCAACAATCATTTCCATATGCTTTTGAGTTAAAAATTTTTCTCCCCCTCCCTCCCCATGACAGCACACAATCTGATATAGGCTATGCATATACATTCCTATTAAACATATTTTCACATTAGTGATGTTGTAAGTAAGAATTAGAACCAATAGGAGGAACCACCAGAAAGAGGAAACAAAACTCAACAGAAAAAAAAAATAGCAAATAATATGCTTCGATCTGCATTCAAATTTGCCTCATTTCTTACCTATCCTTAATTACTGGATGGGTGTTGCCTCAGTCAAACTGAGACTTGGGAAAGACCTTATCTTAAAAAGACCACCATCTCCCACCGCATCTGGGGCCATCTCCAGTGTCTTGATCTATATCTTGCCACTGGACCCAAATGGCTGTGAAGGAGAGAGTGAGGCTGGTGACTTTGCACAACCCTCCCTCACTTGAATCCAATTCATTTGCATGGCATGGAATCACCTTCCTGATGGCATGGTCCTCTTTGAGAACGAAGGACAAAACCAACAAGGATTTTTGTGCCTCTTTTACCATTTGAACTATTTTGTTTTTTAGGTGGTAATTTCTTCATTTTTTTGTGCCTCCTTTATCAAACTGTTGACTCTTTTTTTCATGATTTTCTTGCATTACTCTCATTTCTCTTTCCAGTTTTTCCTCTACCTCTCTTACTTGATTTTAAATCCTTTTTAACCTCTTCACCATTGCAACTTTTTATGGTCATTTTTTTTTCTGTTTGCTCATATTACAGCCTATTTCTTGACTTTTAACTCTATGCTAAGGTGGGACGCAGCTTCCCAAGTGGAGGGGTCACTGTCCCAGGCATCGGGTTTTTTGTGCATCTGTTTTCAGAGGTAATTCTGGGGATCTGTAAGTTTTTGGCTCCTCCAAGGTGCTATGATCTAGGGAGAGGTGTGTTTACTACTCTTCTGTACTATGCACTGGTTTATGAGTGACCACAAGCACTCTTCAGTGCTGGTGTTGTGACCAGGATCCCTGCTCTGTTGAGGCACCAAGCTTTACTTGGCTAGCGCTAGTGTTCCTCCTCCCGCGGGGACTGAGACCCAGGATTGGGACCCAGATCCAGGCGTAAGCAGTGCAACAGAGTCCTGCCCCTGGTGCCAACGAGGGGACCCCTGTAAATCTTCTGACCCTTATCATCCGTGGGTTGAAAGGTCTACTGATTCAGTTGCCCTGAGGCCTGCTTCTTGTTTGCTGGGGCCCGACTGTGCTCCTCTCTCACGGTGGTACAACAGACCTTTCCTGGCAACCTTGTAAGTTGTCATGTGCTGGAAAATTGTTTCACTTTGTCTTTTTGTGAGTTCTGCTGTTATGGAATTTGTTTGGAGTCTTTTTTTTAAGTCATTATTTAAAAGTGTTTGGAGAGGTTTAAGGTGAGAGCTCAGGAGAGTCCCTGCCTTTACTCAGCCATCTTGGCTGTCTCGATCCAACTCTTCCTTTTAAAAACATGGTATACTACCTCTTAATTAAAGCCTTCCCTTAACCTCCAGTGTCCTTGACCAGAGTCAGTGGATTCAAGAGTACATCTGGGGAATAAGGTGCAAGAAGACTGGAAAGGTAGGACGGAGATAGATTATGGTTGAACTTGTGCTTTAGGAAAATCATTTAGTGGCTGATGCCAAGGCTTATCAATTTCACCTTTGTAAAATCTCTCCTATACACATAACTACAAATTTATTGTCTATAATGGTTAGAACAGTTCAAAGCTCTATTAGTGTATCTGTCTTCCCTCAGTGCTGATTGTCTTTATCACTTTTGTGAACCATCTCTTATCTTCACCAATTTAGGTGTAAAATGAAATCTGAAAAGTAATTTTCTCTTATTAATGCTTTGGGGAATTTTTTCAACGATTGACAGTTTGCATTATTCTTTTGAAAATACTTTGCTCATCTCGTTTGACTACTCACCTTTTAAGGCTTGGCTTTTAGTCTTCTATTTTTGCCTATTTCCTTTCCACTACCTTGACTTTTTAGCTTTTATTGGAGATATTCCATGCAAAGATGTTCTTGTCAATCTAGTTTCTCTAGTCATCTTGGCTGGCTTTGTATAAATACCTTTTAATTTTATGTAATCAGAATTGTCTTTTATGGCCTCTTCTAACAACCCCTCACCCCTACCCTCAACATGGACCTGAAAGATTTCTCTTTCCATTTTCCTCTAGTTTTTTAATGATGCAATCTTTTACATTCGAGTTCTTATCCATTTGATGATTATTCTGGTAAACCTAAATTCTGTCAAATTGCTCTTTAGCTTTTCCACCAAGAGTTGAATAGGAATTTTTCCCCAAGTAGTTTTGTTTTGTAAATTTTATCAAACACTGAATTAATATGTTGCTTATCCAATCTATTCCTACCATCTACTTTTCTATTGTTTGACTTGTACCGAGTTTTTATAATTGCTACTATGATATTTTAGTTTGATATCTGATATTGCTGTACCCCCTTCATTTTAGGTTTTTTCCAGATCATTCCTCATTTTTTGTTCCACTAAACACATTTTATTATGTTATTTAGTTCTATAAAGCACCCCATTAATAGTTTAGTTGAAATAGCGCTGTCTCCAAATTCGTTTAGCTATCATTCAGCTAACGCTAAAAGTATAGCTGTATAAAAATTTAACTATCATTGTTGGCCTAGCCCAACTATGAACAGTCTTTGTTTATTTCCATAAGTAACGTTTTGTAGTAGTATTTATGTAATGCCCTAGTGTCTTGGGATGGTTAACTTCAAGACTTTTTAATGTGTTTCATAGCTATTGTGGGAGGAATTTCTTCCATTTCCTTCCTTTCTTTGTTATTGCTGTATAAAAATGTTGATCTGTGGATTTATTTTAAATCATGCTACTTTATTGAAACTTAATCACCTTGAATAGTTTCTTTGATTCAGTGGGTTTGTAATTTAATTTTAAAGTTTCCCCGCTATCTTCTTATTTACCAATGAATTTATAAATATTGTATAGCTGTCAGAGTAGTTTTCTACCACTTTTCCCTATCACCAGGAGAAGAAAATAGTTCTTGTATAACTATTTATTTATCAACATTTTTTCTTTAAAACTTTCTTTTTTCTACTACCGCAAACACTTTAAGATTGAGCAGTGGACATCTGGTATTTTGAAGTCATTAAATTCCTGATTTCTGCCATAGCTGTAGAAAATTTCCCATAGAGAATGTATCTATTTATGAATTGAACAACAAACAAAAAAAACCCCATACAAAACAAAATTGGGGGTGGGGTGGGGTGGGAGAATCTTGGTTAGAATTAGCCCATCAAATAGGTTAATAAGTTGCAATTTTATAATAAAGTCTTAAACTCTATAAAGACTCCTAATTGGCCCAGAGACCCAGGGTGTAGACTCCTAAGGAAACCAAAGATTGAAAGAAAGGCCTGATGTAGGCTAGAACATTCATAGCAATACTTGTAATGGTAGCAAAGAACTAGAAACAAAGTGGGTGCCTGTCTTGTAAAATGGCTGAATAAACTGTGATACACGAGTATAATTGAATATTTTTGTGGTGTAAGAAAAGCATGGTAAGAGCTGTATGAAGTGAAGACAAGATAAATGAAACTATGACTAAAAGGACACAACCAAGCAACCAATAATGGTTCTGGAGAACAAATAAAGATTCCTTCTTCCCTTCCACTTCTGGTAGAGGTAAAATACGATTGGAATATAATTTGTGTATACATCATCAAAAAACATTACTAAGTGATTTTCCTTAATTCTTTTCTTTGGTACAAAGGAGGATTCAGTTTTGGTGGTTGTAGGAAAAAAAGGTGTGTGCACTAGAAATGACTGGTACAAAAACAAAAGCATCAGTTTTTAAAGACTGCTAAATAGAAAAGTAGTGCTTATAACATGGTATAATGATTAGAGTCAGGGAAGGTAGGAGCCAAGTAATATCCACACATTTTACTCTCTTCCCTTTGCTTCATTTCTTGTTGGGAATTTTTATTTTTTGCTTCACTGGTTTAAATATGACTTTGTGTTTTGTTAGTACTTTGAAAACATATTTGTTCATTTTGTGTACAATGTACATATGCGTATATATTGGCAAACTAGGCAAACAGTTCTTGTTGGATTAGTTTCCCTGAGTGGCTATCTTAGGCCCTTTGACCAGTTCTCTGTCCTCCCCCACCCTCCAGAAAGATCACAACCTATCTATGCGTGCCCTGTCTAGACAGTTCTTGTCCGTGTCCTTCCCCAAATCTACTTGAGGACTACCTACCTCAGCCCTCCTTGAGTTCTCTTGACATTAGTAGGGTACTGATGAGGTGCAAAAGGCAGACCTTGATGTAGCCTTAAAGGTATGTGCTGTCTATCTTTATTTTTTCTAGTCATATATTTCTATGATGTATTTTAGGATATTCATCATCATTCTTCATGTGTTGCCACCATTTCACACCCAACTTGTACCTCCTCATCCAATCAACCAACTAGAATTTATTAAGTGCCTACTGTGTGCCAGGGTCTATACTAGGTCTTAGGGATACAAAAACAAGGAAGGAAGTAATCATGGTTCTGTCAGGGGAGATGAAATGCAAATACATACATACATACATATACACATACATACATACGTACACACCCATATATATGTAGAATAAATACAAAATAAACACAAGTCAATCAGTAAGCATTTATTATGTGCCAGGAACATGCTAAGCCTTAGGGATAAAAAGAATAGCAAAAGCCTCCTTGAAGAGTTCACTCTAAAGGGGGAGATGCCATGAGAAAAGGACTATGTACAAACAAATTATAGAGGGGATAAATTGGAGATAGTAGAGGGAAGGCACTAACATAAGAGGAATCAGGAAAGGCTTCTTGTAGAAGATGGGATTTTAGTTGAGACTTGACGAGATGTCAGGAGGTAGAAATATGGTTCCAGGAATGTGGAACAGTCAGTCAAAATGCCTGGAGTTACAAGATGGAATTGTTTTTGTGGGAGCAAGGAGGCTCCTGTGTCACTAGATCAAAGATTACGTGGAAAGGAGTAAAATCTGGAAAGGTAAGAGGGTTATAGTTTGTTAAGGGCTCTGAATGCCAAAAAAAATTTTTAAAGGATTTTATATTTGATTCTGTAGGTAATAGGGAACCACTAGAGTTTACTGAATAGGGTGATGAAAATAATTTTGACGGTTGAATAGAGGATGTACTGAAGTGGGGAGATTTGAGGCAAAGAAACCATCAGGTTAATACTGTAGTCCAATAGTGAGGTGATAAGGGGTGGTGGGAGGGTTAGAGGAGAGAAGAGATATCATGGAGGTAACATCATCAGGACCTGGCCACTGATTGGATATAGATATGTTGAGGGGTGAGAGAGTATAGAGTCCAGGATGACACCTAGTTCAGTAAACTTGGGTGACTGAGAGGATTGTCATTGTCAGTAATTGGAAAGTTTGGAAGGACAAAAGGTTTGGGAGTAAAGATAATGAGTTCAGTTTGGGGTATATTGAGTTTATAATTTCTAAAGGACATCTAGTTTGAAATGTCTAATAGACAGTTGGAGATGTGAGTCTAGAGGTTCAGCAGAGGTTAGGGCTGTGAATAAGTCGATCTGAGAGACATCAGCGTAGAGATGATAAGGAAATCATGATGATGTCATGAAATAAATAGAAGAGGAGAAAAGAGGACCCGGAATAGAGCCCCTGAGGGATACCTGCCTTTACTGAGTGTGACCTGGAATAAAATCTAACGAAGAAGACTGAGAAGGAGCAGGGAGGCAGGTGGTAGGAGAATCAAGATAAACTAGTATCATGGAAACCTAGAGAAAAGAGGGTGATTAGTGAGTAGTAGTGTCAGATATTACAGAAAGGCCAAGAAGGATGAGGTTTGAGAAAAGGGCTTTGGGCAAATTAAAACAAGCCTGAGGTACCAACTCATGCCCGTCATGTTGGCTAAGATAACAAAAATGGAATATGACATATTGAAGGGAATGTGTGAAAATATATATACTGATGCACTGTTGGATAAATTGTTCTGGTTCTGCTCACTTTAGTTCATATTAATTCACAGAAGTATCCTCAAGTTTTTCTGAAACCATCCTGCTCATCCTCTTACTGCACAATGGTATTTCATCACATTCATATACCATAAGTTGTTCAGCCATTCCCCAACTGATGCTCATCCCTCTCAGTTTCCAATTCTTTGCTGGAACTGGGAACTAGTAGAACCATTCTGGAAAGTAATTTGAAACTACACCCCAAAAAGTTACTAAACTTGACCTAGTAATACCATTACTAGGTCTGTACTCCTAAAGAGATCAGATAAGAAGCAGCTCTTTTTGTGGTAGCAAAGAATTGGAAACTGAGAGGGATGAGCATCAGTTGGGGAATGGCTGAACAACTTATGGTATATGAATGTGATGAAATACCATTGTGCAGTAAGAGGATGAGCAGGATGGTTTCAGAAAAACTTGAGGATACTTCTGTGAATTAATATGAACTAAAGTGAGCAGAACCAGAGCAATTTATCCAATAACAGCAATATTGTGAAAATAATCAACTCTAAAATACTTAGTAACTCTGACCCAAACACAGTGTTCCAAAGGATTCACGATGAAACATGCTTTCCACCTCCAGATAGAAAGTGGAAGGACTCAGTGCAAACTGAAGCATATTTTCTTACCTCCCTTCCTTCTTTCCCTTCTTTCTTTGACAAGGCTAATGTGAGAATTTGTTTTGCATGATTATGAATATTTGTAGTGGGTTTTATTTTTCTTGCCTTTGCAGTGGATGAGGGCATGGAAATAATTTGGAATTGAAAATAAAATAGTTTAATTTTTTAAAATAGGCATTAGATTTGGTAGTTATGATATCATTATTAACTTTAGAAAGAGCAGTTTCATAAAATTGGAAGTTAAACTATAAAGTTAGAAGAGTGAGAGGAAAGGAAGTGGAGGTGCCTATTGTAGATGGCCTTCTCAAGGAGTTTAGCAATCTCTATTACAAGGGATGGCTCATGGAAAGGACATATTTAGAAATGAAAGTGATTTAAAAACAAAAGATCAAAATAGAATATCTGAAGTGGTAAAGTTTAGCAATCCAAGGCTGGTGAGAAAGAAAGGAAAGCTAAGAATAATAAAGCAGAGGTGTTTTGTTTGGGGGTTTTAAAAATAGCAATACTTTGGAAAAGAGAAACTCAAAGAAAGCACAGAACCATTGCTTGGAGGCTAGATGGAATAATGATAATGAATGATTGGGGGGCAGGGGGGTCAGAGTTATCTTATTTTGTTTTTTCTCCTCTGACAAGGAGAATGATCTTTGAACTGGAAAGTACAGAACTAATATAGCTAATAGGGAATTGATAACCAAGGCAATGAAGGAGATTTTAAGTGAGCACCTTATTGCCTTTTTAGGTGAATTTAGATAGGGTGTCCCAAAAGTCTTAATGCTGTCTTAAGCTACCAGACTTTAAAAGCATTTTTAAAGTACTTACTATGTTCTGGGGCATAAAGAAAAGACAAAACAGTTTTGGGTACTTAGGTTTTAAACGTGAAGAAAACATGTATCTTATAGATGTAGGTGAGATACATGTAAAGTAAATAGAAGGTAACCTTAGAGGAGAAGGCTGTAGTAATTGGGGGCGCCTAGAGAGGCCTGTAAGTGGTATTTAAATTGAGACTTGAAAGAAGCCTGAGATTCTAAGAAGTGGAGGAAGAATGAAAGAATATTCCAGGCATGGGGGACAGCCAATGCAAAGACACTGGAATGAATGGAGTAGAGTAATGTATAAGAAGACTGGAGAAATAGATAGGGGTCAGATTGTAAAGGCATTAAACACCAAGCAATTGATACTTGATAATAGGAAACCACGAGAGTTTGGGCAGGGAGAATGATGTGATCAGACCTGTGTTAGAAAATCAACTTGATAATTGTATGGATTATCTTCAGTTCTGGGCGTCAAATTTTCAGAAAGAAAATGATCATTGAGAGAGTGTTCAGAGGAGGGTAGCCAAAATGGCGAAGGCCTTCCTACCAAATGAGAACCAGTTAGCTGAACATGACAAGAAATGATAAAGGCTAATGTAGGTTTGACATAAGGAAAAAATGGTCTAACATTTGGAGCTGCCCAAAAGTGTTTCAAGAGGGAAGGATTGGCTTCCCCTTGTGGCAAATTTTTAAGCAAAGATTAGATGTCTGCTTAGCTGGTTTGTTGTGAAATGTCCCAACTCTGAAATATTATGTGATTCTCAATAAGCACACCAATGCTTGGGTCTTTCAAACCCAAACCAGGTCAAACATGGAATTTAGGAGATCAGTGAAACTGGGGCTTTAAAAGGTGAAGGTTGCAGGGCAGCTAGGTGGTACAGTGGATAGAGCACCGGCCCTGGATTCAGGAGGACCTGAGTTCAAATCCGCCCTCAGACATGTAACACTTACTAGCTGTGTGACCCTGGGCAAGTCACTTAACCCCATTGCCTAGTCAAAAATTAAAAAAAAAAGTGAAGGTTATTAAGAATGTGATGAGATAATAATCATATCTGCTGCCAGTGGGTATTTTGAAAGGTGAAGAGATTTGTCTGCAGATAGTAAAAGGTGGTTTTCGACAAACTTCCTGAAGCATTTGTGAGATTGGGGATGGGTGGGGGGAGGGAGCTTTGATGAGCTTGTCTTACTCCCCATCTGACCTTGAACCACAAGATAATAATTGAAATAATTTACACGTTGACATTTACTTACAAAGAAGTAATGGGTTTATCTGACACCTATGACTTATCAACTTCTGAATTAATTTTGTTGTTCCTCTTTAGGCCATTTAATTTGTCAGAGCGAAAAGCAAATGCCCATTCTGTGGTGGATTGTGATTCTTTTAGAAAAGAAATCAGCGTACGTACTGGAGGAATGACTGACAAGTCTACAAGAAAAACCTATACTTTTGATATGGTATTTATTTTTATATAATGCTTTTTCTTAGATATAGTAATCAAAATTTTCACTAGTGCACAAGTCTCACTCTTGGTAATATAGTCAATTGATTAGCTCATTAAACTTTTGGGGAATTAATTGATCCCTTATTATCTAGAAGAATTTATGTAACTCCCCAAATTCCAAGCTATAGGAGTGATTTGCCACTGGAATAATTAAATTGATATTGTGTTGTTATTATTTGAGGTTGCTACTAATAATATGAAGTACAGTTAAGTAGGTTTTTGTCTCTTCTGGATATTTTTGTTCCTAGGTTTTTGGAGCATCCACAAAACAAATTGATGTTTACCGAAGTGTTGTGTGTCCAATTTTAGATGAAGTTATCATGGGATACAATTGCACTGTTTTTGCGTAAGTAGAGTATTTATTTGGATCTCACAAAATAATTAAAATGCGTATTTAAATAATTTAAGTATACTTAATGTTTATATTGACAGATATGGCCAAACTGGCACTGGAAAGACTTTTACAATGGAAGGCGAAAGGTCACCCAATGAAGAATATACCTGGGAAGAGGTACTGATTATTTGTATATCAGCAGTTTAGAAATGTTTACCTCTGATGTTCATCTGAGCTGTGACTAAGCTACTAAGGGCTTTAATACAGAGATAAGCTCTTGTCATAGGTGCTTTAATATTAACTCCTATAATAGTGAACTGGATTCCTGAACATTCCACAAAAAAAACCATAGAAGTTATATGTGCTCGTAGTTTCCAGCTTGTTAGAGACTTTCCCAGTGTCTTTGACAGGGGCATCCATGACTGCAGTAGCCACTCTTTTCTGGTAGTGCTTGGGGAGCATGTCCTTTGTTTCTGAGTTTCTGCTTTTAGTTGCCTTTCCCCCCTGCCTGCCACTCTCTTTCAGCAACTACTGTGTCATCTCTTAATTCCTAAAGTTACCTATCCCTGTTTTCATCCCTGGTTGTGGAAATTTGCACCTGTGCTCTTTGTTTCTCAACCCAGCACCTGCACTGTCTAGACCCCAGTCCTCTGGATGGATGGAGTGGCTTTTGGGAGTAAGGAATAGAAGCCTGAATCCTGTCCTTGGACTGAGCTTTTTATTCTTCTTAGTACCTCTCCCAATTTTAGGATCAGGATCTGGATTTCCCATTTGTTCCTCCCACTAGATCCTGGGTCCCAGTGACATAGGCTGTACTGAAACCCAGATCTTCCTGACTCCAAAGCCAATCTACACCATTCATTGGAGCATTCTATATCTATTTTAAATGTTTTTATGAGTTAAAATATTAAATACATAAGATTTCAGCTATGATAAGTCAGCTTTTGTGCACTTGCTTGAGGATCTAATCACCATTTAAAACATTATTTCTATTGGCAAATGCATCCTACTTTCTAAATACACAAAATTTAGGACAAAAGGAAACTTAACAACTACTGTTGGACTTCTGGTGCCATCAACCATCAACCTTCTGCTGCACAGCTGTATATCTCCAAGTGAACAGAGCAGAAAATGGCGATCAAAATCCTTAAATTCTACTTTTTAGGAGCAGTTTCTAGAGCTACAGTTAATTTAGCATTGTCTGACATTAAGCTGACCGATTTAATAGATTTGGTTATCTCTTTTCTGGCGACCTTTAATTTATCACAGCTGCTAGAGAGGGGAAGGATCTAGATATTGACAATTGGCAAGTACAAATGAAAGAGTCAGCAAAATCAACACACTAGAAGTCCCGGGGCTGCCCTGCTTTTCCTGTACATTTAGGATGCGTAAGTTCAAGGACTGTGATGAAATGAAGAGCGATCATTGTATTTCTGCTGACTATGATGTGTCGTTAATAGGTTTCACTACTTTTCAATATGTTTTCTTTGGTAAAGTTGCAGTGTATATTTTTGAAAGATTTGCATTAAAAATTATCTAAATAAAAAGATAGGTTTGGGCACTTAAAAGCCTCAGTTATTTTAAAAGTTCACTTGGTTGACTGACCATCTTTTTACCTCAATACTGTCAGTTATATAAAGGTTACTGGATGATTTCACATGCAGACAACTTGTCAGAAGGAGGTGTGGGCCAAAAATATAGCATCAAAATTGTAGATAAATTCATATGTGATGAATGATCTAAAGGAAACTAGGACTTTGGGAGTGCACATGTAGCTTTTGTCCTAAGCTTTTGAGGCAAAACATCCCTTGGAATCACTGGGAAACAAAAAACTAGGCTGTATAGGGAGTTGGTCAGATTAACTTCAGTAAAAGTGAGCTTGATTTCTCAGATTTGGGCTTGTAATTGCTTAATGAGTGTGAATGGAAAGAATAGCCTACTGAGTTTGTCTTGGGGATAACTACAGTGTGGTCTCATAAGTTATAATATTCCTAAGTTATCTAAGAGCTAGAAACCCAGGAATTCTGAATTTAGTATCTCTTGAAAGATTGTAGAAGAAAAGAGATTTTGACAACTACTAAATCAAAGCACTTCCACTTCTCAAAAAATGAGAGCTTGTTGTAGCAGATAGATAGGTGGTTAAAGGTACTATCTTTAAGTCCTGCCTTTGACATATACTGACTTTGTGACTCCCTGGCACATCTCAGTGCACCCAACAAAATCTCTAAGACAATAAGTTGCAAAGAAGGTTTGAAGTCTGCATAGTAGAGGGAATTCCTCCTCAGAGTCCTCTGCTAATAAAATCCCAGGTCCAGCCTCATCTTACCCATTGCCTCAAATATAATTAGACCAGAATTAGAGTATAAGGAGGGTATTATATATAAATGTGCTGCTTTTGAGGCTTAGAAAAGCTTTAACAATATTTTAAAATTAGTGTTTTATTTTGGGAGGCACTTCAGTTCATCTTAAATTAATGTCATTCTCCATTTCCTAGGAATCTACCCTTTTTAATTAGCCATGGCTTCTTAGCTTTTTCTAGGCTTAAGGAGAGTATATGTCAGAAAAGTATCCCTTCAATTAAAGGGAGAAGCAGGAGATTGGGTTGTTTTTCATTTAAGAAAAGGTGTAAGGAGTTAGCCTCTTTGAGGGCAGGGACTGCTGGGTTTTGGCTTGATCTCCCAAGCACCCAGGACAGTGAATTGTACATTATGGATGCATGTTGTTTGTTCTGTTGACTAGATTACCTCTCTAGAACTTGTTTAGTGACCCAATATTAGCCTTACCTGAGGAAATGGGAAGTACTAATTGTAAATACCTTAGTTTCTCTCTAAGTGAGGCAGTAAGTGACATTGTGATATTCTTTACTTGAGAAGTAGCTTAGTATACAAGAAAAAGCATTGAACTTGGGGCCACAAAGATGAGTCTAAATATAGCCTTTGATGCTAGTTATGTCCTTTAACCTTTCTGGACTTTAGTTTCCTCACATGTAAAATAGACATAAAAGGACTTGTCCATATTTCATAGAATTGTTAGAAGTGTGTGAAAATTTTAAGTGCTTTGTAAACTTGAAAACACTACTTGAATGTTGACTATTATTATACTTTGACTTTACCATTGACCATTAGGCTAATTCACCCAATATTATAATTTCAGGATCCTTTAGCTGGCATAATTCCACGTACACTCCATCAGATATTTGAGAAACTTACTGACAATGGGACAGAATTCTCAGTAAAAGTGTCATTGCTGGAAATCTATAATGAAGAACTCTTTGATCTACTTAATCCGTCTACCGATGCTTCTGAGAGACTACAAATGTTTGATGATCCTCGTAACAAGGTAACTTTTTGTTTTCAGACAGAGACTTCTCTAAAACTTCCTGTGATTGTTCGATTAATTTGTCATATTTACTTTTTTTGATCTTTGCTTTTTGTATTTGGTCAGAGAGGAGTAATCATCAAGGGTCTGGAAGAAGTTACAGTACACAACAAGGATGAAGTCTATCAAATTTTGGAGAGGGGGGCAGCAAAAAGGACAACAGCAGCAACTTTAATGAATGCGTATTCTAGGTAAGAATTCTCTTGTTAAGGACAGTTAGAAACATAGCATAGGTAGGGGACAAGCATTTATTAAGCACTTACTGTGTACTAGGCACTGTGCTGAGTGCTATACAAGAAAAAGCAAAAATAGATTCCCTGCCTTAAGAAGCTCATTCTAACGAGGGAGATGACATACAAACCACTGTGTATATAGATGTATATGGGGTAAATGGAGGATAATCTCAGAGGAAAGGCATCAGCTGAGAGGAGGGGGGGGTTGCCAAGAAGAGCTTTGTGCAGCAGGCAGAATTTGAGCTGAACCTGGAAAGAAGCCAGGGAAGCCATGGAGCGGAGATGAAGAGTGAGTTATTTATTGCCCTGGCGTTAGCCATACGTCTCTGGGGTGCGTGCCAAGACTCCAGGTTTGTGATTCACCTACTTATAAAAAAAAATCATTGATCATCATCCACAAATACAAATGCTCCAGAGTGCAAACACTTCAATATGAAAAATAGGATTGCGTATAAAACTGGACTTCTGTCACATAGTTTATTTTGGAAAATGTCAGTGTTTAACAAAGTAGTAACAAAAATGCTCAGTTTGTGTCCCCTTTCTGAACTTGTTTCTTCTGTGTGTATTTTCAATATTTTATTGACTTTTTCCCTTTTTTTCACTGTCTTCTTTTCCTCCACCCCAATAGAAGCCTTCTCTTGTATTATAACAAATATAGCCAAGCAAAAATATGAACACATTGCCCATGTCTAAAAATGTACATCCTCAGTTTTCTCCTCACTCCCCTGGTACTGCCCCCCACCCCCCTCATTTTGCCAGTTCCCCAAGCTCCCTGGTATTGGGAGGTTATTGAGTCCCAAGCTGTCCTTCAAAGGCTAGTTGTGTCCACTATCCTAGCTGCGCTGCCATATTGTGGTCTTCCTTTGAATTGCAACTGTCATTAGGGAAAGGTTTCAGCCGTTTTTCAGTCTGGCCTACTCTGTGTGTGACTCAGTTAGAAACAAGTCTTGAACTCCTTTGTGCTTCAGTCTCCTGATCTATGTACTCGATAGGCTAATTTGGATTGTCTGGGTAAAATAGCTCAAGGGAGGAAGGAAGAGGCAGAGTTGAGCTAATTAATGTTGGTTCTGCCTTCTTGCTAGCATGAACATCATTACTTCTCTCAGAATGAAATTTGATGAACTTAGTGGACGTATTGCTCTGGGGGAAATAAGGTTAAATCTAGACATCCTTTCTATTTCTGATGTCTAAGCTAGAGACTAAAGTCTCAAATAGTTCCCAAGCATCTTACCTTTCAGATACAATTCTGCTAAATTTAAATAGTTATCAGTGCCAGTTGAAATTCTGATTAGTCAGAGTTCTGAAAGAATTACTAGTCAAGTTGGGGGCTGAAGTGCAAGATTAAAAATATGCTTTAGCAATTAAGATCAGCTAGAAAATTGTCACTGAATAATCCTTTCCTATTTCTTTGACACAACTTTCAGATTAAGATTAATGTAGTTCATACAGTCTAGGTTTATGTTTTCATAATTCAAATCATAATTACCTTCCCATCTTGTAAACATTTTAATCAACAGTGTCGTAATGCTTAACTTTTTAGCCGATCCCATTCTGTATTTGCTGTAACAATACATATGAAAGAAACTACAGTTGATGGAGAAGAACTTGTTAAAATTGGAAAGCTGAATTTGGTAAGTATCTCCTTTTGAACCAGGATGCTTTGCCTCATGTTGGTAATGAGCTATTAACTGTTAAGTATTAAACACCTAGCTAACAATTTTAATATGAAGTCTGAAAGCTTTGAGTTAAAACCTCATAGATTATCTGGTTGAAATCATTATGATTTTTTATCCTTTTCAGGTGGATCTTGCAGGAAGTGAGAATATTGGTCGTTCTGGGGCCGTTGACAGAAGAGCTCGCGAAGCTGGAAATATCAATCAATCTCTTTTAACCCTGGGAAGGGTTATTACTGCCCTTGTTGAAAGAGCACCACATATTCCTTATCGAGAATCCAAACTAACCAGGATCCTACAAGATTCTCTTGGGGGACGTACAAAAACATCTATAATTGCCACAGTTTCCCCTGCATCAGTCAATCTAGAGGTAAAAACAAACAACACTTTGAACGACTTGAGAAAATATTGTATCTATAATTTTTTTCAGATTATGGAAAAATATTGCTCCCCGAATAACTAACCCATTTATTTTCACCTACCTATAAGAAAATTGGGTAAAGTAGCAGCCCACTACTTCTTGGATGGTTTGTATTGGCATATATATGTGCAAAAGGAGAATGTGAAGATTTTATAAATGATCCTATAAAATGTAACCTCTTTGAGAATAAAAACTGTTTCACTTTCTGTATTTTTTTTTCTCCAGCACCTGGTACCTAGTGGTGCTTAATTACTGATCTAATTGTTGATTGATCTTAATCTAGTATCTGTATGTAACCCATGAGAAAACTGAGGTTCAGAGAGGTTTTAATGACTCACTCAAGGACACATAGTGGCAGTGTCAGGTCTTCAGACTTCCAGCCACTGTTTTGTTTTTTTTTTAACAAGCCTATATTGTTTTTAATCGGTGACTGGGATAAAGGTATAGCCTGTATCCTTATCAAAGTCACACAGGACACAAAGCTAGTTTGTCTACAGAATTCATCAGGTGGCCGAGCTGGGATTAAGAAATCCATTCCATAGTGCTAAGATGAGGGAGGCACAATTGACACCACTATGTCGATAACAGATCTGGGGGGTTGAGGCCACGGTTTGGGAAAGCGGGCTAAGCAGCCAATGTGGTCTTGAGCTTCATTAGGACAGACAGTTTTCAAGAAACATATGGTTGCTGGAATCTTGTACTCCTTTGCTCAACAGCATCATGTGTAAGATCAAGAGACTGGAATAGATGGATCTAAGTCTCAGTGTTCTAACTCTAAGTAATTTAGTGTTCAGTAGTTTATTCCTGTCTGGATGAAAACATTCCCACATTCATTCCATCCAAAGTGTTCCTGTATAGGTAAATAAAGGACATCTTGTGCCTGACGTATGTTTCATTATGAGAATTTCTCTCCAGTTTTAATTCTTTTAAATACAGAAGTATTCCCTCTTTCTCAAGGCTTTTCCACATTCATGTCATTTATAGGATTTCTCTCCAGGATGAATTTTCTGGTGTATATTAAGGTCTCCTTTCTCAGCCACTGCTCTTTACAACATGCCTTGATATCTCAAACGTAGGAGAATTTTCTTAGCCTCAAACTACCAACTACTTTTCTGCTGTTTCCACTTAATGTATGTGGTGGGGGGGGAGGGATTGTTTTGGTCATAATTAACAATGAGTTAAATGGGAGTGAGGGTTAAGAATGTGCAAGTGCATTACCATATGGCTTTGGATATTGCTGAGCCCAAAAGAAAAACATCTGGTTATAGAAAAAAGAGAAGCAAAATGGGGTTTACACCTTTGTTGTCACCATTTTTTTTAAGAGAACAAAACAAGGCTTATAGAATATTTCCAAATCATCTCTTCTTAGAAAACAAAAAATAAGTTCATTCTCTAGGTTCTGTTGTTCAGTCATTTTTCAGTTGTGTCCGACTCTTTGTGTGACCGCATTTGGTGTTTTCTTGGCAAAGATACTGGAGTGGTTTGCCATTTCCTTCTCCAGCTCTTTTTACAGATAAGGAAATTGAGACAAACAGGATTAAGTGACTTGCCCAGGGTCACACAGTAAGTGTCTGAGGCCAGATTTGAACTTTGGAAGATGAGTCTTCCTCACTTCAGGCCCAGGATGGAATCTGCTCATGTTGGGTATGATACAATTTTTTTTAATGGATTTCCCTGTATTATTTGAGCCTTTTTATGCTCATCATCAAAAGATTTTTGGGCACCCTATAAAAGTACCAAATAGGTAGAATCTGTTGTTTTCTAAGACTATTTGAATTAAAGGTTATATCAATGTCAGTTGAATTAGAACATCCAGGACTCTGAGAATTGAAAGCAAGGGAGAGTAAACAAATATTCAAATGCTACAGTGCAGTGCTCTGTGTCTCTTTTGTCCCCTTTCTGCTTTGGGATAGTGCCTCAGGTAATTGAGTTTATATTAAAAGTCTCCTTGTGAGTTATGGATGAGTATAAGCTATAATATGTATCATGTAATGGTTGGTAGTAAAGCATGCTACTGTATAAATAATAATAGTAAATTCATTTGTTTTTTGCACAACAGGAAACATTGAGTACTTTGGAATACGCTCATAGAGCAAAAAATATAATGAATAAGCCTGAGGTCAACCAGAAGCTCACCAAAAGAGCTCTCATTAAGGTAATTGTGATTTCTCAGCTAAATAGGGGTCTTTAGGTGACAGTTGTCAGAAGAAGGTATTTGAAAATAAATACATTATTGTTCCTTAAGTTTTTTGGCTATAATATGGTAATGTCTTTAACCCCAAGTTGACATCATTAAACAACTTGTATGAGTTTATTTTCTAAATAAGCATCTTTCATTTCTACAGCTCATGACTTTCTTTTTAAAAATCTTTCTCAATAAACAAATATGTGATTTTTTCTTTTCTATCGTCATAATACCATTGAACAAGAAAAAAGAAAATTCTTGTAACAGATATGCATAGTCAAGCAAAACAAACTTCTATATTAGTCATCTTCAATATGTCTCATTTCACACCCTGAGTTCATTATCTCCCAGGAGATGGACGTGATGCTTTATCATCAAGTCCTCTAGAAATCATGGTTTACTTTACATTGACCAGAGTTCCTAAGTCTTTGAAAATAGTTTGTCTTTACACTGTTGTTATTGTATACATTGTTTTCCTCATTCTGTTCACTTCATCTACATTAGTTCATACAAGTCTTGCCATGTTTCTCTGTAACTGTAGCATACATTATTTCTTATGGTGCAGTATTCAATTACATTCACATACCACAATTTGTCCAACCATTCACCAGTTGGTAGGTACTCTGTAAGTTTCTAGTTCGATGCTATCACAAAAAGAGCTTCAGCATTATTTCTGAAGACCTAATAATAACTAATTTGCTAGTCTTAATGTAAACTATGTAAAACAAACATATAAAAAATCCTTTTACTGAATGCCATTACAGGATAATCAACTTATTTCCCTAAGTTTATACTTAGACTATTTTGTTGATTTGACAAATTGTTTCAACAGTCCATGATGCTCTGTTATAATAATACCTTATACTTATATGGCATTTTAGAGTTAGTGAAGTACTTTTACATTTATCATCTTATTTGTTCTCATGTACACTTTACACTTGCTCACTTTGACAGAATCATAGAACTTTGAGTTTGGAAGAAGCTTTTACAGATATATCTAACCCCAGCTCATAGTTGAAGATTCCTATAGCACTCCTTTGAAAATGTATCTGATTTTAATTGATAGTTTTTGTTTTTATATCACATTCATCTTCAGTTATATCCCTCCCTCTTTTTTATTCAGCAAGCCATTCCTTTTAATGAAGATTTTTAAAAGAAAGGGGGGAGGGGTAGAAGGAAGAAGCTGTTGAACAAAATGCACCAGCAGACCTACATCCAACATGTCTGACAGTACGCATCATCATCTATCTCCAAGGTTCTCCACCTCTGCCATGAAGACAGGGAGATTCTTCTTCTCAATTCTCCTCTCATCCCTAAATTAAGGACCTGTTCCCAAATTACCCCTGATTTTAGACTGAGATCATTTGAAGTAGAAGTAATGATTCTTTAGCTGGTCATGCTATACAGTTATGGGGCTATTATTCTGGCTGAGGTACAAGTCTTTTTTTCTGTGCATCTGGCATGGGCATTTCACCCAAAGATAGCAAGTAGGCTTAGGAGAAAGCAGCTTCCAGCTTTGTGGCTCCTTAACCCTCCTTTATTTCTTTCTAATACAAATAGGAGGCAGTGTTAAATGGACCCATTATCTCTATCAGCATCTTCCTCCATAGCTCATAATGTTCCTGTTCCAAATGTATGTATATACTCAGTACATACAGATTCCTTATCTTATTGGAATAAATCTATAAAGGGTTTTTTTTTCTCAACTCATCTAGGATTTATTGAGTCCTCATTTGAATCACGTAGACCAGAATTTATAAATTAATTAGGGTCTTTATAGCAGCTCTAAAATTGAACATTTGTATTCCAGTAGAGTGGTTTGTTGGGGACTTTTTTGAATACCAAAGCTCCCATAATGAGGTTTTTTAAGCGAAGGACTTTTGTTTTCCAATCTGCCATCCAGAGATCTGGATTTGGATCTCTTACTGCACATGATGTTTCAGGTGTATGAGTTTTTAAGATTTGATAATAACTACACATTTGCTTTCACTTAGACTATAAAATAAATTAATAGATTATCTAATATTTAAGTCATCAACAAATACAATATCTGAAGGAAAACAGTTTGCAGATTTACAAGTAAAGAGATTTCAGATGATGTAATAATGAAGGAGTCTCACTTTGTATTATGCTGTATACCGATAAGAGCATGATAAATATTTCAAGAAGGTGAAAAACACTCATACATTTAATTTGCTAGAGTTCTATGGAAGGTAATTTTGAAAGCTGTTGTAGGTCTGTATTTTTTTTTCTTGAATTCTACTTTTTTGAGATTGTTTGCTTTACTGGTTGAATAATGTGATAACAATGAACAACAGAGTTGTAGATAATGATTTTTCTTTATCTGATCTTTGTAGTAACTCATGCTGTGCATTTTGAAAGGTGAACATAAAATTAAAATAGATAATAAATTGATTCCTATAAAACATTTTTATTGCAGGAGTACACAGAAGAGATAGAGCGATTGAAACGAGATCTAGCTGCAGCCCGAGAGAAAAACGGAGTCTACATTTCTGATGAAAACTATAAGTGAGTCCTCATCTTCAAAACTGATGAAGCCCGAACTATGATGCACTTAGATGTGACATTTTCTTGTATTTTCAATACAAGACAGCTTAAATTAAGCATTTTTTTAATATAGTACAGGGATTATTAGATTTGTTTTGCTTGAGCCCAGGTTACATAACTAGTAACAAAGGGTGGACATTTCCAGAAAAACTGATTTCTGTTTGATAAATGATAACAGAGCCTTCCAAAAATAAAATGGGCTGCTTTCAGGTGATGAGTTCCCCAACCCTTAGAGGGTTTCATTTAGGGGCCAGCTGACTATTTCCTAGAGATGGCTAAAGGGTAATGTTAGTCAGGTATGGATTGGACTCTCCCCAGAAGCTCTTCCAAAAATGAAATGATTTATGTACAATTTAAAATAGTAAATAAATGTGCTGCTGCCAAAAGGGAAATTTTTTTAATCGGATAATAGAGATGAAAAGTATTTCAAGTCATCATATAGGACATTCCTGTGCCTCTAGCCAGATATCAGCCTGTCATGAAAACTAGTAATGGTCTAAGATGAGAATTACATGGTTAAGTTGTCAAATGTTAGTAACACTTCAAAATAATGCTCTATAGCAAGGTCATGCGTCAACCCTTATGCACTTTATGCCCATTTCTGTTAGCTATATTATTACAATTCTACAAATTGACAGGTGTTATATAAATCTTCTGGCCTTGCTCACTTAATTCTTGCATTACTTTATACTAGTCTTCCCCTCTTTCTTTCAAACTATCTCTTGCATCATTTCTTTTAGCACAGTAATGTTACATTCATAGATCATAATTTAACCATTCCACAATTGCTGGACACCCCCCTTAGTTTCTAGTTCTTAGCTACCATATAAAGAAAGAACTGTTGATAAGCATACATGAGTATACATGAGTCTTTCCTCTTTTGTATCTTTAGTGCACAGGAAAAGCTCATTTTTTAAAGGTTAACTTTCCACCAATATTGCTATATGGTATTGAGATGTAAAATATAGTTGTCTCTGGAGAATAAAAAGGAATAGCCCACAGAGGGCAATGGAGGGGTGCCTACTGGGTGTGAGCACGCTGCAACACATGACTAGTGAGAAACTATGAAAAATAACAGTAGTAAGGGGGCAGCTAGGTGGTGCAGTGGATAAAGCTCTGGCCTTGGAGTCAAGTGGACCTGAGTTCAAATCTGGCCTCAGACACTTGACACTTACTAGCTGTGTAACCCTTGGCAAGTCACTTAACCCCAATTACTTTACCCCCTTCCCCCCAAAAAAAGAATAAATTATAAATAAATATAATAACAGGAGTAAAAGATATCAAGAAATAGTATGATAAGAGAAGGTAGGCTGGACAAATAGTGAGAGCAGGAGACAGGAGGTTGATATCCACTTTTCTTAACAATTTTTGTAGTGAAAATTAGCCCTTTTAATTCTTGTGATCATCTCTGTCTCTTTTGGTCATGAATTCTTCTGCTGTTCATAAATCTGACAAGTAGTTTCATTGCATGCTCCACATTAATTTGCTTATGATACCACCTTTTATGTCTATATCATATATTCATTTTGACTTTATCTTGGTATACATTGTGAGATGTTGGTCTATGCCTGGTTTCTGCCAGACTTCTTTCCAGTTTTCCCAATAGTTTTTGTAATCGAAATTATCTACTTTACTTCCTGTGATCTTTATAACATGCTTGTTTATGAACTAGATTGATAGCCAGAGTATTCCCTGATAACATTTCAGTGACAGCAGAGAGGCCTGCCCAGCATGTTGCACGTACCCTCTGTGGCAAACTTATGTTGGGAGTGTTTCACAGGATTGGCGAGCACAAATGAGTTTCAGTATGCTTGGGTTGGAAGGAATTACGGAAACAATGAAAATCTAAGATCTGTTTGAGAGCTTTTTAAGTCTATGATAGAAGCCTATAAAATACTATTTCATATCCCAAAGTCAGAATTGAAGGACCACTCTCAAGTAAACTCAACCAATTTTATATTTATTGAAAATGTTTTATAAAAGTGTAATTTAAATGAGTGTGAGCTCTTAGTAGACAATTTTCTTTTTGCTAAGGTTAATGTTTTGTTTTTTAAGATGTTTAAAATGGAAACTGTTGTTTAAATCAACTAGTATAGATTTCTGCATTGACAAAAATTACTAGTTATGGAAAGGATTCTGATATCTGATTCTTACCATAAATAATTCACAAGTGATATAAAGAACTCACCAACAGAATTAGTCTCCTTATCTGTAAAATAAAGGATTGTATCAGATGATCTTTAAGATTCCCTTCTAGTTCCAAATTTGTCTAATTACTAGTAGGTAGTTCTTTTTAATAAACAAGAGATGTCACCTTAAAAGTAGCTCTTACACTAGAGCTTGTAAATTTGGAATACAAAATGTCAAAACTAAACTAAGTTTAAAGTGCCAGACAACACATACAGTATCTTCTTTGGTATGTCTCTTATGTAAATCTTATACCTGGGGAATTCACTACCTGGCATATAGTTTTAAGCTTTGTTATGGTATTTTACTTGTTTTGGTATTGATTTTTTTGTATAATTGAGTGATAATTTTCCGTAGTAAGTATGGCTTTTATTATGTCTGTGAATTAAACTTTTTAAGTAGGTGGGCATGTTCAGTTTCATAATAGAGCTTAATGATTTGGTTTTCAGAAATTAGCTTCATAGCTAGTGCAAAGAACACTTATTTCATAAAGAGAGGTATAACTGTACAACTATTTAGTGCTAGTAATTGCATTTTTATGACCATATAGGTTCTAATATTGCCATCATATATATTGGTGCTGTTATATAATTGGAGCTAATGATAAGTTGCTAGCTGAGTTAAAAAAAAAATTATGGGTACATTCTCTTCTAAACATGTATGTCATATAGGATCTCATTTACTTATTTTTATTTTTAGGCAATTGGGGTTAAGTGACTTGCCCATGGTCACCCAGCTAGTAAGTGTCAAGTGTTTGGTCTGAGGTCAGATTTGAACTCAGGTCCTCCCAACTTCAAGGCCAGTGCTCTATTCACTGTGCCACCTAGCAGCTCCCCCCCCCTTTTTTTAACATATACGATCTTAATTAAAATTGAGCCTTGATTCTGTATCCCTTTGTAATGCCAATAACAGGCTAATAGAGTAAATTTACTTGTATCTTTCCAAGCTTCCATAAACACTACTTTTAAATTATGTTTATTTTTAACTTTATTTAGGGCTATGAATGGCAAAATAATTTTCCAAGAGGAGCAGATTGCAGAATATATTGAAAAAATTAGTATTTTGGAAGAGGAGCTTAATAGGGTAAGTATAAATACATGGAAAACAATGTGCATTTTTCCAGGAAGAAGTTGCCAATATTTTAAAGGAAAAAATTCTAAATCCAAGTGGTGACTGTTTGCACAATCAGTATTTTTTGAGAAAATAAATTGAAAAAAGGAAAATAAGAGACAAAAAAATCTTTTGATCAAGTATAGAGGCATTAAACTTTAAAAAAAACCCTTAAACTGCCATATTATGTTGTTGTTATTACTTGTTATCATATCCTGTTTTTCAGTGCAGATATTTGGGCCAATCTTGCGTATTCTACTGTTTTCTACTTTGTGACAAGGAAGACTTTTTGATTGCTTCAGTGTCCTCCATGTTGTTCCCAGGGATGCCTCTTCATTACATTCTATACTTAGAAAGCATTTATAAAATGGTCTTTGAAGACCATGTTAATCTTGTCTTCACTAGAACAATATATTTTAAAATTTTTTAAATAAAAATCAACATTTTTGTCCTTGAAATATTTTGTGGAGTGTTCAAAGATAATTATGAGACTTCAGTGATTTTTCTTTAGGAAAAATCGAGTTTCATGTATTTGTTGGTGTGCTGAGCTTGAAATCTGGAACCAAGTCTCATGGAAAAAGAGTATGTTAACCAATGTGCAGTAGAAATAGAGCTCAGGATGGATTTCAAAGACATTGTAGTGGAAAATTGAAATGGATGTGGGGAAAAGGGAAAGAGTTAAATGAGTATTTCTAAGATTTTAATGCTGTAAAAACTATGGTACCATTGTCTTAGAAAAAGGGAAGCCTAGAAGAGCTCTGGTTTGAGGAAGAGTTTGACTTTATACATTTTTAATTTAGAGTAACATCAGGACATCAAAGTGGAGATGTCTTCGGAGATGTGGAGTTAGAACGGGAGGAAAACAGCGTTGGAAATGTAAACATTCTTAATAGCAGTGATAATTGCAGCCAAGAAAGTACAATCTTCTAGATGAATTTATAGAGAGAAGAGCAGAGGGCCAGGGACTTAACCTTTATTTATGATCATATTAGTGAGGCAGGAAGAAGAAATGGTACCAGTGAATGCAACAAAAGGAGGAGTCAAAGCAGGAGGAATAGATCCAGTGCAGTATTTAAGTAAGCCCCATAGTTACCCTGTCGTGATTTTGAACCATGTTTACTGTCATCTGGTTGGAATAACTTTTCCAGATACTTAAATCTATAAAAGTCAGACTTTATTCTTTTGTTTTACAGTCCTTTCAGGTATATCTTAAAATATGTAACTACTGCTTATTTTTCACTAATTTTCACAAATCAAGTTTCTTTAAAAGAGTGTGTATTCTACTAGCAGTTCAAGAATTATTTTATTGGTCTCCCTTTCTGGGGACAGGGGGACCTTTCTTACTTTCAGGGTAGCTGATAGAATTATAACTCTTAAAATTCATGATTTTGAAGAATAGGACCATGTAACTCTTTGTGAGAGGAAAAATGATGAAATCACTAATACTGTCATTGATCAATCAACAAATATTTATTAAATGTTTGTGCTGGGCATTGGGGGTACAAGCACAAAAGAAATAATCTACCTGCAAGGAGATTGTTAGCATTGCCTGCTAATGGGGGAATCAACAAATAAAGGAAAATATGTGCAGCATAAACACAAAGTTAATAAATTCAAACATGTGCATAAGGTAGTTTGGGAGGGAGGACACCAGCAGTCAGGGTGATCAGGAAAAGCTCCATGTAGAAGAGGGGGCCTAAGCTATGTCAAGGGGAAAGAGGCATTCTCTGAGGCAGTTAGTTTTAGTTGGGGAGGACAGTCAATGCTAAGGCACAGACTACTGCGGTCAGAATGTGGGGCAGAAAGAAGGCTGATATAGCTGAATTGCTGAGTGCAGAGGTGGGGGGTATGTCCAGTGAAACTGGAAAGATTTGAGTTAGGGCCAGGTTGTAAAGGTCTTTAAACTCCAAACAGACGCCTAGAGACAACAGGCGGCTACTGCGGTTGATTGAATTAGAGTAGTGATATGTTCAGTTCTGCACTTTATGAAATTTATTTTGGCATTTTTCTGGAAGATGGATAGAAGTGGGGAAAGACTTGAGAAAGGGGACCAATATGTCTGACTAACCAATTAGCTTTGATATTAGCTGCTCCAACTTTTTAGAAGTACAACTATTAAAATTTTAGTATGAGAAGCATCATGGTATAGTGGATGGATAACTGGCCTCAGGGAACCTGGGTTGAACTTAAATTACTTGCCATGTAATCTCAGTCCAGTTAGATAGCATTGCAATGTTCCAGGCAACCAAGGTATAAATCTGCATTGGTAGAGGAAATTTCTTCACTTGGGAGTTCACTATAACAACTAAATCATGGATGCCTTAAAAAAAGTTAGTCTGTCAAATAAGTTTATAGTTTAATATTTCTAATATTTAATTACAATGTGAACTGATAAATAATTTGTTTTTAAATGCTAGAGAATCTAGGTGATTCCCATTTTCTGTCTTGATTTAATGTGTAGTTGATAAAAAAATATATCCTTGTTAATTAGCTGTCCAAAATTTTTATGTAAATGAAAAAATATGTTACTTGATGGTCTGGTTGGCACTTTCAGGTCACAGATTTGTTTGTGGATAACAAAAATGAACTTGAGCAATGTAAATCTGACCTCCAATGTAAGGAGAAAGAACTTGAAGATTCTCAAAAAAATTTACAAGAAACCAAATTACAGCTTGTTGAAGAAGAGTATGTCACATCGGTTTTGGAAATCACTGAAGAGAAACTTCATGATGCTGCCAGCCAGGTTTGTCATTTTCTTTTACAAAGTTGTAGAGTTTCGATTAATCAGCTTCATTGTCTATTCAAAAAAATCCACGTAAAAAAAGTATGTAACTTCTGTTTATGCACAAAAAAACTGAGATACCATTTACTCTGTCCATCAAAGAAACCATTTAAGAAAGCTGCCTTGCAGATTTGTCTGTATTCTGATTTTACCATTGATTGCAGATTTCTAAAATTGTTTTGAATTTAATACCAAAAAAGAGCAAGCCTATATAAAAGTAGAATGAAAGAAGAGCATTGCATATGATACCATGAATCTCTATTCCATATATCTTGCTTTTTCAAGCATATGACAAAGTAACCATGTTTTTTTGTTCTGAATTTAATACCAAAAAAGAGCAAGTCTGTATCAAAGTAGAATGAAAGAAAGCATTGTATATGATGCCATGAATCTCTTTTCCATATATCTTGCTTTTTCAAGCATATGACAAATTAACCATGTTGCTTTCTTTTTTAAAACATTTTATAAATTTGTTTTTACCTCACCTAGATTTCCCCTTTATCTCTCTTCTTACCTCCTCCAAGAGAGCCGCTACCTTTGTTACAAGACAAAGAATTTTTTTAAAAAGGAAAAAGAAAAAAATCAGTAAAACCAATCAAAACAATCTAACTACCAAAGTGGGGGGAAACTTTCTTGTCCTGATAGATTCACAAGAGAATTCTATCAAAATTTTAAAGAACAGTTAATACCTATACTATACAAATTATTCTCAAAAATCAAGAAAGAAAAGCACTCTACCAAACTCTCTTTGTGAAACGAATATTGACATAATGCCTAAAATTTTAAGTGAAAGACTATGAAAGAGACTATGTGTGACCAAGTTGGATTTGCATTGGGGTGCAAACATAGTTTATCATTAGGAAAACAATACAATCGTTAAAAACCATCTCAAACCAAATAATTATCTTTAGATGTGGAAAAAATTGATACATTATAACATTCATTTATGCTAAAATTCCTACAAAGTATGAACATGGAAGAATTATTTTTTAGTATCATGAAAATGTAGACCAAAAGTAAACATTATATGCAATGGGAACATAATGTACTAGTAACTTTCCTAATAAATAGGAGTAAAGCAAGGTTACCACTTTCCCTACCATTATTTGATATAGTTCTAGAAATATTAATAACAAATAAGGCAAGAGAAAGCGATTTAAATATGGGCAAAGTAGAGATAAAACTATCCCTATTTGGTAACGACATGATGCTTTTATTAGAAAATCCTGAAGAATGAAAAAAGAAAAACTGAGATAGTAGTTTCAACAAAATTGTAGGCTACAAAATCCACAAAAATCAAATCTTATATAAAAGCAAAATCCAAGAAGCAATCATGGGAGTTATTCTAAATTATTCTAAATCAACACATTACTTCCAAAAAGGTCCTGTTTGTTTCTTTTTGTACTTCCTTCTGTTCCTTTCTGTGTGTTTTTAAGTTTGAATGGCCCTATTTTAAAATTTTTTATTTATTGCATCACTGTTGCTACCCCCTCTTCCATTTTAACTCCTCCTTCATCTAAGTCAAAACAAAACCTTGTAAGAAGCATGAATTAAGCAAAATAAATTCACACAGTGTCCATGTGCTGGTGTGAATGTCTCTTTTTCTACCTTGAGTCTAATAATTACTCTTTTGTTGGGACATGTGGGTAACATTTTTCATCATAGGTTCTTTGGAGTCAGGGTTGGTCATTGGACTGATCAAAGTTCAAAGTTGTTTAACTTTACAATGCTATTGTTACTGAGTAAATTCTTCCCATTGTTCTGCTCACTTCACTTTGCATTAAGTCATACAGGTCTTTTCAGGAATCTCTGTAATTCTCTTTCATTATTTCTTATAGCAAAATGATGTTCCATTTATATTCCATTATTTGTCAGCCATTTCCAATTGATGAGTACCCCCTTAGTTTTGTGTTTGTTTGTTTGCTATGACAAAAAGTGTTTCGTAAATAATTTTTAAAGTAGTGGTCCTTTTCTTATTTCTTTGATCTCTTATACATGATTCTAATGATATGCCTATTCTAGTGACTTTTTAGGTATACATCCAAATGGCTTTTCAGAATAGTTGGAACAAGGGCAGCTAGGTGGCTGAAGTCAGGAGGACCAGAGTTCAAATCTGTCCTCAGACCAAACACCTGACACTTACTAGCTGTGTGACGCTGGGCAAGTCACTTAACCCCAATTGCCTTTAAAAAAAAAAAAGAATAGTTGAAACAGTTCACAGCTCCACTAACAGTACATTAGGTTGCCTGTTGTCCCACTTCACCTGCAACAATTGTTATGTTCTTTTTGTGGTTGTTGTCATCTTTGACAATCAGATTATGAAGTGAAACTTCAGAATTCCTTTGAATTATATTTATCTAATAGTGATTTTGGAGCTTTTTTTTGATATAAAAAATTTCATATGCTAATAACTTAGATGTCATCCTTTGACCATTTACCTGTTGGAGAATGCTTTTGGTTTTATATATTTGAATCAATTCTTTACATCTCTTGAATGTCACACTTTTATCAAAGAAACATGTTGCAAGGATTTTATCCCAGTTATTTTTCCTCTTTTGGCTCTCCAACTTCCCTTTTACAAAGAAGAAGATGGTGAAAGAGAATATATGTAATCAACACCAGTGGTTTGTAATTGAGTTTATTTCCATTCCACTACTCCTTTTCTGTTCCCCTTGCCCAGACCACTATCACTGGTTTACTTTTTTTCTCTCTTAATCCCCACTTCGGGATCTCTTCTCTGAGTTAAGGCTGTTTTACTTATGACTCTTCCTTTCCTGGTATTAATTATGTTTCCCTCCATATTCCTGGCAGAGTGTGTGTGTGTGTGTGTGTGTGTGTGTGTGTGAGAAATTCTACGTCGTCCATTTGAAATGAGTGTGGTTCATCTGATGCCTGTTCCCCCTTTCCCTTTCTTCCATATTTATATGCTCTTCTTCTAATGTACCCAAATTATGAGAAATAGTAAGTTCATCTCTTTTTTTCCTCTTTTCTATGCTAAAATATTTCTCTTACCTTTCCCACCCCTCTTAAACCATCAGAACAGAGAGCCCATCCTAGGTTCTCTGTTAATCTTATGTAACTCCTTTAAACACCCTTTGAAACCATTAAATTTCTGAAAGGGAACTTCTTCTTTCCTTACTAGAATGTTAGTGTAAATTGTATGTATAGCCCTTTCCAGTTGTTGAAATAAATGTATCCTTCTAGGTTTCCCTTGATTTTTGTGTTTGTATTTCAAAGTTTCTACTCTTTCTATTTTATTAGGAATGGTTGAAAATCCTCATTTTTATTTTAATATGTTACACACAGTCACACACTCTCTTTTCTTCCCCCCCCAAACACACACACACACACACACACACACACACACACACATATACATACCTAGAACCTCTAGATTTTGGCCATGACATTCCTGAGATTTTTACTTTGGGATGATTTTTGGGTTTTTTTGGTGGTGGTGGGTTTTTTTTTTTCCTGTTTTTCACTTTGCCCTCTAGTTCTAATAGATCTAAATAGTTCTCTCTCTCTCTCTCTCTCTCTCTCTCTCTCTCAGATTTTTAAAATTATGGTTTTTAGGGAGCTTGATTCCTTTTTTGTTTGGTTTTGTTATGTTTTTTGGCTAGGCAGTGGGGTTAAGGGACTTGCCCAGGGTTACACAGCTAGTAAGTGTTATGTGTCTGAGGCTGAATTTGAACCCAGGTCCTCTTGAATGCAGGGCCAATGCTCTATCCACTGTGCCACCTAGCGACCCCTGAGCTTTGTTCTTTTTAAAAATCCTCTTCTGCGTTTATCTTATTTTTGAACTTTAATTTTTAAAAATTAGTCATCTGTTTTCTCTCCTTGATTCTCCTACCTCCATTGCGGGGGAAAAACACCCCTCTATCAAATATGCAATCTAGAAAAACATATTCAATGGCCGTGTCCAAAAATGTAAGACTCATTCTGCATATTTAGTCTGTCACTCTCTGTCAGGGTGTTGTGTAACATGCTTCATCATTGATCCTCTGGAATCATGGTTGGTTATTTTGTTAATCAGTTCTTAAGTCTTTGTTGTTATTATTATTCTCTTGGTTCTGTGCACTTCACTCTTCATCAGTTCACACAAGTCTTCCCAGATTACTTTGAAACCATCCCTTCCTCTTTTTTTCTTATAGAGCAATAGTATTCCATTACATTCATATACCATAATTTGTTCAGCCATTCCTCAATAGTTGTGCAGCCTCTTAGTTTCCAGCTCTTTGCTATTATAAAAAGAGCTGCTGCAAATATTTTCATACATGTGGATCCTTTTCTTTTTAAGAAATATCTCTTTGGGATATAGTCTTTGTAGGGATATCACCAGTTCAAAGTATCTTCTTGAGCATAGCTCCAAATTGCTTCCCAAAATGGCCAAAATGATTCACTGCTCCACTAACAGTACAGTAACCTGTCTGTTTTCCTATGCTCCTTTCTAAATTGATCATTTTCCTTTTCTGTCAGCTTCATGAAGTGGAACTTCAGGTTGCTCTAATTTGCGTTTCTCTAATAAGTGATTTGTATGATTTTCCCCCCCAAAGGTAAGCACCTCCTTTAGTTTCCAGTTTTTTTGTAACTATGAAAAGAGCTGCTATAAATACTCTTGTATATAGGTCTCAAAAGTCTTAATTTCAGAAATATAAATGCTATAAACTTACAAAAGACATAATTTGAAAGTTTAATTAATTTTATACTCATTTAGATTTGTGAATTTTGAATAATGTTTCATTTTATTAATTCTTTGTTTCAGTTCCTCTTAAGGCTAGGGTTACAAACAAATGCAATCCTTTCAGTCACTGAGCAGTAGCCAGTGAAAGTTTTTACAAAGTTCAAAAATCAATTAGAGCAATGTAGCATAAGATGATGAATATGTTGAATTTTAAGAACCATCAATATTTTAACATTTTAAGTAATTAACCTTTCATTGCTTATTGTAAATTTGTAGCATTTAAATATACTTCTGAAGTTATAAAAGCTTAAAACTGCACTAAGACTTTTTGAAAATATATTAAATAGTATTTTATTTTTTTTCCAGTTACAGGTCAAGAAAATTTCTAGCATTCATTTTAACAAGATTCTGAGTTCCAAATTTTTCTCCCTCCCCTCCCCTCTTCTGCTCATTTCACTTTGCATCAGTTCATATAGATCTTTCCAGGTTTTTCTGAAATCTGCCTGTTCATCATTTCTTATTTGCAGTAGTATTCCATTACATTCATATACTACAGCTTGTTCAGCCATTTCCCAGTTGATGGACATTCCCTCCATTTCCAATATTTTGCCACCACAAAAAGGGCTGCTATAAATATTTTTGCAAATGTAGGTCCTTTTCCCTTTTTTGTGATCTCTTTGGGATACAGACCTAGAAGTGCTATTCCTAGGTCAAAGGCTATGCACAGTTTGGTTACCCTTAGGGCATAAAACTGCACTAAGACTTTTTTGGGCTGTATATGAGTTTTTTTTTTTTAATTTAGATTTTTTTTTTATTCTTTGGTTTCTTCAGGATATAGGCTTTGTAAGTGATATTGATGAGTCTGAAGGTATACATAGCTTAATAACTTTCTAGGGTTTGGGCACAGTTTTGAATTGCTTTTCAAAATGGTTGTACCTTTCATGTTGTAGAGTTTGATTCTTAGATTATCTGTCCTTGGCCTGTTTTCCAGGACATTTGTTTTTGAAAGCAGTATTTATTATATCAGAATTTCTTTTCTGCTTTTTGATTTTTGTTCTAAGACTTATTTCATGAAGTCATTGATTTCTCTTTGGTCTATTCTAATTTTCAGGGTATTTGGGTAAATTGGTAAATTTTACCACCTTTCTATTCTAAACTATTTCTCCTTCCAGTTCTTTCTGAAACTGACTTCATTTTTTTAATCTCTTCATTTCTTCCAGGCATTGAGATAGTTATTGTGGAAAATGAATTTTTTTTTCTTTTGAGATTCTGCTTTTGGTTGTTATAGATTTTTGAATTATCTAGATGTACAATAGTTCTTAAAAGTGGTTGATATCGTCACTATCTCTCCAGCCTTAGTTCCTGAATTGGGGCTTTGCCCCCTGCTGTGTTTTGGGTAATGTGGTTAGCCTTGCTTGGTCTTGATCTGGGTTATTTGGATTCCTTCCCTGACCTCCACCTTCTGGGAGTTTCTGTATTAAGCATGCTGGTAGATTCTAGGCTCCTGAATCTTTGAGATTCTGGGCACTGGCTTTGTGTGTTTGATCTATACAAGAATAATTGCGTCTTGGACAGCTAGGTGGTACAGTGGATAGAGAGCACCGGCCCTGGAGTCAGGAGAACCTGAGTTCAAGTCTGGCTTCAGACACATAACACTCACTAGCTGTGTGATTCTGGACAAGTCACTTAACCCCAATTGCCTTGCCAAAAAAAAAGGAAGAAGAGGAAGAAGAATTGTGTCAACTTTAATTATCATTTTAGAATAATTACAAAATCCTGGAGTATGCAGACTCACTTCAGTAAATGATTAATTTGAGAGCAAATTGTATAAAGACATTGGTACTAATAGCATCTTTTTAATATTTAACTGGAAGTGGTAATAGGTATGAAATCTAATCTATAGGGTGAAAAGAATATTTCTCTGTGGAGAGACAGGGAGTATAACTTCACATTTGCTTAGCATCAGTATCTTTCACCATCATTTTTCACTTAAGTCCCTCCTTCATACTCTAAATTCTGACTATCTTAACTATATAATACTTATGTCACATCCATCTTACCAATGCTACTGTTTTTCTTTTTGCTTTTAAAATAGTTACTTACTACTGTTGAAGAGACAACAAAAGATGTGTTTGGTCTACATTCAAAACTGGATCGTAAACAAGCAGTTGATAAGCATAATGCCGAAGCCCAAGAGATGTTTGGCAAAGACCTGAACAGCTTATTTAATAAAATGGAATTTTTGATAAAAGATGGCACCAAAAAACAAAAAGCCATGTTAGACTCGTACAGTACTTTATTTGGTAAGCTCAAGTTCAGTGTTCAAATATATTTTTAATGTCTTAATTTATTTTAGCTTTTAATTTATATGTTGGTCTCAAACTTAGTAAAATGTCATCTATGTGTCAATTTGTTTTAGCGTAGACCAGGGTTCAAATTCTTCTGCCCCTTGATTCAGTGTTTAATCAGTCTTGTAGGGCAGAGCTTCTAATAGAGATGATACTGTCTTCATTATGGTCATAGGCATAGATAGTATCATTCTCTGCCATTATTATGTCATATTATGGCCATCACTGGCCAGATTCTCTTCTACCAATTGATTGAGAGAGAGAGAACCAACTTGGTTGAGTCCTTTCTCTGACATAAACTAGCTCTGTGACTATGAGTAAATCACATAACTTCTCAGTGCCCCGGGGAAGCCAGCTCTAACAATATAAGTTGTAGATGAGAATGGAGTCTCCATACTGTGTGTTCCTTACACTCACGAAATCACATATGCACAAAGGATCTAGGGTTTATATATTGCCCTGAGGCTTTTAAAGCACATTTATTTAGGTTTTCCCATTTGATTCTTACAACTCTTTGGGGTAGGTACTTGTCTTTATTACGTGTAAGTAATTTTTTGCAGATGAGAAAACTGAGTCTCAGAGAGGCTACGTGACTCTCCCTTGTCCCACAGCCAATGTGACATTCAAACCCAGTGATTTCCTGACCTCAAGCCCAACACACTTTCCGAATATCCCAGTACCTCATGAAGTTGTTGAATGAGCACTGGATTAGAGGTGTAGAAACCCAGATTTTACTCTTGATTTTCACTAGTTTTGTGACCTTAAGTCACACTTTTTCTGGGTGTCAGTGTCTTCTTTTCTAAGTGGGATGGACTAGATTTACTAGATCCAGTCCAATTGCAAAATTACAGTTAAGTAGCTAATTTTATAATACTATAACATTTCAGTGTAAGTTTCAGTGTAATAGATTTCTCAGTTCCATTCAGTGGTGCCTGTGCTTGGTGTGGGTGTGTATTTGATACTGCAGATTCTAATAAATTATTGGCCAACTCCACAGGTTCAGCAAACTCTTAATTACTGTGTATCAAGAGCGAGCCAGTTTGGCCAGAGCATAGAATACATACAGATGACTAGTATAATGAAAGCCTAAACAGATAGAGAGGCCTTGAATGCCAGACCAAAGAGTTTGAACTGTTTTTTTCCTGTTTTTTGATAAGCTAAGGGATACCCCTGATGGATTTTGAGCAAAAGGAATAATAAGGCCAGATAACTACATAAAGAAAGATTGATATTAATAATAGTGAGAATAATAGGTTTGAGGGTTAGATAATGTAAGTAAAAAAGTCATTAGGAAGCTATTATAATCCAGGTGGTTGTGAATGGAAGTCTATACTAGAGTGATAATCTTGGTTTTGAACCTGTTAAGTTTGAAGTACTTCTGAGTCATTCAAGTAGACATGTCCAAAAAGCAGTCGGAGTCACAAGTCTAGATTTAAAGAAAGATGGAAAAAAGCACTGGAAATTTAAATTTGAAAGTCATCTGTGTAGAACTCATAGTTAAAACAATTGGCATTAATGATATTGCCAAGTAAGCAAATGAAAAAAGAAGAAAAGAAAACCTTTAGAAATACTTAACCTTCAGGAAACAGAACAGTAGCCATGAAAGGAGGCAGAGAAGGAGTAGTTAAGAGAGATAAGAAGAAAACAAGCAAAGTACGATGTCTAAGAAACCAAGGGTGGACAAAGTATTGAGTCTAGAAGGAGGCTTGGTCGATAGTAAACATGTGAACAGTATGTAGGTCAAGGAGGGTGAGGATTGAGACAAGGGCACTGGATTTGGCAATAGGGAGGGCATTAGATGTTGGAGAAGCATTTTCGGTAGAGTGATATTGAGGGAATGGGGGACTGGATGCTCAAACTTGTCAACTTTGAGGATGGTACCGATTTTAAATAACAGTTTCTTTTCCTAGGTCATCTATTATCTACTAGTTCCTCTGCACTAGACAGTATTACAACAACTGCACTTGGATCTCTTACCTCAGTTTTAGAAAAAGTATCTACCAATGTTTCTCAGATTTCAGATGAGATATTAAAAGAAGAATCTATAACAACTGAAAGTAAAACTATTCTTCAGAAATTGATGGTAAGTAAATAATGTATCCTATTATGAAACAGTGTTAATGATCAGCATTCCAATTTAAGCTGTATAGTCACAGTAGAGACTATATCATGATAGCAGTCACATAGAAAAATGTGAGGCAAGGACTTGCAAATTTTGAAGCACTTTATAAATGTGAACTGCAATAATAAATATTGTTATAATACAATAATGATAATGAGATATTACTAACATGATATTTCAGATATACGTGTTTTTTTTTCTTTTAAAAAACTTGACATCAAATGGATAAACCTGCTATGGAAACAGCCTCCTCTTACTCCATGTCCCCCATCCTTGACCTCCTACATACACATTCACACATTTTCTTTTGATTTATAAAATTGAAGGTACAGAGATAATAATAATTTAATACTCTAGAAATGAGGGCCAGATGTCTTCTGGGAATTAGCATCCATTTGCAGGGTTCACATATTGGTTAAATAACCATATCTTTGATTCCTATTCAGATGGGTACAACCTAAAAGAACTCCTTTGGAGCCAGCGGACATTAGGATTGCAGATCTCCCTTCTCTGGCAGAAGCCAGTATTAGTTATTGACTTTCTCTAGCCTGTGATTCTGTGGTGGTTTTTTTATTTTCTTTCCATTGTTTTTCCAAGTATAGCTACCTTGCAAACCTATGATTTCCAGGGTTGCCTTTTTTGTTTCTTACCAGAATATTAGGTCCCTTTCCAGCCTTTATGTAACTCCTTCCCCCATTTTTGTACATGTGATTCTGAAAAAAAACAGATGAATGCACACTAATGACTTTCATATTTGCTATGTTTCCTTGAGTAAGTCACTAAACTTTCCTGGGTCACATTTTCCTTACCTATAAAATGAAGAAATTGAACTAAATCTCAACATCTCTTTCAGCTGTAACGTTTGGTGATTTTTTTAGTACTCTGGGATATGTAGGGTACTGTTGCTGTTCAGTTGTGTCTGATTCTTTGTGAACCCATGAACCGTAGCATGCCATGCCCTTCCATCCTCCATTATCCCCCAAAGTCTGTCCAACCTCATGTTCATTGCTTCCATGACACTATCTGTCCACTTCATCCTCTGCCATCCCCTTCTCCTTTTGCCTTCAGTTTTTCCCAGCATCAAAATCTTGTCCTGTCTTCTCATCATGTGGCCAAAATACTTAAGCTTCAGTGTCAGTATTTGTCCTTCCAGTGAATTGTCAAAGTTAATTTCTTTCAGTATTGACTAATTTGATCTTGATTTTCAAGGAACTCTCAAGTCTTCACAGCATCACAATTCAAAAGCATTGATTCTGTAGTGCTCAGCTTTCCTTATAGTCCAACTCTCACAGCCATACATTGCTACTGGAAAAAAACATAGCTTTGACTATACAGACCTTTGTCAGCAAGGTGATGTCTCTGCTTTTTAGTATCCTGTTCAGATTTGCCATAGTTTTCCTTCCAAGGAGCAAGTGTCTTTTAATTTCATGCTGGCAGTCACCATGTGCAGTGATAGTGATCTTTGAGCCCAAGAATAGAAAATATGGCACTGCTTCTATTTCTTCTTCCTCTTTTTGCCAGGAAATGATCACACCAATTGCCAAGATCTAAGTTTTTTTATGTTAAACTTCAAGCCAGCATTTACACTCTCGTCTTTCACCCTCAATCAAGAGGCTTCTTCATTTTTCTTCACTTTCTGACATCAAAGTGATATTGTTGTGGTTTCATGTTGTGTTGTGACGGAACCCTCTCAAAAAATTCAGAGTCAGACCATCTCTAATCCAGTACAGACGTTTATTGAGGATTGACATGCCTCAGAAGCGGGTTGGGTTCCAAGAGCAACCAGCAGCTTAGTAAGGCAACACAGGCAAACTTATAGTCTATTGATGCTGATTACACAATGGAAATTATGAATATTAAAAAGGCAGGACAGATTTGTTAAGGGATTAGATAATGGGGAGGGGTCCCTTCTATGGTTCGGTGGTCAAACACCCTAGTCGTGCTTCCTTCTGACTGGCTAGCTATTGTGGTCCTGTCTGGTCAAGATGGATAGTTAGGTATTGTGGTCCTGTCTTGAGCTAAATGGAAGGTGTGATTGTGGTTGAGTACAAGGACATACCTGTTCAAATATGTGAATTGGATCTGCAGGCAGTGGCTTACTGAGGGGCAATGGCTGTCTCAAGACTGGGGGCCATCAGGACATTTGTGCTATTCAGTGGGGCCCATGAGGAAGTTAGAATATTGGGGCTAGGGGCAGCTTTGTTAGGATTACATCAGTATCATCTGTGTATCTGAGATCGTTGAGATTTCTCCTGACAACCTTAATTCTAGCTTTTGATTCATCCAGACTAGCGTTTTGCATGATGCATTCTGCATGTAAGTTAAATAACATGATAATATACAACCTAGTCATGCTCCTTTTCCAATCTTAAAGCAGCCATTTACTCCATGTTCAGTTCTAACTATTGTGTCTTGGCCTGCATACAGATTCCACAATCCAGCAGAAGTGGGCACTTTGGGTAAAGGGCCTCTTTGAAAACAAGTGCACTCTTATGCTAATTCTTAGTCCACATATTGCTGAAGCCTAGCTTGCAGAATCTTACACATAACCTTGCTGGCATGTGAAATGAGCACAGTTGTTCAGGAATTTGAACATTCTTTGGCCTTGACCTTCTCTGGGATTAGGATGTAAAGTGGTCTTTTCTAATCCAGTGCCCACTGTTGAGTTTTCTAAATTTGCTGGCATATTGAGTGCAGCACTTTAACAGCATCATCAGTAGATAGAGTTCCAGCCTTGGAGTCAGGAGGACCTGAGTTCAAATCTGGCCTCAGACACTTGACACTTACTAGCTGTGTGGCTCTGGGCAAGTCACAACCCCGATCGCCTCACCAAAAATCAAACAACAACAGCAACGACAAAACAGCATCATCTTTTTTTTGAGTTTTAAATAGCTCAGTTGGAATTCCATCACCTCCACTAGCCTTATTGTTAGTCATGCTTCCTAAGGTCCACTTGACTTCATTCTCCAGGATGTCTGGCTCTGGCTCAGTAACCACGTTATTGTGGTTCTTGGTGATGTTAGGATCTTTCTTGTATAGTTCTTCTGTATATTCTTCTTAATCTCTTCTGTTTCTGTTAAGTCCTTACCATTTTTATCTCTTACCATGCCGCTCATTCTTTTGCATAAAATGTTCCCTTGATAACTCTTGTTTTCCTTGAGATCTCTTGTCTTTCCCATTCTGTTGTTTTCTTCTGTTTCTTTACATGGCTCACTTAAGAAAACCTTATCTGTCCTTGCTGTTCTCTGGAATTGTACATTCAGTTGGGTACATCTTTGCCTTTCTCCCTTACCTTTTGCTTTCCTTCTTTCCTCGGCTATCTGTAAAAGCCTCATCAAACAGCCATTTTGCTTTCTTGCTCTTTTTCTTTGGAATTTTTTTGTTGCTCCCTCTGGTACAACATTGTAAACTTAATCTAACTCTGTCTAACATTCTATCAGATCTAATCCCTTAAATCATCACTTCTGCTTCATAAAGAATGTTATTTAGGTCATACCTCTATAGTCTGATGATTTTCCCTACTTTCTTCAAGTTATGTCTGAATTTTGCAATGAGAAGCTTATTATCGGAGCCACAGCGAGCTCCAGGTCTTGTTTTAACTGACTGTGTAGAGCTTCTCCCCCTTTGGCTGCAAAGTATATAATTGATCTGATTTTTATGTTGACCATCTGGTGACATGTGTGTGTAGAGTCACCTTTTGGGTTGTTGAAAAGAGTGTTTGCTATGACCAGGGAGTTATCTTGACAAAGCTCTAATAGTCTCTGCCCTGCTTCATTTTGTACTCCAAGGCCAATCATGTCTGTTACTCCAATTACCTTTTGATTTCCTACCTTAGCTTTCTAATCCCCATGATGAATGTGACATCATTTTTGGTGTTATTTCTAGAAGATGTTGCAGGTCTTCACAGAACTGATTAACTTTGGCCTCTTCATCATCAGTGTTTGGAGCATAGTCTTATTACCATGTGGTTGAATGTTTTGCCTTAGATTTGAACAGATATCATTCAGTCATTTTTTGAGATCATACTCTGGTACTGCTTTTCTCACTCTTTTATTGATTGTAAGGGCTACTCCATTTCTTCTAAGGAATTCTTGCCTACAGCAGTATATGTAATGATCACCTGAATTAAATTCACCTATTCCTATCCATTTGAGTACACTGCTACCCAAGATGTCGATGTTTAATCTTTCCATCTCCCATTTGGCCATCCAGCTTACTTGGTTCACATATCTTACGTTCTGGGTTCCTATACAATACTAATCTTTACAGCGTCAGATTTTCCTTTTTTTACCAGACGTATCCATAGCTGAGCTTCCTTTCAGCTTTCGCCCATCTGCTTCATTAGTACTTCATTAGTACCAGAGCTACTTTTAGTTACCCTGTGCTCTTCCCCAGTAACATGTTGGACACATTCTTACCCGAGGGGCTCATTTTCCAGTGTCCTATCTTTTATCATTTTAATATCACCCATGGAGTTTTCTTGGCAAAGATACTGGAGTAGTTTGCCGTTTCCTTCTCCAGCAGATCACCTTTTATCAGAACTCTTTACTATGACCTACATGTCTGTGTTGGGTAACCCTGCACATCAGAGCTCATGGTTTCACTGAATTACTTAAGTCCTTTTGCCACAAAAAGGCAGTGATCTAGGAGGGGATATAGGGTACTAGGACATACAGATTTAAATACATCTATCCCTAGTCCTATTCTCAGATGCTGCGTCCCAGTTTTCAACTAATAACTTATACCTACTTGAGTCTAATACTTAAAATTAATGTTTATTATTTTACTGGTCTTTTCCTTTATTATGAATAGCTCAACTCTTACAGTTTAGTCATCACTTTGCTTAAAGTCATCTCCCATCATGTCCAGCCCTAATTTTTCTCAAAACCAGTGTCATATTAACAAATTTTCCCCTGGATGACTAATGCTAAGACATCCTTTGGATAGCCTATAGAATGTATAAAATGTAATGTCACCCCAAACTTATCCCTCTTCCAAACTTCCCCTTGTCGTTGAGGCGTCATCGTTCTAGTCATGAGGTTTGCATCTTTGACTCTTCTCTCTCAGCTCTTATGTATAAGGAGTTACCACATCTTTCCTATCCTACTTCCACAACATCTCTCATTTTCCCCCTCTCCTTTATTCTCATTCCAGCCCTCTTCACCTTTCACCTAGACTTTTGTAATGTCTCTAAATTGTTCTCCCTGCTTCTAGTCCTTTCCTGTTCCAAAGCATTTTCCACCCAGCTGCCAAAGTGATATTTTAAAAATGTAAATCTGGGGGGCAGCTAGGTGGCGCAGAGGATAGAGCACCGGCCCTGAAGTCAGGAGGACCTGAGTTCAAATCTGGCCTCAGACCAAACACTTGACACTTACTAGCTGTGTGACCCTGGCAAGTCACTTAACCCCAATTGCCTTAAAAAAAAAGTAAATCTGACCTTTGGGATAAACTCCTGTATTTAAAGCCCTTCTCAAGCTGGCTCTCACCACCTTTCTAATATTAGATAGCACAGTGGATAGAGCACTGGTCCTGGAATTAGGAAGACCTGAGTTCAAATGTGACCTCAGAAACTTAGCTGTGTGACCCTGGACAAGTCACTTTACTTTTATCTGCCTCAGTTTCCTCCACTGTAAAACAGGGACAATATTAGCACCTACCTCCTAAGGTGATTGTGTGGATCAAATGAGATATTATTTGTAAAGCGCTTAGCACAGTGCCATAGTAGGTGCTTAAATAAATACTTATTCCTTTCCTTTCATATGCTTTTTGTCCCAGTCAAATTAGCCTGTTTATTTTTGCCCATATGTGACATTCCATTTCCCTTGTCTTTGTACAAGTGATTTCCCATGTCTGGGATATACTTCTTCCTTACATCTGCCTACTTGAAGCTTCTTTCGTAGAGCAGTTGAGATATGTAGCAAGGCCTTTTGTGACTACCACCATCGTTGTCTCCTCCCCCCCCCCAGTTATTAACTTTCCCTCTTGAAATTTTGTAGTTATATAATTTGTATTTATTTATATTCCTCCCCCACTTCCACACAACCCCACCTCCCCATAGAACACAAGCTCCTCAAAGGCAGGGACCATGTAGTTTTGTCTTTGTGTCCTTTGCATCCAGCCCCAGAACCATGTGTCTAATCCACATTTAAATGGCTGTTGAATTGAATTTATTCCCCAGGTACACACAGGTAGTTGAATACCAGCCCAAGTTAATTCCACTACTTTTTACCCCCAGAAAACTGCCTTTAAAGTCCAGTAACTTCTCAGAGTTAAATTCAGGATAAGTTGCACAGACAAAACTGGTCTGTCTTAGAGAGCTTTACTAAGTGTCAGCTCCCACACTGACTGCTTCTCCTTTGGGATCATTGAGAGAATGATGGTCACGTTTTATGCAGTTAATAAGAATTTAGCCCAATTATTTCTAGAATTTCTTAGCTAGTTTAATTTAATGGTCCTAGTTTTAAGCATTAAGAAGATTAATGCGTGCGTGTGTGTGTGTGTGTGTGTGTGTGTGTGTGTGTGCGTGCGTGTGTGTGTGTGTGTGTGTGTGCTTTGTTTTGTTTTTTAAATTACCCTAGGAAGAGCATAAAACTCAGCTTGATAAATCACTGGAAATGACTCTTTCCCCTCTGGTGGTATCTCTATTGGAACTCAATTTTCAAATGAATTGTAAATTCAAGAGTCTTCTGTCAGTAACCAATAAGGTAACAAATGTTTCATTTTTAATATTTGAAAGTGAACCTCAATTTAAGAAGGAAACTAAATCCTTTTTCTTCAAAGATAGAAGATCAAAAAAAGGAAATGGATGATTTTCTCAGAATACTGTGTAAAAGTCTGCATGAACTACAGGAAAATACTGATGCGTCCTTGGCTGAATCTCAGAAGCACTGTGAAACCTTAATGAATGAACTGAAGACAGTGAAGCAAACCCAGTCCCAGGTATCAAATGAACAGCTGGTTTTATGAGGGCGAGGGTAATTTGATCGCTTTTGCTGGAAGAAATGTAAGCATTCTAAAACTAGCATTTTAACACGTTTGGAAGTTAATAACGCCCTTCAAACTCTTTAATGTAGCTGGATATGATGGCACATGGTAGTTATCCCTGCCACCAGGGAAGGTGAAGTTGCCATGTCTCTTGAGCTCCAGAGTTCTGCGCTGTAACATCCCATGCTGATCTGGTGTCCTCACCGAGTCCCACATCAATGTCATAAGCCCCCAAAAGTGGAGGGTCATCAAATTGCCTAAGGAAGAATAAACCAGGCAAAAAAATAAATAAATAAACCAGCTCAGGTTGAAAATTGAACAAGTCAAAGTGCTGGATAAGGCTTATGAATTAGCCACTGTATTTTCAGCCTTGGTGAAATAGAGAGATCTAGTCTTTAAAAAAATTAAAAAGGGAAAAAAATTCTTTAATCTCTAGCGATTGGAAATAGCCTACTCAAAGTCAGCGTGTTTACTGTATGCAGAACACTAACCCCAGTATTATTGATAAAAGAAAGTATTGTTTATATCTGACTAAACGATGAGGTCAAAAGGGAAAGATCAGCAGTATGATAATAAAAAGGAAGAATATAACAGCTCTTGAAAATGGAAAGTATAACCAAAATAGAATTTTGGAAACTATCTTTTTTTAAATTACCTTATTTTTATCAATACTTTTCATTTAACTTCATATTGATTTTTTAAATGGCCTTCCTACCCTCCCTTATCCAACAAGGTTTCCCTTGTAACAAAGATTTTAAAGAAGGGAAGCAGTTTAGCAAAATTAACCAACACTTCAACCATGTATGTGAGTATGTGAAATATTCCACACCCTTAATTCCCCAGCTCTGTAATGAAGGGAGAGAGACTTATTTTCTACTTTGTCTTTCTTCTCAGAATTATAACTAAGGTGGGGTGACTGAGTCTTTGCCTTAGGGCTCCAGAAATGTAGAGGGCACTGACAGTACTTGTACTTCCTCAGCAGATAGAAGACAGCTGAGCTTAGCAAGAATAGTTAGTTAATAAGAAGCCTTCTCCTAGAGCCAGACCTACTTCTTTCCCTGGCAGTGACCTTCTCAGTGGGGGGTAGGCCCTTGTGGTATCTTGAAATCTTTCTGGCTGGACCATCTGTCCAGTCTCTCCTGATACCTCCCCTAGTCACCTAAATCTGTCTTTAAAAGTTAATTAGAGGGTAACTTTCCTACAACTTGTCCTGGCTACATTTTAATAATTACTGATTACTAGTGATTGTTCGATCTTCCTGGGGTGATCTGAATAGTCTCTTATAAAGTGAACTTGATGTTTCTTAGTCCCTTCTTGCTTCACATAACTGGTGAATTATTTAAACCATACGGTCAAATAAATATTGCTTTTGAGTTCTTATTATATTTAGACCAAGTTGATGATAAAAAATTTCTGGGTAGACACAATTTTCTAGCTCTTTGGCTTATTCCATGAGTTCTCCAACCCCCAATATATGACTTTATCATAGCACTTTATGGCCTCTTTCAAATCAGAGAAATTTTGAACCATAAATGTAGAGAAAGAACCACTTAATCAAAACCCATTTATCCAAGTAGATGTGTATGTTATATATCCCATTAGGCTTTTAGCAACAAATGCCTAAAAATCCCAGCAGGTGGGGATGTTGCTCTATGAACAAAATCTGACAGAGGAGCCTTGTGACAACTTTTTTCTCCAGTGCAAGTTACCTTGGGTGGAAAATGAGGCCCAGAGGACAGCAGGAGCTCCCTAGCCCCAGAACTTCTGCCTCTGTTCTTCTGAGGGCAGGCTTTAAAGCACTTTAAAGAAATTGTAGGGGCAGCTAGGTGGCGCAGTGGATAGAGTACCGCCCTGGATTCAGGAGAACCTGAGTTCAAATCTGGCCTCAGACCAAACACTTGACACTTAACTAGCTTTGTGGCTATGGGCAAGTCACTTAACCCTGATTGCCTTTCAAAAAAGAAAAAGAAATTGTGCCAAATCTTAGTTTTGTCCTAATCTTGAGAAGAAACTATGGCAAGGGAGCTACAGTCATGCTGTTAACCCAGCCTGATTCCGTTTGGTCCCAGCCTTTGGTATGAAAATTTTAGAGAGTCATTTTATCATTGGCATTTGTAGAATTCCTGACACATTCATTCCAGATTGATAGCTCTTCGTGTGGTTGGAAGGGCACTTGACTTTGGGAGTCAGGAGAGCCAAGTTCAGGTTCTATCTCTACCACTTACTGATTGCATGAGGACCTTAGATGAGTCACTTCACTCCTTGGGCCTCAGATTTCCCACATGGTCTTTGGATTACTTGTCCTCTTTTGATATCAGCATCATTGCTTTACTCTGTTATTCTAATTAGTTGCTGAGAAGTATAATTGTGGGGTTTAATTGTATAATTTGTGGGGGGTTTTCACCTACAGGAACTTTGCCAGTTAATGAATCTTTGGGAACAAAGATTTTGTGCCTTGGAGGAAACATGTGGAAATATCAAGAATCCACTCAGAAATATTCAAGAAAATACGCAACAGTAAGATGTTTTTCATTCCTGCTTATAGCTATTTTTTAGTAACATCTATAAGCTAATATATTTGATTCAACATAAATTTCATGTAGGCCCCTGAAAAGAATTTCTTTAGAAATTTAGAAGATAAGGTTAATGTAAAAGGACAACATGGATCATTAAACTTTCATTTAATGAAAAAGTATTTATTAAGAGTTTACTAGTGCCAGGTGCTATGCTAAGTATTAGGAATATAAGTAAAAGCAAGTCACATAGTCTTTGCTATCACACACTTTCTGGCCAGAGCCCAGGTTTAAATGCTAAACAGAGGAGTTTGTGTTTGATCCTAGGTACAAAGAAGGAATTTAGAATAGATGCATAGGTTCTGTAGATTGTTGGGAGACATGGTGCTGGTCACACAACCTTGTTATTCATTGAGGTGATGGGCATCAGACATTTATCATTGCTCTTTAAAAGGCTAGTGATTATTTTCTTTAGCATCTCTACCTATCTAAACTGATAAAATAGCTTTTAAAAATGTATTTTATTTTTAAGTTCTCAGTGCATTTTTTATAATGTGTTTGTTTTCCCATGGAATTGAGTGCTTTGTACACATGAAACAATAAGACAGGTGAAAGTCAATTGATTAGTCATCCTTGCAGATCTTTGGTATTCAAAAGCTTCTTACTTTATTGACACTACTTCATCCAGCAATTCCTGAGAACACCATTGAGCCTCTTTACCCCAGAGTTCCCCATTTGCAGGCAGTCTCATCCTTCTGTTAGTAATATATCCTGGAAACAAAGAAATAAGATCCTGTAATAAATGGGTTAATTTATAATGGGGTATGTGTGCTTATTTCAAGAACCACTTTTTTCATGGTGAATGTATTCAATCATGAAAACCACATCATATAGCAAAAGATTCTTGGTCATTGTTAAAAACTCAATCAGAGCCAAGGGAGTTAGTTGTTGTTAAGTATTTCTGTTATCTCTGCTAATGCTGTGAGTTACTCTTCTCTACTCTTAAAGATATTTCTTTCTAAGAAAATGGGCATGGCTTTCTAGATCCCAAGCCCCCCCTTCCATCCTACATCATTTTGGAGATGATGATCAATGATCATCTTTCAGCTCTCCCTTTTCTAGATTATGTGATGACCATTGCCCTTCTGTTTTCACTTGTTAGAGCATACCTTTGTAACATTTTACACTGCTAAATGTTTATACTATATTATTATAATATACTGATGACATTTTTAGTTGGCTTTTTCCAGGAGATTTCTAGGAAGAGGTACCTTACTCTCACTATTATACACTGAATTGCTTCTAAGAAGATTTCTAATACTTAATTCCCTTCACAATTGGACTATAGAGTAGTGTTTGAATTTATTGTGCTGCCTCAACATTTTGACAGACATGGATAATGCTTTTTTAAAATAGTTTTATATATACATTTTTGATACTTAAAATGGAACTTTTCAGTATTTTCCTTATGATCCTTTGATTTGAAATTATTTGAGCATGGGTATATATAGTACAAGGTAAAGGGCTCACTAGTAGTAGCTGACATATAGCACTTTAAAATTTACAAAGCTCTTTCCATGCATTTTCTGTTGTGAGATTCAACAATATCCCTAAGAGGTCATTTTACAGATGAGGAAATTAAGGTTCACAGAGAGCTGATTTGTCCTTGATACCATGGCTCATAAGTACCAGAGTCAAGATTTGAACCCAAGCCTTCATGACTCCAGGTGTGACCTCTACTAAAAGATAAATAATATATAATCCCTGCCCTGAAAAAACCTATAATCTTATAGAGGTGAGAAGAGAGGGAAGCAAATAAAGCACAAATTTAGAATAAGTATAAAGTGCTACAAGATCAGGTGAGGGATAGCCAATGTGTTGATTTATTTGATTTGGTGGTAAGGGAGGGTTTGAGGGACTTCATTGGGAAGTGACAGTGGTGACTTTTTAAGTACATCAATAAAACATCTTTGAAAGGGGGAAAAAAAACCATAACAGAGAAACTTCCAGCTTGGGAAATTAGAAAAGGCTTTATAGAGGTTCTGAATTTGAGCTGGGTCTTGAAAGATGGGATAGAATTCTATCAATGGGCAGATATTGGGATAGAGGGAATATTGCAAGTATAAGGAGCAACACTGGCGAAAGTGTAGTTGTAAGAAAATGTGGGATGTTAAGGGACAGTAAATATTCAAGAATATGTGGGATGTTAAGAAACTCGGTGTATGAGAGGAAGTCATTTGAGAGAAGGCTGGGTTTGTTTAGGCCAGATTGTGGAGGTACTTGGATGGCAGGTCAAAGAGTTAAGATTTTGTTTAGTAGTCTATGGTAAGCCATTAAAAGTATGTCAACAGCAGCAATTTGATCAGATCTGTGCATTAAAATGATTAGTCTGGCACTAGTGTGTTAAACAGATCAGAGGGTAAGAGAATAGTGTAGGGTAAGATCTTACACCACAGTAGTTCAAGTGAAAGATAATGATGATCTGAAGTAGAATGATGATAGCATAGAAAAATTGTGGAAGTAAAAAATTAGCAGAACTTGTCAATTGCTGGAAGAGGAATAAGGAATAGTCAAAGATGGCTAATGTCCTCAGCCTGGGTGACTAGGAGAATGGTGCTGCCATTGGCAGAGAAAAGGAACTGAGAAAGAAAAAACGCATTAGCAGTAAAAGAGGATCTCAGTTTGACTTGTTGCACTTGAGGTGCAAGTGAAAATTCAAGTTGTAAATGTGCAGCTGGCAGCTGGCAATGTAAACCTGAGGCTTAGGAGAGAAGTCAGGGCATGGGATAAAGATTTGAAAACCTGTATAGAAGTGAAGATTACCTATGGGATGATGGGGGAGACAGGGAATAGAAGAACACCGAGAAATAAGGTTAACATTAACGGGATATGAGGAAGGAAAGACCTATGGAAGGAGAAAATCAATATGGAACAGATGGAGGCTGGAGGAGAATCATGGTGGAGATGCGGTCTTGTAGAATCCAGTGGAAGAGAATGTTAAGAAGATGAGGAAGGTTGTTATTTGTTGTTCAGTTGTTTCAGTCTTGTCTGGCTCTTAGTGGCCTCATTTGGGGTTCTCTTGGCCAAGATACTGGAGTGGTTTGTCATTACCCTCTCCAGCTCATTTTACAGATGAAGAAACTGAGGCAAATGGGGTTAAGTGATCTGCCCAGGGTCACTCAGCAAGTAAGTGTCTGAGGCCAGATTTGAACTCAGGAAGATGAGTCTTGGCGCTCCATCTATTGTGCCACCCATCTGCCCAGAGGAAGGTTAGCAGTGCCAAATTCTGCAGATGTCAAGGAAGATGAGGGCTGAGAAAAGCCCATTGGATTTGACATTCTGGTATTTCATAAAATGGGCATGTTAATACTGTAGTACCTCCTTCACCAGATTGATGCAAGGCTTAACAATATACCTTCTGTAAAGCACTTTGAAAATTTGAATGCATTCTTTGAAAGTTAGTTATTATAATTATGGTTTGGCAGAATTTGGGGGCTATTTCAATAAGACGGTCAAAGTGGAAGCCATATTACAAAGAATTGAGCGGATGGTGAAAAAGTAGAAGCAACAAATACAGGCTGCTTGTTCAAGAAGTGTGGCAGGGGAAAACACAAGAGGGACATGGTGACAGCAAAGGCAGAGTTTTGTTTTGTTTTGAAAAGCACAGGAGGCCTGAGTGTAGATGTGAAAGAGCATCCTAAAAGAGGGGTCTGTGGGCTCTTTAGGGCATAGCTAGGTAAAAGGAGTGATTGAAGGGGTCGGAGATGTAGAAAAATTATGTTTATAACAGAGCAGTGAATTCCAGAGAACACAGTAGAGGGGGCAAGTAAGTATGATTTTGATTTGATTTAGAGGTAAGACTGAGAGTTTTAGAGACTGTCTGAAGGTAGCAAGGGCTCAAGATAAGAAAGATTGGGAAAATGGACTGGAGGAGCGTTTTTAGCCATGGGGGACGGGAAGTGATCAGATGTCAAAGTTTCAATAAGAATTTGATGAAGTGGAGTGTTGTTGAAGCATTCTGTACCTTGAAAGGAAAATCTAATCTGCTCTGGTTATCATGAAGCTCTGTTTATGGTGTATGCAACTTCACTCAGAGGAGTTGTACAGCCAGGGGTCTCCATAGGTGACCTACAGGTTAGGCAAGCCTTGAAGTGGGGAAAGAGAATTGTGGCCGTGGGAGAAGGAACAGGAAACAGAAATGGTAATCTGCTTATAGAGGAAACCTCAAGACAGGTGCATATCAAAAAGTGGGCAAAGATTCCCTGATTCATAAAGAAATAGTCATAACCTCTTAGATTCATCTCCCTACTCAAGTCATGAATCTCATCTCCAGCCAGTAAAAAAGTTGTAAATAAAATGTGCTCATTTATGAACCATGCAAAAATCACATTTCATACTTTATCAGGGATCCATAATTGTAGCTGTGCCCTTTTTTTTCTCACAGGCATTCCAAGGACATCATAAGCAGTACAGCTTCTCACAACAAAAAATTCCTTGCTGTTTCCAATGATTTGTCACAAGAGCTCAGACATCTTAACCATCAAAGTACTGAGTTGGTTGAAGAGTCTATAAGACATTGTGAGAAGCTCAGTTGCAGCATTAAAACAGTGTCACAAGAGAGCCAACAATGGTATAATGATATGAACACAAGTACTGTCCACTTTTCAAATCAATGGATATCTGGCTTACACAAAAGGAAAGCAGAACTTGATAACTTACTGAAGGTAACATTTTTAACTAGAATCTACTTTGAGGAAAAAATTATTGGTCAGAAAATTGAATATTTTTATATAAGACTTTACATTAAAAGTACATTTCTTTCTGAAGTGGTTTAACCATATCCTTTTAAGCTCACCTTTAATGCATAACCGTGACAGTAAGTGAGCCTGATTTCATGCTTTGATTAATTACCCTTTTGTCTGAAGTCTAGTGATTAAGAAGCTTAGACAGTCATCTAGGTTCTACACCTACCTACCTACCTTTGGATTATTTTTTTTTTTGCTTATTAGCATCTTAAGAGAGAATGATCCCACCCACTGATGTCTAATACCTTGGTTGTATGTGCTTTTTACTTTTCCAATATACTTTCAAGTTTTTTGCCTCAATATTGTGCCAGGTGTCCAGTGTCAGGGGTAGGGAACCTGGAGCCTCAAGGTCACATGTGGCTCTCTAAGTTCCCAAATGAGGCCCTTTGACTGAATCCAAACTTTACTGAACAAATCCCATCCCTGGTAGTCTGCTACCATGTACTTCGTGGCCACTCAAAAGACAATTGGTAACCGGCTTGTGGCCTGACTTACCTGCTTGAACATAACACTTGCTTAAGTCCTTTGTGCCTTCTTTTCTCCTTTTGCAGTATTCCCATAAAGGAGAATCAAAAAAAGTTCACATCATTTCAGCTTGTCAGAAAAAAAATGCCATTTTAAAGAACTGGCGACTTACTAGCTGTGTGACCCTGGGCAAGTCACTTCACCTCATTGCCTTGCCAAAAAAAACCTAATTGTTTTGCAAATTTTCACTTATATCTTCTTCAGGTTGTAAAGCAAGGTTGTATTGCATCCAATTCAGAGATCACGGAAAAAGTTAATGCACAAAAGGCAGTGCAAGACAGCCAGCTGACTGCCTTTCATGATGAGATAACTAATGACAAGGAAAAGCTGGTGGAACAGAGCCAAGAACTTAATGATATCATGAAAAGTGGCTGGAATAAACTTAATTGCTTCTTGCATCAGGACCTGAAACTGGATATTCCAACAGGTAGTTTAGGAGGGAAACCAAGTTATGTTGTTACAGTACTGTATGAGGTTGAATTAAATTTCTTATTAAATTGCTGTCTTGGTTGTCTTTGGAATAACTAACGTTATGCCACGTGTGACGAGAACATAAAGTATAAAATATCACTAGCCTTGAGCAGCTTAGCCCAGTTGAGGAGACAAGACTGGCAAATGTATAGGGAAAATAGGGAACGATAGGACTGTATTTATTGTAGTATTAGATTGGGGGTGGGGTAGGGGGAGGTGCACATAACAGCTGTGGGACATCTGAGAAGCAAAACATCATTATGGATTGGAGTAATTAGTAAAAGCTTCATAGGGCCACTGAATGTCAGAAATGTAAGGGAGTTTGGAAAGCATCCGGGGCCATCCTCTCGTTTTATAGAAGTAGAAGCAGCCTTAGAGAGGTTCAATGTCATCATGAAGGCCACACAGACCCCAAGTGCAGCACAGCTAGTGTCCTTCGGCTCGCAGTCCAGAGTTCCTGCCACTTTACATAATATATTCTAGGAAGTATAACTTGAAGTGGATAGGACAAAACCAGATAGGAATCATATGTGCAAAACTGATCAGAGACAAGCCTGAGAAGGGGCCATTTGGAGGACATTGAAGAGCAGGCGTGACTGAGATAGAGAAAGGGCTTGTGGTAGTGTGACATAAGGTTGACAGATAGCCAGAAGAGGAGACATCACTGATTTAGGGGAAGGGACCACTGAGCTCATCTGGTCCAGCCCCTGAAACTGAGACCCGAAGAGAGGAAGTAACTGGCCCACGGTGAGAGAGGTAGTGTATGACCCAGCTCCTCTGACTCCACATCCAGCATCTCTAGGACTGTCATATAAGAATTTGAGTTTGCACAGTGAGGGCCACTGAAGGTTTTCAGATTCTGTTGGAATGTGCTTTTTATTTTATTTTTCTAAAGAGCTGATAGAATTTACTGTTGACTTTCTAAACAAGTGAAAAATAGGTGGTGAAGGGCAGAAAAGCTTTTGAAAATAAAAGAAAAGATTGGATGAAATTTAAGGTGAAAAAAAAATTTTTTTAAACCAAAAATACGAGAACTTATAAACATTTCAAGTGGTTCCCTTTAAAAGGATAAAAGCTTATTCCATCAGTTTCGTCATTTGCTCAAAATGTTTTTTGAAACTCCTTTGGGAATTGCCTTCAGAATTGATGGTATGTTCTTTTGAATATCTTCAGCGATGACAAATCTTTGTGCATTGAAGATATCTGCAGTTCTTGTAAATAATTTAAAGTAATTCAGAGCCAAAGATGATGAAAAGGTTAGTGGTCAAGTTGCAGTGTGTCAGAATGAATAAAAAACCTTTTGTGTATGAATTGTAAATTAGTTCTGACCCCAGTGTTAAAAGTGTTCTAAACTGTTTCAAGCAATGGCAACATTATTAGAATAAATACCTGGTTTCCAGACCTGACTTCCTTGAAGAACAACATTCGTTTGGGTCTATAAATTCTGGTGTGTTTGTTTAAAAATCATTCTCATTACCACATCACAGGGTTGGAAGACTCAAATGGGGTAGTGTATGTAAAGCTCTCAGTGTCAGCTGTTGAGATGATGGTCACACTGCCACTCTGTAATAAGAGCCAGGAGGGACCTTAGAAAGCATCTCACCCAGTCTGTTACTTTAAATGTGAGGAAATTAGGGCCTTGCATGAGGAACAGCGACTAGCAGAGATAGGACTAGAAGCAAGGTCTCTAGACTTACAGCTCAGTTCTTTGTACTACACAATGGTGCTTGAATTCATTTATTTGTTGGCAATGTCCATTAAAGGTTCAACCCCACAGAGGAAAACATATTCCTACCCATCCACATTGCTGAGAACTGAACCTCGGGAGCAGCTCCTCAATCAGCTAAGAGAGAAACAACCTGAACTACTGACAACAGCCATTATTAAAGCCGGAGAAGACCCTGCTCAGGTAACATGAAGTGTCAGAATCTCCGTTTCCTGTTCCTCCTTCACCATGATCCTTTTATGGCTGTGTGAGTCTTCGCTTCCTTTCTTCATCCTCGGCTCCTTAGCCTCCTCTCCTACAATGTATTTTGTGTACCTGGCTCTTCGGTTTTCCTATGCATCTTTACACATCAGAGTCCCTTGTGTCCACACTGCACGTAAAGCTTACGTGTATTTATGGCGTGTGTCTGCAAGTGTAGAATGGCTGCTGCGTGGATGCTTGTTGGATTGAGTCCATCTTTCTCTTTTAGGACTTAGATGAAGAGAAGCCTGTTCTGGAGCTCACTAATGAAAACATCATAAGTGAAGAGCCAACAGTGGACACAAGCGTGTGTGATCCTATAAATGGGGGTGTTCCTTTTTTCCAGGTAACTAATGGTGACACTTCTGAGAGAATGTTGCTATGTCTGATGTACCTAATATAATTGCTATTCAATTTAAAGAATTTTGGGAGGGACCTTAGATATTGAGTCCAATACCTTAATTTTACAGAAAGGGAAACTGAGATCTAGAGATATGACCTAAGGTCATACAAGTAGGATTGTGGATTAAGAACTGTCAGTGACCATTAGTGGTCATCTAAGCCCTGATTTGCGTAAGGTCACCCTAGTGGTAGATGGCAGAGCGAGGCTTTGAACCCAAGTCTGCTGACTCCTAACCCTGCTATTCTTCTATTCCATTGCTGGGCAGTAGCAAATGGAGGGCTGGCCTTTGGAGTAAGGCAGAGCTCAGGGCAAGTCATTTAACCTCAGGCCCTGGCAGCTCTGTAGGTTAGGACTGTAAGTTACCTATGAGATGCACTTCTGCATTGGTGGAGGGAGATTCCCCTGGTGAAACCACAAGTACTAAATAATTAAGTAACCTAGATTTTAAAATCCTATCTTGTTTACAAGAATAAAACTTCTTAATAGGTTTCCATTAAAAATTGTTAACTTTTTAAAAAAGTATATTTTGGGGACATGGGATGGAGAAAGGACGACTACCTTAGCTGTACATACTGTGCCATGCCTCCTACTTCTCAGTTCTGACCTGCTATCTACCTAATGGTGTATCCCTTCTTCCACCTCCACTAATCAGAATCTCCATTGGACAGCTCGGTGTGGAGAACTAGTATCCCTAAAAATCTCTGAGTTCCTCACCTGCCCTCACCTACAGTGGCTTGAATCTAAACGTCAGTCACTGCTGTTAGTTCCCTTTTGCGATTCCATTGACCTGTGTGTTCACGGAGCCCAGCCTCATCTCCTAGCTCTGAGGGCATTGGATCGTGGTAAAATTTTGAAGGCGAAGATGTACAGGGCATTGGAGCCTGCATTTTACTCTCTTCCATGTATGTGGAGCTATATTTATTGATCTTATTATTAGAAAGAAGCAGAAACCTTTTAGAAAACTCATGGGTTTGATGAAATTAAGCTGAAAGCCTGATCTAATACAGAGGCTAGAAGTTTTCCATCTTTGTTTCTGTCTCAGGTAGGTAGTCTTAATCTCCATTTTCTATGCAGAGAGAAGCAAGTCTAGAAATAGGAGGTAGAAACCTGAGCAGGAGACCTCTAGCCTAATTTAGAAAGGGAACAGAGCATAATGGAGAGTGATGGTGATAGTTGGGGATGCCTCTACTAGTGGGAGTTAAGAGTCCCACCTTTGAGACTTGTACTCAATTCAATAAATATTTACTTACTAGTTTGATGACTAGTTTAATGTCTCTGAGGCTCAGTTTTCTCATATAAAGTGGACATGATATCTACTTCAGGGTTGTTGAAGCCCAAAGGAGATATTGTATGTAAAGTATTTGTACTTTACATACATGGGGGTGGGGCAGAGCAGAGGTTGGGAGAGAGATAAGAAATGCCTGCATAAATAAATAATAAAGAGAATGAAGGCTCCCAAAAATTTTTTGAAAAGCCTGGGCTTCATGCTTGGGTGTGGGTTGGAAGGAAATAGGAGAGTGACAAAAACAAAAACTTTGGGGCATTCATGTGGCTGAACATCCTGGCAAAGTAACCGACTCAAACCCAAAGGAGAACTAAGTGAGCAGAGGGGTTCACTGGACACTGCTCTCCACCCCCACCCCCTCCCCTCCTGTTCCTGCAGTGGTTTATTTAGGCTGCCGTGAGATGTCTGTTGGAGCGTTGACCAAAGGCCTACGTTTGTCTCCTCCGCTTCACTCAGTGAGCGTATGTGGGCACAGGACAGGGCTGTGCCTTGGTCACTGCCTCACTTGGAAGCCTCAGCTTACCTCCAAGATGGTAGTCTACAACTTGCTTCAGTAGACATGTTTGAATACCACAATAAAGATTTTTTAGCAGCCTCTTAGAGACATCTGTGGAAGGATGAGGATCCTGACAAAATAAAATTCATTGATGAGAAATTTTTTATAAAAAATGTAAATGCTCATTGTTTTTAAAAATAAGAGAGGGGGGAAAGATCAGCACAATTGATGGATACATTGAGAGAGTCTCTAAAGTGACATTTTATATGTTACTATATTTGTTACATTTGTGTTTAATTTTTTTCTTTCCTTGCTATCTACAGCGTAAAAAGTCCTCCAGAAAGGATAAAGAAAACAGAATTGTAAACATTGTGGAGAAGTCAAAAGTGGAAGAAAATCTGGAACATTCTGCTGTTAAGTCTAAACTACCGTTAAAAGCTCAGATAAATAATTAGCTTTTTTTTTTAATCTCTCTTTTGTAACTTCTGAACTTGGTTGTTATTTAGGAATTTGACAAGTATAGACTGTCTTGAGTTTTTTTGTTGTTTTGTTGATTTAGTCAGTAGGTTTGATCACTTATAATATTGTCAAGGATTTCATTTGGTGCTTACTAATTTGAGCTTCAAATTAGTGATTTGGGGTTTGCATTAAATAAAATTGTATTTCCACCTTTTGTTTGAGACAGCCCAACAAATGAAAAAGTTAAGGTAGTTATTTTCTTAGAGTCTTTATTATATTTTGTACTTCCTAAACAAATAAGAAACTGCATTGTTCTTCTAGGCTTGAACTTATATTGGAAAATATCACCAGCAAATTGTTCCTAGAATTAGGATGCCCCCTGTGGGGGCGCTCTCCTTATATTTTATTACATGTAAATATTGGCTATCTTACTCTCTGCTTTTTCCCCTCCTTCTTCGCATTGCAAACTCACTTGGTAGGATAATAAAAAGCATATATACCTCCTATTGTCTATTTAGATTAATAGATAATACTCCATTTCTAGGTATGAGATACTTGGACACATATAACACTTTATATTGAGTGTGTCCGAGGGAATTATGTATAGGGAAAAAAAGGGAGAAAATTATTCAGTCAGAGGAAATATGGATATCAAAGTACCCATTGCAGGAGGTCTGCAGGAGGTGACTGTATTATGAAGCATTTCTTTTATAATTATACATATATTCTATGTACTTCCTGGGAAAAAAATAGAGGCATTGTAGTGTAGTGGATAGAGAGCTGGTTTCTGAGCCAGCAAGACCTGTGTATAAGTCTTGTCTCTGCCATTTGCTAACTGTATTACCTGGAAAAGTCACTTAATCTCTCAGTGAAACTCTCTAAGGCTGTTAGTTTTAGAGAAGGTGATGGATGTCCCACATTGGTAAAGGGAGTATCCTGTAACAGTGAGCTCATAGTCCTCACACCTTCTGAAAACAGGAACCGAATTATTGCCCCACTACCAGAGCCCTTGCTTTATCTCCCTCTGGGAGATAGAGCACAAGGTAGGAGGGTGGGAAGGAGAATGGACAGGACTAAGCAGGAGATGTTGGGACCAGGGAAAAGAAAGATACATTTCTCTTTTCCTGTTTTCCAAAACTGTTCCCTTGTTTCTCCCACAGTTTGGAAGGGTGTAGGATTGCATAGTATGTGACCAATGAAATTTTAACACTTGTGTATATATTTTTTGTGTGCGTGTATATCTGTATAGATAGACAGTAATCTTACACACACATAAATTTGAAGATTCCTGTGGGGAAACTTCCATAGGGAATGAATCTAGTTTATAAATCACAGTTATCTTTGCCCTCCCATATTTTGCTAACCAGTTTATCAACTGAGTATTAAATGCCACATATTTAAAAAATGGAAGGCCTCTGCTGTAGTAAAATGTTTGGTCAAGTTAAGACGTAATAAAAAGCATCTGAGAGCTGGCATTTATGCACAGGAAAACTGTGGCCAAATATTTGTCCCACAAAAAGAGAAGACTGGCCTGGAATGGAAGCATCTCATCAGAAAATGTGCTTGTTCTCATCCTGATACTAAAACAGTGTCACAAAGACATGTTTTGTTTTCTCCCATCTTTGTGTTGTTGGAGGGTCCCCATTGTTCGTGGTGGGTCTGTGCGATCTGTTCACATCCAAGTTCCTTTGAATTGTAGCCTTTTGGGAGTCAGAAGTGCTAGCTAAAGCTATAATTTTTCTATATTCAGTTCAAAAATTTATTAAGTGCCTGCTCTTTGCAGAGAATTATGCTAAATACTGGCCAGAATGCACTGTTTTTCAGACATGCCTCTACCCTCATAAGTCTATAATTTTGTGGTGATGATGGTAATGAACCACAAAATAACCATAACATTTATTAAAAGTATCAGAAAGTGGTTTAAAGGAAGGATAGGAATTGAGCAGGCAATTGGGTGAGGCATGCATTGAAAAATGAAGTGAGGCCAGATTATGAAAGACCTTGAATAACAAATAGGCTTAGGAGTTTGACCTTTATTCAGCACAGTATTGAGCAAAGGACTATGAGATGCTAACCTATTTGGAGACCAAATTTTCTTCACAAAGTACCACATTCCAACCCAACCATGGATCCAATCCAACATAGATCGAAAGAACCTCAGATTGGAAGGTGTTTTTTTTTTCTGCTGCCTTTGTATGCTGGCAGATGGTACACTGATAGAAGGAAACAGCATTTTGACAAAGTGATTTATACAACCTGTTCATGTGGCTTTGACATTCATATTTACCTCGGGTGCCTTGTCCTTCTTAGCTAGTTTTATCAGCATTGTCTATGTTCCACATAGAAGATTCGAAATCTGTAAAGGATCACCAGGGCCAAGGATGTAGTCAGATACCTAACATTTAAGGTCGTCTTGTGCCAGTGTAATTCTGCAGGTGTGAAGACATGGATAATAGCTGACCAGTGGGTTCCCAGGGGGTGGCTATACACAGAAAATTAATTGTCAAACCAAATCCTGGCTTACACCCTGCCCAGTGCTTTGTGGGCTCTGAAGAGGTACACTAGGTGGAGTAGGTTAGTGGTATAGGTATAAAGCTCACTGAGCAGGTCCCCTCTTTTAATCTTGTTCATAACCTTACCACTCCAGACAAGGTGCTTGGTATGTGTGTCAAGGATTCATAATTTCACTCTTGTGGATAACCCCTCCACTGACACAGGCTTCAACCTTTCTCCACCTTTGTGGACAGCCTTGTGACCAACCTTCCCGGGACAAGCCTCTGTACTTCTTCATCCAGGCCCGTGGTCTGTCCAGCTTGATAGGGCCTGCCAGAATTTGTTTTCCACTGGCATAGTGTGCAAGAACCCATAGTCACCTGCATGCCACAGCAAGAAGCTGGAGGAGTTTATTGAGAGGCATCAATAAGTGCTTGTCAAATGAATAAGCTTAAAACGTGAATGCTGCCCTCGAAGAGCTTATAATCTAGTCACAGGGATAAGATATTTCTACATAGAAACATAGCTTATAAAATCAAGCTTTTATGTAAGTGCCAATGAGTGACAAGGCCAATAAATGTTATAGGAATAGAAAAACTAGTTTGAGAGGTTAAGCGAAGACTTCTTGAATGAGGTGGGATTTGAGCATGGGCACCTAGTGATTGGAAATAGCTCTGGCACATCAACATGATGGACAGAAGTCAGAAATGATTTTTTTTTCCTAGCAAAGACAAGGCAGTAATATAGAAATAGAATGTCAAATAGCAGCACTTCCTTTTTTTTAAACCAGCTGGTTTGCAGGTCAGCAGGAGAGCAGAATGTGGAAGGAATTGCAGGGCATTGCCTACAATGAAAAGGAAAACATTTGGCATCAGAAATAAAGGACGAACAACTTCAAATTTTTGGTTTTCTCACATAGACGCTTGATGAATATCTTTTGTTTTACTTCATTTTGAGAACTAGATTAGGACTTTACAACACCAGCAGGCCATATGGTACCTGCAAACCAGACTTTGAAAAACCTCCTTAATATACTTACTGCATATGCCTAAGTCTTCCAACTTAGAACATTGAGTAATAGCTGCTGGGTGAATGAACCTTGGAAGTTTAAGTGGGACAATCAAGCTACAGTATAAATGTTATGCACCCCTTTATTCTAGGGACTCTTTCTTGAGCAGGGGACGAGGCACAATGATCCACAATGACAATCTTTTCCCCCTCAAAATCTTACAATTATGACTAATGACCAATTTATCCTTTATATTCTTTTTCTCAAATTTATAAAATAATTTCTTCTTGTACATTAAAATCTTTTTTTACTGAAATCTTCCCTTTTATCTTGTTCTCTTCTATTTTGGCCATACTATAATTCAATTTCCTAAGGCCTAGTACCTGAAAATTGAGGTGGCTCAGCAGCTGAGCAAGACCAGAAGGAGTAGGTAGTTCAGAATAGGTTCATAGTTCAAAGGCTTAGAAACAGTTGACCATGGTGGCAAAAAACCCCAAGTCTATTATTTGTAAATATGCACTATTCACATACCTTACAAAGTATGTGCAATGGTAAAGTCGATTTAATTAATCTCATAAGCTCATAGGGAGTCATCTTTATCTTATTTATTTAGATTGCTAATAATAAAGTTTGTTGCTCTGAAATGAAAATCGATTGTCAATATAAGCTACAGATAAACTCAGTAGAACTGCCTTTAGCAAGTCTATGATTAATAAGATTAGTTTCAACATTATCTTATATTCCTTATGGTATTTCCTTTGCAGACTGAATCTGTGTTTTCAGGGTTAAGCAAGCAATTGAATTTTCTAAAATAAACTTCTATGGCAAATGGAAAAGATTTGGCACCTTGTAATATCACATAGTTATTAGGACACTCCACTCCAAAAAAATTCAATGCATATTTTCTTTCAATTAAGGCACTAATGTGAAATATGATCTTTTATTTTCTCTATTTGATGCAGAGCATAGTAGTGATTGTTCACTTTTCACAAAACCTGGTTAATAGGATATATGTGAAAGAACAAATATTCTTGAAGGGAATATTTAGCTAAGATGCTCATTATAATAATAATAATTCTCTGAGTGTATCAGTTGCAGACTTTTATGACTGAGCAAAGTTTTTCATAGTCAAACTAAAAGTGAACTTCTGTTAAAAATTCTAAATATAAAAATGGGGAATTGAATTCTCTATAAGACAGTGGACAGATGATTTGTACAAATTTTCCTTAACTTCTGAAATGGTTTCTTCTGTTAAGTTCAAGGTCTCCTCTCAAATACTTAGTAACTTAGTAGACAAAGCATAAAAATATTTCCAAGAGCAATTTCCTGCCCCAGTTCTCATTCTGTTGCTCTTTTAATGTCCTAACCCCAAATTCTTTTCAAAGAAACCAGATACTCTACCTTATGCTAGCCAACAGTATCTTTTCCTCCAACCAATAAGCCCGTCTCAAAAAGACACCTCCACATATCCAGGAAAAGTCGACCAGATTCTAACTTACTGAAGCTATTTCAAACTAAATGTTGCAGCACAGTTTATGTATAAACTGTTTCAGCTGTATTAGTAGGTGATCTATCTCACTTGAGACTTCCCAGTCTTAGAAGAAGCTGATTTAACTTGAAATATGTATTATTATGCATGTTGGTTCAGCAGTTCAAAGTAAATGTTTTATGCAGCAAAATCAACCTACTTCTTAGCTTACTTGTCAATCGGAAGGAGTAAAATTATAAACCCAATTACTTAATATGTTGAATAACTCAAACACTTTAAATTCAAAGGGTTTGGGGAGGGGGAAGGGAACACCTGGAGTTCTTTACCAGTTATGCTGTATTTTATCTTCAGCAAAAAAATTGATAAAAATTGAATTTAAGTTTGCAAGATACTAACCAGTTAGTCATTTCACATATATCTGTTTATATTATGCCTGTATATGTTATCATAAATTTAGATTGAATAAAATAAGTTCACTGTGATTAAAATTGTCACTTTGCTTTTTTCCTTTAGCATAAAGCACACACAATCCAACTAGTTGGCTTTTATGAAAAAAAAACCCTTTTTTTGAATTTACATAAATTTTTATATAATTAATATATAATATAAATGTATATATATAATTTTTAGAAATCTCTAGTCACCACCCTTTTTTCTAATTAGCTTAAATTATCATATATTATCCATTTAGATATAAACACCTAGGGTGTAACCTAAGTAACTTTTTCTCTTTAATTTTACTGATCTATCAGTGGTTATAATTCCAATTCTCATAGACTCTCTTAGTGATTCCTACAAGATAAGTAATGTCAATACCAGAAAGTACAATTAACATTATCTGGTAATGGCCAACAGATAACATAGATTTTGTCAGAGGAAAAAGAGCTACACCTAAAATGTTTCTCCCCCTAAAACCTTGGCTTCTATTACAGTGGTTAATTTTAGGAAATTTTTATACAGCTGTATGTTTGTACACAATCTACACTGCCACTAACAAATAGAAGGTCTGAAGGTTGCTTGACACCCAAGTAAGGGTACTTGTTATCTTAGTCATTTTGACTTCTGCACATGTAATCTGACAGACTGATACACTGATGGGGCTGTGTTCTCACAGATCGCCTAGCCTCTCCAGCAATGTAATCCACAGCCTAGGCCCTGTCCACAACTCCCCATCCTGTGGGCCTCGTGGCCCTGTCTACCCACCAGGAGGGAGATCTTCCTCTAGATTTCTAGAACAGTGGAGTGCACAGTTTGGCCGTTAGCGCTTTCTTGCTCTCTCCCTGTAACTGGCTCACCTTTTCCAGTCACACATCTCTGAGGAGAGCCTTTATGCGACTCACACACCCTTCTTTGTTGGTAATGTATTACAATTCACATCTCTCATGCATGTCTCCATTGCTCATCAGACAACCCTTAACTTTAATTGTTCTCGATTCTGTAACTTGTGTCTACATTGTGTCACTAGAAAAATAGCATTCCCTATGAAATGCCATCCCAAATAACAAAAGAGAAATACAAATTAAAACAACTCTGAAGTTTCACTTCACACCCAGATTGGCAAAGACAAGAAATAGAAATGAACAATATTGGAAATATTGCTGGAAGATGCTGACACTTAATACACCATTGATGGACCTGTGAATCAGTCTAACTATTCTGGAAAGCAATTTAGGTGAAAACTGGAAAAGTGACTAAAAATTCATGCCCTTTGACCCAATGGAATATCTGCTAGGATTCAGGGGTGAGGAACCTGTGGCCTTCTAGGTCCTCGGGTATGGCCTTTTCCTATTATTAAGGGGATGCTCCCCTCAGACTCTGTCCTAAATTCTTCTCTATCTACATTTTCTGGTCATCTCATCAGCTCCCATGGGTTCAATTCTCACCTCTATGAAAGTGGCTCCAAAATCTGGATAATCATCTTTCATCTCTTTCCTGAACACCCACAGCACCAACTGCTTGACATCACCTGGAGAGATATCTCAAATTCACTGTGTCCAAAACTGGGACTCTGGATCTTGCTGCCTAAGCTACTTCTCCACTGTGTTCCCTGTTTTTATTGAAGGCATTATCTTTCCAGTCACTCAAATACATACCTTAAGTGTTATCCTTGATGCCATTTCTAATTATTTGCCAAGTCTTGTCAATTATACCTTCACAATCTCCTTCACATCAGAACCTTATCACCTCTATCCTGAAATGAAATATTGCAATAATAACCTTCAAATTGATCTCCCTGTTTCCAGTCTGTCTTGTCTGCAATCCCTTCTCTGAATTGCTGCCAAAATTGTTTTGTTTTGTTTTGTTTTTTAAAGCACAAACCTGCTCATGCTACTTTCTAGTTCAAATGCTTCAGTGGGAACTGCAAATTGGCACAGCCATTCTGGAAAGCAATTTGGAACTCTGCCCACACTCACTACCAAGGGTGGGAAACCTGCAGCCTCGAGGCCATATGTGGCCCTCTAGGTCCTCAAGTGCAGCTCTTTGACTGAATTCAGGTTCCCCACCCAACTAAACTGTAAGAGATACCATTTATGAGATTTATAATCCCCAAAGACATTTTTTAAAGGAAAAGGACCAATACATACAAAAATATTAATGGAATCTTTTTTTGTTATGGCAGAGAACTGGAAATGAGGGGAATGCCTATCAATTATTGGTAAAAGGCTGAACAAGCTGGGTAGGTGAATATAATGGACAATACTGGGCTGTAAGAAATTACAAAAGGAATAGTTTCAGAGAAACCTGGGAAGATTTCTATGAACTGATGCAGTGCAAAGTGATCAGAAACTAGAGAGTAATTTATACAATAACATTGTAAAGAAAAATAACTAAGAATAAAGTAAAAGCTCTGATCAATGCAATGACCAACCACAATTCCAGGAATACACTGATAAAAAACATGTTGCCCCACCGCCTCACACAGATGATCATTTCAAGGTGCAGAATGAGACACATTTTTTAACACAGCCAAACATTTGTTTCAAGAAAAGGATTTTGTTCTTTTTTTTTCTTTTTTCAAAAGTAGAGTAGGGTTGGCCATGGAGCACTAGTCTATTGATAAGGTTACCACAATGAAAAAAAGAAACGTAAGAAGAGAGTCATTGAAGTATCTTTTAAAAGTTACAGCAGAGAATAGGAAGAAAGTAAGAATAGACGAGGATAATGTTAATGGTAAAAGTGTTACTGAAGAAAATGTGTTATAGCAATATGTCCTTTTTAAAATTACTGTTATCTAGTCCTTTCATTATAGAGTGCAAACAGGGTAGTGGATTTTTTTAATCAAGTTTTTTCCCCCTGTGATTCCTTGTTTTAAAAAAATTAATTTTGGGGCAGCTAGGTGGTGCAGTGGATAGAGCACGGGCCCTGGATTCAGGAAGACCTGAGTTCAAATGCAACCTCAGACACATAACACTTACTAGCTGTGTGACCCTGGGCAAGTCACTTAACCCCATTGCCTAACCAAAAACAAAACAGACCAAACAAAATTAATTTTTAAAATTCTGAACTTGAAAAATATCTGAAAATATGGCATTTCCATACATAAAGCTGGTCAGAAAAAAGAGGACTGCTCATGCAGTCATGAGTCCTGTACCACATGCAGTTTGCTTCTCCCTCTAAGAATACTGTACAATGAATTAAAAATGTTATTTTCAAAAAGACCCACTAGACTGCAAGGCCCATGAGGACAGGGACCTTGTCCTAGACAAAACTTTGTACCTACCCTAATGTCGAGCATGGTAGGTGCACATAAATGATGTGTTTATTCATTTGTAAAATTAGGAAACAGGGTGGCTAGGCGGCACAGTGGATACAGCACTGGCCCTGGATTCAGGAGAACCTGAGTTCAAATCCAGCCTCAGACACATAACACTTAACTAGCTGTGTGACCCTGGGCAAGTCACTTAACCCCCATTGCCCAACCAAAAAAACAAAAATAAAATAAAATTAGGAGGCAGAAGAGGGGTACAAGTCCTGGCTGCTCCATTTCTTAGTTTTTGACCTTAAATGAATACTTTAATCTTTCTGAGATTCAGCATCCTCATTTACTAATGGGGATAATAATACTGGATCTAAAAATCTCAGACAGTATGGAAATCCTTAACAGAACATAAGCTTATTGACGGCAGGAAGCCCTTAATGATTCTGTCTTATTTGGACTCTGTATTATCAGTGTCTTGTAAAGTGCCTTGAATATAGCAGACATTTAATAATGTTTGTTGAATAATAAAGCATTTTGCAAACAACAAAGCTCTGTATAAAGTCTACTGTTCACTTGTGTCCAACTCTACATGAGCCCATTTGGGGTTTTCTTGGCAAAGATACTGGAGTGGTTTGCCATTTCCTTCTTAAGTTCATTTTACAGATGAGGAAACTGAGACAAAAGGGATTAAGTGACTTCCCTGGGGTCACACAACTAGTAAGTGTCTGAAGCTGGATTTGAACTGAAGTCTTCTTGACTCCAGACCTGGCACTCCATCTACTTTGCCACCTAGCTGCCTAACCTATTACATGTTAACATAAATAACATATTTTTGTGAAAAATAATATTTTCAAAAAACTTTAGTGAAAAGTGACAGTTTTAATATTTTTGCATATCTTCTTAAATACCTGATCTAAATGAAGACATCTATAATATTCCCATATTTACTTCTGCAATTGATATGTTGGGATGTTTTTTTGGTTGAAGCACATGAAGAAAATCTGACCTTACTCAAATATTTCATAGGAGTATTTCAGTAGAACAATAATGTCTTAGTATTATTAGTATTATTTTGAAAACAGTTTTGATCTCCCTTGAAAGGATAGGGAGGCCCCCAAGAAGTTCTAGAATACACTTTGAGAACTGTTAGGTTAGAACAAGGTTGTGAAGGCCAAACTGAGGAGTCTGTATTTGGTTCTAGTTGCACTAGGGAGCCACTGGTTTGGGTTTGGGGAAGTCACATGATCACACTCGTGTTTAGGAATATCACTGTGGTGGCTTATGTGGAGGAGAGACTTGAGGCACAGAAACCACATATATGTACAATATTGCAGGATCATAGGTTTTAGGTCCAAAAGGGCCCTTTTTAAAATTCATCTGGTCTCATCCCTTCCTTTTATAGAAGAGGAAATGAAATCCCAAGGGTTTAAGAGACTTGCTCAACTTCCTACAGCTGGTGACAGACACCATTGGAAATGCTTTGAAGTAAGGGACAGCAAATAGAGGGCAGAGCTGAGCTGTTCTCAGATGAAAACGTTTTCTGCAGTCACAGGAAGAAATCTCTCTTAACCCTCAGCTTCCCTCATCCCTCCCTGCCTCAAATATCCACAAACCTTCACAAAGCACCCAATAAAAGAGGCCATGGTAAAGAAGAAAGAAAGGGAGGGGATGGATTAGAAAGCACTTTTGTTTTTTGACTGGACCCAAAGCTCTTCCTTACACTTGCTAATTCACTAGCTGGATATTAGCTTTAGTTCACCTCCAACTCTTACAGACTGGGAGTGAGATTCCTGGGAATGTCCTAATAATTGAGCTCTATTATAAAACATCAACCATCCTGTAGAGTTTGTTTTAATAGGCTCACCATTCTCCAGGCTTATAACTGAAGAGTCATCCTCAACTCCTCACTATATCCAATCAATGCCAAGTCCTGTTGATTCCCCCTGTACAGACCTAGGTAGTACAATGGTTGGAGCACTGGGCCTAGAGTCAGGGAGACCCAAGTTCAAATCCATTCTCAGACATTAACTAGCAGTGTGACCCTAGGTGAGTCACATAACCTCTGTTTGGTTCCATTCCCTCAGCTGTAAAATGCAGATAACATAGCACTTACCTCCTAGGGTTGTTGTAAGGATCAAATAAGATAATAATTGTAAATTGTTTATCACAGTGCCTGGCACGTGTTGTTCAGTCATTTTCAGTCATACTTTGTGACCCCATTTGGGGTTTTCTTGGCAAAAATACTAGAATGGTTTGTCTTTTTCTTCTTCAGCTCATTTTACAGATGAGGAAACTGAGGCAAACAGGGTGAAGTGACTTGCCTAGGGTTACACAGCTAGTAAGTATCTGAAGCTAAATTTGAACTCAGAAAGAGGAGTCTTCCTGATTCCAAACCACTACCTAGCTGCCCTGGCACATAGCAGGTACTATTTAAATAATAGTTATTACTATTCTCTAGTATGTACCACCTTCTCTCCTCTGACCCTATCTAACACTCTGGTGTGGGTCCTTATCACCTCGACCCTGAACTATTGAAGTAGCCTCCTGGTTGGTCTCCTTGCCTCAAATCTCTCCCCACTCCAGTCCATCCTTCCCTCACCTGTCAAATCAATCTTCCTAAAGCATACTTCAGACCATGTCAAACCCTGCTCCCCACTCAGCTTAAATCCCACCTTCTGCTAGAATCCTTTCCTAATCCCCCATCATGATAAGAGATCATCTCCAATTTGTTCTATCTATATCTTGTTTGTACAAGTCATTGGCATGTTATCTCCACCATTAGATTGTGGGCTCCTTGAGGGCTGGGGACTATTTTCCTTTGTATCCCTGATGCTTAGCACAGTATCCAGAACCCTGTGGGTGCTTAATAAATGCTTTTTGATTTAATTTAGAATCTATTTTAATAGGATCTTACCTGTACAACAACAAACCCAAACCTTTGGAGCAAACAATTTTTCAAACTGGTGGCCCACTGAACTCAAGCAATAGTGTAGACCATAGTGGTTTTCTGGCCAATAAAAGAATAAGGTGGGGCAGCTAGGTGGTGCAATGGATAGAGCACTGGCTCTGGATTCAGGAGGAGCTGAGTTCAAATCCAGCTTCAGACCAAACACTTGACACTTACTAGCTGTGTGACCCTGGGCAAATCACTTAACCCCAATTGCCTAAAAAGGAAAAAAAAGAATAAGGATATTTTCTTGGATTCAGTCCTAATTTCAGGCAGTCTTTTTCTTCTCAAGTCAGTAGTATTGCAGGATTAACACTGTTCTCTCTCCTGCAAAATGGCCCAGACTTCACAGATTGGTCCTGTCCTAAGAAACCCTTCCTGTATCTTTGCCAAGAAAATGCCAAATGAAGAATTGGACATGACTAAACAACAAAAGAATTCAGGATATTTAGTATTCTCATTTTACAGGTGAGCAAAAAGATGTCGCATAGGCTAGGCTATTTTTAAAAAGTTGTTTAAAAGTTAGTTTAAAAAATATTTTTAGAAAGTTATTTTAAGCAAAGCAGTTAACAAGCTAAAAAGGATGCCTAGAAGAATGATCAGGCTCTTAGCAGCTTTCTGAGTTTCCCTGATGGGTGATTGAATAAGCTTTCCTTCCACGTTAGTTGGAAATGGTTCAACCTATGTCTTGTCCAGAGCCTAGAACCTCTACGTTTTTGTGGTGGTTGTTGTTTGTTTGTTTTTTGAAGGACAGCTCTCTTTATCACACAAACAGCCCTGACTGAATGCTAGCTGGTTTTGTATTCTCTCCTTTATATTCTGATATCTCTGCATTTCTGCTTCTTCTCTAGGGCAAGTCCCTTATTTGATCAACTGGACTTGAAAAGGTAGAGGCTCTGGCTCCGTCTACAAAATGCCAGACATCAGGATGAAGATGAATAGATTTAATCCCTTAGAGGCAGCAAGGGGTGCAATAGAGCCATGGGCCTAAAGTCAAGAAGTTCTTGTTGTTCAGTCGTGTCTGACTTTTTGTGACCCCATGGACCACCAGACCCTTCTATCCTCCACTATCTCTTGAAGTCTGTCCAGGTTCATGTTCATTATTTCCATGACATTATCTATTCATCTCAACCTCTGCCATCCCCTTTTCTTTTTGTCTTCAACCTTTCACAAAATCAGGGTGTTGTCCAGTCAGGAAGTCAGAAAGACCTGAGCCTTAGATTCTTACTAGCTGGGTGACTCTAAACAAGTCACTTAATTTCTGTCTGCTTCAGTTTCCTCAACTGTAAAGTGGGGATAATAAATAACACCTACCTCCCATGATTGTCATGAGGATCAAGTGAGATAAAATTTGTCAAGTGCTTTACATAGCACCTAGAACAGAGTAGGTATTTAATAAATGCTTGTGTCCTTCCTTCCATCCTTTCAAAAGTCTGGTTAATGAAATGATTTTTTTTTCATTCAGATGTTTGGCATCCTTGTGATAAATTTTCTTTGAAAACATAATAGAAGGCTGCATCAGAAAATGATAGATGCTCAGACCAAAAGTGTTAAATGCCACCAAAACCAGATCAAAATGTAATTGAGATATAATTAACAAAATTAAGATACATTAGAACACAGACAATGTTAATACATGGCTTTCTAAGGCTATACTCAACTAGTAGGGATCCTTCTGTACGGCTCAGTGACCCTCATTGCTGTTTGAGTTTGATACCACTGGTCTAAGGGATAGACCCTATTAAGGAAGAAAGATCTCATGGGTACCCAGATCTTTATAGCTGCCCTTTTTGTAAAAGGAAAGAGCTGGAAACAAAGTAGATGCCTATGGATTAGGGAATGCCTAAAAAAATTTTGGTAAATGAATATAATGGAATATTACTGTACTATGAAAAATGATGAGCAAGATGAATTCAGAAACTCAAAATCTAAAAAAGAATGTTAAAATTGTTTTTACTTGTAATTGGGGGGGAATAAAATATTGTTTTCTTAAAAAGGATGAATTCAGAGAAGCATGAGAAAATGTATATGAATGAATGGAATTGAATTAAGCAAAACCAGAAAAACAGTGCTGCAACCATGTAAATGGGAAGAAGAAAACCAACACAACAATTAAACTAAATGCTCTGAGGTTATAACGACTAAGTCTGGCCCCAAAGAAGAGGTGTGAGGAGGTACCTCCTTCTCTTCTTTGAGGAGGTGGGAGGACAATGGCTTTGGAACACTGCAGATAATGTCAAACCCTTTTGGTGTGGTGAGTTTTGTTGAATTTTTTCCTTTCTTTTCTTCTTTATTATAAAGAATGGCTTTCTGGGAGTGGGGGGGGGAACTGGGTGTTGCACTGGAAAGCATAACATAAGAATTTAATTAAGGGGGAAAAAAACCTCGTGGAAAGAAGGTTGGATTTGAAGTCAGAGGACCTGAATTCATATCTTGAATCATCCACTAATAACCCATGTGACCTTGGGCAAGTCACTTAAGTTCTCAGAATTCCTTCATCTGTTGGTCTAGAACCCTAGATAACATCTTAGATCCCTTCCAGCTGCAAATCCATGACCTTATGAATCCAAGGATCTAGGGAAAAGAAATGAGACTGAAAGAACCAAACATTAAGAACTACTATTGGCTAGATTTGGACCACATCCCAAAGAGAAAGCTCTATTTTAGTGCTTTTTGGTTCTCCTATTGAAGTTTACTGGTAGCTAGTTGTTATATGATAATGATGTCAGTGGGTAGGAAGTGGATATGTGATTTCATTGGTATAGGGAATCGAATGGAATAAGCATTTATTAAACATCTCCTATGCGCTAGGCACTTTACAAATATAATCTCATTTGATCCTCACAACAACCCTGGGAAGTAGGTGCTATGATTATCCCCATTTTACAGCTATTATTATTTTCAGGCAGCTGCTAATGCTGAATCTCACGTGCACACATTTTTCGTCATCAGAAATAAACCAAATTCCCAAATTTATCTTAGTCCCCAATGGAAGAAATCGTAGGTAAGAACCACCTTACTATACAGCTTAGCCTTCTGCACAACAGGAGTGATAAAAATAAATGCTGCCAAAATTTTGGAAAAGAGTCTTGTTTAATTCAGAATATAATTAAAATCTCATGTAGTTTTTATTGGTTTTAGTATCCAGCAGAGAAGAAATATTGAAACTGCAAGACCTTTTGTATTAAATAGCCACAACAGTTCTGTTTTTATTAGTTCTGACTGTGTGAAAAAAATCATAAGGACTCTGTTGAAAAAACCCGGTTTTTTTTTTAAAGCCCCGAATGACTTTTAAAACAATAAAATAAACTATAAAACCTACACTAGTGATATTAAAAAATTATGTTGTTCAATAAATGTGACATTCACGAATGTGAGTGTAATAGTGTTCTAGCTTTAGCAAAGTGGACCCAGGTCTAACAATTGAATTTGAAAGAAGTGGTGTTATATAACTTAGGAGAATTAAGTGTTTCAATGTCCCTGTCAAGATTATGCAGTTCGGCTGGAATGTCAAAGCTGGCTACTAAGCTTCTCATTTCAACTAGAATCAATTACTTAACTAAAAGGCAAGAAAAGCCTTTCTCTCCTCAGTGTTGGTCTCTATTTTCCCAATGTTTCAATACATATATTTTCTGAACATTTACTTCACTTCAGATAATTCCCAACAACGGGTTGTGTCACCTTAGAGAATAAAGAGTGTGTGCACATGTTTGGGTGGGGGGGAAAGTAGGGTGAGTTCACGTCATAAACTCTATTCATTGGACAATTTATTGAATGGCTACAGTGTTTACCCAGTTCTTAGGGAAGAGAGCAAAGAAGATGGTCATGAAGTTACTGTAAACAGGCTAATAAGAGATGATATGTAAGTACATACTGTGTGCATATGTTGTGTGTAAGTGTGTATGCATGTATATGTATGTGTGCATAATTTTCATACTCAAGTACTTTGCAAAGTACTTTATCTTCTTTGGTTTTCAGGAGAATGCCCATAATTCAATTTAGCATATTTCCTCCCATGTATACAACATTGTAGTAGTCAAGAGAGATACCAGTATGGAAGGAGATGGCTGTTCCCTGCCCTAAATGATACATAGGTAGAATGGAGGGGGTGGGGGGAGGGAGAGAGGGGAGAAAGAAGAGGGAGGGGGAGGAAGAGAGAAAGGGAGAGAGATTTAGACAAAGGCTTTCTAGGAAAATTTGAGAAGACAGCACTTTCAAGAGGGGGATCAGCAGAGTATGGAAAAAGATGTCATCTATAGTGAGCCTTTAGGGGGAAAAAAAGACCTTTGAATAGCCACTTTGTCCAATTTCACACATGGTCGTATAGATAGCAAGAACCAGAGGCAGAATTTGAGCCTAAGTTCTTTTCTAACTCCAACCAGTATTCCAGTCATCCAATGTGTCTACCAGTGCTTCACAATTTACAAAACACTTTCCCTCCAAATCCCCTGGGGGTGGGAGGGTGGGTAATAAAAATATCGCCCCCGTTTTACAGATAAGGCCACTGCTATTAAGTATATGGCAAAATGAAGAACGTAGGCTTGAGATCTGGCAGCGATCTTAGAGATCGTCTGGTCCAACCACTTTATTTTACAGCTGAGGAAACTGAGGTGAAGTGACTTACCTGAAATTGTGTGCCTCATCTGTAAAAAGGTGTGATATTTGTGGTAGTTATCTCACAAATCAGCTGAGGAACAAACGACAAATGTATGTAAATCGACTTGCCAATCTTAAAGTCCTACATAAATAACAGCCACTACTCCGCCTCTCGCAGGCGCTACTACTGAGTAGCACAGGTGAGATTAGAATCTAGGTTCAGCCCACCCTCTTTCCACGACGTTAAAAACAAAATAAATAAAAAAAACTTTCTTCAAATCTAGAGGAAGGGATTTTCTCAAGGGCTGGAATTAAATTCTAGTACTATCTGAGGAACAAGCTGGTGGCGTTTTTTGTTTAATTCATTAATTGATTTCCAAAACACCTTCACCCATCGTTTGAAGGTGTGTTTCTGCTTTAGGTTCATAATTTGAAAAACATCTTGGCTACACACACACACACACACACACACACACACACACACGTGCGTGTGTATACATCTACATCTATTTATCCTGTCTCCAATTCTCGCCTCTGTCTCAGGAGTGAGGGTTTCAGGATGGGCAGAAGGATACCCACTTTTCTTCTTCCTTGCCACAGGTGAGGGAACCTCAGTGAGTCAGTTTCGTAGATAGGGAGTTTTGAATCCAGACAGCCCCGGATGAAATAGCGGGACAGCGTTATTTCAAGGCCGATGAATAGCCACCAGGGCCCTCCCGGGAATGTGGCCAAGGACCATCAAATCCCTGCAGAAGGGCGTTGGTCAGGAAAGCGCCTCCTTGTTCTAAAGGCGAGGGGGACCCTGAGTATTTTTTCCAAACTGCCTCCCTTCCAAGCATTTCCGTGGAAGAGATTTCAATAAAAAACATCTGGAAAGAGAGAGGACCGAGTTCCGGAGAGCTGTGAGGGATTAAAAAAAAAAATGGAAAATGGGATCCTGCAAAGAAGGCTGAACGAAATGTAAAGAACCCTGGATTTGAAGTCCAAAAACTTAGCTCTGCTAATTGGTAGTTGTGTGATCTTGGATTAGTCATGAACTTCCTTTCCAAAGTTTCCAACTTTGTAAAGTGAGATAGTTGGACTAGATGTTTTAAAATACGTGAAGCTCATGATTTCTACTATTCTAGTGAAATGTCTTCCTCTCACATTTATTTGCAGATATGAAAAATGAAGACCTAGGGTCCAGGATCGATGGATAGATTTCAGGGAGTCAATGAACTTGGTTGGCTGGAGGGGAAAATCACACCTTTGTTTTCACTAACTTCTAACTGAAATTTAGCATTTCTTTCAATTAAGAATTCTGAGGAGTCCTGAAGTTTTACCAGACACCAAAGGGTTAAGTACTGTTGGACTAGATGGTCTTTATGCCCTCTTCCAGCTCTAAATCTTATGATCCTTTCGGCCTCGTTTAAAGCTAAGGATTTGGTAAGACATTCTCTCTCTCTCTCTCTCTCTCTCTCTCTCTCTCTCTCTCTCTCTCTCTCTCTCTCTCTCTCGTTATTATTATTAATAACAATAACAACTAACAACTATGGAGCGCTTTCAGCTTGTAAAATCCTTTGCCTGTATTGCCATCTAATTAGGTCACAACAACGAGTTGTTGTTATTGCAACAGGTGCTATTATTATCCCCATTTTATGGATGAGGAAATTGGGATTGAAAGAGTTTGGTAACTTGCCCAGGGTCCCATGGCTAGTTCAGAGTAAGAGACTGGAGCTGAATGAAGGTCTCCCAGTTTCTCAGCCTAGCTCTCTATCCATATATTTTATTCCACTTCGCCTCGTCCGGACGGTTGACTTTATAATCGCTTATAATTTAAAAAACAACCACCACCACTTTTTAAAGGTAATTTTAGAATCTTAAATCTCCTTTGCAAGAGCTGAGCACTTTCAGTCCCCTAGTTAAGAAGTCCAGATTTCCCCCCGAAGACTCAATGAAATGATTGAGGACCAGGAATCTAGCCCGTTAATGGCATTAGGTAGTAGTAGCAAAGCGGTTGGACCCTAAAGGTGTTCTAGGCGTTTGTGACTCTGTTTTAGTGTTTCTCATTTAAACTGTTCCCCCTTCACCCTCCCTTCCACCCCACTCCTCCAGCCAAGTCTTGATTGGGAAAAGTCGAGGCAAGGCGCTACCTGAGCCCCGCCTGCCCAGGACCGTTGCCCGCACCCCTGCCCCGACCAAGAGCCCAACGGAGCCCCTTCCCCTTCCAGGAGCTCTGGGCTGCGGAAACTTCAGCTGAGGAGGGTGGCTTGTGCCCCTCCAGGCAGAGGTCCCATAGAGTGGGCCCAAGACATTTGGAGGTTTTGGAAGCATCTTCTCCCACTCCCGCTCCTGCTCCACAATCAAAACTTCAACAGCCGACTGCTCAGGTCCCGGCCCTGAAAGGGTCGGGGTAAAAATGGTTCACCCCAGGCCCCGAGGTAAATGGCTCCGCCCGGGCCGCAGGGCTCGGAGCTAAGCTGGGCGCTTCCCCACCCAGCCCTTCCCTTTTACCGCTCGCGCTCCTGGGCTCTCCCTTCAGGGCACGACACGGGCTCGGGATGAGGACTGGGAGAGCCTGGGGCCGCCTCTTCTCGGGCGCCCGGGGAGGACAGTACGTAGCCCCGTACCTAGCCCGGAGGCCCCGAGCTGCCAGGAGCTAGGGACGAAGCACTCGGGCACCCCTCGGCTCCCAGGGGGCGGAGAGCCGCGGGAGGTAGCGGGGGTGGGGGGGGGCGGTCCAGGGTTAGGGGCGGGAGGCGGCTCTCCGGGCCCAGCCCCATTGGCCATCGGGCCCTGCAGCAGGAAGGGGACAGGGACTAGGCGGCCCCACCCCGAAGCCAGACGAGCCTATCGCCTGGAGCGCGAAGCCCGGATAAATGTAGCGCCGGGAGGCGGGAGGGCTGCTCACAGAGGGGCTGCCAGCCAGCCAAGCGGCAGCCATGCAGTACCCGCACCCCGGACCCGGGGCTGCCGTGGGGGTCCCCCTGTACGCGCCTACCCCGCTGCTACAGCCCGTGCACCCGACGCCCTTCTACATCGAGGACATCCTGGGTAGGGGGGCCGGGGCCCCGATACCGCCCGCCGCTCCCACCCCAACCCCCACTCCCACCCTACCTTCCCCCAACTCCTCCTTCACCAGCCTCGTGTCCTCCTACCGGACCCCCATCTACGAGCCCACGCCGATCCACCCCGCCTTCTCACATCACCCGGCCGCGCTGGCCGCCACCTACGCGGCGGGCACCTTCGCGAGCCCTCTCTACCCCTTCCCCCGGACCGTGAACGACTACACGCACGCACTGCTCCGGCACGACCCCCTGGGTAAGGTGGCCGAGGGCAGCGTGGGGGGAGTGTGAAACTCCGCTGGCGGCAGCGCTGGGGCGTTGGCGCTGGTCCCTGGCGAGGGCGTGGGCGGGCAGGAGCAAGCAATTGAAAGTTATAGAAAAAGCCATAGAAAACGCCGGCCTCGGCCTCTTTCAGTGCGCGCGCGGCCCAGGGAAGGGAGCAGGGGCTGGCCCGGCTCGGACCACCCTCCCTCTTGTCTTGCTAGCTCTCAGTCGGGATGCTGACCACATTGTTGACTCAGATTGGTTTTCCTGCACCTCGCCCACTGACCCTACGATAAATAACTTTGTGGCAATGTGTGGTCAGAACCAGGCTGGGCCCACAGGGGACCCCCTTGGGATAGCCGCTGGACTCGGGCATAGCTGCGCGCTTTCGGTGCCGAAAGCTTAACATTTTCTCCCATTCGCTGTAGAGTCAGTTCTCCATGGGGGAAGGGATATAGGGAGGCGGCGGGGCCGGTTTGTGAGGAGGGCTCAGGGAGAGCGGAAGGGGCGCATGAAATTAAGTGGGTTCAGGGGAGCCCCGATCCCCTTGTGGCACTGATAGCCTCAGGCAGTCCTGATGCTTACAAGGCTGGACTTGGTTCAACAAGTTTGTGCAGCGAAAAGAGCCTGACCCTTTCCGTTCATACAGGAAATCTTGAGTTCTCGATAGGAGTAAATCTGGTTTCAGAAGCTGTTAAGTGTTTTCCTGGCTGCATGGAGCAGCCCCTTCCCCGGGAGTCGTGCACACTGCTGATTATTTTATCGACATCCTCAATACAGACAAATTCAGGAAACACTCGACTTCTGATAGCCGGGATCCGTTTTTCTGATATTGTTCATTTCCTCTGTGTGGGATGTGACTTTATGGCAGCTAAAATAACCAGTTGCTTCCTATTTTTTTTTTTTGAGGCTGTTTTGCACCAGTCTGTAGGCTGACGCAAGCAAAATCTCGAAAAACAATACTAGATTTTCAAAGGTTTCAGACGCAGACCGACGGGACGGACAGACTTTCAAAGAGCGCAGGAATCCCTGGACTTGAGAGGGGCCGGAGCCCAGTACCCAGCGCGCTACATTTGATTTGGCCTGGTTATTGGGGCCGTGCCCTTTGCTGGCCAGTTGGGCAGTGATTGCAACTGAGTCCTACCTCAGGCCATAGTCTCAGGAAATTTGCTTTAGTTTTGCCCGTCTGTGTAAATTTTCGAGGATACGTTGTTAAAACGCAGAATCAGGCCGCAGGCAAAGACAGACTAACATTTCACAAATGAAGTGAGAGGTGGTGAAGCCCTTCCCAGTAAAAGGAAGATTAAAGGAGTGGATCCATAAATAGCTGCCTCAAGTGACCCGCACCCCTTCCTATTTCAGCAGCTGCAGCGAAAGCTTCTGGGTTACAGCAGGTTGGGTTAGTTAGGTTACGTGGTGTCTCCAGCCTCTCTGGAGCTGACTCCCTAGAATCTCTGAGGCTGGCACTCGGAGAGGACGTTTGCACAGAGAATGCAGTGAGTTTCCTTGGGTTACGACTGTGAAAGAGCAGAAGGAAGCATGGGGTTTTTCGAGATAGACCAACAGGAAACACATTGACGGAAATGTTGCCATAGCCCTAGGGGTGGCTTTAACTGGCCTCCTCAGAGAGCCTGGTGTGAAATCAGAGGAGCCAGAAGAATCACACTTAAAGAAGATTGAAAATTCTTGGTGCACCCTGGAACGTAGGCGAGCCAAATCTGAATCGCCGAGGGACCTTAACGGGAGAAGCTTTTTTCCTTCCCCACGAAAGCTTTCGTTAGCCCCACGTAAAGAAATAGTATAAGTGGCCATTTCTGTGGTTTTTGGTGTGAGATTCAATGCTGCCAGAGTATTTGAACTCTCCCCAGTCTAGGGGTCTTTGACAGCTGAATGGTGGTGTGGGCCTGGGGAGGAGTAAGAATAACATCTCGTACTTAACCGCGTTCCTTAAAATATCTTTGAAAGTAGGTACTGCAAATACAAACTCATTCCCTCTTTACAGATGTGGAAACTGAGGCTTGGAGAGAAGTTCGATGCTTTTGTAATTGAGTTCTAGTAATATTGCCAAACAAGGATTATCCAGTCAGTCAATAAACATTTACTAAGCACCTACAAGTGTTAGTTAGGCCCTGTGCTAATCACTGAGGATACCAAAAAAAAAAAAAAAGCAAAAGCAAAAGGTAGTCCCGGCCCTCGTACCTCACAGTTTAATGGAGGAGACGGCGTGCAAACAAATAAAATATATACAAGCAAGATACAGACATGATAGATAGGAAATAATTAAAAGACAGAAGGCACTAAAATTAAGAGTGATAGAGAAAGATTTCCTGCAGAAGATGAGATCTTATTTGGAACACAAAAAGAAATCAGGTTTGTTACTGACATTAGTTAGTAAGTGACATTGTCAGGACCCCAACCCAACTTTTTTGACTCCAAGACTCAAATTAGATAACAGATATAGAATTTCTATATAATCCATATGATTAATCATCCTCTGTGTATAGTCAAGAATGGTACTAAATTGCAACTTAGGGTCTGAATAACTTGTCAATCAAAATCCGCAAAATTTGCTTGAATAAGGAGAAAAATGTGTGTGTGCACCCTGCTTGTCAACTGAAAGAGCCCTGATTTGGAGCCGGTAGACCCTTAAGCTGAAAGTTCTAGCCACACTTAACTGTGTGACAATAGGCAAGTTACTGTAGTTTTCTGAAACTCAGATTTCTCCTTAATATGATGGTAATATTGCTCAAATGAATTACCTACTTCATGAGATTGTTGTGAGGAAATAATTCAGTACAAATTAAAGTACTGTGTAGATGTATTGTAGTTATAATTTTTCCTTATGACTACCGAAGAAATGGGCCAGTGAGGAGTCCACCATCCCAGTTTAAAGATAGGAAGAACTGGAGTCTTGATGATTTGGGTAGTCAAGGTCTCTCTGACCCTATCTTTTCCCCTCCTCACCAACAGGCAAACCCCTTCTCTGGGGCCCCTTCATGCAGAGGCCACTACACAAAAGAAAGGGAGGACAAGTAAGGTTCTCCAATGACCAAACCATCGAATTGGAAAAGAAGTTTGAGACCCAGAAATACCTTTCCCCACCTGAGAGGAAGCGCCTTGCCAAGATGCTACAACTCAGTGAGAGGCAGGTGAGCTGGGAAACATAATTCCTTGGAACTTCTGGGGAAACAGTGGTTCTGAGTGGGGTAGATGAGGGAGCAGGAAAGGATGGGCCAGGCTGGGAGCACGTGATCTAAGATTCTTGGGCCCCATTTAGGTGAACGTTGGAGAATCTTTAGATTATTTTGACACTTTCAAGATAACTTTCATGACTAGGGAGCCATTATGGTATGGTGGAAGATCTTAGGGACCACCTGTGGCTTTGTCCCTTGCTATCTTAAATGGCAAGTCACTTAAGCCTCATTTTATTTGTTAAACAATTGTTTCCTTAGATGACATATAAATCAATTAGCTTGACTTCCTACATATAAACCATGAAATACATTAGTCGGCAGATGTGAAGGACAAAGAGGAAACCACCTGGGTACAGCTTGTACCCTGTCATTAATTGAACTTATCTGAAGCTCTGTAGAAACTTCTTAAGCCTCATTTTTCATCTGTTAAATGGAGATAATAATGCTGGCACTAGCTGTTGTAAGTACGGTGCCTTAAACACTTGTTCCCCGCCGCCCCCCATCTTGCAGCCCCCAGTTGTGTCCTCGGATCCAAATGTCCTACAGCTCCCCCTTCCAGATGCCCCTTTAAAGGGCCTTCTTGAAGGTCTGCATCCCGAACACGTGACAACGGGTCACTTTCTTTCGCTCTCTTTAGGTCAAAACCTGGTTTCAGAATCGGCGAGCCAAATGGAGAAGGCTGAAGCAGGTACGAAGCGCGATCTTGTTACTATAGCAATAACTCTTTTAATGATCTTATCTTCTAACGGGATACCTATTCTAGGTTGTATGCAAAAGTCATCCCCGAGGCTATTTAGCCTCTTCACCTTGATTAAAAAGGCAAATAGTCTTTTTGGAATCCAGTAAGACTCGGCCAGGCGGCACTAACGCTAAAAGCACCTAATGCAGTCAGTTCCGATGGCCATTACCGTGGGGGTTTCACACACTGGCTATTAAAGGACCACGCTAATTGTTTTATAAACCCATATGTTGTTTATCTAATTAACGCAGGAAAGATAAAGTAATTGCCAGTAAATGACTTAAGCAGTTATCTTTGGGGAGAATATTGTTTCTTCTATTGACACAATTATAATAAAACCAGGCTGGACTGGTAAGTAAATAGAAGGAAACAAACACCTCAGAGTCTATTTGATCGGCTGCATACACAATGAAAATATCAACTATTTTTAACTCCTGTCCCCTAGCCCGGCTTAAATCCAGGCTATAAATGAAGAGGAGGTTCTGAAATAGGAGAAAATATCCTATCCGGTTTGCAAATGTAATCGAAGCTTTTCCTCAGGAGAATAAAGCTCGGTTCTGCACGAAGTGGGGGAGCGGAGGAAAGGGGTTGGTCTCTTTGTCTCCAGCCCGTGCCAAGCTTGACATATAATTGTTGCTTAATTAACGTTTGTTGAATTGGAATGGAGTTGTTGTACTGAGCTAAAAGGCAATTATTCCTCTAATTCGGTTACAAAGTTTGTTAAAGCTTTCCTGGAGTTAAGAATCGGGAATTCGATTTGTGGCAATCTGCACTGATCAAAGTTACCCGATTAATTGCTGAGCTCTCCAGTCTACTTTATTGTGTGTATGTGGCCTCCCTCTTAGCAGAAAATGGAAAATTTCAAAACTAAAATATTAAAAGCTATGTTTCATGTATACATGATTACAAAATTAATTCACTTATCATTTAGTTCCAAGTTGGGAGGGGGAAACCTTGATCCCCCGGTTTTTACTCTGGGTTTGTTTTTATTTTTGCCTTAGTAGTACCTAAGTAATTTGGACTTATTATTATTATTATTATTATTATTATTACTTCTCTGGATTTTAAATAAACAGAGACTACTTCTTCTCAGTTAGGTGCAAGTTACCAGATCTGTATTTACTTTAATAATTGATTGGCTCTCGTTGGTGTGGGCGGGCACTGCCTCTCCTCCTCAGAGAATCTTCCTATAATGCTGAAGGCCTTCTTCTGAGACTGCTAGCACTACAGCTGGGCTGTCTTTCCCACCCCACCCCCACCTTCCCTGTGTCCATAACTTCTCAGCTCAAACCTCCAGCTTGCTTAAACTTCACTCCATAGAAGAGATCATAAATTGGAACCTCTCTAATCATTTTGAAAGTATTCTTCAATTAATTTTACAGTGCTGATATAGTTTTTAAGTCTAGAAAATTTTATTAGTATATAAATCATGTTACTGCATCTAGTGAATGCAAAAGGGGGAAACCCCACAGTGATCTGTATTGTTAAAAAATAATTTCTTCAGACAATCTTGAAACCACTGGATTGGGCTGGAGGTAAATATTGAATTAGTATAATTCCATCATGGAGGTGTATTCCTAGTGGCTTCTTTAGCTTTTGGGGGATTTTTAATCTCAGTTTGGTGTTGGCAGAATTATTTCTTCCTCTAAAATTCATTCATTCATTCATTCAAAAAGCACTAATTAAGCAACTATATGTGGTGATGGGGTGGAGGGTGGAGAATGGTCCCAATCCACAAGGGGAACAAAAAATGTAAATAGATGAGGAGAGCAGGAGCTACCAGGGAGAGATGAATGTGTTGAATACAACCTTTTCACCCCAAAATTGAGACTTTAAGCTTTTGGCAATCTGCCTCAGTAAGCTATCAATAACTGAACACTTCTTAATAAGACCTGGTAGTATTAAAGACCAGACATGAGTTATAAAGCCAAAATTATAGACAGCTCATTTTTCATTACTCCATATCCTACCCCCATTTTTATTCCTTTTTATGTAGGAGAACCCTCAAAACAAAAAAGAAGAATTGGAAAATCCAGACCGACACTGTGATCAAAGACAAGATAACTGTTTGCCCATCAACCAGACAAAAGACCTTTCTCTGGATAGCTCACAGTGTTCTCCCTCCCCTGCCTCCCAGGAAGACCTGGACTCAGAGATTTCAGAGGATTCTGATCAGGAAGTGGACATTGAGGGGGATAAAGGCTATTACCAGGCAGGATGATGATGAGTGGACACTTGGAACCTGAGCAATACTGGACATGGGAATAATAACCTTTATTTTCTTTTAATTGGAAGATTTCAATGGAAGAGCTGAGGGAAAAAATGAACCAAAGGGAATTCACTTTCTCTCCTATCAAAAAAACTAAACAATTTGGTGCTTTGGCTAGTTAACAAATATACATGTTAACCATGATTTTTTAATTAAAGAAATAAGTTTTGATTTTAAGTTGTTATGCTAAAATTGATTTTGAAATGATTAAGCATACTTCCCCAAGTAAATTGCCACAGCCAGCTTACCAAATTCTTGATTTAATTTAAAAAAAAACCCCAATATGTAGCTTTAAAGTTTTGATTAGACCCTGTATTTTTCCTAATCCAGATCTATGATCTATTTAATACCTTGAGAGATTCCTTTTTCATGAAGTCTCCCAGGGTGGACCAGGTCCCGAATCCAGGTTACCTGGATGTCACTTTTTAAAAAGTGAACTTTTTTTAACTTTTATTTAAAAGTCTCACAGCACTCATCTTAAACCTGGTTAAACTTGGAATCATTTCAGAGATTTGCCTGTAAATCCTGTTCTTTTGTCGGTAAAATACTCTGAGTAAGATGCTGCCTTCTTCGCTGTTGTTTATCTTCCAGTAACTATTTGACAAGAAACTGTGATAAAAGGTGACAGGCCATTGAGGAGAAACTGACATGTCAGTTACCAAAACTAATCTCAAATATACTCAAAGTAGCAGGTTGGATTATATATGTATGTATGTAGATTGTAGATAATTCTTTGTGGTTTTGTATTGTTCATTGTTTATATCATGTACATATTTGTTGACTGTCAAAAAAACAAACAAACCCGTGACAACCTGACAAGCCAGTGTCTTTTTTTTTTAAAGAGAAACGTATCTATAAAACAAATTTATTGATGAATCCATCAGCTGGAAGCTTCCAGGGCGTTCTGTTTCATTCTGTCATAATTTGCAAAATCTGTAGAATTCTCTGACTCTATTTGACCAGGCTGAACTGAGCTCTGACTAAAAATTGAATTTTTACCAGTATTGGGGTGTTGGTTGCAATGGGAAATTTGTATTTGCTCAATCCTAGTCCTTCCTGTCACTTTATGCAAATGTGTCAGAATAAGTTTAGACTAGCACCTTTCCAGGATAATGTTAATTGGTATTGGGGGAGTTTTTACCTGGGCAAGGTTAACAGTTATGATTGAGAAAGTGAGCCTTGGGGAAAATGAGAGCTACATTTCTGGGAACCATCTGATAAGTAAATGGTCAGTCTGTTTAGAAAGAGAAAGTCGAAGAACAGAACTGAAAGTAAGTGGGCCTGCCCTTAGGCGTCCCCCACCCCCACCCCTTTCCCCAGCAGCTACCCAGGGTGTATTGATTGATTTGCAGTAGGAGCCTTTGGCTGGTCTCTGGTTGCCCTTGACCTGCCTGAGTCAACAGTGCCCCCTTTCTACCCCCCCATCACAATTTTCAGTTAGAGGCTTCTGGAAACAGGCTTCTATAAGACAGAAAGAAAGACTAATGAGGAAGAAAGGTTAGCCATAAACTGGCTCTATAATCCTGAGCAAGTCACTGAACCTCCCTAGGTCCCAGTTTCTTCCTCAGTAAAATAAAGGGGCTGGGCTAGTGATGATCCTTAAATGCTAAATCCTAGTACCTCTCTGATAGTTGATCCCTAAGTTCCATATGTCTAAGATGAGTTACCTGGGATTTGGCTGGAGAAAAATGGGCTAGACCCAGGTACAGACAGGCCAGATCACCTGATCCTGAGTGAGTGGCTGAACAAGCAGGGATCTTTAGGAGGGCCAGTGGCCTCAGTTCACAGAATCACAGAATTTGAGAGTTGGAAGGAACCTTAGCAGCCGTATAGCACTACCTGAAAGGAAGACCATCTTAAAGAGGTCCTCCAGCCTCTGCTCCAGTTAAGGGGGAGCCCAGCCCATTCCATTTTGGGGCACTTGTTATTAGGAAGTTTTTTCCTGAAGTCAAGAATAAATTTGCCTCTTTGCAACTTCCATTGCCCCAAACAGAACAAGTCGATCCTTCTTCCCCATGAAGATGCTTTAGATACTTGAAGATAACCATCATGTCTCCTCTCCCTGTCTTCTCCAAGCTAAATATCCCTGGTTTCTTCAGCTAGTCATCACAGGACAAGATCTAAAGGCCCTTCACCATTCTGGTTGGCCTGCCTAGATGGACACTACAGCTTATCGATGCCTCGCAGTGCCCAGATCTAAACATAATACTCCAACTGTGGTGTGACCAGGTCAGAGTACACAGGGAACTGCCTCATTCCTGGAAGCTGTGCTTCTGTGAATATAGTCCAAGATCATAACAGCTTCTCTGACCATTACATAGTTTCCCCTCTGCCCCTCTCCTAAGCTGGGCACTGGACAGAGAAACTCAGTAGCAGGGGTATTGGTCTGTATCTAGAGGCACCTAGTTGATGCACTGGGTAAGGTGATGCAGCCTGGAGTCAGGAAGACCTAAGTTCAAATCTAGTCTCAGCTGTGTGACCTTGGGCAAGTCACTTAACCTCTTCCTCAGTTTCCTCAACTGTAAAATTAGGTAATAATAGCACCTACCTCCCAGAGTTGTTGTGAGGATTAAATGAGATATTTGTAAAGTGCTTGGCCCTTGTAAATGTGACAGGCATATAGTAGGCGCTGTTCCTTCCCTCTCTCCTCTGAGTCTGTGGGTGGGAGACAGGATACTAGCCCAGGGAGTAGAAATGAGGATCTTGGCATTGGAAGCTTTCAGTTAAAATGAACAGCTTTGCTTTTTAGTTGAATGATCGGTCATAGAGGCTAAGAAAATGAATGGGTAAAAGTACATATAGATTAAAGGGAGGAATGAATATGTGGGTGAGATAGCTGAGCATGAATGAGCTGAATTCTGCATGCTGATGAGGGCTGAAGCGATTTTAGAGGAGGAAGCAGGTACTGATGAGCAGTAAGTGAGAAAGCTCTGGAATCAGTGCCGTGACTGAGAGTAGTAGCCTTGGGAGAACTGACTGGCTCTGGGTCAAGAAGAATTTTTAAAAGGTCCAATTTATTCCCTTCAATCTAATCCACTTAGTCTTAGACAAGAGGCAGCCAAATTTCCATTTGATTGACTGTAATTGTTCAGGCACTGACTGGGAGGGTGCACTTCAAGAGAGGGGAAGGGAGAAATTCCCTCTTTCTCCCACCTCATGGTGCATCTCAACATTGGGAACCAAGGAGAGGGAACGTTAAGATCCCTCTGGCTTTACTGAGACTCCTATAGGGAATAGGTGGGCAACTTGGATTATGGTAATAGGTCTGCTCAGAATTGTTAGGTCTTATCTCCTTAGGTTTCCTCATGGGAGTCAGACTTTGAAATCTAAAGCAGCATTCTAGTTTAGCACAGAGTGTTTTTAGGGCTAGAAATTACTTTAAGGCTCAGTCGCATTTGACAGATGAGGAAACCAGGGGTCAGAGAGATGTAATGATTTGTCTAGTGCCATCCAATTCTTAATGGCAGAGCTAATACTAGATCCCAAGCCTCCCAACCCCTTCAAATGCACTTCCAAATTTCTTTCCTGTTTGCCCAGCCCCAGCCTCCCAGATGCACTGGCTAACCCTTTGAGTGGAGTTGTATCACCGATTTCAAAGGTCATAATTGGTTTGGGGCTGAAAATAAAATCTGTATATGATTTTAGGGAACAAGAAGCTTGTGGGCTGATTACTGAATTAAAGCAATTCCGAAATCTGTATGTGCGTGTTGCTCCTGGAGATAACCCCTGGTTAATGTTTATGGTTCGCAAATAGCTTCAGCATGAGAATTGGAGGTGGAGGGGGAGAGAGAGGAGAGAAAGGCTGTGGGACTCTCAATTGTCAACAGAAACTCAGCCGAGTGAATCTGGGTTTTAATGAAGGCTATTCTGTCACACAAGGACATTTCCCTATTTCAGCATATCCAAAACCAGGCAAGACCCACAGGGTAGTGGAGTGTAAGCTCACTGAGGGCAGGGACTATTTTTCATTTTGTGTGTGTATTCCCGGTGTTCTGCACAATTCTTTGCATATGGTAGACAATAAATGTTTGCTACTTTGGGTTGGATGGGATCTTAAAGATTTCCTAGACCTAGTCTAATGCTGGGGAAGGAGGGGGGGGAGTGGGTGTGATATGGCATAAGAGTAGTCCTGCTGTTATTACAGGTCACAGGTTTGAATCCCTTCTCTGGCACTTATTACCTCTCTGCTACTAGGTGACCTTATTCATTTATAATCTTTATGACTTAATTTTTAGAAGTAAGGAAATTGAAGCCAATTGAGAGGTAGCCACTAGCTCAAGGTTACCACAGAGCTGGAGTCTGGAACACACATTTTGTGGAACTTCAGGCGAGGTATGAGGAAGATTCCAGCATCCCACTTAGTTCTCCATCAGGTCCATAAGCATTTGTGTTGAAAGCAAATGAAGGACCCAGACCTGATTTTGGTTTTTCCAACTTGGGTGGGGAAGATACTGACCATCATCCATTTTCATGCCCACATTTCAGCTGCGTTATTAATAACGTATGAATCCTGACTGCAATTCAAGCATTTTTTGTTTGTTTGCCTCCTGGCTATTTAATGTTGAATCAGCATGTATGACCTTTACAACACAGCTCCGGTCTTGTTTTTAACTCTTTTATCAGGAGATCCAACTTGAAAACGGTTATCATTTAGCAGAAAGACAAACAGCAGAGCACATTTCTGTAAGCAGCACGTTAATGATTGGGAGAATTGCCCCAATTTCTACATGACAGTGTGTGATTAATCCTCTGGGTCATGTTCTTATAGCCCAAACGATCCAGTCCATCGTTCTTTGATATTCAAAGCCCTCGCTCACTTAATAGGATATTGATTTCAGTGCACCATGTACTTTGACTCTATAAACAGCCTCACTTTCAGGGACTGCGAGCTCTGTGGGGAGGATTTTTGATGAAGAATAATTGCCTAAGACCTCTTTTGGTTAGTTTTTATGGTCTGTTCAACTTAGGGAAGGTGATAAGGTACCATTTCTGGTGGGAAAAGAGGAAATAATTTCTGAAAGACTAGGTTATTGATAGAATGAGTCCAAAAGGATCTATTCACTTTCAGACCCATCACCCTGTGCTTTCCAGGCTTCACAGCTGTGAATATTCATTTCAATTAATGGAGGGGAGGGACTTGTATTCAAGGAAATGGATTTAGATTGGAGGAAATCAACTCAGATTCTGAAGCAAACTTCAGAGCTTGAAGGGCCCCTAAAGATGGGAGAGACCATTGGGTCTCTCTTCATTTTATAGATGGGAAAACTGAAACTCAGGAAGGAGAGTTAACTTGCTTAAGTTTGCAAAGCCAGAAATAGAAGGAATTCTTCTGCCTCCAAGGTCAATGCTTTTCTTTTTCTTTCTAAGCTGCTTCTCTCTCTCTCTCTCAGGGACAAGAACCTTCGGTCAGGCGCAGGTTTCAACTGGGCTGTCACATGTCAACATGCCAAGAGTGTAACTTTCCTATAAAATTGAATAGTGATAGGCAGCTAGGTGGCACAGTAGATAGAGCACTGGCCCTGAAGTCAGGAGGACCTGAGTTCAAATCTGGCCTCAGACCAAACACTTGACACTTGCTAGCTGTGTGACCCTGGGCAAGTCACTTAACGCCAATTGCCTAAAATAAACAAATTTTTTAAAAATTGGATAGTGAGACTTCTAATATAATGCACAGACACCATGGATCTGGGCCTGGATGGGGATGACATTGGATGGGGAAATGGGGAAAACAGTCATCCAGATGCTTGGAATCTTACAATTAAAATATACAGATGTTTGATCAGGTTTTCTTACAAGTTTGTTGTTGTGGAGTCATAACTTCTGCTCCCTTCTATTCAAAGATTTTTCTTTTGGCTTTCCCTCTCCCCCTTGCTTATAACATGATCATTTCTGAAATGCTTCAAGTGTGTCCCTTCACTCATCCATTCATTCAGCCCACAAGCATTTAGTGCTTGTGCTGGGCCCTGTGCAAAGACAAAAAAAGTGGGGTGAGAGCTTATACTCTGTTGTGTAAAATATACAGATGTTTGGGAGGAGGCTTTTGGTGGGAAATGGGCCTTGAAGGAAGCTAGAAATCATGAGTTAGAAACAAGGAGGGAATGAATTCCTGGCATGGGGAAGATAGACAGTGTTCAAAGGCAAGGAAGTAGAAGAGGAAAGGTCAAATATGGCAAGTCTGGCTGCATATGGGAAGGAGAATAATGTGCAATGAACCTGAAAGGATAGCCTAGAGCCATATTGAAAAGGATTTAAAATATCAGAAGAATTTTTACTTTACCCTATGAGAAACTGGAAGCCCTTGGAGCTTCTCCAGAATGTATGTGACACAACTAGATATGCTTTAGGAATATCAATTTGGATAGAAGTGGGGAGGGTGGGTTGGAAGGGGGAAAGGCCAGAGTAAGGTAGACCAAATTATAAAGCTATCACAATAGTGCAGGGGAGACATGCTGAGGGCTTGAATTAGGATGATGACGTAACTGGAGAGTTTTAGTGGAGAGATGGGTGCAGGTATGAATGAAGTTGTGGAGATTTGGCAAGTGTCCTCTCCTAAAGATTTAACTCGAGTGAATGAAAATTACAAGCCAGCTTTATTGATGACAGTTTTGAATAGGAAGTCTTCTGGGAGAGACATTGTTGACTTGCTTTCTTAGCATGCTTTGATTGAAGTCAGAAAAAAATGAGGAGCAAATACTGCCTCTGACCTTGGGAGGTTCAGGTTCAAATACTCTCTTCCATAAAATGGGAGTGATAATAATTGCTACTTCACAGGATTGTTGAGAGGATCAAATAGTGTGTATGAAGGGCTTTGCAAATTTAAAAGACATAGATCTGTATGTAAATTTAATGATATTTGTATAAATTTATATATAAGATGTATGACATAAGATATAACATCTATAGTGTTTATAAGATCTATCTCTATAGATATATCTCTCTCTGTCTCTGTGTCTTTCTCAGAGAGGTAACATGGCATATTGTAGACGGCTGGTTTAGGATCCAGAAGACCTGTATTTTAAGTGCTGACTCTGACACATGCTAGCTGCCTAACCAGGAAGGAGTCACTAAGTCATATAACACCTCAATGAAATAGACAATTCTTTAAGATAATAAAAAACAGGCAAGCTGTTAATCTGCATTGAAGGAAGGAGTTGCCCTACACCAATGAAATCAAGGATCCTGGCCCAAAGAAAACCAAAGCCAAAGCATCTAACAGATTTGGGACCTAGAAGCTACTTCTTATTGAAAAGCCGGTATTAGTGGAAAGTGCCCAGGACTAGGAGTTTGAAAGCGGAAGAGTTCAACAGATGTGTGACCAAGGGCTATCAAATGAGCCAGATACATAATACCTGTTCTGTCTCGAGCACAGGTTTGAAGTGAGGAGCCAATGACAATGGATTTAAAATTAAGTGAGGCCATTATTATTGTTATTTGTTCCTTTGATCTCGATGCACACTTAAATGGCCGAGTTTTAATGTTTGCAAAGACCTCTGAAGACTAAGGGTCAGAGGGGACGGGCCGGGGAAATCTAGTAGAAAACTAAGTCTACACAGGAGCAGAAAAGATTTTGTTTGGAAACAAACCTTGTGATGGATGTGAACGAAAGCGTTTCCGTGGCCCCGACTGTTAGATTCTTTGGGGGCTGCTTTTTTTAATTTAATTCAGTCTAATTCCAGACATTAACGGATCGCCTTTCTGTGGAAGGCAGACGCACCCAGGAAGCCACGTTATTAGGAAAGGTTAGTGTCCCTCTGACTAGAAGGCAGATGTGGGAAGGGCATCCCTTAAACGTCTTCCTAAAAGGACCTGAGGTTATCAGGACAAAAGTGGGCAGGGATAAGACCTTGGAAGTGACGGAGGCATTTCCCCACGGCTGAGCGACCTCTAGGTTCTTTTCTTTCCTTTGTGGGAGTGGGGCGGAAAAAGTTTTGCCTATTCGAAGCGAGGTCTTTCTGACCAAAGGCTCTATCTTGTCAGTGATTTCCCCACACAAATTTTTACTACCCTCTCTATCTCCACACAGACTCATAACCCAGAAACGAGTTAAAGAATGATGGAGCTGGGAGAGGAAGAACGGCTCTTTTTTGGAAATCTGAAGTTTTAAGAACCCTAATTTAAGTCTAAAGCCCTTATCTGAGCTCTATTCAGTCAGTATTCGTATAGCTTGGCCCAAATGTTATTTGAAAACACCTTAGCCTACTACATAATAGGCTCTATATAAATGCTAGCCATTATTTAACATTTTAATTTTTTAAAGAATTAAATAATGCCCTTCTTTCCTCCCTTCTTTCCTCCTTTCCTCTTTGTGTTTTCTTCCTTTCTTCTTTTTTCTTCTCTCCCTCTCTTCATTCCTCCTCCCTTCAGTCAATATGTGAAATTTCTTGCTTCTCTTTCTTTTCTTCCTTCCCCTTCTTGCCTTCCTTCTTTCTCTTATTTTTCCATTTCCTTTCTCATTCTCTCTTTCTCTTTTTGTCACAACATTCTTTATCCAATATTTTTGTTTTGTTTTAAGGATAGAAATGACTAACCTTAGATATTCATACATCGCTCAAGATCAAATTTTGTCTCTTGGAGTTATAGAATCCTCTGAGTCAGATATTTCCATTTTTAAAAATCCATTCATGTTTTATTTATTTTGTAATCCCTCCTGCAAATTTTATTTTTACTTCCATCAGCAAGTGCTGTATTCAAATATACTAACAAGGGAGTGGTTCTGGACCTGTGATGTCATCAGAGCAGAGAACTTGAGGTGTAGAAAGTCTCTCCACAGATACAGATTAGCAAATTGTTTGAAATTTAAGACAGTTTTCTGAGGTATTGAGAGGTCAAGTGACCTGCAGTTGGATACTCGGCCAGAATGTATCAGCAGTAACTCCAAAGGGAGCTGTTATCCACTGCATGATGCTTCCTTTCAACAAAAGAATAAGAACATAAGAAAATAATCACCATGCAAACTGAAACAAACCAACAAAATATTGCAAATCATTTTGTAGGTCTTGATTTTCCATTATTTATTCATTAACTCCTCCACTTCCAATACTGTGTTTATGACCAGAATAGTACCTAAGATGTCCTTATTTTCCTAATCCTTTCTGACTTTCTTTACCATGTGTATAACATTAACTGTTTGTTGTTGTCATTGTTTTTATTATGTTGTTGTAATTATTGTATGTATTTGCTCATTTGGTCTTGATTTCTTTTGCTTACATCACTTTGTATAAGTTTGGAAATGTAATGATATTTCATTATATTCATATACCATGATATATTCTTGCCCTTCTCTATTTGAGGGAAATGTAATTTATTGTCAGGATTTTGCTATTATAAACAGTATTGCTAGGAATATTTTGGTACAAATACAAGTTTTTTATTTAGGGACTAGCTTTGGAAGCAATAGGTAGGTCAGATTAAAGAATATGCATATTTTTGTAATGTGGCATAGATCCGTATTTATTTCCATAGATTTAAAAATGTGCTAAATAATATATATTTTTAATATGACACCAGGGATGTCTCTATCAGACTACTTTTTTCCCCCTCTTGTACAGGAGCACTAATATTATTTCTTACAATGATAAATATTTCATTTTTTTATGATCATCACACTCTTTTGGCATCCCCAAGCCCCTAATATAAATTAGTTTGCATTAATAGAGGTGCAATGTTCAGGACTGTGTAGGTGATAATCCTACTGAATTCTTCCCTGGTCAGAAAACACATAGAATAGTGTGTTCAGTTCTGGGTATCACATATTAGGAAGGACTTTGACAAGCTGGAAAGCATTTTGATTAGGATCGGCTGGATGATTAAGGGCCTTGAGACCATCAGTGGAAAGAAGGGAGGGTGTTTGGCCTAAGAGAAGTCTGGGGGTAAGAGTAGGGATGTGATCATTATCTTTGATGTTTAAAGGGTTGTCAAGTTCAAGAAGAATTCTATCTATTGGGATTGGCTCTAGAGGGCAGAATTAGAAGGAGTGGGTGGAATTTGCAGAAAGGCAGAGTTAATCTGTTGTCAGGAAAAAAAATACCTAGAGATTAGTGTTTTAAAAGTGGAATGTGTTGCCTCAGGAGATAGTTGGTTTTCCTCACTAATGGTCTTCAAGCAGAAATTGGTTGTCCACTTATTTGTTGGGTACAGGCAGAAAGGTGTTTTGGTTTTTTTTAGTTGTTTAAAAATGTATTTCTAATGTTATTTATTTCTTTTTGGTTTTTATATCAAAACCTTTTCCAGATATTCTCCTCCCCTTTTTCCTTCCTGCTCAATACACATGATGAGCCTTCTTGGAACAAAGAAAAAACATTTAATAAAACCAACACAGCAATTGCATTTGACCACATCTGACAGAGTATGCAATATTCCAAACCCATAGTTCTCCACCTGTCCAGCAAAAGATATGTTTCATTATCTCTTTTCTGGGGCCAAGACTTGACCTTGGGTTTATGAAGACCATTTCAGCTGAGTGGAAGGGCCTATCAAGCTGGAAAAGCTTCAAGGATGGGCCTGGCAACAGAATGTCTGTCTGTTGCTCTAACATCTTAAACTAATTCAGGAAGAGTCATCACCTTGTTGGCTAAAGGCTAATGAATTTGTTTTGGTCACAGCAACTCCTGAAGACTATTAAGTCACAGCGAAATTGTAATTCATACCAGTGAAGGGAGTGTACATCCTAACCCAGTCATAGAGCCTTGAAATAGTGAGATGAAGTATAAGCATAAATGGACTTTAAGGCTGAGAAAACTTTGGTAAAAATTTCCACCACTAACCCACAGAATATATTAAGCTCTACACACAAAAAAGTGAATTTAGAGAAAAAATTGTTTAAAAAGTGAAATGAAGTATCAGTGAGAAGCATCATGGAGTGGAAGATGGGAAATAGGCTTCAGTCAGGAAGGCTTGAATTCAAATCCTGCCCCGGCACATACTGACTATGAGACCACAGACAAGACATTATTTAACCTCTCCTTGTCCCAGGAGAGACATTAGTTAATGTCTGAAGAGACATTTTAAAAAGTCTTTAAAAAATAATTCATTCATTTATTTTTAGTTTTCAACATTCACTTTTATAAATTTTTGAGTTCTAAATCCCCCAACCCAAGACAGCATGCAATCTGATATAGGCTATATATGTACAATCGTATTACACATATTTCTACATTAGTCATGTTATAAAAAAAGAATAAGAACAAAAGAGAAAAACCACAAGAAAGAAAAAAACAACAAAAAAGTGAAAATAGTATGCTTTGATCTGCATTTAGACTCAATAGTTCTTTCTCTGGATATGGATAGCATTTTCCATCACGAATCTTTTGGAATTGTCTTAGATATTGCTGAGAAGAGCTAAGTCTTTCAAAGTTGGTCATCACACAACGTTGCTGCTATTGTGTACAAACTTTTCCTGGTGCTGCTCACTTCACTCTTCACCAGATAACTCTCAAAGACTGATCTGAATGATTACCACGCTAGAAATTCTTGGACCTATAAAATTCCCAGTCTGAACCACCTTCCCCCCACTCCCCCAGGTCAACATACTGAACATTCTGTTAGACTCTGGGGCTAATGAATTGATAGTGTACAAAATATTGAGGAAATGAATATTGGAAAATTTTTCTGTCCTGGAGAAAAGGTTTGTCTGAGGAGTGTGTGTGTATACATTTTTTTAGTGAGGCTATTGGGGTTAAGTGACTTGCTCAGATATATATATATATATATATATATATATATATATATATATATATATATATATATATATGTTAGTGAGGCTATTGGGGTTCAATGACTTGCCCAGAGTCACATAGCTAGTGAGTGTTATGTATCTGAGGCTGGATTTGAACTCAGGTCCTCCTGACCTCAGGGCCGGTGTTCTATCCACTTCACCACCTAACTGCCCACGGAGTATATTTTAAAATGATAACAACAACAACAAACCTAACAAACCTGTATGGAGAAGCATTATGGGATACCATAGACTTAGAGGGGTAATATAATAATTGCAATACAATAAATTTTTATGAAGCATAAAAAGGGGCAAAAGATCACAAGAAGAAGAAATCACTTCTAGCTAGAGGAATCAGAAAAGGCTTCATAGAGAGTATGGCATTTGAGCCAGTTCTCGAATCAGCTAGGTGCTGCAGCTGATAGAAGTAGAGTGGGCCTGGATTCAGGAAGACTAAGTTCAAATCCAACCTCAGACATTTACTAGCTGTCTGACTAGCAAGTGACTAGCAAGTCACTTAACCTCTGACTGCCTCAGTTTCCTCAACTGTAAAAACAAGGATAACAATAGTACCTTCCTCCCAGGGTTATTGTGAAGATTGAATGAGATGATATTTGTAAATATGTGACTGGCACATATTAGGTGTTTAATAAGTGCTTATTCCCTTCCCTTGAAGGATGAGCAAGGTGTCAACTAATCAAGATGGGGAGGGCACTTCAGGTACAAGGATCACCATTAAGCAAAGACTCAGAAGACAGCATCATACAGTGGACAGTGAATGGCAGACATCAGGAGTCAGGAAACCAGAGATCTAATTCCAGTTCTGTCTCTTAACTAGCTGTATGAGCTTATAAATAATGTTTCCTTTCTCTTGAGTCTCAGATTCCTTATCTGTGAACTGGCCTTAGTACCTTTGAGCTCTTGCATTTTCTGTATGACGTGAATGCATTGCTATTCTTCATCAATAGGTAGAGACAACCCTGCTAAGGAAATAATAATAATAATAACTGACCTTCATATGGAGCTATAACATTTTAAAATTACATACATCTTATCTCATGTAAACATCATGATGGTCTTTGAGGTAGGTAGCACAGCTATTATCCCCATTTTACAGATGAAGAAACTGAGGCTTAAAGAAGCTAAAAGCTTTGTCCATGCTCACACAGCTAGTAAGTGCCAGAGGTGAAATCTGAACAGCTATCTTCCTGACCTTTCAGTCTGGCATCTGCCCACATACAGAACTACCTCTTAATAACTTTAAGATTGTTGTTATTATTATTGCTCTTATCATCATCCACTCTGGCAAATGGAAGCTAAAAATTAAATACTTTAAAACATTTGTTGAAGTTTTTGTTAAGAGTGCGGACTCAAACTTATGGGAAGGAGGACCTTCCCAACAGGAGGCTAAAATTGTGTTTATTTAACACAGTGACTGAAGGTCTTATTTTTCCTTAGCTGCCTACGGAATCTGCATTGCTACAGACTTGCCATTATTTGCAAATTATACTGGACTAATTGAATAAATGTTTAAAAAATGGACACTGAGTGCTAGTTTAAAGGGACAGAGGAAATGGTTTCTTAGACAACTGCCAGCCACATATTGATTTGATAGTAGGTAGGTACAGAGAGCGAGAGAATTATGGTGATGCATGGAGCTGTTGATTATTTAATTGAAGGTAAAATTTTTAGCTTCACTAGTCAATTACCTGATCTCCTTATGTTCTTCAGAATCACCCATGTACCATTTCTACTGAAGCAGCTGCCCCTTGTTATCATATTATTTCAGGCAGCAGGAAAAACATCTTGCTAATGGTGATTAGCCTTTGTCAACCTGTGCTTTTCAAAATATATGTTCCACTTTTTTATGATATTCTATTGGGGTTTATCTTGCCTTTGTGACTCTGAACTTGTCTTATTGGGCTTATCAAGTCCAAATTGCATTTACAAAATGTATATTTTTTGTACTAAATAAAATTATTTTCAAATTTTAGTCAGTTTTAGCTGAAATTTTATTACATGTATACATATTATTCCCAAGTTTCATTTTGATCAGGAGGTGACCCAAGATCTTTGATAGCTATGACAGTGGAGCACAAACATGTTCTTCCAAGATGGAAAGCCTTCCTTTTACAGTAGAAAAGAAATGGGGGAAGGTAAGAGGGAACGAGTGAATCTTATTCTCATAGGATTTGGCTTAAGGAGGGAATAACATACACACTCAATTGGGTATAGAAATCTATCTTACCTTACAGGAAAATAGGGGGGGAAGGGGACAAGAGAGGAGAGGGATGATAGAGGGGAGGGCAAATTAGAGGAGGGGGTAACCAGAAGCAAACACTTCTGAGGAGGGACAGGGTCAAAAGAGAGAATAGAACAGGGGGTGGGATAAGATGAAGGGAAATATATTTAGTTTTTCAGAACATGACTACTATGAAAGTGTTTTGCATGACTACACGTGTATAACCTGTATTGAGTTGCTTGCCTTTTCGATGAGGGTGGATGGGGAAGGAGGAAGGGAGAAAATTTGCAACCCAAAGTTTTAAAAACACATGTTAAAAAAATTATTTTCACATGCAACTGGGAAATAAGAAATACAGGAAATGGGGTATGGAAATCTATCCTGCCCTATAGGAAAATAGAAGGGGAAGGGGATAAGAGAAGAGGAGTGTCCTGTCCTAGTGTCCTATTCTGCTCCCTCTATTTCTTATTTCTTTGGCCTAGCACCAGCAATTCAGAGTTTTGCAGTACTGGGGCAATGGGGTTGAATAGCTGTCACAGCCAGGGCAAATTTCTGCAGCTTGGAGCCTGTGTCTCTCAGGCGCCGGAAAGAAGGAGGGAGGACTAGGGTGAAGGAATGAGTTTTGTTGTAAACCTGTGTCACCTCCTTGGTTCTACTAGTGAAGTGGATAGCACAGGAAACAGGAGAGGGATACAGAGTGAGCTTAAGGTCAGTGGATGTCAGTTCATAGATTTTGGGTTTGTTTTTTTAAACCTTCGGATTCTAGATATCCACCTAGACCATTGAGACAGCTAAAGTTGGCTGCATCTTTAATGCATAATTTCTGTTTTAGAGAGGTTTGAGAGGTCATGGGAATCAGAAAAAATATCCAGTCCTCCATCTTGTTGCTCACATGATCCTAACCTTTATATCTAAGATAGCTTGATATCTGAAGAGGGAAAATAAGAATAAAGCTTTCTTGTTACATGGTGGAGAAGGTCTGGAGTCAGAAGATCCAAGTCTGAACCATTCTTCTGCTAGGGAGGCTTTAGGGTTGATTGTAAGGAAGCTGGTGATGCACTGGATAGATTGCTGGTCCTGGAGTTCAGAACACCAGAATTCAAATCCAACTTCCTAGCTCTGTGATGCTGGACAAGTCACTTAATCTCTGTCTACCTTGGTCTCCTCAATTGCAAAGGGGAGAAAATAATAGCACCTACCTCTCAGGGTTGTCATGAAGATCAAATGAGATAAACATTTATGAAGCACTTAGCACAATGCCTGGCACATAGTAGGTGCTATATAAATTGTTATTCCATTTCCCATCCACCCCCTTCCTTCCCCTTATTATCTGTAAATTATATTAACATGTGATCTCAACAGTGTTGGAACTCTCTTTTCTCACACAAATGTGATCTATTTACAACTTGGCTGATAAGTCTTAGAGGGTTGTTTGAGTTTCATAGAGGTTATGACTTGCCTAGGGTGATGTAACTAGGAAATGCTAGAGCTCAGACTTGCAGCTAAGGTCTTCCTATATCTAGGTCTAGGATTCATACCATCCATGGCACCAACCTTCACCTATAATTATGTTGACATTATAGTGTATCAGCTGCTAAGTGACACAAAGGATAAAACATAGAACTTGAGAATCTGAAAGACCTGAGTTGAAATTGCTGCCCCCAGACACTTACCCTGTGACCTTAGGCAAGTCATTTAACCTTTCTGTGTCTCAGTTTCCCAGTTTCCTCATCTATAAAATGGGGATAATAATAGTACCCACCTCCTAGGGTTATTATGGGGATCAAATGACTTAAAATATCTAAAGTGCTTCACAAACCTTAAAACACTGTATGCAGCCAACCCTCAACATTCATGCATTTAACTTCTGTGACTTCAAGCATTCCTTCCTTTTATTAGTAACCTCATTTTCACTTTTGCACTGACAACCTCAGGGCTATGGGCAGTAGAGAAAAAAAATGAGAGAAGTGATATGTGCAAGTTTGTGGAGCGGCTGGTGTCCTAGGTGCTTTACTGGTCTTGTTCATCCTACCGTAGTAGAGTAGGGAGCACCCCATGCATTCCTTGAATATTTTTATAGTTTATAGTTTAAAACTTGTTTTGTGTTACAATTATTCCCGCCCCCCCCCCAAAAAAAAAGCTTAGTAGAAGTGTTTTGGCCTCTTAAGGCCAAGTGTGCAAAGTCAGTGATGCAGCTTAGTGAGAAAATAAGGATATTACATAAACTTACATGAATATAGAATGCCGAGTCAGGAGTCAGGAACACCTGAGTTCAAATCTGGCCTCAGATACTTACTAGCTTTGTGACCCTGGGCAAGTCACTTAACCCTGTTTACCTCAGTTTCCTCATCTGTAAAATGAAGTGGAGAAGGAAATGGCAAACTACTGTAGTATTTTTGCCAAGAAAACTCCAAATGGGGTCACAAAAAGTCAGACATAACTGAAACAACTAAATGACAACAGCAATTTCATTTTCTGCCAAGGAGGAATGAAGTCAATGCAATTTTTTCCAATATAAAATTTTCCAAAAGTAATTTTCCTATTATATAACTTAACAGATTTGTTCAGACTAGCTGTGTGACCCTACAAAAATCACTTAACTTCTCTCAGCCTCAGTTTCCCTCTCTGTAAAAATGGGAATAATAATAATAGCACCTATCTCTCAGCATTGTTGGGAAGATCCAAGGATCCAATGAGTTAACATATGTACAGTACTTTATAAACCTTAAGCCATATAAATGCTAGCTGATATTATTATGTAAGAAGTGTCATTGACAACAGTCCCTATTGCTTTTAGGACAAAATAAAAACCCCTCCATTTGGCATTTAAAGCCCTCACAGTATGGCGCCTATCTAGCTTTCCAAGCTGATTACGCACTACTCCTCATTTATTATTTTGGCTAACCTGGCGTATTTACTGTTTCTCATACATTCGTCTTATCTGCCTCTGTCACCCAGTCTTTCCCCCATTGCTAGACTGCTCCCCTTCCTCACACTTTAATCTTTTCTGAATGTTAGCTCCCTTCAAGTCTCAGTTTACCGCGGCACGTTTGGCACGTCTTTGGAAGGCATCTTCTGATTCTCTCAGGTGCTAAAGTCACGTTTCCAATTACTTTGTGTTTGTTTTGTAGATATCTTTGTATTTACTCGTCCTGAAACCGGTCGATCTCCTCAAAAGAATATAAGTTCCTTGAGGGCAAGGATTGCTCCATTTTTTGTCTTTGCATCCTCTTTTCCCTTCTCCACCCCCAAAGGCCAAAACTTTTTTGTTGTTCAGTACTTTCAGTCATGTCTGACTCTTCGTGACCTCATTTGGGGTTTTCTTGGCCGCGATAATTGAGTGGTTTGCCATTTCTTTCTGCAGCTCATTCTACAGATGAGGAAACCGAGACAAACAGGGTTAACTGATTTGTCCAAGATCACGAAGCCTGTAAATGTCTGAGGCCGAATTTGAACTGGAAAATGATTTTTCCTGACTTCAGGCCCTGCATTCTATCCATGGCACCACCTAGCTGCCCTACCCAATATTTAGTAGGTGCTTTAAAATGCCAGTTGATTGTTGGATCCACTCCCAGGACTGATAGATTCTTTTCTTTCTGGTTCCTCAGAGAAAATTTTAATTTCAATGGGAATTCTTTTAGGTGGAAAGAAACAAAGATATTTGTTGGTGGTCACCATCCCCAGTCATTACAGGCCATTAACAACCTCCCTACTCCACTAAACCAAAAATCTCCAGGGAAGTTTAAAATGCCTGAATTTCGCATTCAGAGTAAGACCAGCAGATCATTCTTTCTTTTTGGATTTGTGTCTGGAGCCCTAAGAGCTCTTTAAAATGAGGGTATTATTATTATTTTTCGGTTTGCTCATTCTTCGAGCCTCCTTCTCCATTCTAGGCTTTCTGTTAGTACTGGGCTCTGCACATTTGATGGGGGGAAAAGAAAGGGGATGTTTGGCCTGAACACCTGTCCTCTTACATCCTTCAACAGAAGGATGGGCCTTCATAGAAGAATCTCTTCAAGAAGAGCCTTCATAGCTCACAGTGGAAGTGGAGGTAGGAAGTGGGGTTAGCCTGGAAGATTTCAGTGCCCCCAAAATGGTGGGATTCCCAGTGATGTGGGCTCATTGCCCTTCTGGTCCAAGCTCTCCAAGTTCTTGACCCAGGTATAGCTTTTGTGGCTTATTTGTGACTGAGTTTCAAACACTGTTATTGGACTCAACCACTATTAGCCTGCTGGGAAGTTCTGCTGGTCCAGAGCCACTTTGGTAGGCCCTGGTTATTCTGCATCCTGGAGGCTGGAAATGAGTCTCTGATTTGTCCCTGGGATCTGAGCAATGCAAGGACTGTTTGTTTCTGGGACTGCTTCTCTATGCCCTAGAATTGTGACTTGGAACTGAGTAGTGTTACGTGTCTGAGGCCAGATTTGAACTCAGGTCTTCCTGAATCCAGGGCCAGTGCTCTATCCACTGCACCACCTAGCTGCCCCAAAGAGTGAGTCTTTAAGGAAGAGAATTTGAGCTGAATCTTGTAGGTAAGGAGGGGTTTTGATAGCTCAGACTGAGTGAAGACAGCAAGTGTTTCTGCTCTGGCCAGAAACTCTGAGGGTCTTCCCATCCCAAAGAATTCTTTTTGTTTGTTTGTTTTTTGGTAAGGCAATTGGCCCAGAGTCACACAGTTAGTGTCTGAGGCCACCTTTGAACTCAGGTCCTCCTGACTTCAGCGCTGGTGCTCTATCTACTGCGCCACCTAGGTGCCCCCAAAATTTTATTTCATTAGGCAATTGGGGTTAAGTGACTTGTCCAGGGTCACACAGCTAATAAGTGACAAGTGTTTGGTCTGAGGCCGGATTTGAACTCATGTCATCATGACCTCCGGGCAGGTGCTCTATCCACTGCACCACCTAGCTTCCCCCCCAAAATGGATTCTTTTGTGAAGTCAAAGAGGTCATCTTTTGCCTCAGTTCTTGCCTAGCCTTTAATCATTGAATGGGTGTTGCCTCTGAAAAGCTGAATGCTGGAAAAGATAGCTTAAAAAGGCCAACGTCTCCCACTGTATCCGGGCTGTTGCTACTCATCCTGTCCTATATCTTGCCACTGGACTCCATTGACCCTGGAGGAGAAAGTGAGGCTGATGACTTTGCTCTGCCTCACTTAAATCCAATTCACTAGTAAGTCAAGACATCACCCTCTTGATGTCATTGATCCTCTGGGAAAACAAAGGACAAACAACAACAACAATGTAGGTAAGGAAGGGTGTAATAAGAACGGGGAGTAACCAAGGTTTAGAGGAGAGAGAAAATAATAATAATAGTTAACATTTACATAACACTTGAAGATTTACCAAGTGCTGTACTTGTGGTGTCCCAAAAGTCTTAGTGCACTTGGCACTTACTAGCTGTGTGACCCTGGGCAAGTCACTTAACCCCAACTGCCCCTCCCAAAAAAAAGGCTTAGCGCGGTTTTAAATTATTAGTAGCTATTAGTATTACTATGCCACTACTATTACTAAAAGCTATTAAGGTATTATTAGCTTAATAGCTTAAAATAACACTAAAACTCTTTGGGACAAATTTGTATTATTTCATTTGATGAAATACAACAACTCTGTGAGATAGATGCTGTTTTTATTTTCATTTTACAAATGCAGAAACTGAGACACAGAGTAAATGACTTTTCCAGGGTTATATGGACAGTGTCTCACACAGGATTCAAACTCAGGTCTTAAAGCACAGAGTGTGCTTGAAATATGGCAAATAACCTGCCTGAAGGCAGGTCTGGAGGGTAGAGTATATGACAGGGAATAGTGGGGGATCATGCTGAAAAGCCATGTTGGAGCCAGATTTTGAAAGGTCTTGAATGTCAGACTGTGAGGTTCCAACTTTATTTGGTAGGAAATGGCAAACCACTCCGGTATCTTTGCCAAGAAAACCCCATGGTCAGCACTGGGGCGTCATGGTCCACAGGGTCATAAAGAGTGAGACTCAACTGAACAAGGACAAGAGAACCCCTGAAAGTTTGCTGAAGTGTTAAGTGACATGACTAGAAATAAATATTTAAAAGATTAATAGGGGACGAAGGGTAAATATTATATATCAATTTACAAAGTGCTTTCATAACAACCCCAAGAGGTAGGTAGGGCAAGTATTTTCCTTACTTTATAGGTGAGGAAACTGAGGCTGAGATGATGAGTGACTTGCCCATGGCCACAGGGCTAGTAAGCATCTTCGCCCAGTCTTTTGAATGCAAATCCAGAATATTTCCATAATACCACACTGACTCTAAAGGAATTTACTCTCCTCACTTGTCTCCAGGAATCTCTGTCTTCATAGCACAGCTTATGTGCCATCTCAGATACTAGGCCTTCCCTGAGCTCTCCTCTCCCCAGTCTTCCAGGTTATTAGCACTCTATAAATATTGAAATGACTTTATACTAATTTGCATGTACTTTACATTCACCTATTTCTGTGCATGATATGACTATCATCTGGGTAGAATGTAAGCTACCTGAGGTCAGGGGTGGTTTCATTTCTGTTTTTGTCTCCCAAGGGTGGGCCTAGCTTTGCGCATAGTAGGTCCTAATAAATGTTTTTTGAATATATAGGGAGCAGATGAATGTGTGTCCAAAGGCCACTAGTCATTGGGCATTAATTTTTAGTGACATCAGGGGTAAATCTCTTCAAGGCCAGGTTTTGAGACTGCTCTTAACACAGAGGGGACACTGCTTTTCCTGGCAACAAACAATCCACCTCCCTGGTGAAGTTGTAGTCAACCCTACAAGCAAAAAACTTCCAGAGAAGTTTAAAAAGTTAGACACAAGCCTCTCCTTCTGGCCTAGAAATATAGCTTCTGATTTTCTGGCTCCTTACTTTCTAGGTCAGCCTGGTTTCAAAAAGCAACCCTGGGGATTGAGAGTGGGCTAGCCCTAAAGGAAGGGACAGAGCATATAGGAGCTCACCAATTACCAAGATCATTCTCAACTTGACTGCTCTTGTGACCTAATTTACTGTTTGGCCCAGACTTGTGATTTCATCAGTGTTGGGGACCTTCCCTTATGAAAACGTCCACCTCTCATGCAAATCAGCAAGTGGGCTGTAATTTATGGCTTCAGAGCAAGGATCCTAACTCTTTTTGCATCATGGATCCCTTTGGTGGCCTGGTGAAGCCTAAGGAGCCCCTTCTCAGAATAATATTTTTAAATGCATAAAACAAAATAGATAGGGTTGCAAGGGAAAACAATTATATTGAAATAGTTATCAAAATGTTTTAAAAAAAGTTCACGGGCTCTAAGCTAAGAACTCCTGCCTTAGGGAATTTTCTGAGGAACTGAGAAGTGACTTATCCATAGTTAGGTAGTCAGCATGAATCTGAGGCATGATTTGAACCCGGGTTTGGGACTTAAACTTTTTCCACTCTCGACCCCTTCAGCACTTCTTAAAACTGTGGGTCGAGATTCCGTGGGATCTAAGACATCTGAATGGGCCCATTATCCATTATGCCATACTGCCTTTCCTTCTTGTTATACTAGCTTGCGTTTTCATAAAAACTTCATCTTTTATCTGGAGGAAGTTCTCCATGGGGAAATTTTATAAATAGGAAATCTGACCCACAGAATGATTAAGGAGTTTGATCCAAGGCCACACAGTTAATTAGTGTCAAAATCAGTATTACAGTCCAAGCAGGGTGCATGTGTATTAAGCATTTACCTACATATGATTTGAGAGGTGTCAAAAAGCCTAAGTGCTCCCTAAATATTCCCCCTATCTTCCTGTCTCTGGAATTAAAAGGTATAGTCTTGAGGAGACTCTTGTAAGAATGTAAACGTGAGTGGGAGAGGTGTAATGCCTTAAACCATGGACATTTGCTAACGCATTGGTTAACTCATTAATCTGTGGGATTAACCAGCTGACACTTTAGAAAATAGAGAGTATAACTGCGAGGGAAGGGGTCAAGAATCGGCAAGGTTTGATTGCCAGTGGGAATGGGGGAGGAATCATTAAAGGAAGAATAACCTAGGGAGGGGACCTGAGCGGTCAGAGTCTTGGTACGCTTTGAGTCAGAGGGTAGGGTAGGGAGACTGAGAAACAATTTGTTTATTTAACACTTTGTCTAGGACTGGCTGTGAGTCCAGATCTTTGATGGTCAAGTTTTACATACTTGACGCCAAAACCAGGCTGTGCCGGAGCCAGCTTAGGCCAGCTCCAGAAAGCTAATTGTTAAATTTTCAATGTGAGCATTTATACTTCAGAAATCAGCAAATGCTATAAAATAGGGCTTGACTTATTGCTTCATTGATTGTCTAGACTTAAGAAAGCCACGGAGAAAATGTTAATAAATACAGATTAAACTTAAAAGTATGTCCTGCCTACGTTGTTTTTCCTTGGAAAAGCTGTTGTGGAATATTTGCCAGGACACTGCTGCATCAAAAAAAAAAAAAAGAAAAGGGAAAAGTCAGCCAATTGACTGGGTTATTTTATCTACTTGATGCCAAACAACTGGTTTCACGGAATTTTTTTTCCAATGAAAGTTGTCTAGCTATTTCATTTTTTCAGTCAAACCAGTTAGTTCATTCATTCAACACATTAATCACATTTTCTGTGTAAAGAATGCTGGGGAAGATACAACAATGGGATATGGTCCCTATCCTCAAAGAGTTTACTGGAGGAAATTCCCTCCACCAGCATTAGTTTTATAACTCATCTATAATTTGTAGTTTAAGAGAATTGTCTGAGGGAACTCATATAATAAATCATATAATATAAAAAATCATATAATAAAAAACTAGAGGGCTTATGAGAAAAATGAAGTTAGGGGCATGACACCCAAAAACTTTGTCAGTGACATATAAAAAGAAATAGGCACCTAATAAAAATGGTAGCACAGTTTAATACATGTTGAATGGTTAAGAAATGTGTAAATACAGGGGCAGCTAGGTAGCGCAGTGCATAGAACACTGGCCCTGAACAGGAGGACCTGAGTTCAAATTCCTCCTCAGACCAAACGCTTGACACTTACTAGCTGTGTGACCCTGGGCAAGTCACCTAACCCCAATTGCTTAAAAACAACAAAATAATAATACACTCCTACAGGGCAGCTAGGTGGCACAGTGAATAGAGAGCTCTGGCCTTGTAGTCAGGAGGACCTGAGTTCAAATCCAGCCTCAGACACTGAACACTTGCTAGCTGTGTGACCCTGGGCAAGTCACTTAACCCTGATTGCCTCACCAAAAAAAAATTAAGAAATGGGTAAATACAGTAACAAATAGTGGCTGTGTCTATGACTTTAGTCTGCTGCTCAATCTATACCTTGGTTCCTACCTGGTTGGTACTTATAAAGTCTACCAGAGATTTAGTCAAATCAGCTTGTTGAAATGACCCATCAATTCAGTCAAAGGAATAGACCTGGTAGCTTCACATAGACATGGCCTTAACCTTTGAATATAATTTTTTAAACATGAGAACAAGGATGGAATCCAACCCTACATCTAAAATGAGAGATTTAATTTTGAGTCATAAATCTAAGATCAAATAGCCTCACATCAGTTCGCACTCAGAATTCATCAGTTTCCTTTCTCTGGAAGTGGATAGCATTTTTCATCATGAAGCCTCTGGAATAGTCTTGGATCACTGTAGTGATCAGAGTAGCTAAGCTATTCACAGTTGATCATCATACAATATTGTTATTACTGTGTACTGTTTTCCTGGTTCTTCTCACATCACTCTGCATCAATTCATACCATTCTTCCCAGGTTTTTCTAAAACCATCCTGGTCATAATTTTTTTACAGTGCAATAGTATTCTATCACAATCACATACTAGAATTTGTTCAGCCATCCCCCAATTGATGGGCATCCTCTCAATTTCTAATTCTTTGCCACCACTAAAAGAGCAGCTATAAATGTTTTTGTACACGTATGTCCTTTTCCTTTGATCTCTTTGGGATATAGATCTCAAACAAATATTTATTAAGAGCCTACTATGTTCCAAACACTGTGCTATGAGCTGCGGCTACAAAAAGAGGCAAAAGACCATCCCTGCCCTCAAGGAGCTTCCAATTTAATGGGGGAGACAACATGCAAACAAATATATAAAAGCAAGCTATATATAGGATAAATAAATAATTAACAGAGGAAAGGCAGTAGAGTTAAGAGGGGCTGGGGAAGGTTAGTGGTTTATTTTCACATGGTTTTGTCAGACATAGAGAGATGAGATTTTAGTTGGGATTTAAAGGAAGCCGTGTGTGTATGCGTGTGTGTGTATGTGTGTGTGTGTGCATGTGTGTGTGTGTGTGATGGTGTACATATAGCATTACACACATATACATTACATTACACACACTGTATTTTAAATACTATACTATACTATACTATACTATATACTATACTATACTATACTATACTATACTATACTATACTATACTACATTATTTCCTTCTGTTTATATGTCCAGTAGCCGTTTTCTTGGTCAAAGAACATGTACAATTTTGTGACTTATCTAGTAATTCCAAACCTTTTCCAGAACAGTCAGACCAATGCACACCTCTACTAATTAAGTACATCAATGTGCCTATCTTTCCACAGCCCTTCCAACATTTGCCATTGTCACTTTTTGTCATTTTCATCTTTACTAATCTGAAAGGTATAAGATGAAATCTCATTTTTCTTATCACTAGAGATTTGGAGCGTTCTTTTATATGTTGAAAGTCTTTCCCAAAGGCACACACATCTAATTACCCTGCAAATGTCAACTATGAATCCAGAAGCATAGAACTATTTTATTGTTAATTACACTAAAATGATATGGTACCCCTTTCTTACAAGTCCACTACCTTCCTGCCGGAAAGAGTATTTATCTAAACAATCAGGGATATTAGTCATTCACTGGCAAGCCAAGTGTGGGCAAATAAGCTTTGCAATCCCATATTGGCACCTCTTAGAAATGCTGGGTTATGAATAAGCACACTTCTCTAAGCATGGATTTTCTCATGTGTTTGCTGATACATTTGCAACATCATGTACAGTTTTGAATGTTAGGCATTAATTTGAGCTGAGCAGTGGAGCATCAATAAAAGCTACATTTTGTTCCTTTTAATGAAGCCATCAGATACCGATTTAATGCAAAACTAAACATTTGGCTTGATGTGCTTAGTTGCAGTAAATGAGCCATTGTTTGTCATTTTGGGAGTAAAAAACAACTAGTGGCTTAATGGCTCATTTCACATGGTTTTGTCAGACACAGATAGAAAGCTGATAAACAGTCCATTTGTTCTATTATCGAGGTGCCCAGTCACACTGTCAGAGTTAAGGATCAGTCGCCATTTCCTTTATAAACCTTGTGGTGAGTTTTGGACATTTGACGGAGGCAGCAGTGCGTGTAACTTTCAGTAATAACAAGAGTTCCCTCTTGAAAAAGAGGCACCATGCAGTTCCAAGACAGTCTGTGGACCAGGGCAGAAAGGACAGGATTTTTGCACCTTGTAGATTCAGTTAGTGAAAGTCCTCAGAGAAAAAAAATTGAGTGGTTCCAAAGACCTGTGTTCAAATCCTACTACCTCTGATGCTTACTGGCTAGGCTTTGTTCTTGCCCCTAGACTTAAAATGTCTCAGGAAGGAAGAGTGAGGCTGACAACTTTGTGCAATTCTGCCTTACTTAAATCCAGTTGTCACACATGTCAAGACTCTCCCTGCCCCCATGTCACTGGTCCTCTTTGAAAACAAAAGACAAACAACAATGACATAACTAACTAGTAAATTAAGTGTCAAGTCACTTACTCTGAATCTCACTTTCCTTTTTTTTTTTCCGCGAAGCTATTGGGGTTAAGTGACTTGCCCAGGGTCACACAGCTACTAAGTGTCAAATATCTGGTCTGAGATCGGACTTGAACTCAGGTCCTCCTGACTCCAGCACTGGTGCTCTACCCACTGCACCACCCAGCTGCCCCCTCACTTTCCTTTTCTAATGTGGCTTTTTGACTGATCTTGTTCTGGGGTAAACCAGAAAAAAAATCACTTCTTTTTAAGTGCTAGGAGAAACTGTCTAACCTGGCAGGAAAGATCATAGAAGGAGTGGTTATTAAGGAGTGAAGTGTCTGAGTAAGGTACAGGCATCTTTCCCCACTCCCTCCTCCTCCCCTCCAATGTGTTGTCCTTAAAGACACACTTACTGGATAGTGTCCCATCTTCAGTGCTAGACACAGTCATGAGCTTTTAAAAAATAAAAAGGGTGGGGCAGCTAGATGGCACAGTGGATAGAGAGCCAGTTCTGGAGTTAGGAAGACCTGAGTTCAAATTTGGCTTCAGACATTTACTAGCTGTGTGACCCTGGATAAGTGACTTAAGCCTGATAGCCTCCAAAAAATAAAAATAAAAAGAGTTAGGGCAGGATAAGTCTCTCTTTGGAGATTGGTTCTGAAACTACTAGCAGACCACATTGTCCAAACCTAGACCAGGACAGACTAAATGGAGAACATAAAGTTTGGGGTCACAGAGCATGGATTTATATCCTATCACTGACATTACTTTTGTGACTTTGGGCAAATCACTTAACTTCTCTGGCCTCAGTTTCTCCTCTCTAAAATGTAGGGGTGGAGGGGCAGCTAGGTGGTGCAGTGGACAGAGCACCAGCCCTGAAGTCAGGAGGACTTGAGTTCAAATCTGACCTCAGACACATAACACTTACTAGCTTTGTGACTCTGGGCAAGTCACTTAACTTCTCTGGCCTCCGTTTCTCCTCTCTAAATATAAGGGTGGGACTAGATGACCTTTAAGGTTCCTTGTAGCTCTAAATGTGTGGGCCATGATCTTTATCACTATTTAAGTGTCTACTGACAGGATCTGCCTGGACTTGATTCTGTAGCTAACTGACCCTATAATGAGAGTAAGTAGCTTAACTGGTGTGTGCCTCAGTTTTCCCATCTATAAAATAAGGATCATAAAACTTATGCTTTTCCTCCAATCTTGTGATGCTATGAGGTGAAATCAGTAACACTGATTTACCACAAGTGAACTTTCATAGCACACATAGCCTAGAAATGTGCTGAGAAGAATTTAGGATGACAATTATTTCTGTGGGTAGCAGAGCAGGAGCATTGCTCCATTTGGGGGTGACATCTCAGCTGATTCTCAGAAAGGGAGGGGGCTGAGATGGTGGCAAGTTTTTTTTTTTTCTTTTTTTCTTTCCCTCCCGTCATCTGGGCTGTTGGTTTCTTGGGATAATTCATTCTTCATCCTCATGCCTGATCTTAGCTGAAGGGAATCAATGGTGGAATTCCATGAAAGGTATAGGTGAGTTCTTATCAATTATTCAAAGAACTAACATTTATTGGGCATCTGTTCTGGAAAAGTCTGGTCCCTACCTTCAAGGAGTTTATAATCTTTTTTTTTTTTGGCAATTGGGGTTAAATGACTTGCCCAGGGTCACACAGCTAGTAAGTGTCAAGTGTTTGGTCTGAGGCTGCATTTGAACTCAGGTCCTCCTGACTTCAGGGCCAGTGCTCTATCCACTGCGCCACCTAGCTGCCCCTCAAGGAGTTTATAATCTTGTAGGGCAGACAGAATATAATAACAGTAGGTATGAGAAACCCCAAATCCTAACAATACTTAGTAGCATATATTAATTTCTTTGTGAGTGGTTCAGACAGGAAGTGCACCAGGAGTTCAAAGGAGGTAAAGATAACTGTGGCCAGGGTTGGCGGGGGAAGGCTCCTTGAAGAATGGGTAGGAGGTATAAAGGCAAGAAGACTGGGGAGGACGTTCAAGGCAAATGATATTAGCAAGGCAAGAAGGCCAGAATACACATGATATCAGGGAAGGTCAATATAGCTGGAATAGAATGTTTGTGTGGGGAGTGTGGGAGGTAAGTCTAGGAAGAGTGGCAGGGACCAACTTGGAATATCTTGCACAGCAAATTAAATGGGATGTCATTTACAATTTTTGAGTGAGGGTTTTGAAGGTACTTGAGTGAGAGCATTGCCTTTGGAATCAGAGGTGCTGGGTTCACCTATTACCTCTGACACTTTTGCTTGTGTGACCTTGGGCGAATCACTCAATTGCCTTGAGGCTTCAGTTTCTTCATTTGCAAAATAAGGGTGTCAAACGAGATGCCCTCAGAAGTCTCTACCAGCTATATCACCCTATCACGAGGAGACAGTGGTCAGTGGTCTTTTAGAAATCTGTGTTCTGGATGGCTGTCTATGGGGGAGAATGAACAGAGTGTGATTGGAGGCAGAGAGAAAAGTTAGGAAGCTATAAGAATACACCAAACAAAAGGTGGTAAGAGTCTGGACTCATCATTAATCCTTTCTAGTTTTATTTTTTAAAGATATGTTTCATTGAGCCTTCTTATCTTTAGATCACAATCATTTCTTTTCCACCCCCCCCCCCAAGGAGATTGAATTTTCCCTTGTAACAAAGAAAACAATTAGGCAAAAGCATCCACTTCTGTATTTGACAATGTTTATACATATCTTATTTTGGTAGGATGCTTCTCTGCTGTGAAAGAGGAAGTATGTAATCTCTTCTCTGATACCTTCATTCGTTTTTTCCCCATTCTTCTTCTTCTTCTTCTTCTTCTTCTTCTTCTTCTTTTTTTGGTTAGGCAATGGGGTTAAGTCACTTGCCTAGGGTCACACAGCTATTAAGTGTTATGTGTCTGAGGCCACATTTGAACTCAGGTCCTTCTGAATCCAGGGCCGGTGTTCTATCCATTGCGCCACTTAGCTGCCCCATTTTTTCCCATTCTTATACCTTAAGTCTTTCAACACCTCATTCTCCAGTTGATGAGCGTTCATTTTGTTTCCAGTTCTTTACTACCACGAAAGGTGTTACTATGAATGTTGTGTTTATATTGAATCTTTATTTCTGTTTTTGACTTCCTTGGGGGTAAAAACCGGTAGTGGGCCATGTGATATGGATAGGGTGCTCACTTTCATTGCATGATTCCACATTGAAATTGTTTGCCCTCTCCAGAGCTCCATCACCAGTGTGCCTTTCTTTGGACAGTCTCTTCAACATTGACTCTTCATATCTTTTTTTCATCTTTGTCAATTTGCATGAAGCCAAGTGAGATCTCAGTGTTGTTTTAACGTGCAAGTCTCTTCCTCTTAGTGATGTTTTCAAGTTGTCACTGATCTCTTTTAGCCCCGAATTAGCTCATCCTTGTTTGTTTCTTTGATCTTGTTTCCAACTTCCCTCAAATGTCTTACCTGCATTTGTTTTTTAAAGTAAGAATATTGTTTTTTATTCTGTTCCGGTGTAAATTTCTCTTGAGATAATAATAGCTTATTTTTATTTATATGGTACCTTATGACTTAAATAGCACTTTACCTACATTATTCGGCAATTTACAACAACTACTTGTCTATGTTACAGTCTGCTATCTACTCACCACCTACTTATTAATTACTTATTGTCTACTATCTACATTATCTCACAGCAACCCTGATAGGTAGGTTGTACAAGTATTTCTGCACCCATTTTATCAATAGGGAAAACTGAAGCTCAGAGAGGTTCTGTGATTTGCCCATGGCTACTAAGCTCTTAAATGACAGACAGGACTTGAACCCTGATCTACTGATAGCTTGTGCCGGTCTCTTTCTGACTTTATAATTGGAAACAGAGTCATAGAAGGACTGTTCTTTAACCAGTTTCCAGACATAAGGACCCAGGAAGCACACTATGATAGACTATCTTCCCCCCTTTGCCTTTTGCCCCTTCCCCTTACCCCCGATGAAAAGGGAATCTTTGTTCTACTGAGCCTAGTTCCCATAGCTACACCCAGGTAAGTGTTAGTAATGTGCTTTCCTGGGAATGGAGTGCTCAAGAGACTCTTGTCCCCATCCTTGCCCCTTTAACAGAGGGAGTAGACTTTGACTACGTGACGATCAATTACATTGAATTCAACATACGTTTATTAAGCACCTATTAAGGATAGCTACAGTGTGCTAGGCACTGAGGATACAAAGACAAAATAATAAAATATTCCCTGTCCTCAAGAAGCTTATATTTCGCTGTTAGGTAGGGAAGGTCACCATCTTCGCCTCAAAATAACTTTAGCTATGGTTCTTGTAGAAGGCGATAGATAAGCAGGTTGTATGACTGGAAGAACCATTCTCTATGTACACTCTCTGGCTCTTCCCTCTCCTGACCTGTTTTTCCTGAAAATTGCTCAAGGGTGCAGGATAGTACTTGGTAGCAAGAACTAAGTCATGGCTCAGCTACTAGGAGTCATGTGATGTTGAACTACCTTGGAAACTTTAAAGTCCTATATAAGTGTGAGCTGTTATTATAATACTTATTCCAATACTTCCAGTAGGTATGGTTCACCAGCTCCACTAATGAAGATGGTGACCCTTTTATGTGTTAATACAATGGCCATGTTGCAATAAATAATTACTTGTGCCTTGGCTTGTTAATTTCAATTTAGGCTTCTGATTTAGAAAGCAGTGAGTGGATTGGCCATCCAAAATATTAATTAAGAACTCAAAAAGATAGCTAGATAGAGGTAGAGATTTATTTATTTATTTTTGGATGGAAAGAGAGTCTGGACCTGTGGAAGGAAACTGTCTCTACTGCATATCAGCAACTGGTCATTCTTAGAGACTTGCCTGGGGCAATGAGAGAGGTTAATAAGCTTATCCAAGATCCCAAAGCTACACATCAATATTTGTTTTGAAAACACATTTTTTTCTGATGCTATTGTTGTATTAAGGAACAATCTGAGCATAATGCACAAACATTTGCCTATGCATGACTTCACCCCAGAGACAAGAAGACAATGAACCACACCCATCCACATCTGTGCTATAACTTTACATCTGCTTTCAGACAACCTTCCTTCCATCACTTTACAATGACTCCCAAGGTGCAACCTTTCCAACATCTACCTTTTTTTTTAATTTAAAAAAATTTCTTTTCAACACCTACTTCTACCAGCAGACTTCAGGTCTTTTTCAAGGTAGAGGATGATCTAGTGGATTAGGAATTGCAGAAGGGCTAGTCTGCTCCTTGTACTTCTCCCTCCCTCCCCTCCTTAGGCCATGGTCACAAGTGCCCATCCCCACCTGGTCCCAGAGTGGCTCTTATGCGGGAGCCAGGATGCAGGCTGAGCAGTAGGCCAAGGCTGTGGACTTATCATTATTTATTATGGCATTTATGTATATCTTAACCATTTAACACGTATCAAATTGCATTCACAGTTTTATTATGTTCTTATTTTTTTTAACGTGTCCCTGATAAAGTTCTTGAATTTTGTGCCTCTAACCCTATTTTCCCCATAAGATGTGTGGTTTTTATTGTGTGATTCTGTATGGCACAGGTGAGTTTTAGGAATGCATATGTCTTGGGGCAGTTGGGTGGTGTCGTGGATAGAGCGCCTGGTCTGAAGTCAGAAAAGACTCATCTTCCAGAGTTCAAATCCAGCCTCAGACACTGCATTAGCTATGTCACCCTGGGCAAATCACTTAACCCTGTTTGCCTCAGTTTCCTCATGTGTAAAATGAGCTGGAGAAGGAAATGGCAAACCACTCCAGTATCTCTGCCAAGAAAACCTCAAATGGGGTGGTGAAGAGTGACTGAAAAATGACAAAACAAGTGTCTCTTTATAGCAGAACTGACTGTATCTTGTATTTCTTTTGGATATACTTATCAAAACATTCTCTCTGTTAATAGAGCAGGGACAATTTCATTCCTGGGTTTGTATCTTCAGTGGCTTGCACTGTGCCTGGCTCTTAAATGCTTGTTGATTGGTTCTAAGAGGCTGTACTTAACTTCCTGACTTTAAGGCATTTGTTGTAACAATAAGCAGAGTAGCAGGAGAATGTATGTGATAAGAGTTAAATACTTCACCTGAGGTCTTTGGCACTGCATGCCTATTCATGGGTAAGTTTTTTGTTTTTTGTTTTTTCCTCCCAGTGAGGAGGACTCTGAGTCCCAGATCAGTGGCATTTGTGCCCTTTATAACACCTTCTGAGCCCGTCTCTGTTCCCTGGGGTGTCTCTGGGTCAGAGGTTGTGGGACCTTGGCAGTCCGTCGATATAGGACATTGAACACAAGTACAAAGGAGGAGGATGATTTAGGGATGATGTCCTTTAGAATCTAATAGATGTTGCTACTGCTTGCCTTCCTTTTGGTGTTTATTTTCCAGAGAAATTTCTGGGCTAATAAACTCAGAGTGGGTTGAATTGGGGGTATTACATTGTGTGCTCCTTGAGGACAGCGACAGTTTTTTGCCTTTCTTTGTGTCCAGTGCTTAGCATAATGGCTAGCACGCAATAGGCAATTCACTTGTACATGTACGCTAATTGACTGGTAAAGCAGGTGAGGAAGCTAGGAAGACAGGGTACTAGGGAGGGGGTTATTTTATTATTCAAAATAAAAGTGTTTCAAAGTACTAATTATGCACTTCTTTCAATCCACTCATCACTTGGGCATTCCCCTTTTCTAGTGCAGATTGTCACCCATCTATTCTTCCCAGCTCTCCCACATTTCCCCCCAGGTGATTCAATAGGCCACAATAAATAGGTGAATAGGCAACTTTTAAGCAGCAAAGAGAGGCAACCTGGCTGAGCGGATAGAGAGCCCACTTCAAGATCAGAAAGACTGAGGCTCAGGTCCAACCTCTGATTCCTATTAGCTGTGTGATCCTGAGCAAATCCTTTAACTCCTTCTTGCACCAAGCTGTAAACTGCAAAACAATTGCCTATCTTTGTCAGGTAGAGCGAGTTTCCTTTGGTGAGCTTCTCTTACCGATAAAATCTCAGGTCTGAACCCAAAAAACCCCAACAAAGACAGATGATAGACTTATTACCAAAATTATTAGCCCTTGAGAGCTGAAAATTGCACTGATCTGTACTGGTAGAAGAAGTACTTACTAGGGAGAGGGGTGGCCCTACGCCAAACACAGTCCCTGTCTTTTTACTAGAGAAAAGAAATAAATTAAGATACTTTTAGTATATTCAGTCTGAAATCTCGGTGGCCTCATTAGATGTACCCTGCACCCAACATTCTGTTTCTCATTTCCATACATTTGTACAAGCTGCATCTGACTTCCCCTGGGCTACAACTCAGATGTCACCTGCTCCAGAAGGCCTTTCTGACCCCTCCTCCCAGATTGTTAGGTCCTTCCCCCAAATTACTTTGTATTTTCTTACCTTTATATATGTTGCATTGTCTCTTGAAGGAATAATAATAACAATGATAATAACAACACTGAAAACTATCATTTTGTTACCGTTGAGTCATTTTTCAGTCGTGTCCAACTCTTTTGTGACCCTATTTGGAGTTTTCTTAGCAAAGATACTGAAGTGGTTTGCCATTTCCTTCTCCAGCTCATTTTACAGATGAGGAAACTGAGGCAAACTAGGTTGAGTGACTTGCCCAGGGTCACACAGCTAGTAAGTGTCTGAGGCTAGATTTAAATTCAAGAGAATGATAGCCGGATGCTCTCTCCAATGCGCCACCTAGCTGCCACCTTGATGCCCCCCATCATTTATATAGCACTTTAAGGTTATCAGAGGATTTTGCAAATATTTTTCATTTGTTCCTCATAACAACTCTTGGATTATCCCCATTTTACAGATGGGGAAACTAAGGCATTCAGAGATTAAATGACTTGCTTAGAATCATACATCTGGTTGAGTGTCTGAGGCAGGATTTTAATTCAGGGCTTCCTGACACAGCTAGGACACTGTACACTATGGCACCACCTAGCAGTTTTGATTTTTGTCTTTGTATCCCTAGCACCTGGAACATAGAGCATGAACAGGGAGGAGACTGTGATTTAATTGATATAGGCAATTCCCACAGAAGGAAACTCCCTCTATCACTTCATCTTTTCTGTAACTTAGAGCCTCAGACTGCAGGGGCTCTTAACCATTTGTGTTATGGCCCTTAGGCAGCCTGGTAAAGCCTAGGGTGTATGAGGTGTTCAGGAAGAACCAGTTCCTCTGGTGGAAGAGTTACCAAGCCTTTTTCAGGGCTGCTCGTCCACCTTTGGTGTCCACCTGCACTCAATTCTCACCTGCGGCTCCAAGAAGCTGCAGCATGCACAGTGGCCATCCCCCCAGGAAACCATTTCGGGAGATGGGCTAAACAAGGTGAAGGGTAAGTGATAAGCTGCAGACCCAGGCGTGAGTTAGGGGGATGTCTACTCCAAGCACGTGAAGACTTTCCCTGTTGGAATGGGTGGGTGAGAGCATTTTGTTCCAACATCACGAAGGCAGCTGAAGCGGGTGTTATGGATACTTAGAGCTTGGTCAGACATTGAAGATGTCAAGGTCATACACAACATCCCAAGCCATTGCCAGTTGTCCTGACTTTTGTCCTACCACTGGGCTTCCCTAACTCTGGAAGAGGGTGAGGCTGACAACTTTGTGCAATTCTACCTTGCTTAAATCAAATTCACTCTCCAATCAAGATTGCACTCCAGGATATCATTGACCCTCTTTGAAAATAAACAATAACAACAAAACTTAGGGACTCCTAGAATAATATACTTAAATACATAACACAAAACACTTTACAGCTACAAAGAAATCAATTATGTTGATTTAGTCATCAAAAAAATTAAAAAAAACAAACAAACCCAAGTTCATGTACCAAGAGTTAGAACCTTACTTCACAGAGTATGCCAGGTTAAATGACTTGCCTAGGGTCATATAGCCAATACAAATCAGAGGCAATACCTTTTCCTGGCTCAGAGGCCAGCTTTCTATTCACTAAGTCACAAAGTAGACACTTAAATATTTATTGAACTGAAGCTACATTATCTGATTAGGGCAAAGTAGAATGCCCTTCTCTTCCTCTGCCAATCCATGTCTATAAAATTCTTTGAGGCCCAGATCAAAACTTCTCTCTTCTAGGAAGCCTTTCTTAATTCTGTCTAGCCTGGATCTGATAACTCCTTTATCTCTGTCCCCTCAGCACGGGGAGTCAGTCAAGAATTTAAATAAACAGTGGGAGTATGACCCAATTCCAAAAGGTTTCCTTCAGAGAGAAAGGGAGAAGGATTTTAGGAAGTCAATGCTGACTCCCAGCTGTCCCAGGTTTCAGTGAATTTCAGTGACTGGGGCCCATGCAAATCTTCAGGGTACTTGTGGATAATAATAGCTGCCAATTATATAGCACTTTATGGTCCACAAGATTATTTACATAATTTTCTCATTTGAATCTCCCATAGTCCTTTGAGGAGAGTAGTATTAGCTCAACTCTTAAGGCAGAATAGATGCTTTTTTTTTTTGTGAGGCGATCAGGGTTAAGTGACTTGCCCAGAGTCACACAGCTAGTAAGTGTTAAGTGACTGAGGCTGGATTTGAACTCAGGTCCTCCTGACTCCAAGGCCAGAGCTCTATTCACTTCACCATCTAGCTGCCCCTCTAATAGATGCTTTAAAAGTGCTGGTTGGTTATTCGATTATCCCAGTTTTCCATTGGAGTACGCAGAGAACTAGAAAGTGCTCAGACTCCAAAGCTAGTGCATATTCCCCATAAACTGTGGGTTTTATTGTTTTCACTGATATGGTTATCAAAATATTAAAAAGAAATTAAGTTCACGAACTCCAGGCTATGAACCCTTGGACTTGATGATCCTGAGGCTCTCCAAGCTCTAAAATCCTGTTTTATCAATAGGCAAGATGATAAATGTTGGACTAAGTAAAATAAACAATCTTATATTCATTGCCATTTAACTTGGTGAATAATCCTTCTCCTTTTTAACCCAGAGCACCATAGTTGTGAAAAGGTAAGGCCAAATTGGACCAAGGGTACACTCAGAAAAGTCCTCTCCATCCTGGGTGCGTCATTCCTCCAAAGGTTGTCTTTGTTCCCAGCCGAGAACACAGTTTCACAAGTGCTTTTAATTGATCCTTCCATCCAGCTGAGGAACCCTCAATAGTGGCTGCTGAGGCCCCACTTCATCCATGCATGCATGCCTTCAAAATGCTCTCTGAAAGCTCTGTTGGTGGCCACAACAGAGGCACTTCCCCTTCCAGTGCACTCAAAACTCAGTCTAAGGTCTCCACTTGGAATTCACACTAATGTAACCTATCTCCCTCTTCACTCCCTCCTTCTGTTTCATCCCCCCCTCTATCCTCATTCTGCTCAGGGGCTGTTCAGGAAACAGGAATCGAGGCAACCACTGCAAAATTTGGGTTAGAATTCTTTTGTTCTACAACTTGATCTTTCTCAGTTGATGAATTAGTGATGAACCCACTAATTTAAATAATAAATATTACCGATGCCTTTTGGTTTTCCATTATAACCTTTCTGAATATATACCCCCTTCCTCTCATAACTCAGAGTAACTGCCCCTGTAACATAGAAAATCAGCTATGAAAAACCAATGAAAGGGGCAGCTAGGTGGCACAGTGGATAGAGCACTGACCCTGAAGTCAGGAGGACCCGAGTTCAAATCCGATCTCAGACCAAATACCTGACACTTACTAGCTGTGTGACCCTGGGCAAGTCGATTAACCCCAATTGCCTAAAAACAAACAAACCAACCAACCAATGAACACTGTGAGCCAGTCTGACCTGGGAGCAATGTTCCATACCCACATTCTCCCACCTCTCTAAGGAAAAGAGGGAGCTATATTTCCTCATCTCTTTTCTGGAGCCAAGATTTTTCACCATCATTACTTAATATTCTGTTAGATTTTTAGATAAAATTAAAAATTTAAATTAAACATTTTAATTTAAACAAATATATGTAGCATATATATATATACATAGGTATGGATATAGTATACATACATATGTGCATATATTATACATCCACATACATGCACACACCATGCTCTCTTTATCAATAATATTATCTACCTCATAAATTTGGGGTGAGGTAGTCCTTTTTTCAGACTAGATTTGTGATTTAATCTCTGTAGGGAACTCTGAGGAAACTCCTTCCACTGGTCATTGTTGCAACTTATAGTTTCAGAAGGTTGCCAGGCACATGGAAAGGTTAAGTGATTTGGCCAGGATCATTCACCCAGGGGTAAAATTTGAATGGAAGTCTTCCTGCCTCTAAGGCCAATTGTCTATCCAACATGCTACACCACCTTTCCTTAAATTGCTTTGTAATTGTGAGTTCATCTCTTAAGTGCAACCTCTGGGATCACTTCTGGTTCTAATGTCCCATGATTCCATATTAAATTAACGAGATCTTTGGGTTGTGCAGATGACTTGCTGTTCCTTGATTTTTACCTCAAACTTATCAACCAGTAGCATAAGGTTTATTCTCTAAATTAAGTAGTTACTTGATTAGAGAAATGTCTTCAACCTTGGGCCACCCCTAGTACCCACTTTTTGGCTTCTCAGCTACTATTAAAAAAAAAGCATGTTGACTGGGTCCTGTACAAATTCATGCTAGCCAATTTCAACTGGGCCTTCTTTGCTTCTTGGCCATCCTTTCATTTTGGGAGGCATAATAGAAAGAGAACTGCCCTCAGTTCTCCTCCACACCTCAAAACCTGTCTATCTGTTCATTCATCCTCTTCTTCCTTGCTCAGAGGAAGGAGTGAGCCTTCTCCTTGCCAAGACTAACTTGACTTGTGCCCTTGGTCCCAAACTCTTCATTTTTGAGAAGCTTGCTCCATTTGTTTTCTTTTGATCATTTTAAACTCTCCTTACCTCCAGGCTCCTTCCCTACTGTCTCCAAAAATGCTTAGATCTATCCCATGTTTGTAAAACCCCTTCCTTTGGTGCCACCATACCCAGAAACTCTCATCCTATTTCCTTCCTTCCATACACTACTGAACTCCTAGAGAGAGTCACCTTCATTGGCTTCCTCTGCTTCCTCACCTCTTAATGCTCTCACTTGAGAGCCCTTGCCACTTGGCTTCTGACTCCACCATTCTATGGAAGCTATTCTCTCAAGAATTACAAAGACCTCAATCGCCAAAACCCGTGGCCTCTCTCATTTTGGACGCTTCTAAACCTTTCTACAGCTTTTGGTGTTATAGATCTACCCCTGCCCACACTCTCTTCCTTTCTCTCTCATTCTCTTCCTACCTCTCTGGCCATTCCTGCTCAGTCTCTTTCATTCTTTCTTCATCCTCCTCCCATTTTCTAAGTGTGAATTGTCCCTTAAGACTCTGTCATGGGTTCCTGTCTCTCTACACTCTACTGGTGATTTTATCTATACATATTGCTTCAATTAGCTTTATACAGGCAACTCCCAAATCTATATGTCAAGATCTACTCTTTCTCCTGAACTCCATTCTCACACTTGCAACTGCCTCCTAGACATCTCTGCCAGTATATTGGGCTGGTATCTCAAATTCAATATGTCTAAAACTGAACTGATCACCTTCCCTTTCTCCCTCCCCCTCCACTTCCCAATTTTTGTTGAGACCCCACTATCCTGCCCTTATGCAGGTTTTAAGCTTTAAAATCAGCTTTGACTCATTCCTCTCCCTCACCTCTGGCCATATCTAAACAGCTGCCAACTCTTTTAGATTCAGGCACCATAATATGTCTTGCATCTGTTCCCTTCTCTTCCCACATACAGCTACCATCCAAATTATGATCACCATCATCACTTAATTTGTTTGCACTATTATAATAACTTCCAAATTGTTCTTCCTGCTCCCAGCCTCTTCCTCTACCTATGCATCCTTAACGAAGCTTCAAGATCATTGTATTAAGGCACACTCCTGACTTGGCCAGTTCCCTGCTTAAAAGCCTTCATTGGTTACCTATTGCCTCTAGACTAAAATACAAACTCTTCAGACTGGCATTTAAGGCAGCTAGGTGGCACAGTGGATAGAGTGCCAGGCCTGGAGCCAGGAAGACCTAAATTCAGATCTTGCCTCAGGCACTAGCTGTGTGACCCTGTACTAGTCACTTAACCCTATTTGCTTCAATTGCCTCATCTATAAAATGATCTGGAGACAGAAATGGCAAACCACTTTAGAATCTTGGTCAAGAAAATCCCAAAGAGGTCACGAAGAGTTGGACATGACTGAAAAGGACTAAACAGTAACAAAAACAACAATAACTGAGTCAAGTCTTGAGTCTTGAGTTCAAATTCTGCCTAAAACATTAGTTGTGCAAACTCTAGCCAAGTCATTTAACCTCTTTAAGACTCAGTTTCCTCATCTGTAAAATGGGGGCAATAATAACACTTGCCTCAGAAGTCTGTTGTGAGAAGCAAATGCCATAACACACATAAAATGCTTTGCCAATGTTAAAGTGTTACATAAATGCTAGCTATTATTAAGGCCCTTCACCATATGGATCCAATTTATCTGTCCAACTTCATTTCACATTTCTCTCCCTCAAGTACTTCACTTTTCTGGCAAATTGGACCACAAGTTGTGCTCACAAGACCTCTGTACCACAAACCCCAGCCCCTACCTTCAGTGCATTCCAGCTCCATTTCTACTTTCCAGAACCATTGAACCCTCTTCTTCTCCTCCAGTTATAAGTATTTTATCTGTCCTCATTTTTCTTATTCTTTACCTGGAGCTCCCATTTCTCCTCTCTATCCCCACTTTCTATTATACTTATCTGTGTTCAGGTCATATCCCCCACCACAGAGTGTAATCTCCTACATATTCCAGGGTAGGGACTGTGTCCTTTTTTGTGCTCTTTGTATTCCTTGGGCCTAGACACTGTATAGTTACTTTACAAACTATCTCTTGAGTTTATTTTTATGTACTCTTGAGTGATATTTGTATCCTGAATGCTTAACTGTATTATGTTTGCTTATGCCTCTTATCTACCTCATTAGAAGTGAAACTCCTCAGGGGCAGCTAGGTGGCGCAGTGGATAGAGCACCGGCCCTGAAGTCAGGAGGACCCGAGTTTAAATCCAGTCTCAGACCAAACACTTGACACTTAGTAGCTGTGTGACCCTGGGCAAGTCACTTAACCCCAATTGCCTTAAAAAGAAAACAGCCACAATTGAAACTCCTTGAATATTTATCTTTATACCACCTTCTGTGCTTTGCACTTAGCAGGTACTTAACTAATGTTTATAGAATTTAATTGAAAGCTTTCCCCTGGGACCTTTAATTAGTATTAGCTTTAGCTTTCTGGGGTGTTCAAGGGATTGCAAGTTGCATCTGGAACTATAGCACGCTCTCTTCCTGTCTCCCTTCCTTTTTCACGTTGCCTCCTCACTTAGACTATGAGCACTTTGAGGGCGGAGACTGCCTTTTGCTTTTCTTTTTATCTTCACTACTTTGCACAGTGCCTGGCACACAATAGGTGCTTACTAAATGCTCATTGATTGACTGACAACCATCTGTTCATAGATGTTTTAGAAACATAAAAACATCCCAAAGAAAGAATCATTTAGGATCCAAAGACCAAAGTAATTTCTTTTGGCATTCTCAGTTGCATGTAAAGTCATCACAATGTTCTAGGTTGAGGGAACATTGGAACAGAAAGGGACCTTAGAAGTTACTCGGCTCCCTTATTTTATGAAGATGGAGATTGAGGTACCAGAAGTCACAGAGCCAGCCTATCTAAGCACTGTCAATTCGCTTTGGCTCTGAGAACATTTGAGTCAAGTTATGTTGTATAATAGAAAGAACACTGAGTTTAGGATGCTTAGATTCTAGTTCTGAATTGGTAAAGACAAATAGTGTGATATTAAGCCTACTTAACTGGGCCTCAGGTAGAAAGAAATTTTAATTGGATTAGATCAAGCAATGATGATTTATTCCTTTTTTCCATAATTTTTTCTTTCTGTTGCTATTTTTTTTTGTTCTTGCATCGCATTCATTTCTAAACACATCCCTTCTCTCTCCTGTTCCCTCTCCAGAGAGACATCCCTTGTAACAAAGAATAAAATAGAAAAAGAAAGAATAGCAGTTCAGAAAACCGATCAAAACACTTACCTTGTCTGACTGTGTATCCAATATTCCAGACCCAAAATCCTTCCTCTGAAATTAAGAGAGGAAAGCACATTTTCCTTACTTTTCTCTGGAACTAAACTTGGGCAACATGATTACCCAGAGCTAGATTTCATTTGTTGTTCTTTAATCTTTAAATTAATGTAATCATTGTTTATGTGGTTTTCCTTGGTTCTGCTTACTTCACTCTGTATCTGTTAATTTAAGTCTTCCCATGCTTTTCTGAATTCTTTATATTTTGTGGTTTTTACATTACAGTAATATTCTATTACATGTTTTATTTTTTATTTTTTTGCTTTTTGGTGAGGCAATAGGGGCTAAGTGACTTGCCCAGGGTTACACAGGTAGTAAGTGTCAAGTGTCTGAGGCTGGATTTGAACTCAGATCCTCCTGATTCCAAGGCTGGAGCTCTATCCACTGTACCACCTACCTGCTCTCCCTCCTTTTTTTTTTTTCTTAAAAACTCTTTTGCTATTTAATAAATTAGGAAGTAAAAACATTTTGGTTAGTCATCTCTCATGGTTTATTTTTATGGCTTAGTAAAGGTAAGTCACTTCACCTGGGATAAAATAATGTATATAAAAGCTTTGTAAATCTTATTCCTGGTGCAGTGTATAGACAGTTGGTCTTGAACTAGGAAGACCTGGATTTAAGTCTCACTTCTGATATGTACTGGCTGTGGTACCCTGGGCAAGACTCTTGACCTCTCAATTAGTAACTCTCTAACACTCTAATTGTAGAGAAACTACCAATCATTATTGGTAAAGAGAATTTCTTTACCTGTGAATTCCCTAAATCTCTGAAATCATAGGTCTAGTCCCACTCCCTGTTATCATACCTAATCATAATTCCACGAAAATCTCTCTAGATTTGAGTTAGGAGGAAGCATTAAAGTATGGGGACAAGAGCAAGATTATTTTAAGCTAGGTGGATAATTTAAGGATTAAAAGTACAAATCATTCTAAAATTATTTATTTCCTTAAAGAATTTACCCTATGGGTATACTTGTACTTTAAAGGGGCTTGGTAATATTATTTAGATTCAGTTGTTTTAATGGAGGATCTGCTTTTGTTTTGTTCTGTTTTTAAGATGGAAATATTATTCTATTTAGTCAAAGCATACCTGTGTCATAAGTCTTACTGGTCAGGCTGATGGACCAATGCCACCTGGTGGTTATGTATCCCAGTTGTAGGATAAAATCTGAGACTTGATTCAACTTCTTGAATCTCAAAAACTGAAGGTATGCTTAGGAATGGGATGGAAACTACCTCAAATCCCAAGTAAGCTTTGCTATCTTAACTTGGTGTGAATATGTTTCAATCAATCATTCATTCATAGGCCTTTGACTAAGTGATAAAAGGTCTTTGAACTTGAATGAATTGCACAAGAATTGTATTCAGATAGGAGGAGGAAATTTGGCCATGCCCTAGGAATCATTTATAATTTATCATTTGAATTGAAATGAGATTCAATTCCAGAAATTGGTGCAATTGTGGCTTTCTAGAATATAACTAAGGAGGAACCATTTTGGGGGAAGGGAGGAAGGCAGTGTCTGGGCCTTGGCCAGGCCTTCTTTTTTCTTCCCTTTGATTGGAGGGGGATCTTGTGATTTCAAATTATCCAGAATGTGTTGATTTCCCCTTCAGTGGTCTATTGGCATAGCCAGAGGCTGGACTTCAATCAAGAACAATGCTCAGCTTAATAAGGAGCCCAACAAAGAAACTACAATCCTCTAAGGGGATCTTCTTAAGGATCTCAGGAATGGGAGAAAAAGATGTCAAACTAGCAAGCAGGAGCTGTGAGTTTTTTAAGCTTGAGCCCACTCTACCCTAATATTCTATGTACTCCTGATAGAGTGAGTCAGGGATGTTTGAAGTTTTATGCTAATTGTTCTTACCATACCATCTGAGTAAACACTCTTTTATAAAAGCCACTTAAGGCTAAGTTGATTCTCTACTGATAATCTTGGAGGTGGGGGGTGGGGAAGCATATAGGTATGGCTTTGATCTAATGGATCAAAGAACCTTCAGGGGGAAGATGTAGTCAAGTTCTGGAACCCAATTTGTCGGTGGGGGTTGAGTAATGGAGCCTCAGATTGTACATAGACTATATGTCAAGCTAAACATATGAAGTAACACCAAAACATCACAAAAATGAAAAAATCTGGTCTACCGTCCAATATTTGGATACCTTACAAGGGTAGATAATCATTCATGTAACTTATGGAAACTATCACTCCCCTCACTACTCCTCACATATGTACTTTAATTCATATACTTTGACATCATGTAGACACAGCTTGGATTTCCTCATTCCATAATACATTTTAGATGATGAAATTCCAGACCAACTTACTAGATTATAGGATTCAGTTGAATGCTCTTGTACAAAGTATAGTAATATTACAAGAAGAGTGTAGCATGTGAGGCCTCACTCACATATAAGGCCTGTGGCATGTTACAATATGCAGATATCCAACAATAGTGAAGATGTCCAATAGAGAGAAGTATGGTAGAAAAAAGACAGAAACTGAGGGACCCAGCTGAGCAGAGAAAGTAGTTCACCAATAATAATATTACCAGAAGGCATCAGTAGTAGTATTACAGAGGTTCAAAGCACATAATGGATGTGGACTATTATCCATATGAGACCATGCTATGTGAACTTCCAGTGATGTATGTCTTTTACTAGCCATTCAGAGAACACACTTCAAAGTAAAAGACATTTAACTATATAGAATAGCAAAATAAGGAAAAACAACAACGACAACAGCAACCAGGATTCTTTTATAAGCATAGGGTACAATTTTCCATGGGCTACCTACTATACCACTGAGTGGGGAAGGACACCCACAGGGAACAGTTATGTCTAGAAAAAAATCTATGGCAGAACCATTCTGGAGAACAATTTGCAACTATGCCCAAAGGGCTAAACAACTGTTGACACATTTGACCCAGCAATACCACCACTAGGTTTGTACCCTAAAGAATTTTTTTAAAAAAAGGTAAAAGGACCTATATATACAAAAATATTTATTTTGTGGTGGCAATGAATTGGAAATTGAGGGGATGCCCATCAACTGATGTCCTCTGTTGATGTCTGAAGAAGTTGTGGAATGTGATTGTGATGGAATACTATGAAATGATGATCAGGATGATTTCAGAAAATCCTGGAAAGACATATGTGAACTGATGCAAAGTAAAGTGAACAGAACCACAAGAACAGTGAACACAATAACAACAATATTGTGCAATGATCAACTGAATCATTTAGTTATTCTGAGCAATACAATGACCCAAGACAATTCTGAAGGACTTAACAATGAAAAATGCTATCCACTGCCAGAGAAAGAACTAATGGAGTCTGAATGCAGATGGAAGCATGCTTTTAAAAAACACCAACTCTTTATTTTTCTTGTTTGTTTTTTGGCCTGTGTTTTCTTTCATAACATGGCTCATATGGATAAATAACTTGTATGACTGCACATGTATAATCTATATCAAATTGCTTGACTTCTTAAGTCAACGGTAGGAAAAGGAGGGAGGGAAAGAATATAGAACTCAAAATTTTAAAAAACAAATGTTAAAAATTGTTTTCACACATAATTGTAATAAGAATGTTTTTGGGTTGTTTTTTTTTTGGTGAGGCATTTGGGGTTAAGTGACTTGCTCCCAGTCACACAGCTAGTGAGTGCTACTTTTCTGAGGTCAGATTTGAACTCAAGTCCTCCTGACTTCAGGGCCAGTACTCTCTCCACTGCATCACCTAGCTGTCTCTTCACATGTAGTTGAAAAAAAAATACATTTGAAAGAAAAAAAGAGAAAATCTGTGGCAGGGCACATGTATAGGGAACGTGTTTATATTGGACAATTTGTATCTCTGGTACCGCAGAGTCACTGATGTCCTCTGTTGATGTTATTTGATGACTTGCTTTCTCTGCTCAGCAAGGTTTTTCTGTTGCTGTTGTTTCTTCTATACTGCTTTCTATTAGACACCCATTTCCATTGCTCCTGAGTGTCTCTCCTGAGCTGCCCTCTGCTACTTTATGATGGTATTTGGCTGCTATATGGCTTTCCTCCATCCCCATAGGGGAGGTGACTTTTACATTTTTAGCTTGATACCTCAAGGGTCATCTTTAGCTTATTTCTGATATTAATCTGGGTCAGTCTCACCAAGTCAGCTAGCTAGAAGAGTCCTTAGGCATTTTAAAACATGTCTTTTGAGTTGTTTTTCCTCTTGTGGGGTTCAGATTCCCTCCTTCAGGCTTCTATTTGATTTGGGTTAGATAATTTCTTTAAATTCTTATTATTTCCCTGGTCATTAATTTGTATTTTTCTAAAATAATCTGGGGATTAGTTCTACTTAGTGAAACTGCACAGGAACCACGTGGAGCTGGGATGTCTAGGTTCCTCTCAACTCCAAAAATGACCCTGGTTGCCGTATAAATCAACTTTGGAGCAAGACTAATAGAGTTAGATGGAGGTGATAGAGATAAATTCCTAGATTTATTAGACATTCCTGCCAACAACAAAATCACTGTACTTACTACAAAAGGAAAACATGACAATTATTAGACTTGGGCAAAAATTGGTCAGAGCTACATATTTGCTGATTTGTACTCAGGAATTATAGATATGGACCTGTCAGAAATGTACCAGTGTACAAATATCTTTTAACACTCACCTAATTCCAAAGCCTCGTATTGCCTTTAGGATAAAAGACAACTGTTTCTCTAAGTAGATTTTAAACCTCTATATAACTTGGCCCCAACCTATCTTTATTGAACATTACACCCTCCTACAATCTTTAATCCAGACAAACTGGCCTTCTTTCTGTTCCTCATACAGAACATATCACTTCCTATTTCTGACCACTCCACATACCTGGAATACACTCCTTCCTTACCACTACTACTTCAGTCTCTCACTATCTTTAAGATGCATCTTGGGTGCTATCTTATGCATGAAACCTTTCCCACAACCTAGAGTGTCCTTCCCCTTCCAAACTACCTTGCATTTAATTACTTTGTATATATTTGCATTTATTAACTTCATATCTATGTCATTTGTGTATGTATATATGTTATGTGTATGTATCTATATATGTTATCTTTCCCATTAACATATAAGTTCCTTTCTAGTAGGGATTGCTTTATTCTTTGTACTTATAGCCCCAGTACAGAGTACACAGTAGGTGCTTAATAAATATTTGTTGATTAATTGTTTGACAACTTTTTATCTACTTAATTTTCAGCATTAGAGAGACAAGATGGCATAGTGGTAAATGGCAATTGGACTTAAAGTCAGCATATTTGAGTTTGAATCTTGATTTGACCACTTACAGCTGTGTGATCTTGGTCAAGGCAAGTGACCTCTCCAAGCCTCAGTTTCTTCATCTGTAAAATGGGGATAATAACACTTGCACTATCTGTCTCAACAGAGTTTTTATAAACACTAGACTACACAATTTATGTGAACACACTATGTGAGCTATTACTAATAATGTCATTGAATCTTTCCATATTTTCATATTCTGATGAAACCTAGCTATTATTTGTTGTAGATTGCAGGATAAACCAGGTGAGATCTCCCCACAAGAAATTTGTTCTAATAATAATTACATTTATGCAATATCAAATTTAGCATGAGCAATAAAGGCTTCCTGTTTATAGGCAAGTGATTCAGAAGAGGGGAAATAGCCATGAAGTTAGAACTCAACTGGTTTATTTGTACATGTTGACAATAAGATTTGATTTACTCTTTGTTCATTCACTTATTTGTTCAATAAATAGTAGTTACGTTTTTACATTTGCACGGCATTGTGCTGGATGATGTAGGGAATCCAAAGGAGCATGTATATGTGACATAGCCCCTGTCATCAAAGTGCTTAGAGTCTAGCAGAAGAGAAAAGAAAAACACACAAACAATAATGATACAAATGTGACCTTCCCACGATTGTTACATACGCAGGCTGCTACAATTCAGTATTGGCAAATGTTGCATTATATACACTTTATACATAACAATATAAATAAATCTATGTTAGTAAATGTTTCCTTATAGCAACAGTTGCATAAATAGGAAAGACACAAAGTATAGGAGGTCAGAGGAGGGAAGCATCACGTCTAACTTGGTGAAGAAAAGGCATTTGAGCTGGCTCTTGAAGGAAAAATAAAATTTCAATTGGTAGAGATTGGGAGGAAGGACAGAAGGAATGGCGCTTGCAAGTGTATGGAGGTAGGAAAGAGGTATATATGAGAAATAGTGAGTAATCCAGTGTACATAGGGCATAGAGTACGTGTGTGTGTGTGTGGGGAGGGCGGTAACGGAACATAGAAAGATAGGCTAGAAAGATAGACTTGAGCCAAATTGTAGAGAATTTTGGATATGAGGTTAAGGAGTTTAGACTTTGTGTATAAGCAGGTAATGGGGAGCTATTTAAGGTTTATGAGCAAGGGAGTGATACCATCAGAGCTACACTTTGGAAAAGACTTGTCAGATGATGGTGTGTGTGATGAATTAGAGTGGAGAAAGACTGGCAATACCCAACAATTAGGAGGCTATTGTAATAATCAAAGTGTGTGATGATAGAACTACATCTATAGGAGAGCAACATTTCCTGTCATGGAAGAGCAGACCAGGACATAAAGATGTGATGTGCCATTTTGGGAGGGTAGATAGCTGCAATGTCTTCAAGACAAGTCAATAATGAACAAACAGAATGCAAACACAAAGAAATATGTGTGTGTGTTATTCATATGTGTATATATACCTTTGCAGATATGGCAGAGGGTACAAAGTCCTTGATCTTTATGACCAAGTAACATGTGGATTTTAGATTTTAGGTTCATGGGCCAGATAGTCTAGTCTGAACATCAATGAGGACTGTGACAAATTCAACAATTCAAGAAACAATTATTAAGGACCTGCTGTATAGGGGATACAAAAACAGAAGTAAATGCCTTCAGGAAGTTTACATTGTACTGGATTGATAAAGTATATACAGAAAGAAGTAAAATTGGAGTTATTTTGACTACATGGCCTCTGACATTCCTTTCAGCTCTGGACCGATGGTTTGATGTACAAAGCACTGTGCTAAATTCTGGGAATGCAGATAGGGTCAGTTTATAATATTTGGAAATAAGTATTGTATTACTTCACCCCTTTCCTTTCATTCCTAATTTTCCAAATGTCATGAATTTAAATTATGAAATTATATTCACATTAATATGAATAATATAATTATAACATAAATTATGCATTCAAATAAATTATAAATTCAAATATTATATGTAAATGTATAATTCATTTATGAATTATATTCTGGTCAAATCTTATTTATACCTAATTTGTGACAAAATATTTATACCTAATTTGTAACAACAACAACAAAAATAAAAACTTCTTTTTAGTATTTTTTTTGCTTCAATAATTGCAATGAAATTTTGATTTTCTTATAGGTGTGTTTCAAGCAAGTTTAGCTGTAAGTAAAACACAGCTTAAGTCTCCTTAGAATAGTCTCAGCATTTGTTAGCTTTGTCCACATTTTCCCATTGTCTAAGCAAAACTTGTACAGCTAGGCCCCAATTAGTACAAATAATGAATCCTGTGAAGTGATCTGTATTTGAATTCACACTATTTGAAGTTGTAATTATGTTAAAATATGATAATTGAATGAATGAATGAAAATATGGAGTGTGACTTTGAGTAACTGCAACCACTTGAGAGGATCCATTTTTTGCTCTAGTCTACACCTAGTTTCTTTTTTTTGGGGGGGGGAAGGGAAGGGGTCTGAGATTGTGAGTTTGTCTGTCCAGGTAACTCCCAGTGTGTAAACTTTTTTCCACCAATGCAAATCAGTAACTTGTCCTTAACATGTGGTCTTAGAGAGTAGCCTGGTACAATGGGAAGCCAAGTGACTCACTTGCCAATGGTTCCAGGAGCAGTTAGTTTGTATCAAAGGAAGTATTTGAACCTAGTTCTTTTTAACTTAAAGGCCTGACCCTCCATCAACCATGGCATGATGCCTCTGTATACTTTCTTATTTGAAGAGATAGCACATAAGAAATGCTTAGCCAGTCAGTCAGATAGCATTTTTCAATTGCTTACTTTGTACCAGGCACTATTCTAAGCTTTTGGAATACAAAGAAAGGCAAAAGCAACAACAACCCATGCTTATTATATGCCTCACATGTTGGGTAGATCTTCTAAGGAGTATTTATGAGAAAACAGGCACAGGATGAGAAAGTATAGAGGGGATGGGTAGTAACCACACTGATGAACCACTGGTTTATCAAAGCATCTTGGCCTTCTGGAAAGAGCTTTTGACTTAAAGTAAGGAGAGGCCTGGGTTCAAATCCTACCGCCTGTATTTGCTAGCAATGTGACTATGGGTGAGTCATTTAACCCTCTTTGGGCCTCAGCTCTTTCACCTGCAAATGGAAACAGCACCTCTAATATTCGCCATAAAAATTTCTCTCAAAGATCAAAAGAGATGAACAAGGCTTTGTAAATTTTGATGCATTATGTAAATGTCAGTATTATGACAAATATATATATTACTATCTTTTTCACATGAATAAATTTCACAATGCCTGGCACATAGTAGGCCTTTCATATACTGCAAACTCCGCAAGGGCAGAGAATGATCAAATACCTTTCTTTGTTTCTCCCACAGTGTTGTATACACAGTAGTTGCTTAATATTTGTTGAATGGTTGAAAAAACAGCTCACATCGAAAAGGAGGGGAAGTGGTTCATTTAGATTTTGGCCATGCTGAGATTAGATTCTTGGTCATAGTTTTTGTCTTGGTATTTATTTTTTGTTATACTAACCCATTTTTTGGGTTTATTTTTTAGATGCCTTTTGTTTTCACGTTATAATTATTTTAGGAATTCCTTCCCCCAACTGAACCCCATCTTTAACAAAGAAAAAGAGTTGAGCAAAAATAACTGACACAGTGACCTGATCCAAGAATGTATGGAGCATTCTGCTTGAGCAGTTTCACGCCTCTCTACCCAGAAGAGGAAGGTATGTTTCATTATCTATCCTCAGGGACTGCTACTGGTTTTTCCATTACTCAGAGTTTGACTTCCTTTTGATGATCTTCTTCACTTACGTTGTTGTAGTCATTATATCCGATGTTACTACCCATCCCCTCCATACTTTCTCATCCTGTGCCTGTTTTCTCATAAATACTCCTTAGAAGATCTACCCAACATGTGAGGCATATAATAAGCATGGGTTATTGTTGCTTTTGCCTTTCTTTGTATTCTGAAAGCTTAGAATAGTGCCTGGTACATAGTAAGCAATTGAAAAATGCTATCTGACTGACTGGCTAAGCATTTCTCAATTCGTTCTGATTCAATTCATACATTCTTCCCCGGTTCTTCTGATAGTTCTCATATTAATTTTTTTACTGCACAATAATATTCCATGGAGTTCACATACCCTAGTTTGTTGAGTCCTTTACCAATGAATGGGCCCTGTATGGGTGGGCTTCTAACTCTTTGCTATTACAAAAAAAAATCTCATGCACAAATATTTTGGTATAGATTGGGTCTATGTTTGACTTCCTTTGACCTCCTTGGGATTTAAGTGTTGTGCTCAGTCAAAGGATGAACAAGTTAGTCATTTTCCTTGCAAAATCCCAAATTTTATACTGGAAAGTTGCACCAGTTTAGTCACTTTTCTTGCATAATTCTGCCTTATTATACAGAAAAATTGCATCAATTTATCCTTCCACAAAATGTCAATGGTGTCCTCATCTTCCCACAGCCGCTCCAGCATCCTGTGTACTTGTTCCTTTTTTGCTGCCTTTGAGAAGGTGTAAGGCCTTAGAGGTTTTTTTAAATTTGGATTTTTCTTATTATTAGTGATTTGGAGTATGTTTTCCTATTCTCATTTATAGTTTTCAGTTCTTCTTTTGGAAACTGTTCATTTCCTTTCATCACTCATCCAAAGGAGAGAATGATGAATCTTGGTCTTATTTAGCTATTTTGTTTTCTGTTATGTTTAGTTGGGTCATTTTTCAGTAGTGTCCAACTCTTGGGGTTTTCTTGGTAAAGATACTGGAGTGGTTTGCCATTTCCTTCTCCAGTTTATGTTATAGATGAGGAAACTGAGGCAAATAGGGTTAAATGACTTGCCCAGGGTCACACAATTAGTAAGTGTCTAAGACCAGATTTGAATTCAGGTATATGAGTCTTCCTGACTCCAGGCCCTCTACCTACTGTCCCACCTAACTGTTATTATGTTAATTTCTAGAAGTTTGCTTGTAGTTTGAAGAGTCCCACAGGATGGGCAGACATGAATCAAACTTTGATCTGCACAATTAAAGGTAACATTCAGATCAGTGAGATCACAGATCTATTTGAATATTAGAGATGACAGGCTGTAATTTACAACCATTATTGAAGCTGTGAATTTATTGATGTGAAGAACCATCCACCAATGCAGATCAGTAACTCATGTGTAACTCAGTGTCCTTAGAGGGTTTCCTAGGGGCACTGAAAGGTCAATAACTGGTATGTATCAGAGGAAGGACTTGAACCCCAGTTCTTGAACTCAGCCTCTTGAATAACGAAAATTACTTTGGACAACTTATTTCAAATTCATAAGCCTGTAGAGAGGTTGGCTTTGCTTTTTCAGCTGTAAGAGGAATGAATATTTTAAAAAGTCTATTGTAATCATTAACTAGCTCCTGTTAGTAGGGTTCTCAGAGGGAGGCCTGTGGGAACATTTACCATATGACTAATGTGACAATCTGGGTCCCTAGAGAATAGAGGCTACTCCCCGAATTGCAGGTCACACCATCTGGGGTGCTCAGAAGAGGTAAAACTCTTTCTGAAGAAGTTGCTAAAAATGTTCAGTTGTCCCCGCAAACACATACAAAAAAGTGCTGAATTTTGCATGAGTAGATACCACGTTGATTCTGCAAGGGAGGATGCACTCAGTGTGAGTAGAGTTTCAGTTGTCTGCCCAGGAATAATGATCAGTCCAGTGCTTCATTCATACTTTGTCCCTAGGTTCTCTTTGTGACCAAAATACACAGGTCAGCCAGAGTTTCCTGGTATTGTTCCTCAGAAGGTTCCTTGATCTAGGCAAATAGCCTAATTTCAGATGTTGGATGGAACTGGGCGAAAGGACAAATACCCACCTTATCAGCACACTCAGTACAAGAAAGGAATGTGACATATTAGACGAGAACCCTCAGGATCATAGGATTTGGAACTGGAAGGGACCTAGGAGCTCTAGTTCTACATCCTCCTCACCTGGCATTTCATAGTGGAGGAAATAGAGGACCAGAGAGGTTAAGAGATTTGGCCAAGGTCACATTGGCAGTAAGCAGCAGGGCTGGGATTTGAATCCCTGGTTCTGCCACTCCAAATTCAGCGCTTCCTCCTTTCCTAGCTTCTAGTTCCTCTTTTGCCACCGATTAAAGTGGCAGAGTGACATTTAACAAATCCCTTCACCTCTTTGGGACTCAGTTTCCTCATCTTTAAAATGGAAGGTAGATGATCTCTAAGGTTCTTTCTAGCTCGGTAAGATGCTCACGTTCAAAGACATATATCACATGCATGATGTAGCCGAAAGAGCTCTGGATTTCAAGTCAGAGGACCTATATTCAAATCCTGCCTTCTGCATCTTACTCCCAGTACAACTTTGGGCAACTCAATTAATCTTTGTGGGCCTTAATTTCCTTCTCCATAAAATAAGGAGATTAGATTGGGTGGCTTCTAAAGTCTCTTCCAACTCTAATTCTATGATCTTAAGATCTCATGATGAGACCCCAGGGAGGTAGCGTGACACCTTGGAAAGAGGGATGGAACAAATGAGAATTAAATGTGTATGAATGACACATGCATTCCTGCAACTGTATGTGTGTGCCTGTGCATAAGTGCTCATAATACACACACAGACACACACACACACACACACAATTTGGTGTAGAAATACACCTAATTCAACAGGGAAACAGGTGGAGAGTGGGAGGAGAGGCAGGTAGATGGCATAGTGTTAGAGAGCTGAACCTGGAGTGAGGAAGACCTGAGTTCAAATCCTGCCTCAGACACTTACTTGCTGTGTGACCTTGAGCAAGTCATTTAATCTTGCTCAAACTTCTTTGTAAAATAGGAATAATAACAGAACATACCTCACAGGGTTGTGAGAGTCAAATGAAATAACATATATAAATGTTTGCTTTGCAAACACTGAAACACTTTTAAATGCTAGCTATCACCATCATCATCATTATTGTTGTTATGAGAGATGATACTAGAGAGGGATTATCACAAGAAAAATTCAATCACTAACAAAACAGACTCCCTGACTCAGAAATAGGGATTAAAAATCGGGGGGGAAAAAGAGAAAAGTGAAGAATTGGAATCTAAGAAGATGCCCATCAATCAGGGAACAACTGAACAAATTTTGATATACAAATGTAATGGAATGTTTTTCTATCATAAGAAATGATAAAAACGATTTTAGGCAGTCTTTGTGAAGTATAAACTGATTCACAGTAATGAAGTGAGCAAAAGCAGGAAAATGTATATGACAAAATAGTGAGGACAAACAACTCTGAAAGATTTAAGAGCTCTGATTAGAAGAATGCACAATTACATTTTCAGAGGACCTATGAGGAAGCATGTTGCCCACTTTCTGAGAGAAAAGTAATGAACTCAAGGTTCAGAAAGAGGCGTACATTTCTAGAATGGCTTATTAAAGTGATAGTTGGCAAACATCTGGAAAGGGAAGCAGTGATTATGAAGAGTTAGTATGGTTTCATCAAGAAGAGGCCATGCCAGATGTCATTTCCTTTTTTGACAGTATCGCTAAAGTAGTAGATAAAGGGAAGGCTATGCGGATTGTTTCTTAGATTTGAGACAAGTTTTTGATCAAGTATCTTGCATCATTCTCATGGAGAAGGTGGAGACATTTGGGTTAGGTAACAATGCAATCAGATAAGTTCAGAAGTGGTTGGATGGCTGAACTCAAAGAGTATTTGTTAATAGTTTACTATCAATGTGTCAGGAGATCTCTAGTGGAATGTCCAAGGGATCTTGATCCTGTGCTGTATAACGTTTTTAACAATGACTTGAGTAAACAGAGTTTGAAGCCCAGTTGCATAAGATTCTTCTCATTAGTGGAGATTGATTGCTCAGTGCTCGGTATTAGCATGAGAGGTGAAGTTGGCAAGAGCTACTGGAGAGATCTTGGTCTTTTGACTTCCAGCTTCAAGAGAGAGGCATATAGTTCCAGATTCTCTTCAGGAAGAGTTCCTTGGAGAGAGAAAGACTCTGGGAAGAAACCAACGTGTAGAAGAGTCAGCACCTTGATCACGTTCCTATCCCTGATTACTATACTAGAGATATCAAGGTCCTTCCTCTTGGGAAAGATATGGGACTCTCTCTCTCTTAGCTGAGCTGAGATATCTTGCTCCCAGTGGGAGAACACATTCACTTTGTGTATTATCTAGTATGTTCTTATCTGTATTGCTTCTCTGATTTCTGCTTGCCATCAGCTTGAATAAATGGGTTTATTTACCATCAGCTAAATGTGGTCTTTGTGTAATGGCATTTGGTGGGAAGGGAGTCAAGCCTTGGATATATAGCTTGGAGTACTCTTTCCCGGTTCAAAGGTAGCAACCAGGAGCAAAGTTGAACTTAAAATTATTTCCTCTAGAATAGTAATACTTACAGAGGTAGATAAATAAAATTCTAGCCCAGTACCCCCTGTCTGAGAGGAGTAGAGTAGATTTGCTTGTGACTTCCTTCAATCTCTTGCTTCCCCTCCTGGAAGGAATCAAAGTGTGGCTTAGAGAAGGGGGGTGGTACAGGAGAGCTATCTATTCATGTCTTCCTTCAAGCCACATCTAGAAAGATGCATTTTTATACACATTACCTACATGGTAAACACACACACACACACACACACACATACACACAAACACATATCTTACTTTGATAAAGGCATAAATGGTATGATAGAACTAATATTTATCTGCAACATGGGTTATATCCTTCTCCCTTCCTTGGATGTCAGAGATTAGTTTTCCCTAAAAAGATACAACTAAGTTCCAGGAATCGATTGGCTCTGGCCCTGGCTTGGTTACTTAAGTTTGTAAAAGTGTCCCAGCTAGGGGGCAGCTGGGTGGTGCAGTGGATAGAGCACCAGCCCTGAAGTCAGAAGGACCTGAGTTCAGGTCTGGCCTCGGACCAAACACTTGACACTTACTAGTTGTGTGACCCTGGGCAAGTCACTTAACCCCAATTGCCTAAAAAACAAAAACAAAAACAAAAAAGTGTCCCAGCTACAAAGAGTTTAAGCCTCTCAGACTTGGTGGGTGACTGAGATCATGTGAGTTGCTATACCCTACCCTGAAGACCTATTGACCAAAAGCATTTCCATAGTGAGGTGAGGGAGGCTGGTTCTACCAATTCTGAAAGCTAGGTGCCATTATATCCTTGTTGCCTATTCTCGCTGTATTAGGGTAAAATAAATCTTTTTGTTAATTGTTCAATGACTTACTAGTGCCTCATTTTGTCCCCAAATTGAACCTGATATAAAAGAGTATTGACTTTAGATCTGCTTCTTATAGAAGGTATGCATATCAGTTTGCAGATGATGCCAAGCTAAGAGGGATGGCTAATGCGATGGTGGACAGAGTCAGGATCCCAAAGGATCTTGACAGGTTGGGTATTAGGATGAACCTACTAAGATGAATTTATTAGGGATAAATGTAAAGTCTTATACTTGGGCACATGAAAGAGGCATATTAGATAGCAGTTGTTCTGAAAAAATCTGAGGTTTTAAGTGGACCACAAGCTCAATATGATCCGTAGTATGATATTGCAGTCAAAAGAAGCTAATGGGATCTTGAGTTGCATTAAGAGAGACATGGCTTTAAGAAATGGGGAGGTGATGGTCCTGCAGTACTCTGCCCTCATCAGACCTCATCCGGAAGGAAGGAAATAAGCATTTCTATAGCACCTACTGTGTGCCAGGCACTGTGCTAAGCTCTTTACAAATATTATCTCATTTGATCCTCACAATAACCCTGTGAGGAAAGTGCTGTTATTACCCCCTTTCACAGCTGAGGAAACTGAGGCAGATTGAATTTGATTGGCTTTCCCATGATCACACAGCTGGTAAGAGTCTCAGGCTGGAGAATTTGAACTCAGGTTTTCCTGACTCCAGGCCCAGGTCTATCTAGTGCACCTCTTAACTGCTCCAAATATCTTTAAGAAGGATGTTGGAGAACTGGAGAGTGTCCAGAGGAGGGCAACCATGATAATGAAGGGCCTTGATTCTGTGTTAAAGGAAGTGTGAAATTTAGCCTGGCAAAAAGAAGACTCAGGTGGATGTGAGTGCCATCTTTAAGTATTTGAAGGGCTGACATAAGTGTTTGGCTCCAGAGGGCCAAACCAGTAACAATGAGCAGAAGCTGCAAAGAGGAAAATGTAAGGTTGACGTCAGGAAAAACGTCCTAACAACTAAAGCTATACAAAAGTAGAATGAGTGGGTATGTAGAATGAGGAAGGAGTGAGTTTCCTTTCATTGGAGAATTTCAAATAGAATAGTGTTTCTTAACCCAGAGTCCATGAACTTTTTTTTTATTAATTTGTTTTGATTTATCAATAATCACTTCCATATGCTTTTGAGTTTTAAATCCCTCCCAACCTCCCTCCCTAAGAAGGTGGGCATTCCTATTAAATATATACATTCCTATTAAACCTATTTTCACATTAGTCATGTTGTAAGGAAGAATTAGAACCAATAGAAGGAACCACAAGAAAGAGGAAACAAAACAGAAGAAAAAAAAAGAGCAAATAATATGCTTTGATGTGCATTATGAACTTTTTTCAAAAAAATATTTTTGATAACTAGTAGTAAGTGTCTGGGGTCAAATTTGAACTCAGGTCCTTCTGACTCTGGAGCCAGTGCTCTGTCTACTTCACCATCTAGCTGCTCCTGATAACTGTATTTTTACATAATTATTTTTCCTTTGCAATCATATGCATTTCATTTTATACATTTATTCCATTCTCCTGAAGAAGGGTCCATAGGTTTCACCAGATTGCCACATGGGTTCTATGACACAAAAAAAGATAAAAACCTTTGAAATAGAATCCGCATAGCCACTTGTTAGGTATGTTATAATGCAGAGTCCTTTTATGTATGAGTTGAACTGATGGCTTCTGAGTACCCTTTCACCTTTCAAATTCTGTGATTCTGTGAATGATCCCACAGATGACTCAGTTGAGTCTGTGTCATAGTAAGCTAGGTCTCTACTGGATTTTGGGTACCAAGCCCAGAAGCATCAGCTTTGCCCTAAGAGAGCCAACCTTAGCATGATGTATGATCCTCACTGGCTGCATTCAACATGACCAGATTACTGTTATGTCATCCCTTTAAGAAATAATTGCAGCATTTTGGGATGTGATTGCTCATTAAAGAAAAATCAAGTAACCTAAAATAGATTAAAAAACCAAAAAGGAAAAGGATCTACATGTACAAAAACATTTATAGCAGCTGTTTTCAGGGAGCACCAAATTAGAAGTCGAGGGGATGCCCATCAATTGGGGAGTGGCTGAATAAGTTGTGGTATGAGATTATGATGGAATATTATTGTACCATAAAAAAATGAAGAGCAGTATGCTTTCAAAAAAACCTGGAAAGACTTGCATGCACTGATGTAAAGTGAAATGTACTGTGTACAAAGTAAAAGCAATATTGCAAGATGATCAGCTGTGAATGACTTAGCTATTCTCAGAAATACAATGATCCAGACAATTCTGAAGGACTTATGACAAAAAATGCTCTCCAACCCCAGAGAAAGAACTGAAGGTGTCTGAATACAGATTGAAGCATACTTTTTTAAGCTTTATTTTTCTTGAGTTTTTTTCTTGTTTATGTTTTTTTCCATGACATGACTAATATGAATGTTTTGCATGACCACATGTGTATAACATATTGAATTGCTTGCTTTCAAGCAATTTCAATGGAGAGAATTTTGTATTATTATTATTATTTTCTTAAGCAGAGAGAACTTTTATTTTATTTTGTTTTAAATTTATTTTTAGTTTTCAACATTTATTTTCACAAGATTTTGAGCTCCAAATTTTCACCCCATCTCACCCTTCCCCCCACCCCAAGATCACATGCATTCTGAATATCCCTTCCCTTACTCTGCCCTCTCTTCTATCTCTCCCCCCCTTCTCTTATCCCCTTCACCTTCTATTTTCCTGTAGGGCAGGATAGATTTTTGTACCCCATTTCCTGCATTTCTTATTTCTCAGTTGCACGTGAAAACATTTTTTAAACATGTGTTTTTAAAACTTTGGGTTCCAAATTTTCTCCTTTCCTCCCTCCCTACCCACGCTCATTGAAAAGGCAAGCAACTCAATATAGGTTATACATGTGCAGTTATGCAAAACACTTCCATGGTAGTCATATTGTGAAAAACTAACTCTATTTCTCTTAATCCTATCCCCCCCCATTTATTCTATTCTTTCTTTCAACCCTGTCCTTCCTCAGAAATGTTTGCTTCTGATTATCCCCTCTCCCAATCTGCCTTCTTCTCTATCATTCTCCTGCTCTCTTGTCTCCTTCTCCCCCTGTTTTCCTGTAGGGTAAGACAGATTTCCATACCCAATTGAGTGTGTATGTTATTCCCTCAAGGGAGAGAATTTTGAACTAAAAGTTTTAAAAACTAATTTTAAATTTTGTTTTTACATGTAATTGGGGGAAATAAAACACTAAACAAAAGCTTAAAATTTAAAAAAAAAGGAAGAAAAATCAAAGTCAGAATTGTTGGGACTCCTTCCCATGGCAACATAAAATAGGTAAGGAGGCAGAAATTTGGGGTCTATGTTTCTGAGGGTCATGAAAAGTTGTCTTTCTCTAAACTCAGGTCAACAAGTATTTATTAAGTACCTATTATATGCCAAGAATATCTCTAAGCATTGGGGATGCAAAGAACAGTAAAATATAATCAATCCTTCTCAAGGACCATTAAGTGTTCTGCAAAGACAACATGCAAATAACTATGGGCCAACCAGGTTTCAACAGAATAAATTGGAGGTAATCATCAGGAGGAAGTACTAGTAGTGTTAAGGGGGATCCAGAAAGGCTTCTGTCAGAAGGTGAGATTTTAGCTGGGACCTGAAGAAAGCCAGAGAAGACTGGAGGCAGAGATGAGGTGGGAGAGAATTCTAGGCATGGGGGAAAGCTAGTGAAAATGCAGAGTTAGGAGATAAGATGTCTTATTTGAGGGGCAGCAAGGAGGCCAGGGTCACTGGATAATAGAGTATATGGTTGGGTGGGGGGACTAAAGTATGTAAAGACTGGAACAGTAGCAGGAAGCCAGGTTATGAAGGGCTGTGAATGATTTTTCATCCATGAAGTTGTAGGGAGCCAGGAAGTTTATTCAATGATTGGGTGGGCTGGGGAAGATGATATAGTCATACATGTGCTTGAGGAAGGTGAGGCCCTCAACATGTGTGATCAAGTCAGCCTCCCTTTCCTCAGTTTCTTTATCTATATAATGAGAGGTTTTAACAAATGGTTTCTGAAGTTCCTATCAGTTCTAGATTTATGATTGCTCATTTAAGGAAATCTAGGAAATGAGGGAAGCATTGTGGAAAGCATTCAAGTGAAGATTAGAGACAGAGATGATGAAATATTGTCATGGGAGCATATCATAGATCTCAGTACAGAAAGAAAACATGAGCAAAGAGTTTGTGAAACAGTTCATAAGAATAAAACAAAGACATGCTATAGTAATGAAGGGTAATTCAGTTATCCAAATAGCCACAAACACTCTTTGTCTACCAAAAGCAGAATAGAATTTTTTTTTGTCTTGCCTTGGTGATAATTTTATTCTTCAAAATGTGAAATAAACATCAAGAGGAACTGTTGTTTTGGACCTGGTCTTCACCATCAACAAGGAACTTGATGGCTGGGGTAGAAATGATGGGAACCTTGGGTGAAAGTGACCACTCCATTTTATAATTTGTGACATAGAAAAAGAAAAAATTAAGGCACAAAGAGAAACATTTCTAAAGAGGAGGTCAAGAGATAGTTGTCTGAAGAGAGCAATGTGGCTGTACAAGCAACTCATCAACCCATTTAGATTTTAAAGACACTTAGAGAAAATTGAAGGCAGAAAATGGAATGAATGCAAGCATATAGCAATCTCCTATAAGAATAGTTTTAGGAAAGCTAAAGATCAGAATGAATTGAGGCTGGCAAGGAAAGCTATTGACAACTAATTTTTTTCTATCTTGTGGATTGAAGAAAGGATAAGATAATTGCTTGAGGTGAAAGGAATGGTGAATGGTTAATTGAGAAAAGACAAAGCTAATTAAATCTTCTATTACTTTTATTCTCTTTACCAAGGATAATAACCTCTGGACTGAAAAGAACAGAATGAAAATGACTAATAGAAAGTTCAAGCTGAAGTTTAGTATAGAGAGAGTAAGAGAGGACTCAGCTGATTGCCTTGGTGAGTTCAAGTCATCATGTCCATATAAACTATGTCTCTAGATATTAAATGAACTGCAGGATATGATTACTAGCCACTGTTAGTAATCTTGGAAAGCTCATGTTGAATGAATGGGAAAGGACCTAAAGGACTAGAAAAGGGCAAATGCCACTGTAGTTTTCCAAATAAGGGAAGAGAAGGCCACTGAGTGTGACTTATGGGCCAGTGAGTGTGACTTCAGGTCCTGACAACATTCTAACAGGTGCTTTTAAAGTGATAGTGAATGAACATCCAGAGAAGAAATCAGTGATAACCAATAGCCAACAAGATTTCATCAAGAGTAAGGTGTATCAGACTAACCTTGTTTCCTTTTTTTCCTCCCACAAAATTTTGAGTTTTATATGAAGCTCCTCCATAGAGGGGGGCACATGATCTATGGAGGTCTAGTCTAAGGAGTGATGTTCCAGGAGGTAATGATAAGTTCTTGGATATATTACAGAAGGACTTCTTGTTTAGGTATATTTTGGACTAGATGGCCTTTGAGGTCTCTTCCATTTGTGAGATTTTGTGATTTTTAAGATCATATGCTGGGTCATTTTTTATAAAGACAAAAAAACCCATCCATGACATGATCCTTGTCCTCTAGGAGCTTGTAATCTAGTAATAAGGGCATGAATAAGTTCAATTCAAATTAGAATGTATCTTGAGTCCAGAGGACCCATGTTAAAATATGCTATCTGCCTTCTGATGAGGATGTGATAGACTCGATGTGCAGATTGAGACATATTTTTTTTTAGACCTAGCCAATGTGGGAATTAGTTTGCTTGACTATACATATTTACTACAAGGATTTAATTTAATTTTCCTTTTTTTCAATGTAGAGGAGATGTAAAAGAGAGAGTAAATAGATGTTTGTTAATTTTAAAAGTTTAATTAAAAATTAGAACATAATAGGTATATGAGAGATAAGCCAAAAGTTTTATGAAATATTCTAGGGGAAAAGGTCATTTTCTTACCTTAGGAAAGGCTCCATTGAATACACAGAGTCTAAGTTGGATCTTGAAGGGAAAGATCCTAACAGTGCTTTGGGTAAAAAGGAGGACAAAGGTAGCATAAGACAGCAGAAAAATAATCATAAGGACGAGATTGGAAGAACTCATGAGATCTCTCCATAACAATAAAGCCAGATTTGAAGAGAATATGAAAGAGGAAATCTAAGGCCTTCCAGAAAAACATGATCATAGGATTATAGTGTAGTATGCCTTCTGGGATACTCTCTCAACTTATAATTACATTCTCTGAGTGGACATCCAGGGGGCAGCTGCTAACTCAGTTTCTAGTGGTAACCTTTTAGGGTTGTTCTTTTAACTCTATAGGTCATGAGTCCCCACCAGTACACTTGCCCTGAACAATCAGCCAGTAGCATAATTAGCCCACAGAACAGTAAGAATAATAGAGACAAAGCATTCTCCCCATAAACATGAGGCACACTATCCTACAAAATACACATAACTTTCATTACAGAAGTGGACTCAAGCTTAGATCACAGTGGGAGTGAAGCACATGCATGGGATATACAGGCAACTCACAATTCCTGGTACTGCAGGACCTAGAAGTATTCATTCCTTGTGTTATCTTCTCAAAACTTCCCCTTGAGTGTATTATCTCTGTTGGGCTCAGAGGTTTTGCTCCTCTCTTGATTCCATAGCCAGCCTTCTCTTTTGATAGGAATCACACTCCTTGAAGCTGCTTCCTCCATCAAATGACTATCTTTCTGGATCTATGGAGTCTATCTGGAGTGTTTATTTTTCTTTCCCATTGGATGCAGTGGTTCTTGCTGGTCCAATAGCTCTTCTTCAAAATGACATGACTGATGTGGGGGAAGAAAATAGAAAATTCCCCCCTCTTTGAATCAGGAATCACCTCCACAGACAGCTCCCAGTTTGCAATCTTTCCCCTTCTCAACCTCTAACTCATCCAGATCCCAGCCACTTACTTCCAGAAGTGTGACTAACGGGCTTGCTCAAATAATTGCAAATTCTCTTCTTTACCCAATTAGGGAAGTATTTGCACAGCATAAAGGGATCAGGATGTAAACACTTCTTGTTTACATATGAAAACTTGATCAGATACAATTGCATTCTGCGGCCAAATCAACTGATATGTGAGGTGGGGATCACATCCCCATCTCTTACAAAAGGATTTAGAGACAGGAGGAACCCTTGAGGTCATGGAGTGAAATGTTCTCATTTTCTAGTTGAGGAAACTGAAGTCTAGAGAGTTTAAGTGGCTTATTCAAGGTCACACAACTAGTAAATATCTGAAGCTGGATTGGAATCCAGGTGCTTCTGTCTCCAAATTCAATAATCTACTTGACTGAACACCATGAATGCCATGCTTCAGGAAACCATTCAAGAGAATTGTCAAAAAGCATTGGGAAAAGAGGGCAAAGTTTATATTGACTGGAGAGAAATATTATTTTTGGAGTCAGAAGACCTGAATTTAAATTTTAGCTTTGTCACTTACCATCTATATGACCTCAGACAAAACACTCAACTTCTATGGGCCTCAATTTCTTGCAAAATGAGAGCATTTCTAAGGTCCCTTCCAGCTCTACAGCTATGTCTTCAGACTCTTAGATGGTCAAAGCATGGAAAATTACCCTGTGGATTAGTATCCAGGAAGCTCTTAAGCAGTGATAATATCCTTTCCTTACAAGGCAATGTACTAGATAAGCAACAGTTAACCATCTCAAAGAATGTTATTACTGGAAGGAACTTTAGCAATCATTTAGTTTCCATTAAGAGACAGGTAGGTTGGTGTAGGGGATAAAGCATGGGACCTGGAGTTAGAAGGACTTGAGTTCAAATCCAACTTTAGACACTAGCTATGTGACCCTGTGCAAGTCACTTAACCACTGCCTGCCTCAGTCTCCTCAACTATAAAATAGGGATAATGATAGAACCTACCTCCCAGGGTTGTTGTGAGGATCAAATAAGCTCATATTTGTAAAGTGCTTAGCATAGTGCCTGGCATATTCTAAGTGCTATATATTGTTGTTATTTAGACATTTTCAGTTGTGTCTGACTTCTTGAACACTGCACCGCACAGCTGCCCCAAGTGCTATGTAAATGGTAGCTGTTATTATTATTATTATATAGATTAGAAAATTGAAGCCAACTGAGGTCCAGTAATTTGCCCAAGGTCACACAGCTAATGAGTGGCAGAGCTGAGACTAGAACCTAGGTATTCTGACTCATAGCCTTGGAAATGTTTCATGGTATTACAGGCCTATCTGATTGATTTGAAAATGTTATTTCTTATGTTTAACATGATTGTACATGTATATCCTGTATCAGATTGTTTGCTGTCTTAGAAAGTGGGAAGGGAGGGAAGGAGGGAGAAAAATTGGGAACTCGAAATCTTATAAAAATAAATGTTGAAAACTATCTTTACATGTAATTGGAAAAAATAAAATACTATTAAGTGGGGGGAAATGCTATTTCTACTTTTCCAACAGATGAATTGTGGTTCAAACAATTAGTTTTCACATATGAATCACCTTGTTAGTCATTCATGACAAAACAATATGTTCCTGGTTTTGTTTTTCTCTAATAAAGGATGTTTTAGGATTTTGTTTGCTCAAGATTTGCCAAAAAATTTTCATTGTACAATAGAATTTTTTTTCCCTTTTCCTCTTAAAGCTTACAAGATACGTGAGAACAGATACCTTTTGTGAGATGGACAGGGATAACATTTGAAAACTTCAGTTGAAAGGGAAAGTATGAAGAGGGAAAAAAAAAAGACCTGATTTGCCCAACATACTACTTCAGAAAGCTCCTCTGTGTCTGACATCCACTGACAGGTACCCTCTAGACTTTTCTTCTTTCAACCTGAATTCTAAGTGACCCAGTCTTTGCTATGAATTTGCTAGGTGACCATAGGCAAGTCATGGGTAATTAGGTGGCGAAGTGGATAGAATTCGGGGTCTGAGGTCAGGAAGACTCAGACACTCATGAGTTTTATGACTGGGCAAGTCACTTAACTCAGTTTCCTCATTGGTAAAACTAACTGAAGAAGGAAATGGTGAGCCACTCTAGTATCTTTGCTGAGAAAAACCCAAATGGGGTCATGAAGAGTCAGACATGACTGAAATGACTGAATAGCAGCAATATGAGCAAGTCAATTCTTCTCTTTCCTTTTACATCATTCATAGTCAACAAAAAATGTCCTAATCTCAGGATCCATTCAAAATCACTACATTTAGAGTCATGAGATCCTGGTTTTCTTTTGACTCTAGCACGTATAGAGCTAGATTTGGAAGTGTGTTTAGAGACTGGTTAATTTGTTCTCCTCATTTTATATTTACAGATGAAGAAATTGAGGCTCAGAGAGTTCTGTGACTTGGCCAAGGGCACACAAGCAAAAAAGCAGAAGAAATGAGATTTGAACCCCATTTTTTCTCATTTCAAATCCAGTGCTTTCCCCACTAACCTCTGCACTGGCTCCTAGCTACTCCCCAGAAACCTCTAATAGGATTAGCATTTTAATCACCCAGCTTAAGTTTGCCCTCTAGTCATTTAAAGGAACTGTTTATCCCATTTACTTTCCTCTCATTTTTAAGTTGTGAAATTTGGCTAGCTAAGGGAAGGAAGAGGAATGCTTTCCAAAATACTTTCTAAATGACCAAGAAAGGAAATGCTTCTCATTAAAATGACCCACCTGATGTCCCAATTTAATTCGGATGTGAGGCAAAAATTGGCTCATGAGAGACATATTTCTATCCACAAGGAATCACAGTAAAGGGTCCTCCTATAGCTGCACAGTAAGCCTGATGTCCCATTTACATTGAAAATTAAAATTTCAAATTAAAAAAACACAATAGCTAACTCATATAGTGCTTTAAGGTTTGAAAATTGCTTTCTGTACATTTTTTGGGTCTCTGCTTTACCAATATTACTCCCATTTTGTGTACCAGTACTAGTATATATTAGATGCTTCATAATGTTTGTTGAATGCAATGGAATGGAATGGAAGTGCAGAGAGATTGTGACTTGCCCACTGTCACACAGTGATTTCCCAAACACACTCTGAATGGATTTCAAGGGATGCTTTACTTGCTTGCTTGGGAGATGGTGTGATATAACAGAAGGAAAGCTGGCTATCAGCAAGCCTGGGTTCAAGACTGCTCTACTCCTTACTATTTGCATATTCATGGGCCAGACTCTCTGGGTCTAAGTTTCCTTTTCTTTAAAATGAGGGGGTTGAACTAAATGGTCTCTAAGGTCTCTCCCAGATATGGCTATGTTCTTACGAACTGGAGTTGCGGATCCCAAACTTTATTTCCCCAAAGCCTTTCACTGGCCCATTGGGCTTGCCTTTCTGAGATATGTCCTACACGGGACCTGAAAACCTAAGCCCAGTAAACATCTGGCAGGGCTATTAAGATCTCAGAATAATCTCCTTTTTTCTTTCTTTCTTTTCCTTTTTTTCTCCTTCCAAGAACAAGGATCTGATCTGAGCAAACCCATTAGTCATATCTTATCAAGATGAAAATTCCCTGGAAAGTTACTAAAAATCCAATCAACATGAGGTGGAAAGTTGTCAAGAGAATCAAATGCAGTGTTTAATTGGCTCCTGATGTGTTTTCCTTTGGTGATTCACTTAATTTAAAACCAGCAGAAGACACCCCTTTACCTCTCCCTTGAGTCCAGAAGTTTTCTGGTTGTTTGTCCCCACTGTCCTCAAGATGTTTGTCCCCACTGTCCTCAAGATGGAGAACAAACTTCCAATCAGTAACCAGCTATTTTAAATTAAGAGTATTTAGGGAGCAGATGAATCAGCAGGGCTTAAACTGAGTAGATTCTCACAAGATCTCAAAGGGAGATTCAGGGAGAGGGGGTTTTGGAAATCTTCAGGGGAGGGATGGATAAGAGTGACTTCCTCTTCTTCTCTCCATCTGTCCTTCCTTTCTTCTCCTTTCCTTCCTTTCCATCTCCTCCTCCTCTTTTTCTTCTATTTTCCTCCTCCTCTCTTCCATCTCCTCAGTCTCCCCTTTGTTTTTGCCTCCTTCCTCTTCTCCTTTTTTCTTCTCCTCTACCTTTCAAAACCCTCGAAGTCATGGAGGAAAGTTACTCGTTAATTATCTTTAGAAGAAATTATTTAGTCATTTCACACTAGTTTTCCATACTGGAGTCTTCAGAACCTTGAATTTCAAGGTTAAGTAATTTTTAATGTCCTTGAGGCATTTAATTGGCAGGATTCTTCACAGTCTTTGAACAGGTCTCCTTCCCTCTGAAAATTTGACTTCTGTTTTCCTTTTTGTCTGATGAGAACTTTGCCTGATGAGTTCATGAAGCACACCCTCAAGGTCCAATAAATGCACCAGACAAGTGCTTGAAAATAATCTTTCTCACTGCTACAGCCTGAATGCAGGTCAAAGATGTTTTTTATTTACTTTCTTCAATTTTTCTGGGGTTTTTATCTGTGTTTTCTTTTACAGAATGACTTACATGGAAATGTGTTTTGCATGACTACACATGTATAACCTATGTGAAATGGCTTGCTTTCTCAATGGGGGAGAGGGGAGGGAGGGAGAGAATTTGGTACTCAAAATATGAAAAAAAGAATGTTAAAATTGTTTTTACATGTAATTGGGAAAAAATAGAATACTAAATAAGATTTTTTTTAAAAAGGAAAATAATCTTCATCAAGCTCTTGACAAAAGTTAAGTGATCCTTTTGTTCTCCCCTTCATGGTTGGACAAAATGAGGTAGAACTTTTAAATGACATACCCAAGATCGTGTTGGAGAACCAGAATTCCACCCCTGAAGCTGAGATGAAAATGTGGGCGGATTGACTTTTTGTTAATGAGAAGTAGTTTTTTATTAATTGTGCAGTAGAAATAGTTTTGGGCTGGAAGTCAGAAGACTGGGATTCTGGTTTTAGCTCTGTTACCAGCTCCCTGTGTAATCTTGGACAAATCTCATCTGCAGCATTGGATTAGATTGGGGGTGCTTAATCTGGGGTCCTGGGGTTCTTTTTTTGTCCTGAAGTTGCTTTTTAAAAAAAAAGATTTTAATAACCACATTTCCATAGAATTGGTTTCCTTTTTAATCTGATGGCTTTCATTTTATGCGTTTAAAAACAGTCTTTTGAGAAGGTATCCATAGGCATTACCAGACTGTGCCAATGGGGTCCATTACACAAAAAAGGTGGAAAACCCTTGGGCTGCTAGATGATGCCTAAGGTCTCTTCCACCTCTAATATTCTATGGCTTGTGGTCCTGTTAAAATAGTAAAGTAACATTTGATTTAATAGTTTAGTTAATTTAATATCTGAGGAGAAGGTGAGAGCAAGAATCTTGAATTCTCATTCTCTACGATTGTTTGGATAACTTAGCTCAGTGGTTTTAAGCACTTCAGTCTCCATTTCCCTCATGTGAAGAAGGAATAATAATGGCTTCTGTGTCTTCCTCATAATCTGTTGGTTAGTTTTCTTTGAGGTCCCTGAATAAAAGGCATTCTAAAAGCAGAGAACTGATACTATTTTGGTGTGTCTGCTGAAGAGTAGTCTAGGGAGATTTCCATCCTAAAATCTAATAGTGGTAGTAGTAGTAGTAACAGCTAGCGTTTATATAGTGCTTCCTATGTAATAAGCACTTTAAAAACATCATTTCATTTGATCCTCACAACAATCATGGGAGGTAGGTGCTATGATTATCCCTATTTTACAGTTGAGGAAACTAAGGCTGACAGTGATTTGTTCAGGAACACAGCGGCTAGTAAATGTCTGAGGTAGAATTTGAAGTCAGGTTCTCCTGACTCTTGGCTCCGGGGTCTTCCTATTGCATCGCCTAGCTGCTTCACTTAGGGTTTGGTGCATAGAGGCACAACTTCAGGATGGTTGCTTGTAATGTTCACTCTTCCCTCTCATGTTTTGGAAAGGTAAAGACACAACCACTGGTACTTTGGTGAATTTGAAGCAATGCCTTTTCAAACTAATTATCCGGAGTTCTCAGGTAGACTCTGGTAGCTTTCCTGAGCCAATTGCAGAAAACATCACTCATTGTTAGTTGCTTGGTTCAGGAAGGCAAGTACTAATCATGCTATGCAAAGAGTGCTAGGCAAGGAAACAGAAGACTTGGGCTTGAAATTAGTAGTGCTACCAGATGGGAAATTTCTCTAGGACAGTGACTGGATTATTTAACTTTGTATGTCCAGACCTACCACTGAATCTTGTATATAATAGATGCCAAGCTAAAATTTACTGAGCTGAATCAAGCCATGGATCGTTATTTACTAATCATTATTTACTAATACTCAGAGGACTTCCATTGTCTCTCAGACCCTTGGTTTTTTCATCTGTCAAATGGGGATAATGATACCTATGCTCCCTATCCCACTGGGTTGTAAGGATCAAATGAGGTCAGGTATGTGAAGGTCTTTATAACCATAAAGCCCATGTCAGCTCTTAATAAGTGACAGTTACATAAGGCTTTACAATTTGCAAAGCACTTTAATGCATTATTTTATTTGAGCTTCAAATCAACCCCATCACTGACTCCCTTAAAACCTGTTCTTGCTCTAGTCTTTACGATTCATCCTTCACACAGCTGCCAATTTGTGTTCCTAAGGCATCGGTGTGACCGTGCTACTCCTCTGCATATGGGCTTCAGTGGTTCCCTAGTCTCCTAAGATAAGATCCAAACTCCCCTCTGGCATCTAAAACCCTTTCCAATTGGTTTCCAATCTATCTCTATAGGCTAGTGTCAGTTTGTGCCTCCTATGTCCTGGCCCAATTCACCTGCGGTACTTTTTCCATACAGGAGATTACATGTCCTCCTTCTTACCTTTACACAGCCTCCACACCTGGGATGCTTTTCCTCGTAGCCACCACTGCTCGGAATACCTAGTTCCCTTCAAAGCTCAGCTCAAGGGTCCCATCTGTCTTACAAGAGGCCTTTTTTGATTCCCTCCGTTCTTCGTGCACTTCCCCATCCTTTCATGAAATAACAGCTGCACTAGTTTACTTGCTCATTTATTTATTCAGTGGGATTTCATCTAGCCAGGGTGTAGCTAGGGTGAGGGACTTCCTCTGCCAGTGCAGATCAGCACCTTCTAGACAACTTAGTCTTAGAGAGTTGCCTGGAGGTTAAGTGACTTGCCTAGGGTCACATTGGGCAGCTGGGTGACATAGTGGATAGAGCTCCAAGCCTGGAGTCAGGAAGACTTGAGTCCAAATCTGGCCTCAGGTACTTACTAGCTGTGTGGCCCTGGGCAAGTCACTTTACCTTGTTTGCCTCAGTTTCCTCATTGGTAAAATGAACTGGAGAAGGGAATGGCAAACCACTACAGTATCTTTGCCGAGAAAATCCCAAATAGAGTCACAAAGAGTCAGACAGAACTGAAAATGACTGAATAACAACAACAGGGTCACATTGCCAGTATGGGTCAGAAGTGGGCTTGAAGCCAGACCTTTCTTAATGATGTAATGCACCGGAATATGAGTCCTGCCTCAAACACATCCTAGTTGGGTGGCCTTGGGTAAGCCACTTAACCTCTCTCTGCCTCAGTTTCCTCATGTGTAAAATGGAGATCATAATAGCACCCACCTCCCAGGGTTGTTGTATCAAATGAAATGATATAAGGGGTCTTGAAAGTCTTAGGGCAGTTTTAAGCTTTTAATAGCTACTAAATAGCTCTAAAGATTAATAGAGATTAAAAGTTTCAAGTAGCTATTAAAATCTTAAACTCCCCTGACTTTTGAGACCCCCTGTATATGTGAAGGGCTTTGCAAACCTTCATAAAAAGCTAGCTCTCGTTATTATTATTCCTTATCCCAAGGCCATTATTTCACTTCTTTATACTATACCACACAAACTCTTATAGTAATGGCTATTACTATGTAATGGCCATAAAGTGCTACTCAATCTGAGCCTTTATATATTTAATAAAGGAAGCATTTATTGCCAAGAAGACATCTGAGATTTAGATTCTGAATGACAATAAGTATGCTATTCCTTTAACAAAACAACAAATAAAAACCACAACCAAACAGCCAGTGCTGAATGGTAGTTATTGCTCAGAAGTGGTAAGTGTATGATCACAGATGGCTTTGAAGAGATGTTCACAGAGGCCATGGGAAAAACAAAGGGTTATTTATGAAGAGCAGACCAGTTCCTTTCAGTTCTGTACTAATTGGGTCTCTCACTTTCTCTGTCTCTCTCTGCCTCTCTGTTTGTCTCTGTCGGTCTCTGTTTCTGTCTCTCTTGTTACTGTCTCTCTTTCCATGCCATGGAAAGTGTTATCTCAGGCAGCTGTGTGCAGGAAGTTCTTTTTATCACTTCCTCCCAGTTGCAGTTTGTCTAGGACTTAACTCCCTGAGATCAGATTACATCCCAATGTAGTCCTTTGTGTGCCTAACTCATCAAAGGAGAGGACCCTCAGGACCTGATATCACTTAGCTGCATATGCAGTCATGTAGCAAAACAAAGTCTATCTACCCAGCCCAGGGCTATTTCTGTGTTGCAGTAGGCCAGGCTCAGGCTGCCGGGCTTGAAGAGTTTCAGGTGTCTGCAGGGTTTCACTTCTTTGTTTTATATTTATCACTTTTTAAAGTTGCTATCATTTGCCTGGTTGCTGTGTAAGAAAGGAAAACCAAAATATTACATGAAGGGGGAAAAAAGAGTTTCATTTTGAGTCATTTGTTGATTCTCCCAGGGGAGTGCTGAACCCAAAACTCCCTTTTACTTAGATCTCATTGATGCGCTCTGACTTAAAAAGCAACATATAACTAAATCACTGGAAAAGCAAACCACATTGTTTGCGAGCCAGAAGATGGGAAGAACATGGGGAAGTGCTTTTGTTCAATCGCATGGCCGGGACGGCCATTTGAGCCATCCAAGGTTGGCTGGAGTTTCTCAGGGTGTGTGGCCACCTTTTGTGGCCATGTTTCTATTTCCATCCCCAGTGAGTGGGGCTCTCTTTTCAGCATTGCTGTGTGTAGCCAGATGCTAGTCTATATTGGCAGCCACAGGAAGCCTATGCAACTGTGTAGTAATACTTCTGTTCTGAGCATTAGCTCCACCTTATTGATTCCTTGTGTGGGCTTTTTTTTTTTAAAGGCCACTTCAGCCACCCCATTTAATTCCTTTCCTAAAAAGGACTTCTAATCAAGGGCTACTGCCTGGAGTTAGCAGGACAGGCAAATCTCTGACTTGTGTACATGCTTAGGACATTTGGTTTTCTTCCAGCAGAAATTGGGATAGGATAGTTAGTTTGCTTTTGTGCTAGCCCTCAGGATCAATGAATAGGACCACTCCTCCCCACCTCCCCCTGAAAATATGACAGGGCTGGATTACATGACCTTTCAGGTCCCTTCCGTCAAAATAGTTCTGGACTAGGAGACAGTAGTACTCTGGGTTCTAGTCCTGGATCTCCTCCGTGCTAACTTTGTGTTGTTTGTTGCTCAGCTGTGTCCAAGTCTTCATGACCCCATTTGAGGTTTTTCTTGGCAAAGATACTGGAGTGGTTTGCCATTTCCTTCTCCAGCCCATTTTACAGATGAGGAAACAGAGGCAAGTAGTGTCAAGCAACACACCCAAGAATCCCCCAGCTAATAAGTGTCTGTCTGAGGCTGGATTTGAACTCATGAAGATGAGTCTTCCTGATTCCAAGCCCAGTGTCCTAACCACTGTGCCACCTAGCAGCCACAGACTGTACTACTAGTGACCTCTTATATGCCACATGTTGCCTTCCGCATCTATGCATTCATGCAGACTATTCCCCATGCCTGGAAAGTATTACCTCCTCCTCACCAACTATTAAAATCCTCTTCCTATAAGGCTCTCAACCTCCTGCATAAAACATTCGATTCCTCTCACTCTTTGAGATGTTAGTGTTTGTTCCCTTCTCCAATTCTGGCTCTATTCTTTATTCCTATTGCTTTCCACCTTATATCATACCTGTGTACACATACTCTCTTTCTCTAGACCATAAGTGTATGGAAGGCAAGAAGCTTGTAGTTTTTCATCCTTACACCCCTGGAATCTAGCACTGGACCTCTCACATAGCAGATATTAAATCCATGGTTATTTAAATGAATTTGCCTATTACAGAATGTTAGGGCTGGAAGAGAACTTGCAGATTATATACTCTAATAATTTCATTCTACATATGTACAAACAGGCCAGGAGAAAAGAAATAATTTTCCCAAAATCCTTACCTTGGAGAGCAATAGAATCAGAACAGTCATAAACAAAGACTATAATACTGCTTCTGAATTAAGTAGGTGAGAAATCCTATCCCAGAATCCATATAGGAAAAAGAAAAAAAATGATAATGGAACTTTTTAAGTATACATGAACTTGGAAGGTGACACAGAGCAAGTAAATTTTTGTTTGGTTTTCATTTGTTAAGATGTGTGGTGAAATATTGCTTAATTCTTTCTATCTAACCAAGATGTTAAAGATGGAATAAATAAATCATTGTCCAGATTTGGGTTTTCAATTGGACATTTATCCTGTGCTTGGATCTAATGTTGTTCCACTGCTGTTTGTCATCATTGTTGCATTTATAGTAATTACTTAAAAAAAAAAAGACGAGAAAAACGGTGAAGCCAGTGCTATAACTTTGGATACGTAGTGTCTCAGAGACCTTAGTGATAGTCTCTAGTCAATCTCAGCCTCAACTGGAGCTATTCAATAATATCTCTCAGAGGATCAACTCATTTCTTCTTGAAGGCCTTTAATGCTTCCTGAGGTAGACCATTCCACTTTGGGATAGCTGTAGTTGTCAGGAAATTTTTCCTGGCATCAAGACTAAATGGGGCAGCTAGGTGGTACAGTGGATAGAAGGCTGGGCTTAGACTCAGGAAGACCTAATTTTAAATGCAGACTCAATTACTTACTAGTTATGGAACTGTTGGCCAAGTAAACCACTGCCTGCCTCAGTTTCCTCATCTGTAAAATGGGGATAATAATAACATTTACCTCAGAGAGTTGTTGTGAGGAGCAGATGAGATACAATTTGTAAAACACTTAGTACAGTGCCTGGCACATAGTAGGCACTTAACAAACGCTTGTTCCTTTCCTCTAAATTAGTAACTTTTATCTATCGCCTCCAGTTCTGCCCTCAAAGGCCAAGCAGAAAACCCTTAAATCCTCCTTTTGAGTGATAACTTTTTAATTACTTTAAGACAGCTCTTGTCTCCCTCAAGCATTTTTCTCTCTCTCAATACCCAGTTCCTTCAACTAATTCACTAGTCCATTTGATGATTCCTAGGCCAATATTCTTTCTGTTATACCCCGATGCCATTCAGTATTCATCAGTTTTATCATAGGATCATAGATCTAGGATTGGAAGGGGCTTCAGAGGTCATCTAATGTGCCCCTCCCTATTTTTACAGATGAGGAAACTGAGGCACAAGGAAGTTTAGTGACTTGTCTAAGGTTACGCAGGAAGTAAGCATCAGGAGGTATTTAAACCCAGGTCTTCTGATTCTAAAGCCATTTAGACCAACTGCCTCCTTATTATTATTATTAATTTTCCACTCAGTTGACCTCCTGGATTTCATGATCTCCAGAAACTCATCATTCTATAAGATGAGATCAACACTATAACTCACACTTCCTCAAATAATTCCCCACCCCTGTTCATTATGCCCTGGGGGCCCTGGTATGTTCCTTAAGCTCTCCAAGACCCCCAGTCTTTTTCAGCTTCTCTTTAGGAGTCATTTCCATTATTAGACTGTGAGATCCTTGAGGATAAGGACTGTCTTTTGCCTGACACATAGTAGGTACTTAATAAATGTTTATTGACTGTTAATTTTTGAGACTGGCTTGCTCTATCTTGCCCAGGACTGAAGAGCAGAGGCCACTTATGAGCCAGATCCCAAATACTGATCAGCAGAGGAAGTTGACATAGACCTTTTCTGAACTGGGCCAGTTTGTCCCTCCTTAGGCAGCCTGCTGCCCCCCTGTTCCTGGGGGCTTAGCATATTGGTGCTGGACTTAGCGCACGTAGGCACCTGGTTGGCTTTAGCTTTATTGATGCTCAGAACTCCTTGGCCCATGCAATTTGCTAGCCTTAGGCTTCTCAGCAGCAAGGATTACTCATGTGCGTCACCGCAACTGGCCCAATTGCGTCATTTTACAGAGGGAGAAGCAGGCTCAGAAAGGTAAAGTAGCACGCTAAAGGTCACTCAGCTAAGGAGACTTCCAGTCTCTTGCTCTTTCACACCCTTAAGAATAGGAGTAATCTTTAGTAAATGAACATCCATAGTTGGGACAGAAAGAGGTTGACAGTGGAGAATTCGCGCTTCAGAGAATCGTGAGATCAACAAACTCAGATTTGAGAGAGTCACTCTCAGGGAAAGGAGTTGGATTAAAGCTTTGACATTTATTAGTCACAGAGTTCTAGCTCTCGCTCATGTGCTTCTCAACCTACAGATTGTCCTTGGGGGTAGCAGAGAGATGGGGGCAGGAGCCTATTCTGACCCAGTGCTCAGCACAGTGCCTGGCTCATAGGTGCTTAATAAATGTTTATTGATTGATTGAGCCCAGGGACTAAATGTGGGCAGTGTAGACCCAGAAGGGAGGTATACAACCATTTAATCTATTCATCACACAGAATGATGCTGCTAGTTTTATTTTCCTTTCAACAGGACAGTCTCTGAGTCCAGGGAAAGCCACCTGATTACGGAGCATCTTTCCCCAGTTCCAGCTAACATGATTCTTTGTCATCATTGCTCGATCTCTGTGAGATGTAGAAGCAGTTCAAACTGGTTTATAGAGGTCCCTTGACCAATTAGCTTAGATTTTAAAATCTTTTAAAAATTAATTAATTAATTTTTAGTTTTCAACCTTCACTTCCATAAGATCTTGAGTTTTAAATTTTCTCCCCCTCACTTTCCTCCCTCCCCCCAAGATGGCATGCAACCTGATACAGGCTCTACTTATACACTCATATTAAACATATTTTCCCATTAGTCATGATGTAAAGAACAGTTAGAACTAATGGGAGGAGCCATGAGAATGAAACAATAAAACAAAACAACAGAGGAAAAAGAAAGCAAATAGCATGCTTCCATTTGCATTCAGACACCATAGTTCTTTCTTTGGATGTGGATAGCATTTAGCATTGTGAGTCTTTTGGAGTTGTCTTAGATCTTGCATTGCTGAGAAGAGCTACGTCTATCAAAGTCAGCCATCGCATAGAGTGGCTGTTACTGTGTACAGTGTTTTCCTGGCTCTGCTCATTTCACTCAACATCGGTTCATATAAGTCTTTTCATGTTTTCTGAAGTCCATCTGCTCATCATTTCTTATAGCACAATAGTATTCCAATACATTCATATACCACAACTTGTTCAGCCATTCCCCAACTGATGTGCATCCCTTCAATTTCCAATTCTTTGCCACCACAATAAGAGCTGCTATAAATATTTTTGTATGAGTGGGTCCTTTTCTCATTTTTCTGATCTCTTTGGGATACAGACCTAGAAGTGGTATTGCTGGATCAAAGGGTATGCACAATTTTATAGCTCTTTGGTCATAGTTTAGATTTTTAAATCATAAAACAATGGTTCCTGATATTTTTCATTATGAGAATCTGTTTTTAATAAGAAAAATTTTGAAGGTCCTTACATGATAGTTACAACATTAGCATTAGTTGATTGAGAAATTACACAATGATAAAAAGCTACTAGGAATTTGGGAATACTTTTAAGTGAAATTGTATTTTATTCATCACAATAGCATCTATATGTATTAGAAACATTCAATTCAATAAGCATTTATTAAACACCTTCTATGTGCCAGGCACTATGGTGGGTGTTAGGGATCAAAGACAAAAATAAAGCAGTCCCTGCCCATAAGGAGCCTACAGTCTACTGGCTGGGGTGAGGGTGGGTGAAGGGAACAGAGGAAAGAAGGGAAGATGGGGGAGAAGAACAGAGGGGAAGAAGGAAACAATTTGTATCCAGATAAAACAGCACAAAATACATACAAAATAAGTCCAAAATGGTTATAGCGAAGAACTTGAGCTGACCTTTGAAGGGAGCTAAGTGCAAAAGTGAGAACATACAGCATTCCAGGCATGAGGAACAGCCTATGCAAAGGTGCAGAGGTAGGGGATGGAATGTTGCGTGCCAGGGACAGCAAAGAGTTCATCCTGGTCGTTCTTATGTTTTCTCTCTTCTCTTCTCTTCTTATCCCTGCAACTCTGCACCTATTTTTATTCATTTTAGTCTTGGAAATCTATGATTGTCAGAAGTTTGAAAATAGAAGTTTACCTTTTTTTCTATTGCCAAAATTATTTTTTGGTGTAGGGCACCAACATCTTGATTTGGGAGTCCTGGTTCTAATCCCAGTTCAATAACTCACTTTGTTATGAGGTCCGAGGTGGGAAAAGTAGCAATGGATTCTTTCCTCCAATAATATGAAGGCCTTCTTAAAGGACATTGAGGAACTCATCTCTACTGTGAATTGCTTGTTGCATAATATCTATTTTCCCCCTTTCTTTTAAATAAACTTCCTGTTGACACATTGTGCCCAGAAGGCTTATTAGGGAAGAGTTCATGCCAGGCTAGACTTCCGACATACAAGTACAGGGTGTCTGAAACGTCTTCGTCTACTAAACTTTAGCAGCTTAAAACTATCCTAAGATTTCTGGGACACCCTCTCAAAGGCCAATCAGGTTCCTTTGCCATGAGCATCTCTGGAAAAAGGGTTAAATACCCATGGTTGGAAGATTTGGCTAGTTTAATTACCCATGAGTAACTGGCATGTTCATACAGGTTTTACCAATAGTGTTGGTTCTTGAATTCTGATTTTGTAATTTGGAAGGTTGACTTAATGGGTTGTGTCCAACAGGAGTGGCCATATCCTTGGGTTCCCTCCATTTCACTAGTCCTAATTTCATTCTTGTATAGGAAATAGTTGGACTAGATGGCTTCCAACCTTCCACCCAAGTTTGAGATTTGGTAATTCTGCCAGTTAGCTCCTTCCATTGAGGCAATGTAAGCACAGTGTTTTTGTGAACCTTAATGCACCATGTGAAGGTCAGCTGTTATTATTACTGTCATCATCACATTTATCCCCTTACGTATTTTACTTCTTGTAAGCCAACTAAACCATCAATGGTGATCCTTCCTCTTATTTCACAATCTTGGGCCTTGTATTTCAGGAAATGAATGAGTTTTAATGCATTTAGGGAAAAGAGGAGGGATTCAATGAAAAGAAGGTCCAAGTGCCAAAGAGTCCCACTCCTTGCTCTGACTTCTTAAACTCTGTAATAGTTACAGGAGTTAATGAAAGAAGCTCTCCAGATGAAGGAAATTCAGAAGCTACAGGATGGGCTCTAATTTGTATGGCAAGGGTTAAAAACTCCCACTCACTCCTGTATTGGCAAATGTAGTGAATTGGATTTTACTTTGTTTAGCTCAATACACTTTTTCTTACCTTGTCTTTTGTTTGTTGTTGATTGACCCACTGGACTTGGCTGGGATCCTTGTTTCTGCCTAGCCTTTTTGGAATTAGCTATTGCCTTGGAGTTATTCAGCTTCTGGGCTGGTAATTTGGCTATTGACTGGGACATGTGCTTTGGACAATGCGCCTGCCTGGTCCTTTCAGTTCTGAAACTTGTGTCCCTTGCCACCAACCTCCACTCACATTATTTTCATATCTGGCCTCATGAATATGCTGGAAGATCCTGCCTGAAAGCTTCCTTCCTTTACCCACAACATAGGAAGGTTTCTTTCAGTGCCATGGAAACTGCACAGCCACGGTCCCTCCTTGCTCCTAATGCAAACCTAAGGTGAACACTAACAAAATAAAGAGGATGATGCTATGTACATAGTATACTGGGTGCACTAGGAGGCATTCAATGAATATTTGTTAAATCAGTGAGCAAATTATTCTTAGCAATACCAGAACGAGATATGCCAAATGCCCAAGAATAATAATAGGCTGGATTTGATGCCAGAGTGTTTGTGGTTGGACCCTGGCTCTTCTACTTCTTATTTGTATGACCTTGGTTAGGTCACTTAACGTCTGGGGACCTCAGTTTCTGAACTCTAAAAGGAAGGTATTGAGCTAGGAGATTAGCCTAGCTAGTTAGTAATGTTCTTTCTTGCTCTAAGTCCCATGATCCTGTGAATGGATCAGAACTAAGTTGTCTCAACACAATTTAGATCCAAACCAATAACTGGACCCTTTGATACATGGCTTCAGACTTTTATGCTTTTATAAATGTTTTGTACTTCAATGCTTCAAAGGCATGTGACTTCATCTCCACCTGGGTACTTCCTTTGCAGATAGAAATTAAGCTCCTTGAGGGCAGGAACCATTTCATTTTGTCTTTGTCTTTCTATTTCTGTATTTGTATTGTATTATTGTATTTGTATTGCGGCTAGTACTAAGGCTGGCACAGCCTAGGTATTTAATAAGTGGCTGTTAGTGAGCTGATTGATTATTACCAATTTTGATACCTCTAGGCCATCTTAGACAGTTTTACAAGTTACAGTGACTAAAATATTCATTACTTAGCCTCTCCAGGCTTCAGCTGGTCACCCTGGTTGTACACATGGGGTTTTGAGCTGGAAGAGACCATAACAGATTGCTAACTGAAACTTTTCCAGCTTGATAGAACTTCTTAGAGACTGATATTTGATAGTGTTTGTTCTACCTTCAAGAACCCAGGTTCAGACTCTGCATAGTGGTGTATGCCTTTCCACATAGCTACTGGAGAGGATAAGGCTGGTAAATCTTTTAAACTGAGGAGTTCTGAGCTGCAGTGGGCTAAGTGAATTGGGTGTCTCCATTAAATTTAGCATTCATTTGGTAAGTCCTGAGAGATGAGGTAAGGGGCCACTCAGATGCTTAAGGAAAGGTAAACCTATGGCAGAAATGGAGCAGATCAAACTTTCTAGGAAGCCTTTCCCAACCCCTCTTAATGCTAATGTCTTCCCTCTTAATTATTTCCTATTTATCTTGAATATAGCTTACTCTGTATATATTTGTTTGCATGTTGTCTCTCCCATTTGACTGTGAGTTGGTTGAGAGCAGGAATTGTTTTTTGCCTCTTTTTGTATCCCCAGCACTTAGCACAGTGCCTGGCACATAGTAGATACTTAATAAATGTTTGCTTATTGATTGATTTGATTGAAGCTTCTGTGCTAATCAGTAGTGGGATTAACCCATGAGAAGACTCTATATTTCCAGCCTGGGCAAGATAGGAAGTTGGAGTTTTTTGTTTTATTTTGCTTTGTTATAAATATGGTGAGTCTCTCCTGTGTAGAGTGGTCCATATATGTGGAGGGCCATCTCTGAATGTGGTGGAGGGGTGTCTTTGTGTGGCTCAAAGGGAGGCAGAACAGACATCTCCAGCTTCTTCCTCCACCTCCTTCTCCAAAAGAGACTTTAATTCCTACCAAGAGGTAAAGTAAGAATTTCTGAGACAGACAGAGAGAGAGAGAGAGAGAGAGAGAGAGAGAGAGAGAGAGAGAGAGAGAGAGAGAGAGAGAGGAAGAGACAGACAGACAGACAGAGACAGAGACAGAGAAAGAGGAAAGACAGAGGAGAGACAGAGAGAGAGAGAGAGAGAGAGAGCGAGCGATAGATGGTACCAGGCAAGAATTGTATCTAACTGCTCCCTTAAATACTATTAATCTAAAGGATGTGAGTTCAGGTTCAAGCTAACTTCTGACAATTATTGCGAGGTAGGGCAGGGAAGAAGAATCCCAAGCTCCATATCAAATGCCTGATCCTTTTCTCAACAAATACTAGCTCCACAATGAACCCACCCAGCAATTATCAAAGCAGACCCATTCATGTGTATTGGTAGCAAAATAGAAATCAGAGACAATATACCTATAACATATACCAGATAATGCACAGTGAAGAACATCTCCCAATGGGAGCAAGGTACCACGCTCAACAAAGAAAGAAAATGCAGATCTCACCCAAGGAGAAGCTCCCTGAAGTCTCCTGTATGGCAAGCTGGAGACAGAGACATGATGGAGACTGCTAGCTACCCTGATGTTGTTTCTTTGCCCTCTTTTCGTTCATCAACCTCGCTCTGGAAGCTGGATGCCAGAAGCATTCCCGCAGGGCCTGAATTGACTGCAGGACACAAAGTGGCTCACTCGAAGACTGAAGACTCTCCTCTCTTCTGTTCCTGCAAAGGGCGTTCATCTCTACCTATGAGGAGACAGTCCTTCTTTTCTTCTGGCGACTCTATTTCTAGGCACCCTCTCTCTCCTACCTTCTTCCCTTGACTGGGGAAAAAAAACCCAACTAACCCAGCCATTATAACAAATATACACAAACAATATAAATGCTCACATTAGTGCCTATCTTTTATTTTTTATTTACTCATTCATTCATTTCATTCATTTATCTATTGTTTGTTTTTGGGGTGGGGTCTTCCTATCTTGCCCAGGCTGGAAGGCAAGTGGCCATTTTCAGGCATACCCCACTGCTAATCAGCATGGAAATTTGTCCCTAACTACGAAGTCAGGTGGACCTTCTCACCTCCCACGGTCTCATATTGTTGCTGGACTTAGTGTGGACACCTGATCTGTTTATCTCACTGTAGCTCAGTACTCCTGAATTCAATCAATCCACCAGGCTCAGCCTCCCCAATGGCCGGGATTATAGGTGTATATCACCATGTCCAAAATGCCAATGTTTTCAAAATTTTTTTATTTTTAACATTTGTTTTTAAAACTGTGGGTTACAAATTTTCTCCCCCTCCCCACCCACCCTCATTGAAAAGGCAAGCATCTCGATACAGGTTATAGATGTGTAGTCATGCAAAACACTTCCATAGTAGTTCTGTTGTGAAAAACTAAGTATATTTCCCTTCATCCTATCCTACCCCCCATTTATTCTAAATTCTCTTTTGACCCTGTCCCTCCTCAGAAGTGTTTGCTTCTGATTTTCCTCTCTCCCAATCTGCCCTCCCCTCTATAAAACCCCTGCTTTCTTGTCCCCTTCCCCCCTTTATTTTCCTGTAGGGTAAGATAGATTTCCATACCCCATTGTGTATGTTATTCCCTCCTTAAGCCAAATCCTATGAGAATAAGATTCACTCATTCCTTCTCACCTTCCCCCATTTCCCACCCACTGTAAAAGCCTTTTCTTGTTTGTTTCATGTGAGATAATTTACCCCATTCTACTTCTCCCTTTCTCCTTCTCCCAATAACCCTCTCTCACCCCTTAATTTTATTTTCCAGACATTACCCCTTCATCTTCAGCTCACCCTGTGCCATCTATCTATCTATCTATCTATCTATCTATCTATCTATCTATCTATCTATCTATCTATCACTACATATAATTTTTTCCCCTCCCACTACCCTAACACTGACAAAGGACTTATGAGTTACAAATATCATCTTTCCCTGCAGGAATGTAAACAGTTCAAGTGTAATAAGTCTCTTTTGATTTCTCTTTCCTGTTTACCTCTTCCATGTTTCACTTGAGTCTTGTATTGAAAGTCAAATTTTATATTCAGCTCTGGCCTTTTCCTCAGGAATACTTGAAAGTCCCCTATTTCATTGAATGACCATTTTTTACCCTGAAGGATTATACTCAGTTTTGCTGGGTAGGTGATTCTGGGTTGTAGTCCTATCTCCTTTGCCCTCCAGAATATCATACTCCATGCCCTCCAGACCCTTAATGTAGAAGCTGTTAAATCTTGTTTTACCCTGATTGTGTTTCCACAATACTTGAATTGTTTCTTTCTGGCTGCTTGCAATATTTTCTCTTTGACCTGGAAATTCTGGAATTTGGCTACAATATTCCTAGGAGTTTTCCTTTGGAGATCTCTTTCAGGAGGTGATCGGTGGGTTCTTTCAATTTCTATTTTGCCCTCTGGTTCTAAAATATCAGGGCAATTTTCCTTGATAATTTCTTGAAAGATGATGTCTAGGCTCTTTTTTTGATCATGGCTTTCAGGTAGTCCAATAATTTTTAGGTTTGTCTTCTAGATCTATTTTCCAGGTCAGTTGTTTTTCTTCTTCTTCTTCTTTTGGTCTGAGGCTGGATTTGAACTCAGGTACTCCTGACTTCAGGGACAGTGCTCTATCCACTGTACCACCTAGCTGCCCCTAGGTCAGTTGTTTTTCCAATGAGATATTTCACATTCTCTTCTATTTTTTCCCATTCATTTGGATTAGTGTTACAGTGCCTTTATTTCTCAAATTGTCACTAGCTTCCAATTTCTCCATTCTAAATTTTAAGGTAGTATTTTCTTCAGTAAGCTTTTGGACTTCCTTTTCCATTTGGCCAATTTTGCTTTTTAGGGCACAAAATGCCAGTCTTTTTAAGAGGGGCAAAGGATGCTGGGGAAACTACCAGCAGCTGGTCAGCATAATTATAACTTTTTTTGGGGGGGTGGCTAGGCAATGGGGTTAAGTGACTTGCCCAGGGTCACACAGCTAGTAAGTGTTATGTGTCTGAGGCTGGATTTGAACTCAGGTCTTCCTGAATCCAGGGCCGGTGTTCTATCCAGTGCACCACCTAGCTATCCCATAATTATGACTCTTGAAAAGACTAGAACCAATAGTCAGGAATTCAGTGAAAGACCAGTGACCTTTATCACCATGCAGAAGGAAAGAATTAAATCAAACAGGAATATATTTCCTTCTCTCCTTGGGTGACAAGGGTGATAAAGTATGAAATAGCTTTAAGAAATAGACTTTCACATGACTTTTTCACCCGGTTCACTTTGCCTGGAATATCCCTTTCCCCAGTTCCACCTGTCTGGTACCTGTTCTTTCAAGGTCTGGCTCAGATGCCACTTCTTCCAGGTTACTTTGCCTAATCTCCCCTGGCAGTAGAGCTGCCATCACGTATTTCTCTTATTGCACTTACACATTCCTGTGTGTGTGGCTTATTTGCTAGACTTACAGTTCCTTGTGGGCAGGGGCCTCTCATTCTTTCTTTCCCCTCTACAGTGCCATGCATTTGGTTGGTACTCAACATTCTAGACCAGTGTTTTTCAATTCTGAGAGGGGTCCCGGTAAGGAGGACATATCCTAAGCATGTTGAAGAGCTGGGGCTTCTTATTAACCCAACCTCTTTCATACAGCTCTATCAATATCATTACCACTTCTTCTTTTTGCTTGTGGCATAACCTCGACCTCTGGGTTAGTAAATCTGCTTCCTAGTGTATAATCCAGGTGGATAAGCATGTTAAACAACTTTAGATCCAGGAATAACCCCTTCAAATAACTTCTTAGTTCTTATATACCTAAAGTCACAGAATTACAGAGTTGGACAGAATCTCAGAGGTGATCTTAGTTCAATCTTCATATAAAAAGGAATGAATTTTTTTTCTTTTTTTAAATGTGATTTTATTTCCCATTATTAAGCATTTTTTCTCTTTCCCTCCCTCCTTGAGCAAACTTCCCTCCAAGTTGAACAACAAAGAAAAAAGAAGACACTCATAATAAATAGTCAACATAGTTGATAAACTACATAGTTAGATAATTTAGCTATATAATCAAGCAAAGCAAATTCCTGTATTGGTCATTTCCAGAAATCGTTATTTCATTTTGTATCCCAAGTTCATCACTTCTTTGGTAGGAGGTGGGGAGCCTGCTTTGTTGTCCTTCATCATCTGGAACTGTGGTTTGCCACTACATGATCAGAGGTCTCAAGTCTTTCAAAGTTGTTGTTGTTATTGTTCTTATGAGATTGTTATTGTACAAATTGCATCTTGGTTCTTCTCACTTCACTCTATCAGTTCATATGGCCTTCCCCAGTTTTCTCTCAAGCCCATCCATTCTATCAGTTCTTATGGTACAATAATAAGAATCCACTTTTCAACATCCCCAACAAGTAGTCACCCAGTCTCTGGTTGAAGATTTGCAGCAGTGAAGATTCACTACCTAACAGACTTCACTCCACTTTTGGACAGCTCTAATTACTCCAGAGTTTTTCCTTATATCAAGCCCAAATCTTCTTCTTTGCCATGTCTTCTCCACCATTAGAGTTGATCTGCTCTCTGGAACAAGTAAAGAAAACAATTTCCTTTTCCATAGGATAGTCTTTCAAATTCTAGACCATTACCACGTCTCTACACCATCCCATCTCTCCACTGCCAACCTCAGCCTTCTTTCTCTCCAGGTTAAACATTCCCAGACTCTTCACTTCACCTTCATATAGAATGGTTTCCAGTACCTCCTCCCCCTGGGTACTTTCCTCTGGTTAAATTCCAGTTCATCAATATCCTTCCTAAAATCTAGCACCTAGAACTGAACACTGTACTCCAGAGGTAGTCCAATCAGAGCAGAGTACAGTGGAAGGAAGAAAATAAGCATTTATTAAGCATCTACTATGTGCTAAGCACTGGGCTAAACATTTTACAAATATTCTATCATTTGATCCTCACAACAACCCTGGGAGGTAGGTGCTCTTATCCCCATTTTACAGTTGAGGAAATTAAGGCAGACAGAAGTTAAGTGACTGGCCCAGGGTCATATAGCTGAGTAAGTATCTGAGGTCAGAACTGAACTCAGGTCTTACTGACTTCAGGCCCAGTGCTCTGTGTATTACGGTGTCCCTCTCTGCCTCTGGTTAGGCAGTAAGACATGCTTCTGTTAATGTAGCCCAAGTATACTGAGAGACAGCATGATGTAGTAGAGAGAGTGTAGGCCTTGGTGTCAGGTTCAAGCACTGCCTGTGACTTTTTTTTTTAAGCTAGCTTTGTCACCACGTATAAGTCATTTAGCCTTTCAGTGACCCAGGCAACTCTCTAAGACTTTGTTACAGGCAAATTGATGATCTACATCTGCAGAAGGAATTTCCACATGTGACCAACGAAATCACAGGTCTGCAACTTGACCTTCTCCCCCATTTTTTTTTAGATTGCACTAGCTTTTGTGGCTTCCATGTCATACCACTGACTAATGCTGAACTTGCTGTCCACTAAAATCCCCAGATATTTTCCACATGAACCGTTGTCTAGACTTCTCTTCCATTTTGCATTCTTACATTAGAGTTTTAGAACCCAAAGGTAGGACTTGATATTAATCTCTAGTAAATTTCATATTATCAGACTTAGCTCATTGTTCCAGCAGTTAAGACCTTTTTGGATCTTCATTCGGTCATCCAGCATATTAGCCGTCCTGCCCAACTTCTGTTATCTTCAAATTTGATAAGCATAGTGTTTCTGCCTTTGTTCAAGTCATTGATAAAAATGGTGAGCAGAACAGGACCAAGAGCAGATCCATCTAATTAGCATCTCATTTAAGTCATTTCCCAACCCCACTCCACCCCCCAAATTGTGGTGTAATAGAACAGAATAGAAAAAAAAATCAATGCAACTTCTGCCTCATATTTCTCTTCCGTCATCTCCATAGGCCACTTAATTTGAACTTCACTTAAAATGAGTCTGAGTTTCTTTTATTACCTCTTCCAATTGTGGTTGGGATCAAATGAGATGATAGAAGTCAAAGGGGTTCCTGATCATTAGTTCCTATGTGAAAATGACATCTCACTTTAGTTTTATTTTATCAGGTCTTCCTTTGCCTCAGAGGGCTTTCTTGTTTTCCCAAAAGACGAATTGCTTCTACCTGTTCTAAGGTCATGTTTTTTGGTTTTTTTTTCAGACAAGACTGAGGTTAAAAGAAAATTTAAAACTGCTTCCTTTTTGCTGTAATCTATTGTCAGATTTCCTTCCCCATCTCAAAAGGGGAACTTGCTTGTCAATGCGTGACCTGTTTTATCAGTTGTACGGTAGAGGTTCAGGTAGTTAAAGCTCCTGTCACTACTTGAGGTAAGAGTCCAGACAGCATCAGAGAACAAAGCTATGGCAGTTTTAATCTCTTTGTTTAGAGGCTTAAAGCAATTTACTACTATGAGGTCATCCTTGCTATTTTCCTTTTTCATTTTCACCCAAAGACTTTCTATTGCTTGCCTCCTATTGCTTCCTAGAACTAGGAGCAAATATAGAGAACCTCGATGAACAAGTTTCTAGTCTTAGTCATGAGAGTTACCTCCACCAACTTCCGGTTCTGCTTGTCTGCTCATCAACAGATTCAAGTCAAAGGCAGGGGTTGGACTAGTTGACCTCCAATATCCCTTTCAACTCCAAGGGGCAACACGGTATATTGGACTTCATATCAGGAGAGCCGGATTTGAAATTAGGCTCTCCTCCTTATTATGCGACCCTGGAGGAAGTCACTTAACTTTCTGAGTCTTAGCTATAAAATGGGGTGAAAAAAATGTGTAGGCTTGTTGCCTTTCTATTTCTTCCTTCTCCCTTCCTGCTGACTTAGGAAAATGGTAGCTGCTTAAGGATATAGAAGCAGTGGCAGAAGATAGCTGACTGGGCATGGGATGGCTGGTAACTGGTGAAGAATAGAGGGAGGGACAGAGCCAGTGAGAGGGTAATGAGAAGGAAGATGCAGCATTTGGGAGACAACTTTTGCTTAACAGGACATTAGAGAATGAACTCTGAGGGACTATGTGGACAAGGAGACAAATGTAAAGCTCACAGTATTGGTAGGAATTGCAGGAAGCTGGACTGAAAGAAAAAGCCTCCCCTCCCTTTCCTGAGTCTCTATCCTGTGACCTATTGTTGTTGTTTGACCTTTGTTCTCAAAGAGACCATGACATCATGGAGATGATGCCATGACATGCAAGTGAATTGGATTTAAGTGAGGGAGGGCTGTGCAAGGTCACCAGCCTCACTGTCTCCTCTGGAGCCATTTGGATCCAGTGGCCAGATATATATCAGGATGACTGGAGATGGCCCAGATGCAGTGGGAGATCTTGGCCTTTTTAAGCTAAGCATTTAACAGGTCTTTAACGGGTCTCAGTTTGACTGAGCAACACCTCATTCAGTGATCAAGGCCAGTTAAGAAATAAGGCAGAAAATGGCCTCATTTACCTAGTTTAAAAAAAAAAATTGGTCTGGGAGGAGGAGACTCTCGGGGTTTCTGCTTTTTTTTTTTTTTTTTTGCCAAGGGTTTCAGAGGCAATCAGGGCCCAAACTATGACCAAGTGAGGCTTGGCCTGGGAGCTATTGTTAGCCAATCAATGAAAGCCAGAGTGATTTGGGTTTAAGGCATGGTACTTAAGGGAAAAAAATCTAGCCCACATACCTTAAGAAATCTTGTGGGGTTTTAGTGATCAAAATTTACATTCCTTTAGGTAGAGTACCTGCAGGTAAGGGTATGATGCCATATGTGGAAAGAGGGAAGGGAAGGAGAGAGAGAGACAGAGACAGAGAGAGACAGAGAGAGAGAGTTGCCCATCTGGTCAGTTCCAGCTGGGTCGCCAATGGGACAGCTCCTATTATCACTCACAGAGGTTGTTGCTTGTCCTTCGTTCTCGAAGAAGACATTGATGTCAGGGAGGTGATGCCATGGCATGCAAGTGAATTGGATTTAAATGAGGGAGGGCTGCGACCAATAGAAAATGGTGAATGAGGACCGGACTGGTCTGATTATAGGTGACTCCTGGGGGTTTACATATGAAAGAAGGGGAGAGTCTGATCAATTTGAAGAGTTCTCCAATCAACTTCATAAGGTTACCAGGTCTTTGGAAGCATCTGAGGGCTACCTCTCCATGGATATGGGCATGCCCATTGGAGCCCTAAAGACACAAACCTGGCCTGGGCTGCCTCCAAGATGATTGGCTAATTGAAACTCAGAGGAAAGGAGCTGCCCTTCTTAGAGGTTTATATAAGCAAGCTAACTGGACAGTACTCACCCCTTTCTGTTCTTTTCTTTTCCCTGTTCTCTCTTTTCTCTCCCTTTCTGTTCCCTTTTCTTTTCCCCCTTCCTGTCCTTTCTCCTTTTCCCTTGAGCCATATTCTTCTGAATGTAGCCAGGAGCAGAGGCAAGGGATTAATAATAAAGAAGAAATACCACGACAGACTTGTGATACAGATTGTGCAAGCAGTTTTAGTCCCACTTTACAGACGAAGATGAGACTAGAGGTAAAGTGACTTGTTAGTGGTCATAGTCTTCCAATACTCCCCCCCCTAACAAAATGTATTTGAGCCCTTTGTTTTTTAAGAGTCTTTGGCACAAGGATTAAACTTATGGTACCTTTCTCTCAGAGTTGTTAGGTAGAATTTTAAACCCTAAAATGGTATATAAATGTAGTTATTATAATTCTAATGAAGAGTTTCCTTACCCCCTTATTTCTGCTTTTTAAAAAAATTCCCATATAAATAACCAATCTACTTTTATTAATCATTTACTGTATGCCAGGTACTGTGTAAAGTACCAGGGGATACAGAACTTAAAGAATAAGAGAAGGGTCAACAGTGCCTGTCCTCAGGGAGCTTACTTTCCATCTCTTTCCCTCTCTTTTGTTGCTTTCTTGTAACTTTAACATGGTCTAGTTCTATCCTAAAAATAGAATCTTTTCCTAGCCTCCCATATACCATTCTTTGCTGAGCCGTTTTTAGTCCTGACTAAAACTTAATTTGAAATTTCCCTTTTACAAGATTGGAAAAAGAATTGAGGTCAGGGGTGTGCTAGAGCGCAGCAAATTGTTAAATTTTTAGTGTGAGGATTTACACCTTAGAAACAGGCAATCAAGATCTGAGTTATTGTTTTGCTGATTGTCTAGACTTAAGGAAGCGTTAATAATGCAGATTAAACTTAAAGGATGTGTGCATACAGTTAGTCTCTCCCCCTACCCTGGCCCCCAATCAGCCAGGTTGTTAAACATTTACTAGCACGCCTTATATTGCTCTATAAACATTGCTGGAGCTCAGCAGGAGCACAGAAGGCTCAGACTGGAGACCCGATGACTGTAAGCTAACAACTACAACTACAACTACAACTACTGCTGCTGCTGCTACTACTACTACTACTACTACTACTACTACTACTACTACTACTACTATTGTTATTGTTGTTTAGTCATTTTTCAGTTATGTCCAACTCTTTGTGAACCCATTTGGGGTTCTCTTGGCAAAAATGCTGGTGTAGTTTACCATTTCCTTCTCCAGCTCATTTTACAGATGAGGAAACTGAGGCTAGGAGGGCTAAATGACTTGCCCAGGGTTACACAGTTAGTGTCTGAGGTCATATTTGAACTCAAGAGGATGAGTCTTCCTGACTCCGGGCCTGGTGCTCCATCCACTGTGTCACCTAGCTGTCCAACTACTACCATTACAACTGCTATTCATACAGGGCTTTAAGGTTTGCACAGAGCTTTCTATTTATGAGGACAGATAGCCTTAGGGTATTCCTGTCTCCAGGGAATTAAATGGAGTCTCTCAGTACATTGGGTGGATTCCCTATAGAATACTTACGACATGGACCAGAAAGTCCTTTAGGATGAGAGGGCAGGGATAGGTTACCATCTGCATCTTTGGAGGGAATACCCACATTGATGAGATCACAGACCCACTAGAAATATTGAGGTATCTTTCTAGATTTTTGCAAATCTTTCAAAAATATTCTTTTTCCTTCCCTGTTGGAGAGCTCTATACGGAATTATGAGAACTATAGGACTCTGGTTAGGGGAGGTAGGCAGACCAGGGAGGAAAGGAGATCTCTCAGGGGAGAGGTATCGGAACCTATCTTTGCAACTGTCATCTCCAAGAGATGGCTCTTTTTAGCTTCATCCCCGTCAGTCCAGGCTCAGGTTAAATCTCTACCATGAAGCCTTCCTTGTTTCCTCCAGCTGAAAGAGATCTTTCCCGTTACCTTTGTTTATCCCTTTTATGCATTTGCCATACTCTCTGCTGCAAGACAGTCACTTGTTAAGGAAGGACATGTCTTTTCCTCTGTTAGACTGTTAAAGTCCTCAAGTTGAGGACGGTATTTTATTCACCTTTGGAGGATTATTTAGTTCAACAACAAATACATATTAAGTGCCTATTATGCCCAATCCTAATAGGGATCTTAGAGACCATTGACTCAAACCCTCTCATATTATAGATTAGGAAACTGAGCTCTAGAGGAGTTGAATGACTTGCCCAGGGTCACACAGCTAATAAGTAGCAGAGAAGGAATTTAAGACAGGACCTTCTAAGGACGGGTACAATGACCTTTCTTTTACGTCATGTGGTATTGTTCACAGTTTTCCTTGCCAGCTCTCTTTGGACTGGATTCCAAGCAGGCATATTAAATTTGCAGTGTAAGCATTTGAACCGCAGAAACTGGCAAATGTTCTAAGTCAGGATTTGATTGATTGATTGATTGCCTAGACTTAAAAAAGTGATGCAGAAAATGTTAATAATAATAATTAAACTTAAAAGTGTATGTCACATGTACATTTTTTCCCCCTAGAGAGCTGCTTATTAAACATTTATCAGCACACCATTGGTTCTAAGGTACCATCGTCATTGTTTGACTCTTTTCAACAGACTCTGCTTTAGCATAATACCCCAGAATGCGACAGTAAATTAGCTTTAGGAGTGCTAAGCTCGAGCATTGGCTCTTCCACTATATATGGTTGCAATCCTAGACTAGTTAACTGTTTCCTTTCTGGAGGACTCATCCATAACTCAAGATGGTTTAGACCCAACAGTCCCTAAGGCAGGTCTATGATTCTACGTTTGGAGACAGAGGGACCTGGGCTGGCATTAGGAAGCTGGATAGATAGGAAATGTTTTGGCTTTGGTTTAAAGTTCAACCATGGAGGAATTCAGAGAAACATGGCAAGATGTGATCAACAGTGGACAATGTGGTGCAGTGGAAAGAGCACTGGATTTGGTGTCAGAGGACCTGGGTTCGAATCCCAGCCTTGCCACTTACTAGGTATATGACCTTGGGAAATTCATTTAGGCTCTCTGTTTCCACATCTATAAATTAGGATGTTGGACTGGGTGTTCTCTAACGTCTCTCCCACCTATGAATCTTTGATTGGATGAGATTTGTGTGAACTGATGCGGAGTAACTGGAAAGAACAGCATTCACAATGATTACAACAATATAGGAAAGCTTAACTAAGAGAGGGTCTCATTCTGAGTAACTGAAAAACCATTAGGGGTCTGGGCAGAGATAGGGGCATTCAGACAGAATGTGATTTACATTGTTCAGACAATCAGTTGGTTTTGCTTATTTGTTTTTCTTTATTACAAGTGAAAGTCAATGGGAAGAGGGGAGAGGAAAGATAATCTAGAAATGCCTGTAATGTAAAAAAAATGAAGGCATCAGAAAACCATTAAAAAGAAAAAAAAAAGATTCAACCATGTGTTTGCCCTGTGCCCAGGCTCCTAATCTAGGAATAGACCGGCAGTGAGATAGAGTTTGGGGTTGGAGTGTGGCTTCTGTTGGCCAGCCTAACCCCCACATCCTTAAGGCATATTGCTGGGCTCCATGAGACTTGAAGGGAGAGAATCTCACCACCAGTGACTGCTCAGTCCTTCACGTTGGAAGCAATTATTTTTAATCTCAGCAAAACACTGTAGGAAGTTGCTACAAAAGGAAAACCCAACTCCCCTGTATTTACCTCCTGGAAACCACAAGGTTCCTAACTCCTTCTTATGATATCAGAAACCTCCAGTGGTTTGTAAGTGCTGGACGTGCCTGGGGAGAAACGTTTCAATAGGAAGTATATAAAAAAAGTTTGAAATTTGAGTTTTCGAATAGCAGATGTTGACTACCTGCAATTAAACTAAGAGTGAGGCACTTTTCATCTGAGCCAAAAAGGGAATCACTTGAAGTTTTGTGTAGGGGAGAGAACACTGAACTTGGACTCAGAAAATCTGGGTTCTAGTACCACTTCCGCTACTTTGCTCTCTGACCTGGACCAAGTCCTTTTTTTCCCTCTAGGCCTCAGTTTCCATATATATGGTTAGCTCTCTAGCTTGTTGCAATGATTCCTAGCCTGGGAGTCAGGGACCCTTGGGATGGGGATGGGGTGGGTTGGGGGGGTAAGGTTGTGCATCTACGTGGAAAACCATAAATAAGAAAAACACCAACAATAGACTAAATAGGAATTATGTCTTACACATATATGTGTTACTATTTCTCAAATGTATGTAGGTGTTAGTGGGTTACTAACATACAAATTCGTTGAAAAATGTTGCTGAATTCATAGTCTTTTGGGATTATGGTTTTTTTTTCCAATTAACAGTACAGTGATGTCAAACTCAAATAGAAATGAGAGCCACTCCCGCAGGCTGCCTATTGACTTAGAAAACCACATGTTAACATCACCTATGTTCTTCTGTATTTTATTTTTGTTAATATTTCCTAATTATACTTTAGTCTGGTTCCAGCCATCTCAGGTGCCATGGATAGGGTGCTGGATATAAAGTTAAGAACCTGGGTTCAAATCGTACTTCAGATGCTTAGTAGCTGTGTGACCTTGGGCGAGTCATTGAAATTCTCTGGGCTTCAGTTCTCTCACACGTAAGATGAAGGGTTCTATGAGCCTATGATGTGTTTTAAAGTTAAAAAGGAGTCCTCATGGTTGAACAGGTAACAGCTTGGAACACAGTGCCTCACATATGGAAGGCACTCCAAAATGTTGAATTTATAGACTTGTTTTTAGACCGTTCCATGGGTGACTCTCGAAAATCATTTCATTGTAACCTCAGTTTCCTTCCTCGTGAAATAGGAACAATTTAAAAGTGAAAAATGATGGGTTATATTTAAAATGCACCCATTCTTTTTAATTGATGTCTTTCTTTCTTTACATCACAGTCATTTCTTGATAAAATGTTTTCTCACTTCTCTTGTAACAAAGAAAAACAGTTAAACAAAACTGACTGACAAAATGACTACTTCTGATAGAGGGTTAGGCACTATGTACTGGGAGTTCCCCCAGCTTTCTACTGAGAGAGGGGAAAAGTGAAATATACTCATTCTTGAGTCTCTCTTTCTTCCCTTGACTCCTCTATGAGTAGACAATCAAGGCTAGAAAAGTGCTCTTGGAGTTGGCCACTTTCTCCTGGCTATAAATGCTCAGACTCTCCTTTGCTTTCATATACACTAAACTGCTGAGAAAATCCCAATATTCAATCACAGTCAGTTATGTATCTGGCAAAACTGGGGAGTGGGCTAGCTGGCCAGTGTCACCCTAGCCCCGTGCTGGGGAATGAGGAAAAACCCCTCTTTCCGGGATAAACCTGGGGAGGGCTGCCCTCTACAGGTTTGTTCAAATTTGGTTTCCTACCTAATATTCAAGAATCTACCTTCTTCACTCTTGTTTGGTAGGTAACACTGATCACAGTGTCCACAGAGCTGAAAGGGAACTTAGAGCTTATCTAGTAAATCTCCTCATTTTATGTATGGGGAAACTGAGGTCTGGAGAGTGACTTGCCCATAACTGCACAGGCATATTAAGCGACAGAGTAGAGGAACTGAATTCAGGTATTCTTTTCTCTGGCCCAAATCTTGTACACAGCACATAGCGTGTATCTGAGAAATGTTTACTTAAGGAGTAAATAGATGAATGCATTTATTTTATACTACAGAGCATTCATAGCCTACTAGGTTGTCCCTGCTCAAGAGCAGAGACTGTCTTTTGTATCCTGTGTGCCTTAGCACAGTACCTGGCTCAAAGTGGCTAGGTACTTAATAAATGATCTTTGACTGACTATTGACTACTTGCATCTACTGTAATTGGCTAATTGGGACATGGTGTCACATAATAAGATAGTTGTGGCAACCATAACTCCTGGATTTTCCAGAATTATCCTGATTTCAACAAAAGAAAGTGTGTTTTTAACCAACCTTTAAGAAAAGAAGATCCCTTGTTAGAATATGGGCCCCATTTTCTATCTATCTTCAGAAAACATAGCCATCTTAGGTATAATAGTCCAATTTTATAATAACTATAGTGGAGAGAGGCAGGGAAGGGAAAGATATATTTTAGACATCTCTAACAAGGGCAAAAATCTTCAAATATTATGCTGTACCACCTACCCAAGTTAGGCAGAAACAAAACTCCTCAATTAGGGACCCAAACTCCAAGGTGTTAAAAAGAGAGATTAGCACCTATTGTATAGGTGTTAAGTGCTGAATGAATTAATTTAGGACCAAATACAAGGTGTTAATAGATCAATTAGCAGTAAGGGCCCTGAGCCCCAGCTCTAAATGAATAAAAAAAAACATGGTGAATTAAGAGGGTTTCTTGCATTCATAAAACTGAAAGGTCAATAATAACAACAAGGAACTTGACTGTTAAATTATTGTGCATATGTATATGCACTCCTAGGGTAGTTGGATGAGGAAGTGGATAGAACACAGGGCTTGGATCTGGGAAAACCTGAGTTCAAATCCAGCTCCAGATAATTACTAGTTGTATGACCCTGGGCAAGTCACTTAGCCCTGTTTGCCTCAGTTTCCTCATCTGTAAAATGAGCTGGAGAGGGAAATGGTAAACCACTCCAGTATTTTTGCGAAGAGAACCCCAAATGAGGTCATGAAGAGTTGGACATGACTGAAACGACTGAACGACAACAAAATATGCACTCCTGTCAATCCAATAAAAAGGTGGTTAAACTGAATACTGAGGAAGAAAGTAGAAAAAATGTACCACAGACAGTAGCTACAGCAAAAGGGGAAAAGCAATAGAGCTGCTCCGAAATTTACAGGAGACACAATGCAAGAAAGGGGAGAGTAGTAGAACCCTGGCCTCTGCTATCTATACAAATGCAGAGCATGGCTAACAAGAAAGATGAACAAAAGAGCCGAATATGATGACCTCCTAAATATCATGGAAGCCCCATAAAACAGTACTGTGCTTGGAATGTGGCTCTGGAATAGTCTACCTTATCCAAAAGGAATAGAATAGATAAAAAGGAAGGCAGAGCACCACCATAAATTTAAAAGAGTCCATCATTTCAGAAAATCCAGGAGCCAGAAGGAAGAAGCGTGTTGGAGAGCATTTGGATGAAGATCAGTGGAGGGAGAAATAGAAGTAATATTGTAGGATTGATTATGCCTGGGCAGAAGGAAGAAATGGGGAAAAGCTTAGGATCACCAACTGGGTATAGAGACATTGTATAGTAGTAACAGGGAACTTAAAATTCTCCAGACTTGGTAGAACTCTGCCAAAAGCAGAAAGCTAATTAATTATTGGCCTCCCTTAATGATAATTTTATTCTTCAATAGGTGGAGAAAGCAAGGGAGGGACAACGATTCTCAACCTGATTCTGATCAACAAGGAGGAATGGGGTGAAGTGAGACTATTGGTAGGAAGTGAACATTCAATATTATAATTCATAGAGTAGGGAATGGAGAAAGAGAGTGACAGAGACAGAGAGATAGAAACAGAGAGACAGAGACACATGCAGAGACAGAGAGACAGAGACACACAGAGAGACAGAGAGAGACAGAAATTGAGACAGAGAGAGGGGATGGGGGAGGGAGGGGAAGAGTGTATGTGGTTTCATCCTCAGATTTAGGAAGAGTGAATTTTAAAGAGACTGGAGGAAAAATAAGATTCCATGAACTAAAATTCTATAGGAAAATTCTGTCTAGGAGGAATGAGAGGCTCTCCAAAACAAAATTCTTAAGTCATATAAAGAAATGATTCTTGTTAAAAGGAAGAAGGGGTGCTGTCATTAGAAATTAATATGTATGGACACAGGAAACTCATTAACAGATTTTAAAAAGATGTTCAGAAGCTCAATGAAGGAACAGGTAACAGAAGATGAAAAAAAGTCAAATACAATGTTCTGGTCAGAATAGAGCTAAAGACCTTAAACCTTCGAAGGAGCTGAGGTTAGGAAGCAGTGCCAGAAAGAAAAAAAAATGATTTTTTAAAGTGCTATATTGGGCAAAGAAGACAAAAGAAGGAATAGGAGCATTGCTCCAGGTGATGGGAATATGATAACAGACAGCAGACCGAGAGAGGACAGCACTATCACCTGCTATTTTGATTCTGTTTTCTCTGTCCAGGAGTATGCTCTTTGTACTGGAAAAGGACAGGGCCAAAAAGGCTAGTGGAGAGTTGAAACCCCAGATAAGAGAGGAGACAGTAAGAGGGCATCTAGCTGCTGTTGACAGGCTCAGCTAATCTACATTCTGACTAGCCAAAGAGCGAGCCGATGTGTTTGCTAGGCCACTCTCGGTGATCTTTGAAAAACTGAAAACTGATAGAAGTGGCCCCAGGACTGGAGAAGATCAAATTTTGTCTCAGTTTTCTTTGTCTCTGTCTCTGTCTCTCTGTCTCCCCCCATGTCTCTTTGTCTTTGTCTCTGTCCCTCTTACACATAACTTATACAAAGTATCCTAAAAGGCAGTGCAATTTTAAGCTTGAATAACTTGGAAATCAGCCATGTGAGAAAAGGTAAGCTTTCAATAGTCTAAAACTGCACTAACTTTTAGGACCCCCAAACTACACTTTAAAGCATGCAAAGTGCATTTGGGTTTTGTTTTTGTTTTTTAGGCATTTGAAGTAAGCGACTTGCCCAGGGTCACATAGCTAGTGTCAAGTGTTTGGTCTGAGGGTGGATTTGAACTCAGGTCCTGCTGACCTCAGGGCTGGTGCTCTATACGCTGTGCCCCCTAGCTGTCCCTAAAGTGCTTTTTAAAAATAAGCTTTCCTTTGACCCTCAAAAATAACCTGTAAGGTGGACGCTATAGGTATGCTTGCTCCCATTTTATAGACGAGGAAAGAGAAGTCGAGAGAAATGAAATAATTTTTGTGCAGTTACACATCTGGTAAGTGTCAAAAGCAGAATTTGAACCCAGTTTTCCTTGGACAGGAACGTCAGTTCTCTTTACACTACACAGTGTTGCTACCAAGCTATGTCTGCCCCCATCGTCTACTTGTGGAGATTGTTTTAATGCTAGAAACATCAGAACTGTCTCATAAATGGCAGTGAGGTGGCACGGCAGAAAGTGTGGTACTTAGAGTCAGGAAGACCTGAATTAAAATTATGCCTCAGTCACCTACTAGCTGTGTGACCCTAGGCAAGTCACATAACTGCTATCTACCTCAAGTTTCCTCATCTGAAAGATGCAGGAAACCTTATAGGGTTGTTGAAAGGATCAAATGAGATAACAGATGTACATCACTTTACAAACCTTACAGAACTAGATAAAGGTCAGCCATTACTATTGTTGCTATTAAGATTATTATTATTATTATTATTATTATTATTATTATTATCTCTTCTTTGATCTTAGTGGACAAATGAGGACACTAAAGCCCAAAGGACAGTATTTATCCCACATTTTCAAAAAAGAAAAAAAGAATAGTTTGTAAACAATGAGTTTGATATGGTATTGTAGAAAGATTACCTGATCTGGAATCAAAGGACCTGGGTTCAAATCCTGTTTCTTACACTACCTGTGTGAACTTGGGCAAGTCATTTCATTTCTCGGTTTCTTCTCTGTAAAAGGAGAGGGTTGATTAGAGGGCCTCTGAGTTCCCTTCCAGTTCTAGATACTGGTAGAATTCTAGAATGCATTATTAAAGGGATGATTGGTGAACATTTCAAAAAGGAAGGGCTAATCATAAAGGGTTGGCTTGTTTTTTATCAACAGGCCATGCCAGCCTAACCTCATTTCCTTTTGGACAGGGTTACTAGACTGGAAGCCTAGATGAAGACAATGCTGTAGAAATAAAGCATCTGATGATTTGGACAGAGCATTTGATATAGCTTTTCTGTGCTATTCTTGAGGACAAAATAGAGAGCTGTAAGCTTTATTACAGCATAATTTGTGTATGAGGCAGATAGGTGTAGTGTATAGCAGGCTGGACTTTGAATCAGAAAGATCTGAGTTCAAATCTGGCCTCAGACAGTTACTAGTTCTGTGACCCTGGGCAAGTCATTTAACTCCTATTTGCCTTAGTTGTCCCAATTGTAAAATGGAAATACCTACCTCTCAGGGTTGTTGTGAGATCAAATGAAATAATATTCGTAAAATGCTTAGCATAGTGCCTGGCATATAGTAAGTACTATATAAATGCTAGCTATTGTTATTATTAGTGGTAGTATAGTTAGGAAAATTCAGAACTGGCTGAATGACTAGACCCAGGGGATAATTTTCAATGGATCCACATCAGCATAGGAGTTTCCCTAGTGATCTGTGGTTGGCCTTGTGCTGTTTTACATTTTTATTAATGAGTTAGATGAAAACTTGTTGACACGCTTATCTCATCTGCAGATAACACAATGCCAGTAGAGATAGCTAATATGTTGAATGATGGAATCAGGATGTAAAAAGATGCTAGAATGATGGGTCAAACATAATCAGATGAAATTTAATAGGGATAGAGGTAAAGTCTTACACTTAGGTTTGAAAGAAATCACAAATAAAAGAAAGCAGAGTCCTGGCTAGACTGAAGTTCATCTGAAAAAAATCTAATGGTTTTAGTGGACCACAAGCTCAACATGTGACATGGAATACAAGAAAACTAATTTTACCTGAAGCTGTTATAGGAGCGGCATACTTTTCTGAATAAGATAGGTAATAGTTACAGTCTACTCTGGTCATAGTCTACTGATAGTTAGATTCTGTTCTGAGTCTGCAATGATGTCCTGGCCACCACATTTTAGGTACGACATTTCCAGGCTAGAGAGTGTCTAAAGGAGGGCAGTTAGGATGGTGAAGGGCAATATGAGGACCCAGATGAAGAAAATGGGGAAGTTCAGCTTGGAAAAGATTTAGATGGGGGACATGATAGTTGTCTGTAAGTATTTGAAGGGTTGTCATATGGAAATAAGGCTACACTTAGTCTGCTTTTCTCCAGGTGGCAGAATTAGAAAAATATAGGCTTGATGCATGGAAAGACTTCCTAACAATTAGATGCCCTGAAAATGGTGAGTTTTCCATCCCTTGAAATCTTCAGAAAATACTAAATGACCAATCGTTAGATATGCAAAGAGAATTCTTTATCAGGAAAGAATTAGATTAGCTAGCCCCTGATATCCCTTCCAACTCTGAGATTCTATTCATTCTTCCAACCACCATTTATTAAGCACCTACAGTATATAAGAAAGCACCATGCTAAGTGCTAAGGATATAAAGAGGAAGAAAAACGTAGTCCCTGCCCTCAGGGATTTTATAGTCTAGTCATGGATGAGACATGTATACAATTTAAAAATATGTCTAAAACTTGCTTTTGGAGAACAATCCATATATGCAGCCTTAAGTATTAAGTGAAATTTTGGTCAGAAACAGTGTGTACACACATACCACACACACACACACACACACACACACACACACACGATAGAGATGATTATAGATCTAGATCTATCGATCGATCAATCTATCAATCTAGTTTAGGGTAAGGCTAGGATTTCCTGTAAGTTTCATGGAAAAATACACATGCATTTCCCATAGTGGCCATTTCTCGAAATAAAACGACAAGTTCTCTGTGTGATTCTCTCTGCTCCCTTTGTGGTGTTGAAGACTGTCCATATACCATCATTTCTTAGTGCTGGTCTTTGGTTGACAGAAGTCAGTAATCTATTGGACACTGACTAACTTGACCCAAGGCTTCAATGGCTCTCTGGTGCTTACTAAATAAAAGTCTAAACTCCTTCCCCTGGTCTACATGGCTTTCTAAGATCTGTTTTCAATCCCTTCTTGAATCTGCCCACTCCTGTAAATGTATCAGAAAGCATGTAGGTGGCTCAGTGCCCAGAGCACTTGGCATGGAGTCAAGAAGACCTGAGTTTAAATCTGGTCTCACACAGTTACTAGCTGTGTGACCCTGGGCAAGTCACTTAACCTCTGTTTGCCTCAGTCCACGGGAGAAGGAAATGGCAATCCACTCCAGTATCTTTGCCAAGAAAACCCTATCGACAGGACTGGCATGCTATGGTCCACGGGTCATGAAGAATCAGACACAACTGAATGACCGAACAACAACAACAATACACGTCTTCCATTCTAATTCACAGAATAATTTTGTGTCCCCGTCTTATTTCCCCTATTCGACTATAAGCCACTTACAGGCAAGGCTTTATCATCTTCCTCTTTGAGGAGGTTACATGGTACAGTGAATACAGGACTGGACCTGCAGTCAGGAATACTTGGATTCAAATCCTAGCTCTAACACTTCCTAGCCATATGAGATTCGTTTTGTTCTCCATAAAATGGGAATGATAATAATATTGTACCACCTACCATATAAGGGTGTTGTGAGGATCAAGTAAGCTAATGTATATGTGTGCATGTATGTATATACATATACACTGCATATTATGTGTGTACATTACATATATATAATTATTATATAATGTTAGTTATTGATATTGTCTACAGGGCCTTGCACATAGGAGGCCCTGAACAGATGCCTGATGAATTGAGTTGTTCCCCTTTAGAACAGCAATAGGAAACTTTTTTTTCCTCTTCAAGGTCCACTGATGATTGGGGGGAAAAATCAGTTGAGGCTCACGTACAAAAAGAAACTAAATTTAGTTTTCTTCTTAAAGAGTTGACTACAAGATAGAGAATGTTCAACTTGACTAGTTTTTAAATTAAGAAGAAGGGAAAATCAATTTCAATAAGCATAGTAAAGAGTAAAAATGATACTTTGAAACCTCATTTTGGTTAGTGAAAAGTGGCATAGAGAAAGTGGAAATGAGGGAAAAGAAAGGCAGAAGAATTATGAGGAGGAAGAAATAGAAAGAACTCTGGGAGAAGGAAAACAAACAGGCAGAAAGGGAATCGGAGTGAAAGAAGGAAAGGAAAAGGCAGATGGAGGAAGAAACAATTAGGAAGAGATCAGAGAGGGATGATGACTTATGTTTGCATCATAACTGTGTGTCTTATTGCCCCTCCCAGAATGTTAACTATTCAACGTTAAGGCTTGAGTCTTAATCATCTTCATACCCCTAGAGCCTAGCAAAATGCCTTGGACGATTCTTTTGAGTTGGGGGTATTCTAGATTTTTATTTCATCAATGTGGGAAACTTGCAGTGTGGAAACTTTTCTCTACCGAGGCAGTTCCAACTTGTAACTCAGGGTCTTATATAATTGATGGGGGTGTGAGGGTTGAGTGATTTGCCAATGGTCACACAGCTGGCCTGTGTCAAAGTTGGAACTTGAACCTGGGTCTTCTCGGTTCCAAGTCTAACCTTCTAGCCACTATACTCTGTGGCCTTTTGTCCTGCTGGTAGTAGGCCCTTAATAGATATTTGTTTAACGAATGGACAAATGTGAACAGTGTCTACTTTTCCTACAATGGCATTTAATGAATGTATGCACTGTTTGTGTTTAGTAAATCATACAATGTAAAAGTGAGGATAATTTTTTTAAAGCAGGTAACTAGACAAATCTGGCGTCTACCCAAAAAGGTTTTTTAATCAGTGAGTCATTACCCTCTGTAAAAATAGTGGACTTTGTTTAAAAGTACTTCTTACACAAAACAAAAAAGCTTCAATTACCATAACTCATTTAAAGTGAAGATTAAACATTTTAACAAGAACAGTGCCCTAATTCAGTAGATTTTATTTATGTCCAAATGTAGTACTATTGGCAATGAAGAGCAATTTAAGAAGTCATAACCGGAGAAAATCATTGTATGGTGACTTTAGAGCTCCCTATAAATTTTCCCTCAATGGCCTGAGCACCAGTGGGTAACTGCATAGTCAAATATTTGTATTAGCTGTTCCTGTGTTTAACACACTAATTAAAAAGATGGAATTCTTTGATTTGATCTCAAATTATTTTACTCCTAATCTCCTCCTGGAAAAGTCCGTTGTCTAAGTGGAGCTAAGAGTATGTTTTCTGAAAAGAGGCTTTACAGTGTTGCAATAAATCCCAGTCCTGGGACATAAGTGTAACTGAAGTGCTTCTAATGGAGCTGTTGTGGAGATGTGCTGGGTAGAATCCCATTATGGGGACTTTAACCTTCAAGGTTATAAATTCTGGAAGAAATGATGCTTGTAGGGAAGAACTTTGCTGAAAGAGACATGGAGTTTAAACACAGCTAAATACACCATCACCACCACCAACAAAGGGCTGATTTAAGGAAAGGAATAAGAAGGCACTGGCTCAAAGGACACTCCCTCTCTAAGCAAAAAAACACCTTTCACTGGTCCTGTTACTTGTCCTCAAAACTGTTAAATGGAGAGCAAGGATTCTCTGCATCTTGCCCCCAACAGGATGTTACATTAACATTCCTAAAGCTGTGACTAGAAATTTTTGCTCTCTGGGCAAACAAATGGCACAAAGCATACCCTTAAATCAACTTGGTAAGAACAATTGGGTTGGATAGGAAAGCCTGAGACATCACCTAGAGAGGGAGACATAGAAACCTGTCTGAAGCTGTCATGGACTAGGGTATGGGGTGACCAGGCTGGGCCTGAGCTGGAGAAGAGCATGCCTGGGCTGGGGTGAAGCCAGTAGCTTGCTATTTTGATTCATTTTTCTTGCCAATTAAGTCACCTCCAAGCTGAAAGCCTGCAAGGGTTGTTAGCTATCTAATTTTCATTTTCTCCAAACCAGGCACAGGTCTGAGGATACCCACCTATATTTTCTTTTTTTTTTTTCCCCCACACTGAGATGGCCTGGTGGATAGAGTGCTGGGCCTGGAGTCAGGAAGACCTGTGTTCAAATCCAGAGTTAGACACTTACTAGCAGTGTGACCGTGGGCAAGTCACTTAACCCTGTTTGCCTCAGTTTCCTCATCTATGAAACAGAGATAAATAATAGCTGCAACCTCCCAGGGTTGTTGTGAAGATCAAATGAGATGATATTGTAAAATGTTTAGCACAGTGACTGATACGTAGTAAGCATGTATAAATGTTGGCTGTTATCATATACAGAGCCTCAGAGAATCTTAGCAGTGGAAGTCACTTTAGAGTGCACCTATCCTTCCTTCTCAATGTACATATGCTGAAACTGAAGCTTAGGGAGAAGCAACTTGCCCTAGGTCACACAGTATATAAATGGCACAGTGAGGGCTAGAACTCAGCTCTCTCAGGCTCAGGACTGGTGCCCTTTATACTCCACCACCATGGTACCTGAGCTTCTCTCTTTCTTTCTCCGTTGCCTCCTTTCCTTTATGCTCAACCTCCTTCTGAGCTGGAAACAAAATGAAAAACCCAAACCCAAACCAACCACTTGTTTGGTCATGATGCCCCTTCCAACTTCTCCTCTTTTTTGTACAAATAGCCTCCTGGAGTGAATGCACTACACCCATCTCTTCTATTTCCTCACTACCTCTTTCCTTCTAAACCCCTTGGTCTTGGCTTCTGCTCATGTCGATCTGTGGAAGCTGCTCTTCCTATGCCAGGACTCAGGTGCCTTCCCTTAACTTCATCACCTAATGTGGTATAAACAGGACTGGGAGATCAGAGCTCCAGTCCTAGTTGGGCTATTGAGGAAACTAGTTGTGTGATGACCAGCAAGTCACTTCCCATCTCCGACTTCTGGTTTCCTCATCTGTAAACTGTGGATACTAACAGCTGCATCACCAGGGCTGTGGTGAGGAGAGCACTTTGTGAACCTTAAAAGCCCGATATGAATGAGGAAGATGACAGAGGAGGAGGAGGAGGAGGAAAAGGAAGAGGGGGAGGAGAAGATGACTTTGACCAGATGTTGTCTTCTACAATCTCATTTGTCTACACACCTCCATTCCTGGACCACTTACGGACATCTGTTCCAGGCCTTAAGAATCTTTTTGTCTTGTGCACACCTCTGAGACATGGTGATTGATCAGGGACATCCTTAATAAAATGGCAGAGAACCCATAAAAGTCAAGTTATGAACAAGGGCTGGCCCTAGGTATTGTCAGGTTTCTTTAACGATGTACCTAATTTCTTTCCAAGGAAATCAATGGGCAGGATCAGTTTACCATATCAGACAAGGGTAAGGTATCATGAATCAGAGTTTGCCACAGCAGACACATGCATCAAGAACCAGCCGCTGCAGCAGTCCCCCAACCTTTGCTCTCCTTGGCCCTCACCTCTGTCAACACCCAGAATAAAACATCTTCATCTCTTCTCTCTGATCCATTTTAACCATCTTCCAAGATCCAGCTAAGGTATTACCACATTCACAAAGTCTTCCATGACCTCCCCAGTCCGCCATAAGCTCTGAACTTCTGTAGCACTGACAATCCACCTCATTTCTGCCTTGAATTGCTCATTTAACTTTTCCTGTGGATGTAATTAGGTTGTGAGCTCCTTGAAAACAGGGATTGTTCTTTTTATGTGTGTGTGTGTGTGTCACATGAGTACTGAATACATTTAATAAGTGTCAGTTAGATGTTTGCTACTTTCTGTCTTTATTTCATCCTTCCTTTCTTCTTTCCTTCTTCCCTCTCTCTCCCTTTCTCTTTTTCTTTTCATTCTTTTTTCTTTCCTTTTCTTCTTTCCTTTGTTCCTTCCTTTATTTACTCCCTTCCTTTCTTTTTTCCCTCCTTCTCTTCTTTCTTGTTTTTTTTCCAACGGCCCAATGATCCTCTCACCAGCCAACCTCTGCACCTCTACCTCTGTACCTGCTTTTTTGGGGCCTTGTAATATAATGAATTTTCATTCCTGGTAATTGCAGGGTGGATGTGATATACTAGTCTTTCTGTAGACTCAGGGATTTCGAGGGCCAGTCTGCCTGTCGCTGATTGGTACTTGACCTCTGCCCTTCTTTCTGCTATCCTGAGTACATCCTCTTGGCCAGTGTATGCCTAAGGTAATTAGATTCCTCCCCAATAGGGTAATGAAGGAATTAGATTTAGTATCAAGGTGTGGGGTATCTAGTTAACCGACAAATCTCACTGATTTTTCACTCACAATATCTCCCGTAGATCTTTCCTGGTTTCTATAGTTTTAACTCAGGTTCTGTTGATGACTAGACAACTTTGATCTCTTCTGTAATGGGTCCCCCAGACTTTGTTCTCTCTCCTCCACTTCACCGACATTGCCAAAATAATCTTTCAACCCTGTCACTTGGACCCTGCTATCCTGTTCTTTAATCAATCACAATAGTCATAACAAGAAGTATTTATTGCGTACTTACTAAGTGTAGGCTGCTGCAGGGAATGCAAATCAAGTCAACAAACATTTCTTTAGCACCTACAATGTATCAGGCACTATGCTAAGTGCTGGAGATACAAAGAAAAGCAAATACAGTCCTTGCTCCCAAGGAACTCATCTCTAATGGTGGAGACAGCATGCAAACTCCTGTGTACAAACAAGCTACATACAGAATGGATTGGCGACAATCTCAGAGGGAAGGCACTAAGATTAAGGAAGACTGAAAAAGGCTTCTTGCTGAAGGTGAGACTTTACCTGAGCAAGGGACAATCTTTCTTTTTTCCCATTTGTGTCCCCAGCACACAGTAGATGCTCAATAAATGTTTATTCACTATTGACTTGAAGGAAATCAGAAAAGCCAGCAGGCAGAGCTGAGGCACAGGGAGAAAGTACCAGGTATGGGAGACAGCCAGTGAACGTGGCTGGAGCCAGGAGATGCTCAAAGAGTATGAGACAGAATTCCTATGCTCCCAAACCTTTTAATCGAAGTCATAATACTAACTTGCATTTATATACTAAAGTTTATAAAGTACTTTATATGCTATTTTGCATGATTCTCCTAATAGCTGTGTGAGATGGGAGCTATTTTTGTCCACTTTTTACAGGGGAAGAAACTGAGGTTTAGACAAATTAAATAACTTATCCAAGATCACACCACTAGTAAATGTCAGACATGGGATTCAAATTTTTTTGTTTTTCTGACCACCTTTCTGAAGTGAGCTAGCCCTCACTTCTCTTATCTGGCCCTATATCTTCCTTCTCCCTTTTCTCAGACAGCACCATTCCTATTTGGGGCTTTCCTCAAGACTGGGACAGCCTCCCTCCTCTTTCTGCCATGCTGTCTTCTTTTTTTTGAGGATTTCTAAAAATTCTACCTCCTACATGAGGTCTTTCTAGGTTAAAGGTTCCCCTCCCACTTTGTATATCGAAGTTCAGCAAAGCTAGGAGGAACCCACCCAATGGTCACTCTCAGTTGAAGTTTCCTCATCTATAAAATGGGGATAATAATATCACCTACCCTGTAGAGGTGTCATAATGCTCAAATGAGATAATATATGTAAAGCACATTGCAACCTTAAAGTGCTATATAAATAGGAACTGTTTTTATTGTTAAATTGCTATATAAATGCCAAGTATTATTATTGTTATATATGTTATTATTATTATTCATTCCCTGGAGCTATAAATTTTCTTTTCAGAAAAGATCCCAATGCCAAGAATTATTGACATTAACCCTTTCTCATTTTCCCTTCAAAGGACATTGTGGGCTTAATGCAAATGAATTCAACCAATTCAAAAATACCTAATAGACTTCTTAGGAAATTTTTTTTTCATGAAAGACTAGAACCTAGTCTTGTGCATCCAGCTAATTTTGACAAGTCACTCATATGCAAAATGGCTGTACTTGCCAATCAATGAAGTGTTAGATTGTTTATTATATATATACTTATACCTCATATCTCATTTGACTGTTATTTTCTATCTAGAACAGGTCAATCAATCAGAACAAAAATGTAAGCTCTTAGTAAATCTTATCAGAACCACTAAAATAATGGGATTTCTGTTTACAAGGTGTGGATTGTGTTTGGAAGCTTTGATAATGACTCCAGACAGTCAATACATACAGAGACATTTACACAGCCAGTAGGAGCCTCGCTGAGCTATCTAATCTTTCACAAGACCGGTCAACACAATGAACTCTAACCCTAATCTCGTTCAAATACTGAAGGGACAGTTCAGAGCTTTAAATACTATTCAACCCTAAACCCCACACTAAAAATGATCATGAAGAGTTTGACAAACTCAGTGGGGAGCAAGGAAGTTTTGAGTTAAGTTTAGTGTTCTAGAAGTTTCTCTCTCTCTCTTTCTCTCTCTCTCTCTCTGTCTGTCTCTGTCTCTCTCTCTGTCTGTCTCTTTTTCTGTCTCTCCATCTCTGTCTCTGTGTGTGTGTGTGTGTGTGTGTGTGTGTGTGTGTGTCTCTCTCTGACTCTCTGTTAGTAGGGGTAAATTAATCTCAGAGAGGTTAAGTGAATAGCTTTTGGATATAACAATACCAAGTACGGCTCAGTTGAGATTTGTTTTTTTTTCTTTTTTTTCTTTTTTTAATGTTTTTTTTCCATATGCTTTTGAGTTGAAAATTTTTCTCCCTTTTCCTCCCCCCACCCTCCCCAAGACGGCGCACAATCTGACATAGGCTTTACATTCTCAGTTGGGATTTGAATCCAGATCCTTCTGACCCACAGTACTCCAAGCTACCTCCCTAATATGAGGCTTTACAAGGACTTTATTATACTATATTATACTATTATACTTTATTATATTATATTCAGGTGTTCCAGAATGGATTTTGCAATGGATAGACTTACAACTGTTTAATTAAGGTATCATAAGCAGAAAAGTTAAGATAATAAATTAACATGTCTGACTTATTCCTTCTTTTCCCACCACCAAGCTTAAGACCTTACAGATTTTCTTGGTTTTAAATGGTTCAGAAAATTATAATATCAACATGATGACCTCTTTGAGTCTTTAGGCTTTGGGCAATATTAATTATTAAATGGGACACCTAAGTGGCATAGAGGATAGAGCCCTGGGCCTGGAGTCAGGAAGATCCCATTTAAGTCTGGCCTCAGAGCTTACCAGCTGTACAACCTAAGTCACTTAACCCTGATTGCCTCAGCCTCATCATCTGTAAAATGAACTGGAGAAGGAAACGGCAAACCACCATAGTATCTTTGCCAAGAAAATCCCAAATTGGTCACCAAGAGTTGGATACAACTGAAACAACTGAACAACAACAAAAATATTAAATAGCCAGAAAATGTTGTTGAGTAAATTTGTGGATGAAAAAAAACTGCTAAAAAAAATAAAGACTGTTGACATGATACATTGAGGGAATTATTTTGCTCAATGGGCATTTGATTTTCAGGGCCTTGGTTTAACTCTCATTCAGGTCCAGAGTCACAGCTGTCTCAGAAATGGATCCATACGGTTGCAGACAACTATCTACCTCTCTGTGCCTCAGTTCCCTCATATGAAAATTAAGGAGTTGGGCAGATGATCCTAGGATGTACAAACTAGATAAAGCAACTGGTCCAAAGATCCAGTTGCTCTATTTTGTTGTAATATAAGAAATAAGGAAATAGATGATTTTTGAAAGATACGAAAAGACTTTTATGAACTTATCTAGAGTGGTTAGCAGAACCAGAAGAACAATTTATACAATTATATAATACAGCATCAATATTCTGAAAATAAACAATTTTGAGGACTTTTAAAAATAGATGAAGAATGAAATGAGCAGACCCAGGAGAACAATTCATGTAATAACAACGTTGTACAAAGAACTTTGAAAGCTGTAAGAACTCTGATCAATATAATGACTAGTTACAAATTTGGAGGATCAATGATGAAACATTTTATCCATCACAGAGAAGTAATGGTTACAGAATGAGACATATATGTTTTTGTATACTGTGATTGAAGGAATTTACTTTTCTTGACTGTGTGTATTTGTCATAAGAAATTTATTTCCCTTCCTTTTCCCTTCCCTTCCCTTCTCTTTTCTTTTCCTTTCTCTTTTTTGCCTTTCTTTTTGTTTCCTTTTCTTTTTCCAAAGGAGTGTGAGATAGGTGGAGGAGAAAATAGATTACTGTATTTTTTGTTTTTAAATAGAGAGGAGTGAAGGGAGACTTGCATCCTTTTGACTTGCATGCTTTCTGATAAGATCACCATATTATTAGTTTTTGTTGTTATTGTTCAGTGGTTTCAGTTGTCTCCATCTCTTTGTGACTCCATTTGGGGTTTTCTTGGCAAAGATACTAGAGTGGTTTGCGATTTCTTTCTCCAATTATTAGTTTTACTTGACTGTTTTGCCTCGTTACAAGAGAATACTCACCAATCAGGAGCAATCTGTAAATGTTTGCAATGTAAAAACAAAACACATTAACTTGTTAGGCATCTACACACCTCAAGGAAAATCAAGGATTAAGACAAAGCAGTCCAGCCACTAAGGAGGCTGTGTAAATGAACTGCAGCAAATAAGAAAGATTCCTTTCACCCAGTTTTCTTTTACAGAATAAGCTGCTTTTAAAACTGGTTTCTTCTATAATTCTTTCCAGAATACTCTGCCTGAGCTCAAGCCTTCTTCCTTCCATGGACTATGGAGATTTGTTTTTGAATCTCCATTTGCCTTGCAGGAATTGGGAGGACTGGAATGAGAAAGCAGTACATAGAAACATATTTTGGTGTGTGGTTTTGTATTGCATTTAATAGCCTAAGGTGTGGAGACAGGAGCCCTGGCCTTGGAGGCGAAACTCCTGGGTTTTAATTGTAAACTAAAGCGCTGCCAGCTACTTACTAGCTGTGTGACCTTGATGTAATCATTAAACTCTCTGAACTTTAGTTTCCTCACATGCAAAATGAGAATGGTCTCGCTCACAGCGTTACTGTAAAACCGTCCTGTTCTTGAGGAGATCACAGTGTGATGGAGGAGATGCAAACTACCACATGTGTACAAACAAGATACACACAGAGTAAACTGAAAATAATCAACAGAGGGAAGGCACTAGAATTTCTTTTTTATTTTTAAATTTATTATTTATTTCTTTTAAAAGTTATTTTCTTTCCAAATTTTGAGTTCCATATTCTTTCTCTCCTTCCCACCCCTCCTGCACACACTGAGAAAGCAAACAATACCATATCAATTATACATGTGAAGTCATGCAAAAAATATTTCTGTATTTCAAAAAAAGCAAGAAAAATAAAGTAAGAAATTTTAGTTCAGTTTGTGCTTAGTGCTTATCAGTTTTCTCTCTAGAGGTGGATCTCATTTTTTCATCATCAGTCCTCTGGAATTGTCTTGGATCATTGTATTGATCAGAGTAGCTAAGTCTTTCATGATTGATTATTGTACAATATTGCTGTTACTGTGTGCGATTATCTTCTGGTTCTGCTCACTTCACTCTACATCAATTCATATAGGTCTTCCCAAGCTTTTCTGAAACCATCCTGCTCTTCATTTCTTGTAGCCCAGTAGTTTCCATCATAGTCACATACCACAACTTGTTTGGCCATTCCCCAATAGATGAGCATCCCTTCAATTTCCAATTCTTTGCCACCACAAAATAAATATTTTTGTACATATAGGCCCTTTTTATTTTTTAAAAATCTCTTTGGGATACAGACTTAGTAGTGGTATTCTCCAGAATGCTTAGATTAGTTTACTACTCCACCAACAATTCATTATTTTTCCCTCAACCCTTCCAGCATTTGCCTTTTCTGATAGGTGTGATGTGATACTTCAGATTTGTTTTAATTTACCTTTCTCTAATCAATAGTGAATTAAAGCGTTTTTCATATGACTATAGATAGCTTTGATTTCTTCTTTTGAAAACTGCTTGTTTATATTCTTTGACCATTTGTCAACTGGGTAATGGCTCTTATTTTTATAGATTTGACTTAGTTTTATACTTAGTATACATTTGAGAAATGAGGCCTTTATCAGAGAAACTTGTAAAATTTTTTTTGATATCACTTCTTGCATAATGGTAACTTTTAGCAAAATGTAGTTTCCTTTATTATCCCTTTTAATTAGGTCTATTTTTGTTTTTTCTTTATCTGAGATCATGATTGCTACCTCTGCCTTTTTTTTTTAAGTTCTTGTCCTTATTCAGTTGCTTCATAGTGTATAACTCTTAATGACCCCATTTGGGGTTTTCCTGAGAAAGATAGGAATGGTTTGAATTTCCTTCTCCAGTACAGATGGGGAAACTGAGGCAAACAGGCTTAAGTGATCTGCCCAGAGTCACATAGCTAGTAAGTGTCTGAGATCTAATTTGAACTCAGGTCTTCCTGACTCCAGGCCCAGGGCTCTACCCATTGAACCATCTAGCTCTCCATTTAGTTTATCTGAAACGCATTAGATTCTGCTCCAGCCGTTTATTTTAACTCTGTGTGTCTTTCTAAGTGTATCTCTTGTAAACAACATATTATTAGATTTTGGTTTCTAATCCATTCAGCTATCTGCTTCCATTTTATGGGTGAGCTCATTCCAATCACATTCCCAATTATGATTACTAACTGCATATTTCCCTCTATCCCATTTTCTTCTGCTTTTTGTCTCTCTCTTTCTGTCCTGTCCCTCCGTCTATTTGCTTCTAATCACAGCCTCCTTAATTTGCCTCCCTTTTATCATCTCCCTCCTTTTCTCTTTTACTCTTCTTCTATTTCTCCCTTGGGTAAATTATATTTCTTTATACAACTGTATATTCTGTACATTTCTATGCACAACTGTATATTCTTCCCTCTTTGAACCAATATATGTATTCTTCCCTCTTTGAACCAATTTTGATGAGAGTGAAGTTCAAGCATTGCCCAACAACCCCTCCCACTCTTCTTTGTAAGGCTTTTTATGTGATAAGATTTTCCTTGTTCTACCTCTCCCTTCCCCCTTCTCCCAGTGCATCCCTTTTCTTACTCCATTTTTTTGGGAGATTATTCCAACATAATCAACTCACTTCCATTCCCTCTATGTAAACTTCTTTTAACTACCCTAATAATGATAAAATTCTTGGGAATCACAGGTATTGTCTTCCCATATAGGAATGTAAACAGCTTAACTATATTGAGATTCTTATGATTACTCTTTCATGTTTACCTTTTTATGCTTCTCCTGAGTCCCGGATTTAAATGCCAAATTTTCAGTTCAGCTCTGGTCTTTTCATCAGGAACACTTGAAAACCTTCCATTTCATAAAATATTCATTTCCCCCCCTGAAGGATTATACTCAGTTTTTCTGGATAGGTTATTCTTGGTTGTAATCCTAGCTCCTTTGGGAAGGCACTAATTAAGGGAGATTGGGAAAAGTCTTCCTGTAGAAGGTGAGATTTTAGCTGGAATTTGAAGGAAGCTAGGAGGTGGAGATGAGGGGAAAGCATCCCAGGCTTGGGAAGAGCCATCAAGAATGCATGGAATCAGGAGATGGAGTGGTTTGTGTGAGGAACAGCAAGGAAGGAGGCCAGTATCACTGGATCACAGAGTAGGCAGAGGTGAATAAGGTGTAAGAAGAAGGGAAGGTGTGTGTATATACAGGAAATTATGGAAAAGCTTTGAATGCCAAATAAAGGTAACAGAGAGCCACTGGAGTTACTGAATATGCGTGTGGGGAGATGGAATGGTCAGACTTACACTTTAGGAAGATCACTTTGACAACTGAATGGAAGATATACTGGAGTGGAGAGAGACTTGGGGCAGACTCACTAGCAGGCTATTGCAAAAGTCCAGGCATGATGCGATAGGGCCCTGCATCAGGCTGGTGGTAATGTCAGAGGAGAGAAGAGAGTATATAGAAGTGATATTTCTAAGGAAGAATTGATAGGCCTTGGCAACAAGTTGTATGTCTGGGCTGAGAGAGAGTGAGGAATTGAGGATGATACCTAGGTTGTGAGATAGCAAAAGGGAATTTAGGAAGAGGGGAGGATTTGAGGGGGGAAAGATAATGTTTTCAGTTTTGGACATGTTGATTTTAAGGTATCTATGGAACATCCAGTTTGAGATGTCCAAAAGGCAACTGGAGACAGAATGTTGGAGGTTAGTAGAGTGGTTAGGATTGTATAAGTAGATCTGAGACTCATCAGCTTACAGATGATACCCAAATGCATAGGAGCTGATTAGATCACCAAATGAAATAACATACAGGGAGAAGAGAAGAGAGCCCAGGGCAGGACCCTAGGGGCTACCCACAATTAGTAAGTATAATCTGGATAAAGATCCAGCACAGGACACTGGTAAGGAGAAGTCCTGGAGAACCAGGACAAGAGTAGTGTCTCAGAAACCTAGAGAAGGAGAAGAGGGTGTTCGAACAGTGTCAAAGGCTTCAGAGGCGTCAAGAAAGATAAGGATTGAGAAAAGGCCATTAGATTTGACAATTAAGAAATCAATTATAACTTTGGAGAGAGCAATTTCAGTTGAATAATGAAGTTGGAAACTATATTGTAAATAGTTAAGATGAAGGTTTTCTTAAAGATTTTAGGCACAAAAAAGGAGAGATATGGGATGAGAGCTAGTGGGGATGATTGGATCAAGGGAGGGTTTTTGTGTCAGACAATTTTACATTTCATTAAATCTTTTAGTAGTTATCAAACCTTTTTTGGTTTATGGACCAACAGGGTCTATGGACCATCCATTTAACTAGAAACAAAAAAACCCCCACTTTATCTGAACTATTGGGAAAACATGGAACTGTTTACTAGACATCTATGAGGGATCTTGTAAGTGAATTATTTAATTACTGTAAGAAACCAAGGCACAAATACTGGCATATTGTAAACATGAACATTATGGAGAACCCAGTCGCTGTGGACCACATTGTGAGATCAACCAATTATTTTACTTTGACTTCAATAAAAAGAAAACCAGTACTGACCAGGGAGCTCCATACCCAATAATAGAAAACTGCTTATTTTACTAAAAGTATTTATATGATTATTTTCATGATTGTCCTCAACAGAGGTAGCTTGACATTGATTGACATGATTATTCAGACTGATCAAATCAGATGTCAGTCAGGGAGATACACAGGCTCACTAGAGTTGCTAGCCAGTGTCATGGAAAATGTCCATCTCAGAGACCAAATCAAAGTCCTCTAGATACTACTGTTTGTAGGTAACGTTGTACTGATTGTGTCAATCCATAGAACATTGAATAGCCTTCTACCTAAGAGCCTATTAATTCCATTAAAAACAAACCCACAGTGTTATCCATCAGTGCATATATCTTTGACAGACACTGTTCAAGAATAATGAGTTGGGCCCAGAATTGACCAAGAGGAGGGGATTGGCCTTGATTACTGTTGAGAAATTGCACAGAATTTATAATGACCTCAAATTATCCCTAAAACAAAGGTCTATTATTTAACAGCAATAGTCTCCTAGTGAGAAAAGAAAGAAGAGGTAGCAGAGTAGAGTGGGTAGGATGCTAAACTGGAAGACCTGGGTTCAAATTTACCTTCTGGTGACTCTGGGTAAGTCTCTTAACTTCCCTAAGTCTCTAAGCCGTAGCCGCTAAGTTAAAAAAGGAATGTGTTGCAGTCTCACTGGTGAAGGCATTTCCCATACCTACAAATTCACAGATCATTTTTCCCAACCCCTCTCAATTATAGTGCCTTCCCTATTTTAATTATTTCCTATTTATCCTTTATATAGCTTGTTTGTACATTTGTTTGCTTATTGTCTCCCCCATTAAATTGTGAGCTACGTGAGGGCGGAGACTATCTTTTGCCTCCTTTTTTTGTATTCCCAGCACTTAGCACAGTGGATGGCACATAGTAGGTGTCTAATACTTATTGACTGATTGACTGTTCTTTCACTGATGCAATATGGCTATGAGTCATAAACACTGCAATCTCTGAGGAATTAAAATTGTGGGTCACCCAAAGGATAATGAGGGGAAAAAACACATGATGGGTATGAATAGGTTGCAATACATTAACAACCAAGAATTGTGCAAGAGAAGAGGCATTAGAAAGGTCATCAAAGGGACATATAACTAGTAAAGAAAGTGGGTTGGTCATGTGACAAGGAAGAGGGATAACTAATGGACAGCCCACATGCTCCATTGGTATCCATACAATGTCAAGAATAAGGATCCTAGCCCATGGAGTAGATCTGCTGCAAAGGATTTATGGGATGACATGGACAAGAGTTACATAGGTCGAGAAGGTATGAATGGGAAATGAAGCATTCTTAGACACAGGGCTCACATTAAGGAGATTACAGACTGATGGCAATATCAAAGTATGAAACCTTTGATAAAAATTTAATTTCATACAGTCTGAAATCTAAACTCTATTGCCTGCTTTTCACAGCACCCCAAATATGGTTCCATCCTACTCAAGCACCCTTTGCTCCTGCAGATCCCACTAACACACCATGCTCACTACTTCCTCCTTGCCTTCCATGCTGTTCCTCTTACCTCCTCCCCCACCCTTCCTTTCACTATTCAAAACTTAGATATTCTTTTGGGCCTTGCTGAATCCTATCTCCTCCATGAAGTTTACCCTGACCCTCATTCTCCTCTCTCCTGAGCTACCCTGGCCTCTACAATCCACCTATCCTTTCTCCTTGATTAGACCATAAACTTTTTAAGAACAAAGACTTGTTCTAGACTAGTCTCATATCTCCCATAACACTTAGTTCAAGAATAATTATTGATTAGTTGACTAATTCCTAATGGCATGGCAAGATGCATTTTCCCTAGAGTTACCTCCATGATACATTTGCATCTCTACTGTTCATAATACATTTTAACCGAAAGTTTGGAATATGTGCTTAAGCCCTCTGAACCATCCTCTTTTGTCTTGAGGAAAAGCTATGTATGGCTCAAGTAAAATAGGAAAATTACTGAGATATGTTAAACATAGTATCGATTTTCAATAAATAACAGATTCTTAAGTTCTATCAGACAGGAGGTATGATAATAGAGAATGCACAAAAACCAATGTGACTTTGTATTCTCATTTGATAATGGCATTCAATGTATCAAGATCCTCATTCCAAGTGACTCTTGACCTCTTTTTTCCTAAATTTGTAGTAGGAGTACATGACAAGTGCTGGAGGCCTTCCTAGAGTTCATGTTTTCTATTAGAATGTAAGCATTTTGGGGGCAGGGACTCTCTTTTTTTTTTTTAAATCTTTGTATTCCCAGACCTTCCTTGGGTTCCCATTTTCATTAGAATGTAAACATCTTCATGGTAGAGATTCTTTTTTTAAAAGAACAAACTGGGTATTCCCATCACCTCTCCTAGTGCTTAGGACAAATAGATGCTTGACAGATGATAGATGAAATTTCAAAGATACCAGTGGGACATACAGACTCTCTACCATTTATCCTTCACTCTCAACACTGGTCAGTTCCCTTTCTTTTTCAAACAGATCTCTCTTTGATGACATTATTTACAGTTTCTTTTTGATTTCTTGTTTATAGTGTGTTACAGTTTGCTCATGCCCACCATGTACCTTTCTATTGGTTTCAACTCATGAAAACAAATCACTACATATTTTTAAAAATAGAAGAATTATTATCACATTACTGAACCCCAATCAGCCCTTCTTCCTCTGAGAAATCATTTTGGGTGGCTGTATTTTAATTGCTTTAGGATGTGGCTGACTTCTGTGAAGCTAAATTAACAGGTTTCATCATTCCACTGCAACATTTCCTTTGCCTTCCCTAATTTCTATGGTTACACTATGATTACTTCCTGTGAAACAAAGGAACACGTGTTTTATAAGAAAAAAAGGAAATGTACCTTTTGAACCCTAACCCTGTAAAACTGATTATAAATGGAAAGTGTTTTTCATCATACTGAATTTGAAATGAAAGAATTTACATTAGTCACTCAGCCATTTTTTTATTCTACAATAGGTGTCCTTGTAAGGTGTTAAGTTGTGTCCTGCAGGCCACAAGATAGAATCCCAGAGCTAGAGAAGATATTGGAGGTAATCTAGTCCAACCTCTTCATTTTGTTGTGAAGATAAACTGAGGCCCAAAGACATTTTCTAGCTCCAGATACACAGTGAATCTCGTGGAGGGCTGGGACGAGAACCCAGGTCTCCTTACTCTCTGGCTGGTGCTCTTTCCGCTTAGCCAGATTCCCTCCTACTTTGTCTTTTAAGTATTTTTAGAATCCATCCCTATTTGGCCAACCTTCTGTCCTACTCCCCACTTCCAGCATAAACTACAAATTCCACAGTCTGGTATTTAAGCCCCTCCAAAGTTGGCTCTTATCTATCTTTGTAACCTTCATTAATATTCCACTTAACAAACTTTAAATGTAGCCAAAATGAACTGCTAGCTATTCTCTTACCTTGACATGTCATTTCTTGCCTCCATACATAAGCTCATGCCATCCTCTATGCCAAGAATGCATTCTCTCCTGTCTAAGAATCTTCATTTTTCTTCAAAAATCATTTAGGTGTCACTTCCTCTCTGAGGCCTTTCCTGATTCCCCAAATAGTGTCTTGCTCTCCAATTTACCTTCTACTGTCTTTGTATTTGTATATGTTCATGTATATTTCCCACCCTCCACCTTTAGCAGAATGTAACCCCTTGAGGACAGAGGTTGGTTTTCTTTTTGTATCCTTAGCTTCCAGGTCCTAACATAGTGTCTTGTATTTTCATTTTGTTTTTATGTCTTGGTTTTTTGTTTTGTTTTTGTGAGAACTTGCAATTTCATAAATACAAGGAAGTCCTGGTGAAGAAACTCTCTTAACCAGTGCAGATAAGGCACCTGTTCTGAAATGTAGGCAGAGAGTTGCCTGGAGCACTGAGAGATGAAATGATTTGCCAAGGGTCACAAGTCCAGCATGTGTCAGAGGCAGACTTGAACCCAGGTCTTCGTGACTGAAACCAGTTTTCTATCTACTTCACCAAGCTACCTTGCATCTATTAGGTACCTAAGAAGTGTTTCTGGAATTTTCAAATCTGCTTTCATCAGTGTGAATTCTCCACAAGTTCAGAGCCCAACCATTCCATGTCTTAGCTGGTAGTACTCAAGTGGCTGAAAATATCCTTACCTGGTAACTAGATCTTTGCTGATGAATCTTTCCCAAGACTAGCTAGCCTGGTCCTGGAATCAGGACCCAGCCCAGGTCTTGCTCTGTGTTATTCAGTCATTTCGGACTCTTTGTGAGCCCATTTGGGGATTTCTTGGCAAAGATACTGGAGTAGTTTGCTATTTCCTTCTTCAGCTCATTTTACAGGTGAGGAAACTGAGGCAAATGGGGTAAGTGACTTGCCCAGGGTGACATAGCTAGTAAATGTCTGAGGCCAGATTTGAACTCAGGAAGATGAGCCCTCCTGACTTCAGGCCCAGCATTCTGTGCACCATGGCGCCACCTAGGTGCCCCATTGATGGGGTTACTAGCTGAGTAACTTAGGTGAGGGTAATCCTACACATGTTATTTACCTTGATTTCAGCAAAGCATTTTATAGACAAGATGGAAAGATGTTACCGGGGACAGTACAATTAAGTTGATTCAGAACTTACTGTGAGTGACTCGACCCAGAGAGCAGCCGTTGGAGGGAAGTCCCCATGTCAGCTTGGAGAGAGGTTTCTCTCTGATGGACAGTCCCCAGGGAGCCGTCCTTGGCCTTTTGCTGTTTAACATTTTTATCAGTGATTTAAATGAAGGTGTCATGTCAGCCTTATCAAAGTTGCAGATGACCCAGCGCTCTTGACTCTCAGTTCACTGCCCTTTACCCTGAACCGTGAGACTTCAGGGCTCTCCATATTCTTTTAAAGAAGATTTAGCTAAAGGTGGTACAATATTTAGCTCACCAATTGAATGATAGCATAGGATACGAAAAAATCTCAATAGGCTATGATGTTAGGCTGAATATAATATGACGAGCTTTAATAAGAGTGACATAAGGAGGACTTAGGTTCAAATGCCCCCTCTGATACATAATGACTGAGTGATTCTGGGTAAGTCACTCAGCTCTATATGCCTCAGTTTCCTCAACTATAAAATGAGGATAATAGTAGCACCTGCCCCTCCCCACCAGGGTTGTTGTAAGGATCACATGAGATACTATTTGTTAAACACTTTGCAAACTTTTTAAAAGCTATGAATGCTAGCCATTGTTATCTTATTTGAAGGGTTCTCCTGTGGAAAAGGGAGTAATTGTGTTCTGCTTTGCCCCCAGAGAGTAACCAGGGAACTAGAAAGGGTACATGGAAATTGGAAAGAAGCAGGTTTAGGGTGGGTGTGAGGAAAAAAAATCTACAACAATTAGAGCTATTAAAAAAAATAGTCTACCCAGGAAGGTTTGGAGTTTCTCCTCACTATATTTCTTTCTCCTTTTTTTGCCTTTTGGAGACAGTTGGGGTTAAGTGACTTGACCAGGATCACATAGCTAGTAAATGCCATGTGACTGAGGCTAGATTTGAACTCAAGCCCTCCTGACTCCAAGGCCAGATCTTTATCCATGGCACCACCTAGCCGCCTCTAGATTTCTTTAAGTCAAGCTGGATGTTCCCTTGTTGGATATTAGAGATGCTTGTCCAGTTATATTTTGGACTAGGTGACTCCAATGTCTCCCAATTCTGAGATTCTGTGATTTGATATGAATTAGAATAATAATGTAATACGCAGCTGAAAGATGTTCAGAGGGCTTTGAGATGAGATGAGGGAGAAATCACTTTAGGCTGTGCTATAGGTATCAGGATGAGGCTTTATGGAAGAAGTGGCATTTGCACTGATTTAAATGAATGAATTTTATGTATGGGCTACAGCCATAATTTATAGCTGATCGTGCATATAATCTGTGGAAAGAAGAAAGCTAATCTCTGAACTATTTACTCTAAAACAAATGATAGCTTTTGCTACTCTTCCTCAATTAACAGGTACCTTTCAAAGGGAGATTTCCATATAAAAATATTCTAAGTTACTAATGATTAGAGAAATGAAAATTAAAGTATCTCTAAGGTTCTATTGCATGCCCATCAGGTTGACAAAGATGAAAAAATAGAAAATGACAAATGTTAGAGGTGCTGCTAGGAAAAGGCTCATTAATATACTTGGTGCAGCTGTTGGCCCAGTCACCCTGGAAAGCTATTTGGAACTGTGCCCCCAGACTCACTAAGATGCCCATACCATTTGCCTGAGCAATGCCACTACTAGCCCTATACCTGCGCCAAAGAGATCAAAGAAAGAACAAGACTTGTATATACAAAAATATTTATACACAATTGGTGAAGTAGCACTGGAGCTCAGGAGAGGGCTTAAGGATAGATACATAGATCTGGGAATCATTTGCAGAAAAAATGATAAATGAGTCAGAGGATCTGATGAGATCCCTAGGAGTGAGAATAGAGATAAGAGAAGATAGCCCTGTGGTATGCTCACACATAGACAACAGGATATGGATGATGGTCTTACAAAGGAGATGGAGAATGAAGCCAGAGAGGAAGGAAAGAACCTGGAGAGAGATTAGTGCTATGAAAACCCAGAGAAGAAAGAGTGTCTAGAAGGATGGGGCAGTCAACAGCATCAAAAATGGCAGAGAGGTCAAAAAGGATGAGGCCTGAGAAGAAGACATGACTCTTGGCTATTCATTATTGGTGGCCTTGGGAAGAGTAGTTTCAGTTGACTGATGAGGTCGGAAGACAGAAATACTTCCCACACAATACACAAAGGGGTCATGGTGAAGGAAGGTATACTTGACATTTCTTGGGTAGAGATGGACCTAGCATTTTTCTTGCTTGGAGAAAGCTTGACAAAATACACTCTGCTCAAGCTGCACAAAAAATGTTCAGATCAATATTTCAAGACTATTTAGTTTAGCTGAAGAAAAGGACATGGAGACATGAGAATACATCAAGGCCACTCTGCATTGGTGGGGTGTAGAGTGGGGAGTTCATTTGTGGTGAAGTGCCTGGAAAGAGGAAGTAGAGGCTATCTGGTAAGGATAGGAGCTAGACCTGTGACTTTATTGGTATATGGGATTCTCAGATGAGGAAACTTCCTCTTCCAATGCAGGTTGACACTCATAGTCTTAGAGTCTACAACTTTAACAAGTTAAGTGATTTTCTCATAGCCAGTGTATCAAAGGCAGGACTTGAATCCAGGTCTTCTTGACTCTGAGATGCCTCTAAACTCTAGCACCCTGGACCAAAGCTCTGATCATCCCACCTTAGTTAAGTTTCTGTCTTCAAAGGGCACATACTAGTGTAGAGTTTTGCATAAACTCAAACATACGTGTGTGTATGTGTGAAGAAATTCATCTGTGGGCTAGATACATTAGTTAGGGTGTTAAGTCCTTGGGAACACACAGCTGATTTTTCTTTGACCCAAAATAACAGTTTTAAAGGAATAAAACATTTGCTAATATCCTTATACTCTTTGATAGAGCCCTATTTAAATATATCAAGCATCTCTTACAGGACAAAGTAACAAAAAGCACATAAAAATAAATCAGATCGGGCTTTGTTTTTAGATTAATGCTTTTTTTTTCTCTCACAAGACCGGAAAACACTCATTAACAAAAGTTTTCAGAACAATAAAGAAACTGGAGGTTATTAATATGAAAATATTGTTGATTGTTCCTCCCAGAGAAATCTCCCTCTGCAGCTCACTCACTTCCTGCAGAATGACTCAGCAAAAGCTGCTAATGAAAGTTGTTAATGTGTAATACGATTGTTTAGCCCAGCACTTATTTCTTATCTAGACAGTCCCCCTTGTGATCCATGATTCAGGGTAGTTTTCAGTTACGGCCTTTGAATGCAAACAATTTCTTAATATAAACAAATGGTCTTAGGATTTAAAACAAAACATTTCCTTTAGTTGAGCACCATTTCCTATTTCACGACCCAAACCATATTTTGAGGTAATTGTTTGGTTTAAAAAAATAGGGGGAGAAAAGGATTTTTTTTAAGGAACTTTTGAAAAACAAGCCGTCCATTTGAATAACTGCTTTCTTTGCTGCTTCAGGATCAGGGTTAGAGTTTGGGCGCTGTACTTGTCCTATGAAGTCTTTCCTGGAGAAGTCTCAGGAAATATTTTCCCGAAAAGCTTCAACCTAAGCTGCTGTTGTCACTTATTCAAACACTCAACGCAATCTGTGAACTCATTGATTTGGGTGTTTCATGCAGTGATGCAGACAGAAGACTCATTTAAGTTTGTTGATTCAGTAGGGTCTCGTCTAAGTCCTCCCATAAATTGGACAGAGGGTGGAGGTAGTATCCAATGTGCTAGAGGCCTTTTCTTTTGGATATCAGTGGAGCTCTCTGATTGTCTACCTACTATTCCCACCCTCTCACTCATCTTCTCTTCCTACTGTAAATTTCCTTAGGGACATTCTACTCTTATTCTCTGGAGCTAGCCCATTTACACTCACCATACGCTTCTCTATTGCCCTCTGTGTGAGATTCATTTTTAATTCTTTGAAGACTGTTGTATTTCATGTTTTGCTGCTCTACATTAATGCCAGGAGAATGTTGATCCTTTGTTTACCAGGGAAACTTGGGGTTATTGAAGAAACTTTACAATTTCCTACATTCGGTCCAGTCCATTCTTCTCTTTCTGGGACCAATTTGTTCACCTACATTGTGTGTCCCAGATATACAACCTGGTGAGCAAATTTTATGGGTAGTCCATCCAAATGATATCATAATCTGGGCAATAGATATTCTTCACCCAATTATTCTATTCTGTATGGATGGTCAGACCAAACTCTTTTAAATTGTTGAGGTTCTCTTCTAAAAAGCTCGACAATGTTCTTGAACTTGCTATCAGTCACAAACAGGAGGGTCAGGAGGACCTAATTATCCACAGAGAGTCCCTTTTCGACCTGAACTCTGTGCATGCATCATGTTTTATGCTTTGACCAATTTTTATGATCAGAGAGTAATCAATAGTGTTATCTATGTTATGTATTTTAAAGAATTTTGAATGATTTTTGATGTATCTATGGAATATACTTTGTAGGAAGAAAACTTTGAAGATATTGTGCTGTATCAAATAAAACACATTTTCATAATCAACAAAAAATAAGGATAATGAGGTTTTGTATTCTCTACATTTTTTCAGTCACTTGTGAAAGGTAAAGGTGTGATCCATTGTTGAATATTACTTGTGAAAACCTGCTTATCACCTCCTAATATACTTGTTGAAGATTCTCTCAATACATATATAAATTACTGTAATAAAGATTTTGTATAGGTGGGAAAGAAGATGTCAGTAATTAATGATGTTTTCTTGGTCATCTTTTTCAGTATTAATAAGTCCCAAGATCTTTCTACATTTTTGGTATCTTCCCCTACTTCAGATACTTTGTGTATCAGTCCCTCAATGCCCTCACAATTAGGTAGCCTACATTTTGAATATGCTAAGTATAATCACACCAGAGATGTTAACCCAGCCCTGAACACCAAGACCTTTTCAGGACTGCTCATCCACGTTTGGTGTCTACCTGTCACCCAACTCTTATCTGTGGCTCCAAGAAGCTGTAGCATGTCCAACCTTCACATCCTGATAAAACTGTCAGCATATGGATTAAACCAGGTTGAGGGTAACCAATAGGCCTCAAACCTATTGGTGAGTTAGGGAGATGTCTATCCCAAGCATGTGAAGACCTCTTCTAGCGGAATGGGCAGATGAGAATAATTTGTTCCATTGGCCACGAAGGCAACTGAAACAGGCTCTGTGGAGTAATTAGAGTTTGCAAGACATTAAAGATACCAAGATCATCCACTGCATCTCAGCCTATTGCCAATTGTCTTGACTTTTTGTCTTGGCACTGGACTTTGCTGACCCTGAATGAGAGAGTGAGGCTGACACTTCACAATTCTGCCTCATTTAAATCCAATTCACAAGCAAGTCAAGATATCCCTGTGATGTCATTGGTCCTTTTAGAAAATGAAGGACAAATAACAACGAAGTATAATCAATCTAAACCAGATGCTTTTCCTGTCTTTGTTTTTTTAATGCCATTTCTATGTCTCCTATAAACTCATACAGACTTATGATGTTACAGTATCGGTGAGGAGTCTCCACTGTCCTTGATGTTGAAAAGAGTTTGTTATAGAAATATTTTCTTCCTCTTTAAAATCCTCCTTCTATTGTTCTTAAATGCCTCTGTGATGACTGTGTAGCTGGATCTCTTGCTAAGCTTTCATTAGACTGAATTTACCACAAATCCAGAGGACCAAAGATGAAGTATACTAACCTACCTCCTGGTTAAAGATGGATTTAAAATGCTGCATAAAATACATTTCTGTGCATGTCCAATATGGGAATTTGTTTTGTTTGAATTTGTTTATTATGAGAGTTTTTCCCTTTTTTTGTTGTTCAGTGAAGGAAAAGAGAGAAAAAAATAACAAAAATTAAATGAAAAAAACTGGTTTTACTCTTTATTGCTTCTCTCCATGGGGTGATTCTGCTCGTAATCATCTATTATCCTTCTTCATACAATTTTACCAATTAATTTATATTCTAAACCAGTTTTGCCTTCCACCACAATCTCATGGCAAGTTATTTGTTTGTTGACTAAACCACTTTCTCAGCTCTTCTGATCTCTTAGTTGTGGAAATTAATTTATATCAAATGGTACTGGTGACAGACGTAGTCTGCTTTCTGAAGATCTGTCTAGTTAATTATGGAGAGGTAGACTAGCCAGTAATTTATGAGGAATTCTTGGGTCATGGAAACACCTGAAAGAGGTGAAATACAAATGGTCATCTGAGACCCTTTTTGCTTTCTGCTTAAAAAACTCTTAACTTGGTCTGGCCATCCCTGCTAGCTATCATCCCATATCTTTTCTACCTTTTGTAGCTAAACTTGAGAAAGCCATCTATGATCAGTGCCTCCACATCTTCTTTCATGTGGGTCTAACCCCTCTCCATTGAGACTTTCAGCCTCATCCCTATTGAAACTGCTCTCTCAAAGGTTGCTGGTGATATCTTAACTGCCAACTCAAACGGCCTTCTCAGCCTTATTGGCCTATCTGCAGCCTTTGACACTATTGATCACCTTTTTTCTCCTCTCTAGGTTTTTGGCCACTGCTGTCTTCTGGTCCTACATGTTTGATTGTTCTTTCTCAGTCTTCTTTGCTGGTTCTTTATCTAGGACGAGCCTGCTAACTGTGGCTGTTCCCCAAGGCTCTGTCCTAGGTCATCTTCTCTACTCCCTCTGAACTATTTTACTTGGTGATCTCATCAATTACCATGGATTAAATGATCATTTGCAGATGCTTCTAAGATCTATTTCTCCATCCCCAATCTTTCTCCTGCTTCCAGTGTCATATCACCAACTGCCTGTTGAACATCTTGAACTAGATATCCTATAGATATCTCAAACTCAACATGTCTAAAATATAACTCATTATCTTTCTTCGCAAGCCATCCCCTCTTTCCAGCTTCCTTATCACTGTTTGTAGGTGTGGGGAACCCCTGTGGCCTCGAGGCCAGCCACAAGTGGCCCTCTAGGTCTGCCACATGTGGCCCTCTAGGTCCTCAAGTGCAGCCCTTTGACTGAATTCAAACTTCCCAGAACAAATACCCTTAATAAAAGGATTTGTTCTGGGAAGTTTGGCCTCAGTCAAAGGGCTGCACTTGAGGACTTAGAAGGCCACATATGGCCTTGAGGTTGCAGGTTCCCCACCCCTGGCTAGGACATGATCATCCTCCCAGTCACCCATGCCCATAATTTTCATGTCATCCTCAACTCTTCACTTGCACTCACCCAATTTGTTGCAAAGTAGTTCCAATTCTACCTTCATCATATCTCTTATATATTTTTCCTTCTCTCAGTCTTGAAAAGCCATCAGTGCAGACCTTCATCGTCTCATACCTATTATACTACAACAACCTTCTTGTTGATCTCCTCGCCTCAAGTCTCTCCCCACTCCAGTCCATGCTCCACTCATCTTCATTTAAATATCATCATCATCATTTAAATAAGTAGTTGTTAATGAAAACTGGGAAATGGCCAGGAGAAATGACATCATCATGGTTTATAATAATTTTATATAATTTAACCAATGTAAATACAAGTTGTCACTTAATCTGATAAAAGGGTCATGATCTGATATTTCATTAGAATACCAGGACTTTCTTTTAGCATTATGGCAATTATTTTTCTGATAATGTCCAATGTCCAGCTAACTGAGGGACCAATGACGCAGTAGAAGCATCCAAAAGACTAGGAAGACGAAGAAATGATCTTGAGTACAAATTTATTAACAAGTTTTATCACAGAGAAGAGAGTGAATTAAGAAAAACATTGTCATCTTCCTTTTGAAAGAAAGATATCACTCAATTGGGACCAATATCCCAGAAACTTTAAAAATGACCAATATCATTTTAAAAACAGGCTATTCTAAGGGATCTTTTACAATGAATCCTCTATCCCAAAGCTGACCACTAGGTAGCGCTGTTATCTAATTCCTTCAAGTGACTATTGCACATAGGCTGTTCAGGTCAAACTGTTTTTCCATTCCTCCTGAAGCAGAGGACCCAGCGTGCCAGGTGCTTCTCTGTCTGACTTTCTTGGACATGGTTACATTGTTAGTAGACCCACAGGCTGTTGCAAACTTTTGACTAGGCAGTCTGGCAATATTGAATAAGTGTCACAAATTCATCCTGCCTCTTGATTCAGAAGTTCTATTTCTGGGCCTTTATCACACAAATATCACAGCGGAGATTAACGTGTGAAAGGATATTTAAAACTGGAAATGACCTGTACTTAGAATAACTGAATAAGATATGAACAAGTATATCTAATGCTATTCCAAATTAGCTGGAAAGTCTAGTTAATAATATTCTACCTAAACCTTATTACAGTGACTAATTCAATTCTACATTTAATCAGCTCCCCAGACTTGTTCATTATCCTGGAACAATCTCTCTCTCTCTCTCTCTCTCTCTCTCTCTCTCTCTCTCTCTCTCTCTCTCTCTCTCTCTCCTCCTTCCCTCCTTTTTATTAATTTATTTATTTTTAGTTTTCAACATTCACTTCCATAAGATTTTGAGTTTAAAATTTTTCTCCCCCTCCTTCCTCTTCCCGAGACGGCATGCAATCTGATCTGGTCTCTCCATATACATCATATTAAACATATTTTCATATTAGTCATGTTGTAAAGAAGAATTAGAACCAGTGGGAGGAACCAAGAGAAAGAAGAAACAAAATTAAACAAAACAAAAAGAGAGAGAGAGAGCAAATAGTATACTTTGATCTGTAGTCAGACTCCATAGTTTCTTTTCAGGATGTGGACAGCATTTTCCATCGTGAGTCTTGTGGAGTTGTCTTAGATCCTTGCATTGCTGAGAAGAGCAAAGTCTATCAAAGTTATTCATTGCACAATGTCGCTGTTACTGTGTACAATGTTCTCCTGGTTCTGCTCACTTCACTCAGCATCAGTTCATACAAGTCTTTCCAGGTTTTTCTGAAGTTTGCCTGCTCACCATTTCTTATAGCACAATAGTATTCCATTACATACATATACCACAATTTGGAACATAATCTTTTGCAACTGTCCCTTCCTCTCTATTCACTGCCATCCACCCAGTTCAGGTCTGAATCAATACTCACCTCACGTAGACTAATTACAAAAGCCTCCTGACTGGTCTCCTTATCTCCTGTCTCTCTCTTTTTCTACTGATCCTTTAGGCTGCTACCAAAAGCTACCTTCCTTATACACAATCCCATCACTCATTATTCCCTTTATTAAAAGAAGAAGCTAGTGACTTTCTAAAGGACAAAATATGAACTCCTTGTTTTCATCTTATTCTGGCATTTAAGGATTTTCATGGTCTGGTTCAACCTGACTTTTTAGCCTTTTCTCTTATTACTCTATTTTATTCCCATGTGTTCTTTCTCTCTGTTTTTTTTTCTTTTTTTGAGCTAGGCAATGGGGCTAAGTGACTTGCCCAGGGTCACACAGCTAGTAAGTGTCAAATGTCTGAGGCCACCTTTGAACTTAGGTCCTCTTGACTCCACTGTGTCACTTAGCTGCCCCGTATTCTTTCTCTCTATCAAAATTACTTTGTATTACATTGTACTCCGTACGTGCTATACCCCCAAGTAGGATTTATGCTCTTTGAAGGTTAGACCTGGTTGCTGAGATCTCGCGTCCTGCAACTCTATTACATGCCATACCCAGAAGTAAACTTGGTGTGGGGAATGTCGATAGTTGCCACCTTAAATCTGAATTCAGTCTCCCAAGGGAAGAAGACAGTAGAGGAGAGTGGGTTTCTGGTTTCAGAGGTGGTGATGTTTTGGTCTTTGCTATACTTTCTCAGTAAATAACTTGTTTCTAAAAGCTTATTAAGTCTGGCTGGCTGATGTCCACTGATAATCAATGTGAGAAGCATCCTTTCTCTGGGGACCCAGCCTGACTTGCTAGTCTGAGTTGGGAGAGGTAGCAGAAACAATGCAGTGTTGATTTGAGTGGTGTGGCTTTTTTGTGTGTGTGTGTGTGTGTGTGTCTTGTAAACAGTGTGAGACTTTGAGTAACATACATACAAAGTGAAAGACAGTTCCTTTATACAGGCATAGAATGGATCATTTGTTGCTGTTGTGCAACCATTTCAGTCATGTCCAACTCTTCATGACCCCATTCAGAGTTTTCTTGGCAAAGATACAGGACTGGTTTGCCATTTCTTTCTCCAGCTCATTTTACAGATGAGGAAACTGAGGCAAACAGGGTTAAAGGACTTGCCCAGGGTCATACAACTAGTAAATGTCTGGGGCTGGATTTGAACTTAGGTCTTCCTGGCTCTAGGCCTGGTGCTCTATCCACTGCACCACCTACCTGTCCCAGAAAGAGATCAGAGCAAACACATTTTGTTTGTTATCTGTTAATTTGTTTGCTTCTACTTAAGTGCTAAGGATTTATACAATATTTCAATCTTTATTTTGTTTGTTTATTTGGTGGCTATCACTTGGACAATATTTTTTTTAATTCCCTGGACATGTAGATTAATGTTTTATTTGCTTTCTTGATAGAATACTTGCATATTTTTTTTTGTTTTTAAAATAATACTGAAGTTCTGTATCTCCAGGAAGAGGCTATGGTTTTGACTGCATATTTGCAATTCTCCTACAAAAGAGTGAGAAGACTGTAAACTGCAATAGGATGTTGTAATGGCTTACTTGATTTCTCTTCCATAATGCCTCTGTGCTGGGTCCCTTCTCTTCTTTCTCTCTTTTCAGCTTCCTTTTATGTGCCTTCTTCCCCCTTCAGATTTTAAGTTCATTGAGGGTAGGGATTCTCTTTCTTTCTTTCTTTCTTTCTTTCTTTCTTTTTTCTTTGTATGCCCCAGTGCTAAGCACAGTTCCTGGAACACAGTAAGCACTTAATAAATGTTTATTGAGTGACCAACTGGCAGATTTTAAAGTATACCTCACGGTATTTTCAAGGATCTTAGAAGTTTACTGCATCAGTTCTTATATTGAATTTAATTTTAAAATGGACTTATTTTGTGCTCTTTGATGACATTATAGCACTACTATTTACTTCTAAACTTATTGGTTATGATTATGATATTTGGGTGATTATCAACAGAATGAAGAAAAAGGGAGAAAGCTCTCTGAAGGAAGAAAGAAAGAGGAATAAAGGGAGAAAAAGGAATATATATATACACACACACACATATCTGTTAGAATGTGGTTGCATCGAGTAATGTTAACTGAGGCATGAGATATGAAAGAAAAAAGGATCTGGAAGGCATACCATGTGCTTAATGCTCGTCCCTAGCTGGCAGTCTCCCTTCCCTTCCCTTCTACTTTTAAAGTCTTATGTGCCCCCTAAATATTTCTGGGGCTCAATCCATATATTTTTACATACTTTTTCGATGAAGTCTATTGGTCATGCTTGGTCATGAAGGGTCTCCCTCTCATGTAGTGAATGTAATAAGGAGCATACCTGGAAGACAGGGGTGGGGCAAAATGAAGAAGCCCAAGAAAAGGCAGAAAAAGAGAAGTGAGGGCACTTGTGGATGGCCTTGTCTGCCTTCTCTCCTCTCAAAGACCAGAAATTACCTTTGGACACAAAGGTAGACACAAGTGTCATTTTCTCTTCAAGAATGACATTCCTTGGGGTCTCAATATCGTCTCAGCAGGTGATGGTGTTGCTTTAACATGGACTCTGGTTAGAAAGACATACTTTGGAGCAGCTAGGTGGCGCAGTGGATAGAGCACCGGCTCTGGAGTCAGGAAGACCCGAGTTCAAATTTGGCCTCAGATACTTGATCACTTGATACTAGCTGTGTGACTCTGGGCAGGTCACTTAATCCCAAATGCCTTGCACAAATATATACACACACACATTATATATATATATATATATATATGTATATATATATATATGTATGTATATATATGTATATATATGTATATATATGTATATATGTATGTATATATATGTATATATGTATGTATATATATGCTTTAAATATACCTCTAACATCAAATTTATAAAGATAAGAGCCATTCCCCAATTGACAAATGGTCAAAGAATAGAAACAGGAAGCTTTCAAAAGAAAAAATCAAAGCTATCCATAGTCGTGTGAAAAAATACTCTAAATCACAATTGCTTAGAGAAAGGCAAACTAAAACAGCTCCGAGGTACCATTTAATATCTGTCAGAACTGACAAATGCTGGAGAGGATGAGGAAAAAATAGGTACATTAATGAACTGCTGGTGGAATAGTGAACTGGTCCAACCATTTTGGAGAACAATTTGGAACTAGGCCCAAAGGGCTATAAAACTGTGCGTATCCTCTGATCCAGCAATACCACTACTAGGTCTGTCTCCCGAAGAGATTAAAGGAAAAGGAAAAAGACCTATATGTACCAAAATATTTATTTTATGGGGGCAAAGAACTGGAAATTGAGGGGATGCTTATCAATTGGGGAATGGCTAAACAAGTTGTGGTATATGATTGTGATGTAACACTGGTGTGCTATAAGAAATGATGGGCAGGATGGTTTCAGAAAAACATGGCAAGACCTATATGAATTGATGCAAAGTGAAGTAAGGAAATTGTCCTTTGGAAAGATGGGTAACAGAACAATGAACTACATGGTCTTTGAAGAGAGAGCACAACTTCTTGTCACTGTGCAAGGGACCTTGCATGTAGCATGGTAGGTGCAATAAAAATATGCTTCTAGCAGTAACAAAAGTCTTGTCAGGGACAAGATGCAATCTAGAGGCTGGGGTGGGACAGCTGGAGAGAGAGAGAGAGAGAGAGAGAGAGAGAGAGAGAGAGAGAGAGAGAGAGAGAGAGAGAGAGAAAGAGTGAGAGAAAGAGAGAGAGAGGAAGAACAGCTCAAACTGACTAGACTATGTTGGTGTGATGTCTCCTTTGTAGAAATTGTTATAGGAGATTCTTTCTCTTCTCTTCACTCAAGGTTCCAAGAGGAAGCAATGTGACTCTGCAGTGCTCCAGTTCCCCCTGCAAAGAAACTGTTTCTGCTAGACATGGAGGCATCAGTATTTTTGTCTAGTTGCTAAGTATTTAACCCCTTTTCTGTTCCTTAGCCTTCTGTGTCAGGTTTCCTAGTGTGGGGAACAGAAATGAAAGACAGAGGAAGTGATCCAGTGACACTGCTTGCAGATGCTAACCTTTGCAAAAGACCTATTTGTGAGTGAAACTTCCTGTGTTCCCCTCATGCATTTAAGATACAGGAGGAACAGATGCCAAGTAGACTCCCAGTCATCAGTACTTACTGGCATGGGAAAAATGTGACTACGTATGCTATGGCCAGGGACAGATTATTATATCTTGAGTGCCATGAACCAGGGAGTATTAAACAGAGAGTGATATTAGAGGGCTTTGGGTGCTACTGGGCAATGCTCCTCAAATACTCTACCAATGGTCATGGCCCTGGTCTTGGAGTCAGGAAGACCTGGGTCAGATTCTGCCTTAGACACCTTCTAGTTGAGTGACTCTGGGCAAGTCGCAATTTTTCTGAATCTCAGTTTCCTCATCTGTAACATGAAGATAATTATAATGCTTCCCTAACAAGATTGGTATGAAGATCTAATGAACTAATGTATGGTGGCAGCTAGGTAGTGAAGTGGATAGAGTGCTGGACCTAGAATTGGGAAGACCTTTGAACTCAGTTCAAATCTATCTTTCAGCCACTCACTAGCTCTGTGACCCTGAACAAGTCACTAAACTTCCATCTGCCTCAGTTTACTCATCTGTAAAATGAGAATAAGAGAAATACCTGCCTCTTAGGGTCATTGTGAGGATAAAATGAGATAATATTTGTAAAGTGCTCGGCAAACCCTAAATCACTATATAAATTATTATTGTCTACAAAACCATAAATTACTGTAACTATTATTACTATGTAAAGTATTTTGAAAACTTAAAATCACTCTATATATGTAAGCTATTTTTATGATTTTATGTGACAAGTTAAAACATTTATTATAAACTATCTATTCTAACTTGGGAATCATCAACAAACCTAACATTTCAATATAAATCGAGCAGAAGGAATTATAAAGGCAATTATAAAAGGCGTATATTAAATTTAACATTGTGGTAACTAAATTGCCCTGTTTTTTTCCTTTCTGACCTTTTTTTTTCCTTGTGTAAGTTAAATATTTTATTGATTTTTTTCTCTTCCCATTTTGTCTTTCTTTTCCTTCTTTCCTTTGTTTCTTTATTTAGAAATCTGTCATTACCTATTAACTGACTCTTCTATGCCTCAAATAGAAATCCTCCTTTTGTAACAAATACGTATATCAAGCAAAACAAATGAATGCAGTAGTCATGTCTGAAAATGTCTGTCTTATTCTGCATCTTTAGTTCACCACCTTCCCATCAAGAGGACAAACATATTTTTCTGTGTTTGTCTGATTGAGGCTCATTCTTTCTGTGTGTGTGTGTGTGTGTGTGTGTGTGTGTGTATCTTATATACAAATATACACACTATGTTTGCACCTCATATTGCACTTAAATGTTCTATTTACTTTTAAAAATCACTAAATTAGCACTTAATTGAGATTTGTTTAAATGAACTGAATTGAGACAGGAGTCATCAATTTTACAATTCTATTTTACAGGCATTTGGGGTGTTGCTTCTTGTTATCATTGTAATTCTCTCCTCTCTCATTTGTGGTCTGTTGATTTATTATCAGCCCCTTGGAAAATGAGGGTTATTTTTCTGATGACTTTTGGGACAGAATGTGATTCTCATCCATCTCATTCAGGCTGAGTTGATTTCCTACAGGAAATGGCACTTTCGGAAAGTTTTGAATAAAAGGAAAATACTGATCTGGCAGGTGGAAGTAGGAGGTTGCTATATGTGTTCAGAACAGTTCACAAAGAAGTATGATAAGCCAGAGAGATGATTTCCTTGACAATAGTTAGAAGAGTGGAAGAGAAAACAGAGAGGATAAAGGAGGTGACAAGGCAAATATGGACAGACCCATTCTGAGACTGAATTGTATATAGAGAAATAGTGGGAAAAAATGAAGATCGCACCTATTTATTTTAATAATTATATGAAGTTTCTGATGTCTGAATAATCCTCCCAATGCGGCACTAGTGATTATTACTTCTCTACTCAAAAACCTTAAGGGACATTCCATTGCCTGTCAAATAAAATGTAATCTTTTTTTTATCTTGGCATTCAAGGCTCTAGGTTCAAATTCAGAGTCTGTAATTTACTACTTGTGTAACTTTGGGCAAGTCTGCTCCTCTCTCTGGGCCTCAGTTTACTCAAGTGTAAAAATAAAGTGATTGAACTTCAATCTCTAAGGTCTCTTTCAGTTCTAATTCTATAATCCTATGATTTTATGACTCCTCTCCATTCCCTGTTCTCACCTTGCTCTGTCTTGTCATCATGCCTCCATTTATACTGTCCCTTATATCTGGAATAAAGTTGCCCCATCTCTATCTATTGAAGTACTTCTCTTTCTCCAAGGGTTCCATATCCTCTTTACTATGGTGTCTGGAAGTCAGGAAAACCTGGATTCAAGTTCTGCTACTAGTTGTATGACCATGAGTAAGTAAGTTACTTAACTTTTCCTTTTTCTTATCTACAAGTTGAGAAGGATGGTGCATATGAGATACTATAGGGTTATTGTGAGTCTAAAATTGGAAAATGTATGTAAAGTGCTATTCAGATTCTAAAACACTATGTAAATATCAATTATTTATTATTATTATTTTGCTGTTCAGTTGTTTCAGTCATGGCCAACTCTTTATGATCCCATTTAGGGTTTTCTTGGCAAAGATACTAGAGTGGTTTGCCATGTCTTTCTCCAGCTCATTTTGCAGATGAAGAAACTGAGGCAAAGTGGGTTAAGTGACTTGCCTGGAGTCACACAGCTAGCAAGTTTCTGAGGCTGGATTTGAACTCAGGTCTTTCTAACCCCAAGCCTGGCATTCTATTCACTTGCACCACCTCACTGCCCATTATTATTATTAATATTATGTAAAAATCCTGAGAGTAATCTCATATTTTTCATAATACTTTGCCTAGACCTCTCCTTTGTATTTGTCACAATCTCTCTTCCACATTGTCATTGATGTACATATCTTATCCCCCCTTACTAGATTGCAAGTCTTTTGAGAGTTGTGTTTTCTGTTCTGTATCTACCCATTTATTCCTAGGGCCTGACATAGTGACTTGCATTTAATAAGTATACACACACACACACACACACACACACACACACACGCACACACATATGTATATGTATATACACACAAATACATGTGTAGATAGATAGATAATATAGGCAATAGTTAGAACTAGTCTGAGAATCCTCCAATTTTAGAGCTGGAAATGACCCTAGAGGTCATCAAGTCCATGCCATCTTACAGACAAAAAATTGTTTGGGTTTGGCCTACGTGATTGCTAAGGTCATGCAGGAAACCAGTCACTGGTTTTTAGCACAGAATTGGGCATGGAATTGTAGCTTAGCTGGGAGGCCTAGGGAACATGTGTGTAGCCATTGTATCGGGTACCTGCAGGTATGTTTCTGCTCATGCTGAAGCTGTGTGGAGCCAAGAGAGTTCAGTCCATCATTGCTGGTGAATGTGAGACTGGCTCCTTCTGAATCTGCTGATCTAAATACTCTGGTTCAAGATGATTGGGAAGTAGGGGCAGGTAGATTCTGTCTTTCATGGTTGAAGAGGACCAAAATGACATCATGATGTTGAGGTCAAGGTATAGTGTGTCTGACTGTGGCTGATCAGACCAATATGAACTCAGAAGGCTCTACCATAGGTCAGGCACAAATAATCCATATGAACATCTGGAATAGGGATATCTCTAAATTTGTGCATATTATGTTTCTTTTGAGCTACTGCAATTCTGCTTTGCTCATAGAGCACAGCGCCTTCTTTGATGTGGGTATGGTGTGCTGGACGGTCTTGTGCCAGTACCTTCCATATCTCACAATTGATTACAAAATTCTTCAGAAAGACCTTGAGAGTGTCCTTGTATCACTTCTGACCTCCATGTGAGTGCTTGTCTTGTGTGAGTTCTCTGTAAAATAGTCTTTCAGGCAAATGTATTTTTGGCATTTGAACAACATGCCCAGGCCGTCAGAGTCACACTCTCTACAGTAGTTTGACAGTTCAGTTTGATAAAGGACCTCAGTATGTGGTACCTTATCTTGCCAGGTGATCTTCAGAATCTTCTTAAGACCATTCAGATGGAAGCAATTCAGTTCTCTGGCATGGTACTAGAGTGCTGTCCAGGTTTCAAAGGCATACAACAATGAGGTCAGCACAACAGCTCTGTAAATCTTCAGTTGGGTAGTCAGCCTAATATGTCTTCTCTCCCACACTTTCCTTCAGTGTCTCCCAAACACTCAGCTAGTTCTGGCAATATGTGTTTCCACCTCATCATCTATGTGCACATACCTAGAAAGTATACTGCCAAGGGAAGTGAACTTATCTACAGTATTTAAAATTTCTCTATTTGCTTTAACTGATAGTTCCACATATATATCGTTGAGTGCTGGCTGGTAGAGAACCTCTGTTTTCATGGTGTTAATTGATAGACCAAAATTAGCCCAAGTGGCAGAGAATTGATCCATACTCTGATGCAGCTCAGCCTCAGAGGCTGTATTGAGTGCACAATCGCTATGAACAAACAGTTGCACACCAACTCTCCCTCCACTTTGGTCTTGGCTTGTAGTCTTTTCAAGTTTTTACTGTCACTGTGCTAGGTGACCTTGATGCCATTTTTATCCTCGTTGAAAGTATCTGACAACATTACTGAAAATATCATGCTAAAAAGCATGGGAGCAAGCACACAGCCTTGTTTCACTCCACTGATGACTGGGAAAGTATGAGAGCATTGTCCATTATCCAGGACCCGGGCAAGCATGCTGTCATGAAATTGACATACAAGACTGATGAACTTCTCCAGGCAACCAAATTTGGATGTAATTTTCCATAAGCCCTCACAACCGATAGTATTAAAGGCTTTGGTCAGATAAACAAATATTGTGTACAGACCTCTGTTCTGTTCCTGGCATTGCTCCTGGAGTTGTTGGGCAGCAAATACCACAACTACTGTTCCTTGGTCCTTTCTGAAGCCACATTGGCTCTTAGGTAGATGACCACTTTTAAGGTGAAGTATCAGCCTATTAAGGAGGACTCTGGCAAGAATCTTGTTGGTAGTAACTAAGAGAGACACCCTTCTCTGCCATGCTTTGCCCCCCTGTGGTTGTCAAAGGGCAACCTATTTCCCCTTCCTTTATAGTGATAGATAATGGAGTCATCCTTGAACTCCTGGGGTATAACCTCCTCTTCCCATGTAACCCAGATAATTTCCATCAGCTTTTGTATGAGCAGCAGACCACCTGCCTTGTAAATCTCAGCTGGAATAGAGTTAGTACCAGGTGCTTTGCCAGATAAAAGGAGCCTAATGGCATTCAAAACTTTTTTCTTCAGTTGGAGGTTTGGCTACAGAGGGGTTGACTTCAATCAGAGGTATAACATTAATGGCTTCATCATTGATTGATGATGGTCTGTTGAGAAAACTATGGAAGTGTTCAGCCCATCCCTCCAGGATCATGTCCTTATCATTAATCAATGTGGCTCCATCAGCATTGAGTAGTTGAGATGCATCATAGGTCTTTGGCCTGTAAATAGCTGTCAGGGCATCATAAAAACTCTTTGGACTGTTACTGTCAGCAGAAAACTGAATTTCATTACTGAGCCAAGAATCCTGCATCTCTCTAAACTTTGCTTTCACTTTATTTTTAATGGTTATGTGCTCATAATGTGGGTGTGTTAATTTGCATCAATTCAAGGACTGGACTGAATTTAGAGTGGAAAAGAAGAAGCTTTGAAAATGCCATTCTGTCTATGTGCCTATCTGAAACCTGTCATTGTAATTACCAAATAGAAAGTGTACAGCATTTTAGTGGTTTCCAAAAGTACCAGATTCCCCTTCTTAAAACTTAGACAAAGGTATGTTTCCCAACATCTTTTTTGATGGAGTTGTTGCTTTCTTAGAGATGAAGGAGCTATTCTGCTGGTAAACCCTGTGGAGTTCTCATCTTTTGCTTAGCAGCTTCTGAATTTCCCCATCATTTTCACCAAACCAGTCCTGATGTTTCTGAGTGTTCTGGCTCAGATGAGTAAATGTGATGCTATAAACCAAATCTCTGAAAGCTATCCACTCCTCTTCTGCTCCTCTATTGCCAAGTGTGTAAAGGCTCAGCTTTTCCTCCAAATTAGCAAAGAACTGTTCATGTTTGGAGAAATGCTTTCATTTGCTGACGTCGTCTTCTGGTAGTCATCCTGCCTTGTGCCTGCATCTTTTGTTGAATGTGAATGTTTAGCTTGGAAAGGATAAGTCCATGATCAATTCAGCACTCTGTGCCACACATCACCTTAGTCACTCTCATTTCCTGTCTTTCTCTTCTCCTTACAATGACATAGTCTAACAAATGGCAATGTTTGCTTCAAGGGTACATCTGTGAAGTTTTATTGTGTTTAGGTGAATGGAAGACAACGTTGGGGATGAGAAGTTCATGAGACGCACAAGTCTTCAGTAGTAAGTGACCATTGCTGTTGTTGTTTCCAACTCCATTCTTCCCTAAGACTCCCTGCCACGTCTAATAGTCTCTGCCTGCTCTGGCATAAAGTCGCCCAGAATTAAAAGGTTGTCTTCTTTTGGTACATTGACGATGAGGGTCTCCAGGTCTTTATAATATTCATGTTTCATCAGGGTGAGAGCATATGCATTGATGATGGTGTCGTAGCACTTTCCTGCAATCGCATTGTCACGAACTTGTCATTTACTCCTTTTGGAAGGCATATAAACTTATTGACTAGATTAGTTTTGATTGCAAAACCTACACCAGCTTCGTGGTGCTCCCCATCACTGTGGCCACTCCAGAAAATCGTATATCTGGCTCCAACTTCAGTAAGCTGGCCTTCATTTGACAGCCTTGCTTTCACTTAGGGCTGCTATTTAGATGCAATACCTGCTGAGTTCTCTCTCAATAAGAGCTGTTCATGTACTGGATTTTGTGCTGTCTGTAAGAGCACTCACATTCTATATTTCAATGGTGAGTGTAATCATCTTTACAAAAGTTTTTGTACATTTTTTTTGTGTTTCAACTGCAGGGTAAGATCCCTGTCTGCCTCGGTAAGCAGTTGAAGGTTAGATTAGGTGAAGCAGACAATTTTTAGGGCACCTTTTCTAGCCCCTTCCTCATCACAGGTGAGCAGTGTGGTCCTTCAAAAATGCTGCTCAGACATCTAGGGGGCTGTCAAATCCCACTGCTGCTTCCAGTGAGAAGACGACCCTATGTCCTGGGCCTCTTGTATGCAGGATTGTGACTACCACTCTCAGGGTATCAATATCTGCTGCTTCGTCATCTGTCCACAGCCACAGGACTTTGAAGTAGGTAAAAATGGTATGGTAGGTACCAGTGGTGAGGTAGGTAAGATGGTATGGATGATATCTTTTGACTCATGCATAAATTGGATTTAAGTGAGGCACAGTTGCCTTCACATCAGAGATGCTAGTCTTTCCCAAACACTCCTACCCCCTGGCAAGGCAGCACTAATGGAATGAATGGTCTTGGGCTTGCCCTTACTGGGTGTCAGTGCATGCTGCTGGGGCAATGATAATTCCAGGAAAGTGGCCATGGTAGGTAGTTCACGGTGTGTATAAGGTTCAGTGTCTCCTCTATCGGAGGCCACAATGATACTTCACTCTGACAGCACCACTTTGTGTGCCGTAACCTCATGCCTTCAGGTTTAGCAGGCACTATCTACATGATAGAAACATCCATTCTTTGTGCCCAGTAACATTTAGGCATGTGGTAGAGGCAGAACAGGGGTTTCCTGACTTGAACTCAGCCCACTGTTCTCTCCACTCTCCATGTCACCAATCTTATTTGATCTTTACAATAGCCTTCCTTTTAAAAATTTTCCTTTGCTTTTGTTTTGAACTTAAACTCCAAAAAGAAAGAACATTTCCATATACATAGCAGAACACAAAACAGGATAAAACTGAATCTCCATTTCCTACCACTTACTTTAAAAAAAACTATATAGTTCCACAAATTACTTTTAAAATCATCATGTTCATCTGTATTTCCTTTTTTTTTTTTTACACAATACCATTTAAGGTTTGCAGTAAACCCTTATTAGGCTGCAAAGGTGAAAAGACTTGCCCAAAGTCATATAGTTAAAAGTGGGTAAACCAGAAGTTGAACCCAGGTCTTCTGACTTCAAGTCCATTTTTTTTTTTCCTGCTAGACTGAAAATCTTTGGCATAAGTCATTTCTACTTTCTGCTTCCTTTCTCCAGACTTCTTTGGCATCCTACCCTTCTGGCTCTTCATACCCTCATACTCTCTCTACTGTATCTCTATCAAAACCTTTTAAAATGTAATTAATTTGATTGCTGCTTCAGTACAGTAACTGGTAAGGCTTACTGTGTTATGTCTCCCAGGAATATTTTCATTTTAATGAGGAGATTAAAGTCCTCCTTTGTTGTCTCATTTTTTATATATTTTTGTTGTTATCTTTTGTTTTTCTATCACCTGCATTTCCTAACATACTCCTTCCTCCTCCCCCTCTCAAAGAACCATTCGTTATAACAAGAAAGAAAAAAGAGGAAAAAAATCTTCAGCAAAGCTAAGTAACCAAGTCAAACAAAGAAGTCTGAGATTAGATGTGATACTTCTTGTCCATAGCCACTAGCCTTGGCAAAGAAGTGGAATCGGTGCCTTTTTACATCTCTTCCTCCTGGCCAAGCTTGGTCGTTACAATTTCATAGCATTTGGTTTTGATTATCTTATTGCTGTTCCTCCCTTGATGTGGCTGTAGTTAATTGTGTATATCATTTTCCTGGCTCTGAGCACTTCCCTTTGCACTTCTGATGCTTTATTGTGGTGTGGCTGAAGGTTTGGCTTCTCCAAGGGGATGCCAGTGCAGCATAGGCTTTGCCAGGTCTACTTGACCAGAGAGCCTTCAGGACAGACCACAGGCTGTTGTCATCCAAGACTCAGCCTAAGTTTAGAGATGTTCGTCACCAGACAGTTGTCCACCAGGTGGTGACTTTTTTTGGACATAGCCCCTCATGAAAAGGTTTACTAAGGGGAAGGGAGGGAAGGGAATAAGCATTTGTGTATTGCCTACTCTGTAACAGGTACTGTGCTAAGAGCTTTACAAATAATCGTCTCATCTGAAACCACAAGAAATTGTACTTCAATGGAAACAGTACCCACACCCACGAAATCACACACATTTTGAAAGATTGAAGAAAAGCCTGAAATTAAAGTAATAGATCTACAATTATGCTGTTTCAGGCATTACTGAGTAGGGTGGGTGAATGTATTTTGGGGGCTGAAACACCTTCCCAGTATTTCTGAAACCATACCATTTATGCAGCTGTTTACTTCTTTAGCAGCAATAAAGCGTAATGGTTTTGAGTTTCAAGATTTGGTGACCTAACTAACCTACATAGCAGCCATGCAATCTTGGACAAATCCTTTAACCTTTATAAGTCTCAGCCTTTCTCCATCTGTAAAATGGGGACAATAATACTTCTACTACCTACCCTAATTCAGCAGCGATGTATTAAGTGCAAAGTTATGTATTGGGTATACAAATATGAAAAGTGTTTGAGAGCATCAAACAAGAGTGCTGGGTATCTATGAAACACAGTATAAATATAAGCTATTATCATTATTTTCCCACTTCTACAACCTAGACTCTGAGCCTGCTCCTTGGATAGGTGGATCAATACATGGCTATCTAAGAGCACAGTTTTGATTATTTCATCTGCACCTAATAGGCACTTACAATATATTTATTGAATAAATGAATGAATGTTTATCATGATGCCACATACAAACACGTGGTCCATCATACTGTTAGCATTTGGTCAAGTTTCATACTCCAATGATGGTGATAACTCCTACCAAAGTTGTTATGATGTTTGAAAAAGTACACTTTCCCCTTGAAAATACATAATTAAATGTAACAGACTTCAGGAAGGAACTTAGTGAACTATGTCAAGGTTAATAATAAGCAAAATGTTATAAGGAGAGACAGGACAGCAACAGCTGTGAAACATTCTTAGAAGCAAAGTGCTTGGTAGACATAAAGTTGAGCTCAGCTTGGGTATGGCCGCTGCCACGTTCTTACTGACCACAGGCTCCCTCGGAGAGCTAAAACTATAATAGAAGTCCTCTGCCAAGCTTCACACATGCAGATTTGACGCCTGGAGCTGGAAAATCAGATATGTATGGGGTATCATTGGAAGAAGACAAAGATCAAGCATATGAAAATGCCCTTGTTGAGATTGAATCATTTGAGTTGCCCATTGAAGCTACTTTAAGGTAAGTATCATCCACATTCCATCATTTTCTCTGGAGAGTTTATAGAAGTCTTTCTGCTTCAGTACCTTTCACTATACCAGGATAAATGTGTTGCACAAACAGGTAGCTCTGTACCTGTACTCAATCTTTTACTTTAAGAAAGAAATCTCACCGTTGCACGTTGATTACAGACAACTAACATTCTATTCTTTTTTGATAAGTACTTTTGTCTTCTGATTTGATTCTACCAGGCTAACTTTCTGTATAAATGCTTCTAAATTTCAATGGATATTGTTCGTACTTTAGGTATTTTTGTTTCTATCAAATTTAATGAAAAATATCACTTTTAGGGAAGTACAATAGAAAATCTTTCAAAGCAAAGAAATAATTTCCCTATTGTAAACAGGCACAAAAACAGAAGGCTTATTTTCATTGTCAGTGATAACTAGTTTCTATGTTTAGATGTGTATTTTTGATATCACATAAGAGGTTTAAAAATAACTGTGCTCATAATGTGGGTGTGTCAATTTGAATCAATTCAAGGACTGGACTGAATTTAGAGTGGAAAAGAAGAAGCTTTGAAAATGCCATTCTGTCTATGTGCCTATCTGAAACCTGTCATTGTAATTACCAAATAGAAAGTGTACAGGATTTTAGAGGTTTCCAAAAGTACCAGATTCCCCTTTTTAAAACTTAGACAAAAGTGTGTTTCCTAGCATCTTTTCCCCATGCTTTGTAAGGAAGGTACCACTTTCTATCATTTTTTTTGAAATTTAAGACAGTTTAAACCTCAGTGGGGCTATAATTTTGCCTAGTAAAGAAGCTGTAAAACCATAGAATGTAAGAGCTGTAAAAGATCTTAGGGACCATTTAGTCTAGCTGATTCTTAACCTTTTTGTGTGGGTATATCATCGAGTCCTTTTGACCTTCTAATGAAGCCCATGGACATCTCAGAATAATATCTTTAAATGAACAAAATAAAACTTATAGGATTACATAGGAAACTAAAGGATAGTGAAAAAAGGAAACTAGAGGTTAGCAAAAATAAAGATATATTTTTTTCCCATCCAAGTTTACAGATCCCCTGAAATCTATCCATGAATCCTTTGGGGGATATCTGTGGACCCCAAGTTAAGAAATCCTGATCTAGTCTAGCCTCTTAATTTTAAAGAGAAGGAAATTCAGACCCAGGGTGGAGAAGCTATTACTCAATTTAATTAAAAAAACCAAAACCAAAACCATTAAGTGCTCACTAACAAGGCACAGTGCTAGATACTGGGGAGTACAAAGACAAAAGCAAGGAGCATGTAGAATATACACCATAAAAATTATTAAGTACATACAAGATAATTTGAGGAGAAAAAATGCACTAGCAACTTGGGAAATCAGAAAAACTTCATTATACTTCTATTTAATTCTCTCATTGGTAGTGCTTGGTACCCTACATCTTCTTCATTCTTCTTTCTTCTCTTCTCTGTTTGGGCCATCACCACTAGTGCTCCTTTCTCCCTCTCCCTCCAATCCCTTTCTTATAATAGATTGGCACAGTCAACCAAAATAAATCCACACGTTGGCCATATCTGAAAAATGTGTGTCTCATTCTATACATTTAGTCCATCACCTCTCTGTCAACAGGTAAGAAATCTGCTTCACTGCCCTTCTGGATTTGTGGTTAGTCGTTGCATTGATCATTGATTTTTGAGGTCCTTTCTTGACTAATGAGTTTGTAAATGAGTCTAAAGTAATTATAAATGCAATACAATACAATTACAATCACAGCTGTAAAAAAAGTTCCAGAATTTTCTTGTATAGGAACATACCATGACTGTCTGTTAGAACCTTTTGGAACTTGAGCATTTGCCTAGTGTCCTCCTTCTTGAAGTAGACAGAAGAAAAAAAAATCTGCTTGGTGACTGGGAGCTGGCTGAGTTTTTGCCCCGTTACCTCTGTCCTTGTCTGACTCCCTGTCCTGGGTCCTAAAACCCTTTTTCCCCTTCTAATTTCACAACCTGGGCTAACACTTACAGATTCCTTCCTTCCTCAGAAGTATTCCTCCCCAGCCAGCTAGCTTCATGTTGGCTATGGGTTAAACTTCTTGGACTGGCTTCTGTATTTTGTTGGCCCTTGGTTCTCAGGAGAAACTGCCCCCTTTTCTAATCTGGTCATCTCATATTTAGAGGCTACATTTATAGGAGAAAGAGTGCTGGATCTTTAACTGAAAGACTTGAGCCTCGCTACCAAAAGTTTGACTTGGAGTAACTTACTTCACCTTTCTAGGTCCCAGTTTCCTCATCTACAAAATAAAATGGTTGATCTAGACTAGGAATTCTTAACTCTTTTTGTACCCTGGCTGCCTTTGGCAGGTTGATGAAATCTATGGACCCCTTCTCAGGTGAACGCTTTTAAACAATTGAAGAAAATGCTAAGTTTCAGTTAGAGGTGAGTGAAAATAAAGGTGTATTTTTTTCCCATTCAAGTTCACCGACTCCTTGAAATCTATCCCTAGACCCCTTGTGGGTCCATGGACCCCAGGTTGAGACCTTTAGTCTAGAAGATGATTTCTATGGTACCCTCTCAAGCCCACGAAACTTCACCAAAATAAAAGTAAAGTTTACTTCTGACAGCTTCAACACATTGACTACACATCACCCACAACCCTCTACCAAACCCCTTAGGTATTTTAAGGGACTTTCCTCCACCAGCCTGTCATGACACCATCTTTCTTTCCCCTTAGCCTGAAATTCTCATCCTTATTGTCACTTCTGGGTCAGACACCTGAGATACAGCTTTATCTTCCAAAGTTCACATTTAAAACACACAAATATAAGTTGGAAATGAAGGAAAAGGCCTGTGAGATCTTCTCCAGTTTGATCTCACTCACAATTTAGTGCAATTTCGCTTATCAGATGAGCTAATTGTCCCCTTAGGAGGCTGAGACACACCTTTTAGCCCTGAAGAGATAGGGTGGTGGTGCTGTGTGTGTGTGTGTGTGTGTGTGTGTGTGTGTGTGAAAAGATTGGCCAATAAACTATATATATATGTGTTTAAGGAAAGTAGGAAGATAGGATGTGGAGGGGGTGGGAAAGAGGGAACTTGGAACAAAGGAGGACTGTGGGGTCCGGGAAAGACCAGGGCCAGAGCCAGAGCTAGGGCAAAGTAGGGCATGAGGCATCAAGGGTATGTAGCTGATAGAACACTGAAAGGAAGGGGATGAAGAAAGAACATATACACTTTGCCCAGGGCAAGCCTTGCCCTGTGCCCACCTATACAGAGCTGTGGAATGGAGCATGGGAAGTTAACACCCCCTTCCATTCTCCTCCCCCAATACTTTTAAGGGAGCAGGAGAGGGGTGAAAGAGGAATAACGATGGCTATCAAGCGTTCAGATCTTTGACGGCAGATTCTGCAAAGGTTGCCTAGTGGTGTAAGAACAAATTCCTCTTTTCTTAAAGTACCAAGGATCTTGCTTGCTTGCAGAGGCTTTCATTCTAGATTAGTGTTTCCTCATCTCTGTGGGGCCCAGCAGCCCTGTCATTGTAGGATGACTTGCAGTGGGCCTCAGGGGAGGCACCGGAGATTGCAGAGACAAGGCCCATGCCTGTCCCCTTTGCTTCTTGGTGGTGCCCTGCTCCCATATTCCCCACACCTGGGGCCTATCCCACCCCATCGCTTACCTACTTCAGTTAGCTTCTTCAGGGCAGGTCCCCAGCTGTATTTAGCTCTGTAACTCTCCATGAGAGGCATTATGCCCTATGCAGTGGATAGAGCTAGACTTGGAGCCAGGAAGACATAGGTTCAGATCCCACCTCTGACACATACTGGCTATGTGACTCTCAGTGTTCTAGGCAACATTCTAAGCCCATTAGTTAGACAGGGTGTAGACCTGAATTGGTAGAGGGAGTTTCCTTAACTGGGAGTTCCCTATAACAATGAAATCACAAGTGTCTAATTCCCATTGGGCATTGTACATAGCAGGCCATTAACAAGTGTATTGGGAGTTGAGTTGAAGGCCAAGGCTAAGTATTGTGTAGACTAAACTGAGAAGAGTACCTGGTTTGGAAGTAAAGTCAAAATGTCATATATATATATACATATACACACATACATACACATACATACACACACACACACATATATGGCAGTTTGTAGGATCATAGATCTGGAGCTGGAAGAGACCTTAGAAGCCACCAAATCCAACCTCTTCATTTACAGATGAAGAAACTGAGGCCCAGAGAAGTTGTTGCCTACTTGCTCAGGGTCATACAACAAGTTCCAAAAAAGGGATTTGAAGCCAGGTCTTTCTGACTCCAAGTCCAGAACTCCATCTGTTATTCCAAACTAGCTGAACTATAGAAACAAATTATTTCAGGTAGAGTCCAGGGAGAAAGGTGGAGCACTAAGGGCAAAAATTCAGGAGACTACCACAGTTAGAGGGAGATGAAAAAAGGGGATGAATCCAAATGAGTCTCTGCAGAAGGAATCAGAAAAGTAGGAAGGAAAACTCGTGTCCAAGATCAAGTAGCAGAAGTAATGTTTCAAAGTGTGTTCTGGTAACCGAATTGTGTTACATTTGTGCTCTTTGGCCCTCCCCCAAGTGCTGACCCTGAAGCTTCAGCACTCCATCAACAGACAGGATATTTTGTCTCTTTAGGTTTTGTGTCATCAGGAACGATGATAACATGCCTTTGGGAACAGAAGAATGTTATGGAAAATAAGTCCTCCACAGACAAAACTCCAGTGTGGGAAGTCCTGAATGAACATATGTGTAACCAGAACAAATCTACTAATATTCTTGCTCATGTTCAAAAGCATGAAACAGCCCCTTTAAAGGCTAAGTTTTATTGCCATTCTTTCCTTTCCCTCTTTTCTATATAGGATAATTAAAAAAACCCCAACAACCCTGTAATTGAAGAAACGCTTTTGAATGGGCTTTTAATGAAATAGGGACACGCTTTTTGTTGTTGCTGTTGTTGAATTATTTCAGTTATGTCTGATGCTTCTTGACCCCATCTAGGGTTTTCTTGGCAGAGATACTGGAGAGGTTTACCATTTCCTTCTCCAGTTCATTTTACAGATGAAGAACTGGAGCAAACAGGGTTAAGTGAGTTGCCCAGTGTCACCCAGCTAGTAAGTACCAGATTTAAACTTAGGTCTTCCCGACTCCAGGGATGGTGCTCCATCCACTGAACCACCTAGTTGCTCCAGGGATACACCAGTGGTGTCAAAATCAAACAGAAATGGATTCCTAGGGGCAGTTAGGTGGCACAGTGGATGCAGCACCAGCCTTAAAGTCCAGAGGACCTGAGTTCAAATGTGACCTCAGAACAAACACTTGACCCTGGGGAAGTCACTTAATCCCAAATGCCTAAAAATAAATAAATAAGTAAAAAGAAATGGATTCCTACCAGTGGCGTATTGACTTAGAAAATCACAAATTAACATTATGTTGTATTATACTTTTGTTTATTTTGTTAAACATTTCCTAATTACATTTTAATCTGGTTAAGGTTGCACTTGCGAGTTTTGCAGGGCAAAGTTTGATACTTCTGGTGTATACCATAGGTTTTGAACAAGGTGGAAAATCAGGAGATGGTAGGTAACAATTATATTGTTAATTTAGGGTCACAGATCGTAGATTTGACCTTATATATGGGACCTTAGAGATAATTTGCTCCACTGTCTTCATTTTAAAGATGAGGAGACTGAAGGCCAGAGAAGTTTAGTGCCCTCTCAAGGTCACATAAGTCGTACGAATCAGAGGAAGAATTCAAACCTAGGTCCTTTCATTCTAGAGGCAGCACTATTTATCTGTATACTGTTTAGAAGGGAGAGTGGATGTACTTTGAAATTATTTTACCAAAAAATTGTTTTATTGAGCTAGGAAAAATAATAACAAAATTCATTTGGAAGAACAAAAGCTCAAAGAATATCAAAATGTAAAGGAAGGAAGTTTAGCAGTACCAGATCTTAATTTGTATTATAAGGTGGTAATTATCAAAACTATTTGGTACTGGCTAAGAAATAAAAAGGTGGATCAGTGGAACAGAGTAGACATACACAGTAGTACACATTAATAAATACTTATAATAACTTTGTGTTTGACAAATGTAAAGATTTAAGTTTGTGGAATAAAAATTCACTATTTTGGGGCAGCTAGGTGGCGCAGTGGATTGAACTTCTGGCCTTGGAGTCAGGACTATGGGAGTTCCAATTCGGCTTTAGACACTTGACACTTACTAGCTGTGTGACCCTGGGCAACTCACTTAACCTCGATTGTCTCACCTAAAAAAAAAAGTCACTATTTGGTAAAAATTGTTGGGAAACTGGAAAGTAGTCTGGCAGAAATTGGGTATAGAACAATATCTTACACCATTTACCAAGATAAGACTTCTTCTCCACCCCCCCCCCCTTCCTCTAAAGCAAGCTGTAATTTGTTTTGCAGAGCTATTGCTTGCAGTGTATGGAGTGGAAGTGATCCTGAGTTCTTGAAAGCTATGCTAGCAGACTACAAACTCTGGCAGGTCCTTCTAAATTGCTCAGGCTTTTTTGTTTTTACTCCCTCCTTGCTCCAACCCCCAACCAAACCCATCTTTGGCTTGGTGGTTGGTAGCTGCTACAAAGTTGCAGTGTGTAATTTGCCCCCTCTTCCTTTGGTGTGTATTTGATGTGTTCTACCTGGGGAAAATATTCTGTCTATAATTCCATACTGCCTGAACCGTATAGAAACTAATTATTCCAAGTAGAGTCTAAGGGGAAAAGCAGAGGACCAAGGACAAAAACTTCAGGGGTCACTGAATTCGGTCACTGGTTCAGGGCAGTGTTGTCTCATTATCTTTGTTCTTCTGGAAGGAGGGGGGTCAATTTTGGGGCTTCACTAGTCTATATGTCCTCTTGGGAGTTGGTGACACTTGAGCCTTGTGTTAGTGAAGTGGTAATCAGTGACTTGTCTCAAAGAACGAACTGAGAGCCCTCCTTTCCTTGAGACTAGGTAGCAGGAGAATAGGAGAATATGCTGATGAGGACACAGAATTTCCAAAGGTTGCATGTTTTGAGCTATAATCTTAGACTCCCTGTAGTGAACTCTGGCCTGGCTAGTCACATGTTTTTGACTCAAGGGCCCCCTTGGCTACTGGAGGAGAAGAAATGCAGAAACCTGTGATATTTCAAGTAAGGATTCAATAGAGACAACATTTAAGGAAAGAGCTATAATATAAAGCAGAAAGCAACAATAAAACTTAAAAAACAGAATTCATCAAGCCCCAGTGCTCATATCAGAGAATGGGATAGTAGCAGCAGTAGTGGGAAGGAGGTGGGGAAAACAGTTCCTGACTTAGTAGTTTCCTTCCTTCCTTCCTTCCTTCCTTCCTTCCTTCCTTCCTTCCTTCCTTCCTTCCTTCCTTCCTTCCTTCCTTCCTTCCTTCCTTCCTTTCTTCTTGAAATACCCTTAAGCTAGTCTGTATTACTGTTTAATTCAATTTAATTTCACAAATATGCATTAAGTGCCTAGTACAATATATACAAAGCACTGGGGATAAAAGGACAAAATGGTACCATTTTCAAAAGGCTTATATTTTACTAAGGGGACACAATAAATACAATACTTAAATGGAACTGTGATCTCACTGATGGAAGCACCCCTTTCTAAGGTGAAGATTGCAACCCATCCATGCCTTCTCATGCTATGAATTCCTTGTCCATGGACTTCCTTAAATCCTTCAGAGAAGATTTAAGACCCAGCAAGTTGGGGTCTTGCTACTATCTTTCCATAACTTTTCCAGCACTGGCTATTTCCATCCATGTCATCTTTGCCAATTTCTCTGCATTTTTCTTTTAGATATCTTAAAAAGTGATCAAATTATTTTATCTTCAGTATGTAGTTCTTCCACGTGTACCTGCTCTGACCCACTGGCTCTGTTTGTCTTTACTTTCTTAAGTTGTATTTCTACTTCCTCCTGTTTATCTGTGTTCCATTCTTTTACATGTATACATACACACTCTACACAGATAAATATGTTGAGTAACTTGAGGAAGGATTGAGCACAAAGGGGATCAAGAAGGGCTTCACAGAGGAGGTGACACCCAAGCTGAACTTTCAAGGAAGATAAGGGTTCTGAGAGGAAGAAGGATGTTTCAGGCATGGGAAACAGCTTTTGCAATGCGTAGAGTGGGTAGGTGGAATGTTGATTATGGGGTGCAACTGGTAGACCAGTTTGACTAGAATGCAAAGTGCAGGAAGGGAGTAAGGTGAAATAAGGCTAGAGAGAAAAATTGGAGGCAGATTGTGCTAATAGGCTTTAAAAGCCAAGCTGAGGAGTTTGGCTTTTGTTGTATAGGCAAAAGGAAGACACTGAAGATTTTTCGTTTTTTTTAAGCAGGATAGGGACATTGGATTGTTTTGGCAGCTGGGTGAAGGATAGATTGGAGAAGGGAGAGACCAATGTCAGTGAGGCTAATTAAAAACCACACTAGTCCAAAAGAGAAGTAAGGAGGGCTTGAACTATAGCTTTGGCTTTAAAACTAGATAGGACCTCAGAGATCATCTTGCCTAATTCTTTCATTTTACAGCTGAGTAAACTAGTGTTTAATTTTTATTAATATTTCATGATTTATTTAGCTATTTTCTAATTGTTAGGCATGTAGATTGCTTCTAATTTTTAACTACAAAAGCATCTATGAATATTTTTGCATATAATCTTCCCTTTTTTCTTTCTATGTTATCTTCAGGATAAAATCTTAGCAATAGAATTACTGAATCAAAGGATAGAATCAATTTTGTCTTTTATTGTAGATGGATACATTCCTCTCTAAAAAAGTTTAAACCAGTCTATAGTCCTACCAACAAATTAATGTGATCTAGCTGAAGTGTCCTCCCCTTTTCAATTCTGGACACAACTTCTTCTCTACATGTTATGTCTACCTGAGACATACACATATGTATACACATGGATTAATCCAGTGGGCTGTCTTTCCAATTGCACGTTGTACCCTGAGCAATATTCGCCTCCCTCCACCCCCATTTTGCTTTTCTAATGTGGATGGCTAAGTGTGTCTCTTTCAAATGACTACCATCTTCATTCAGGAAGCTTTGTATTTTTCTCAGGGTTAAGGCAATTATTAAAAAAAAAGTATTTGAAAAAACTTGTCTGTTTTGTGTTAAAGTACTATTTGTGTTCTTATCCTTTATTTTGGAAAACTTTTCTTTGAGATCTTGAAAATGGATTCAAATTATTTTAAGATGGTATTACCTTGGGTATGGGTTTATTCTGTGTGGATACAGTCAAGTCTGGCCAGTCTTTCTGGCTTCATCCTCTTCAATGTCATGGTTTCTTCCTTGAATAGTGTATCAGGTACCATTGCTGTAGTTCATCAATAGCCTTGTTGATGCAAATAGGTCACTATAAAAATGGTAGCAGGTTGTTTTTATTTTAGACCTACTTATTATTCTTCTAGTTTCACCTACAAATATTCTTGGAAAGATCTCTTCTGAATAAATGAAAAAAGCATTTGTTAAGTTCTTACTATATGCTTGGCACAGTGATCTATCCTGGGGGAATAAATACAAGTAAGAAAGATAGCCCCCCCCTTCAAGGAATTTATACTCTAATGAAGGAAGATGACACAGGGGAACGATAAAGTAAGGGGTGCAGAGGGCTGGGAGTATGTGTGCAGTGTTATGGTTTTGAAATAGCTGGGAAGTGGCATGGTAGCCAATATCAAGTGAAAGTTCATGTATCAGAGTCTAGAGTCCCAGGCTGGTCCAGGTTCTGGTGGGATTGGGATCAATCAGTAGGACCGCCGGAGTGCAGGGTGTTTTATAAATGGCTAAGAGGTGACAAATGTAGGATCAGAGCGTACATTTTCCCTAATGCTACTTCTTGAGTGTAGACTATCATGAGAAGTATTCTACATCTTGCTTATACCCATCATCCACCTCTTCTTTGCTCTTTGGCAACAAAGACTGTTGTTCCAGGATTTGCATCTGCGTGGCACCACCAGGACATTTATTTTGGAAAAAAAGTCTTTTTCTTAGAGGAGCAATTTGGGATTATTAAAAATGCCTCATGAAAAAAGTCAATGAAAAATTTTTCAAAGAACATGCTATAAAAACGTTACTTAACCTAAGTAGTTGAAGATGGGGAGGTAAGATTTTGAACACCACGATTATGTGGGCATGGAAAGGGAAGGGTCATATGTAGGGTGTGCCTGTGGACACACAGATAAATAATTAAGATTAAAGAAGTGGACAATTTAAGTAAATATTACTTGGGATAGGGCAGGTATGCATGTGCTGGGGAGAGAACCCATGGGAACAGTTTAACATCAAAGTAATGTAAGCAAAACTAACCACATGGACAAAGAGCAGATTTTAAAGAGGAAGAGGTTAAAAAATCAATAGAAAAGAAATTGAGGATTTATAATACAAAGAACCATTTCCCAGTAGAAAAGTGGTCAAAGGATATGAACAAACAATTCTCAAAGGCAGTTGCAAACTCTTAACAATCACATAAGAGATTGTTCCAGGTCGCAGATAAAAGAGGTACATAATTATTCATGAGATTTTACCTCCTATTTTGCAAAGATGAAAAAAACATGGAAATAGTCAATGTTAGAGGGGCTACAAGAAGACAGGGATGCTAATACACTGTTGGCAGAATTGTGAATTGGTTCAACCATTCTCACAAAAATATCTGAGATCTTTTGATGCAGAGATCTCACTTTTAGAAAAGTAAGGAAGGGAGGAAGAGGGAAGAGAACAAGAATTTCTATAGTTGCCTACTATGTGTCAGACACTGTGCTTAGTGCATTTTACAAATATTAAACCACACGTACCCCCCAGGAAGTCAAAGATAAAAAGAAAGGAATCATATACAACAAAATATTTATAGCAATGCTTTTTGGAGTAAACAAAGAACTAGAAAGAAAGTGCTCATTGCTTGGGGAGTAGTTAAACAAATTGTGGTATTTGAATGTGATGGAATACTATATACTGCAAAAATGATTTATATGAATAATCAAGAGAAGCTTGGGAAAACTTTTAGGAAGTATTGCAAAGTGAGGTAAGCTGAATCAGGAAAACAATATGTATGACTACAACAATGTAAATGAAAAAAAAGTAAAAAGAAATTGGGCAATGTGTAATTATGATGTCCAAGGACAGCCATGGAGCAGAGATGAGATAATGCATTTCTCTCCTTTTCATCGAAGAGGTGGAAGGCTATGGGCAAGGACAGTTATATATACTGACAGGTCATTGTGTCAGTTGGTTTTGCTGATTTTTTTTTTTAATCTTTGTTACCAGGGAAAGCTCACAGGGTAGGATATATCTGGAAGAAGGTATGTTATAAAACCAAAAGGCACTAATAAAACTTTAAGAGAAAATTTAAAGTGCTACATAATTCTCAAATGCAATCCAGTCCAATTACTTCCTCCAATTTAATTCTAGGACCAAATAACTGTCCATCTGTGATACCTGTTCCAAATATATGTAGTAATGTACTAACTCAATGTATTAGCTGTCCAGCTGTGTCTTGAAACTCATCATCCTGAAAAACTTTTTATTATCACTTCCCTCAGGATAAAATCCAAACCCATTGTCTGGTTGTTTAAGGTATTCCAGAGTTCAGCACTGATTTACTTTTTCAAAATCTCTGATCTTGCCTCTGCTCTAGCCAGATTGATCTATTGATTTTTCTTTTATTAGCTGATTTTTCTTTTATTAGCCTTGCATTTTCTTATTTCTGAGATGTCTCTTTCTTCTACCCTTATTACTTCTCCCTGATGCTTTTTCCTCACCCAGTTTCTATTTCTTCAGGTAAGCCTCTCTTTACCACCCCGATCCTCTCTTTGAAGTCTTATAGCTCTTATTTTCTATAATATTTGGTATTTATTATAGGCTGCTTAGTCACAGAACTATTACTGTTCTGAAGTTAATCTCATCTTCAATTGTTATTTAAGAGTATCAATTTGTGGCCAAGGGGAGAAATGGTCAGGATTTAGAATCAGGAAGCCAACCTCACTGGTGATTAAGGCTGCAGCCTTTCCCCAGTTTCAGGTACCACTGAAGGCTTCAATCTACTCAGATGGCTTGCGTTTTGCATGGGCAGAGGGAGTCCTCATATAGAAGATTTATCCCTTCTTTGTCTACCCAACTCGATAATAGATTCTTTGAGACCAGGAACCCTGTCTTACTTATCTAAAAATTATACAGTTAGAGATGGACGGGACCTTGGAGACACCTAGTTAAGTTGTTCTCAAGTTTTGTTTGCTCATGGCACAACTTTCTCTGCACTGGGGAACTGGGACTTGGACATGTGCAGTTTCCCTTCAAAAAGAGTAGCCTTTTTTGTTTATCTCTTCAAGTTCAAGGTATCTGTAGTAAAGTAACATTCAAAATTTTGTGGCATATCTAGGGATGGCACAATAGTTTCCTGTGGCATTTCCTTTGAGAACCACTGGTCTAGCCAATCCCCTCAGTTTTTAATTTTTAAAAAATTATTGACTTTTTTTTTGCACATAACCCCAATGCTTTGGAACTGAGGTTACATTTGTCTTTATATCACCTCCATTTCCAAATATATTTCTCTCTCCTCTACCTAGAGAAACATACCTTGTAAAAGAGAACGGAAAAGGAAAAAAGAGCTCATCAAAATGGAAAACAACTGACCCTCACAGTATGTGCAAAGTTCCATATTCATAGTCCTCCACCTCCATAAAGTACATTTCTCATTTCTTCTTTGGCACCAGATTTAGTCCTTATAAAACCCAACTTTTTTAAAAAAAAATTCTTTCCATTGGTATTGTTGTATTCATTGGGCAAGGTTTTCCTGATTCTGCTTTGTATCAGTTCATAAAAATTCTATGCTCTCTATTCTTCATGATAGTTTCTTATTACAGTGCAGTCATATTCCATCCCATTTATATATGACAGTTTATTTAACCTTTCCCCTATTGACTGTTACCTACTTTGTTTCCAGTTCTTTGTTACCACAAAAAATGCTGCTATAATATAATGATACTATATATGTATTTAGTATGTACGGCATATATAGTACATATGTTGTTATATATGAGACAAATATTTTAGCACTTATGGGTATTTTCTTTTTGTCATTGATGTTCTTGGAATATATGTTTAACAGTGGGATCTCTGTGTAAGGGGTATGGACAATTTTAGTCATTTTCTTTGCCTGTAATCTAAATTACTTTCCAGGATAGTTGGATCAACTCACAAACCATGCAGTGTGTCTGTCTTTTCAGAACTCCCTTCCACACTATCTTTCCTTATCTTTGCCAATTTGCTGGGTGTCTGAGAAATTTCAAAGTTGTTTTGATTTACATTTTTCTTATTAACTGTGATTTGGAGCCTTCTTTCACGCCTAAACATCTTGATTTTACAGGCGAGGTATCAGAAGCCCAATTCAAACTAAGTTAAGTCAATGAGTACTTAATTAAGCGCTTACTGTTGTACGTCCAGTGCTAAGCAGTGTACACAGTAGGCCCTTAATTGTATTGAAGACAGAATAGTGAGAAAGTCCCCTGCCTTTGAGGAGCTTACATTCTAACTCTCTTTGGAGGCCGGAGTGGTTTGCTGAAGATTACAGTGAGTTAGCCTAAAGGCCAATGCGAGCATCCCAGGTCTGGGCTGCTGCTAGGATCTTCGACTCACATAGTAGGTATTCACTAGTTACCTGTTGTGATGTGAAACAATTTGGCTCTTTACAGAAAACTGCCCTAGTCTAGGACGAGTCACTAACAGCACACTGCAGTCACCTAGGTGACTCCCTCCACTTTATTGAGGCCAAAACGGCGGCCACCTGGCCCGCAAGCCGGCGGGGGCCAGACCCGCCCTTTGCCACGTGGGAAGGCCAGGAGGGGGCGACGTGGGAGGGGTGGGGGTAGTAGGAGCCGAACGCTGGCGCTCCTCCCGCCCCCGCGCGCCTCTCCTCTGCGCTCCCCCCCCCCGCCCCCTCCCCGGCCCCGCCCGCTCCGAGCTCGCGGCTCTCTGGCTCTCGCGCCGCCGCGGCTGTTGGCTCTGCCTCAGTCCAAGATGGCGGAGGGTGGTGAGGGCCTGGCGGCCGTCCCCGAACACGAGCGGATCCTGCAGGAGATCGAGAGCACCGACACTGCCTGCGTAGGACCCACCCTTCGGTAAATCTGCGCGGCTTCCCGGTCTTCCCTGATCTCCAAGGGCCCCGGACCCGGGGTGGCGGCCGTTGTCCCCCGGTTCCCTGGGTCTCCGTCGCCGCCGAGGGAGGGGGCAGCGTGCGGGAAAGCCCGGCCCTTACAGGTGACCCGGGGCCGGCCGGGGGCGCGGGGTTCCGTGGGCGGGCCGCTGGGCTGGGCGCCTGCACCTGCCCGCTCGGCCCCCAGCAGGCAGGAGCCCGAGCTGTCACCGGACTCTGCGGGAGGAGGGGCCGGCGGCGTCGGCGGCTTTGACACTTGGGCCTCTTCCCCTCCCCCTCTCCACAGCCCCGCCCGCTCCTGCGGGGGAGGGGTTGCGGCGGGGGGGGGGGCGAGGGCCGTCTGGCCGAGGTGCGGGCGCCCGAGGCTGACCTTAGCCCTGCCGGGCACAGCCCAAGGTGGAAGGTTCTGCACGATTGTCCGGCTGGACCGAGATGCCGGCATGGGGCTGGACGACTGACATTCATTACTGTTATCGCCCTGAGCCGGTGTAGACTGTGGAGCTGGAGGGGAGAGGAGCTGAAATTGATAAGCGAGGTGCTGTAGAGACCTGTGTATTCGCATATTGTGCATGCACAGAATAGGGCATCCTTGGTGGGTCACTGAATTGGAATTTTAATTTATTTAACTTAAAATAAAAACAGCATTATCATTTCCATAAATCTACCAGTTTGTGTAAAAGCTACCAATACTTAACAATTTGTTTTATTGACTTTTTGTATAAGTCATCTGTATTTCTGGTTATACTTCGTAGAATGGCATCCATTGTTATAAAGATTAAAAAGAGGGGGGAAAAAGCAGTCAGTCCAACACAATCAATCATTTATCTACTGTATCTGACAGCATGTTCGATTTTCTGCATCCATAGGGACAGTCTTTTCTGTTCATGTGTCAGTCATTTAGCAGAGTGCTTTGCACACTGTAAGCACTTAATACTTCATTCATTCTACATCTTCTTCCCCCTCCCCCCCAAAAAAGTGAGGAAGTGGTATTTTCTAAACTCTTCTCTAGGGCCAAACTTGATTGCTATCATCACACTACATTCAGTTTCCTGTTTTTGTTATTTGTATTTACATTATTGTCAGTGTGATTTTTTTTAAACTGGTTCTGCTTACTTCACGCAGCAGCATCTGTTCATAAAAATCTTTTGTTTCTTAGAATCTTTACACTCTTCTTACAGGGCAGTAATATTCCATTACACTAAGGTACCACAATTTCTTTGTTACGTTCATCATTTCATGGGAATCTACTTTCTTCTCTGTTCTTTTCTCTCATTTGTCATGAATATTTTGTTGAATATGGGACTTTTCTTTCTATCTTTGACTTTTTCCAGGATACATGCCTAGTAATGGGATCTTTGGGTCAAATGACACTTGGATGGCTTGAGAGAGAAGAATTGAAAAGCAGATGAATCAATCAGGATGCAGTTAGAGTACTTTGAGGAAAGGACTTGAATTAGGGTAGAGGCCATATGAATGGAAAGAATGGAATAGTAAAAGATGTTATCAAGTTAAAATAAGGTTTTGGTAACTGATTAAATGTAGGTGATTAGGGAAAGAATAGAATCGAGGATGATTCCAAGATTGCAAACCTGAGTGAGTCTAGTGATTGTGTGCCATCATTAGAAATGGGGACGTCTAGAGGAGAGATGGATTTGGGAAGAAACAGAAGTCTGTCTGTTTTAGGCATGCCTATGGGACATCCAGGTGGAGATGTCAGATAGGCAATTAATAATTTGGCTGGATTAGATTGTAGAACAGAGGTTAGGGCTAGATAGTTCATCACTTATTTACCAACTTATTTTTCTCTCAGCATTCTCTCTCTTCCAATACATACACATATAGGCACAACTAACTACAATTTGTACACCCCTCACTTTTAGATTGTATTTTTTTTATTCCATCTCGCTTCCTCCTTTTTCTCTTGTGTTTGGTTTATGTTAATGTTATTCTTTGTTAGTGACTCATATTCATTTCCTAATTAGCCTTAATCCGTTTTTCACAGACATTCTCATTAGCTCTAGAATCCTGATTCTTTGGGACTTTGTTCATTTCCTGTGCTATTATTCTTTTCTCTAAACAGCTCCCATCTTTTTATTACTTTGTTATCCTATAACTATCCTTTGCAGTTGGAACTTTGTATTATCACATGGTAGTCAATTTAGTATAAATTGGTGTATTCTCAAGAGATTTCAGAAGTGGTTGGGTGGTATTTTGATTGACTGGAATACTTATGGGGAGTTCTTATGCAATAAGAACTTGAGGTATTCAGGTCAGTGAGGTAACAGAAGAGTGAAAGATAAAGCAGTGAGTTTGTAAACATCAGCGCCTGGAATTAGGAGGGCTTTTGCTGCAGTTTGGATTTCAAGCCAGGCCTAGACAGTAAGTTATGGGAAATGAATGATTAAAGGGCTTTTTCAGATAATGAACTAAAAAGCAGGGAATGCATTTAAAATTTTTTTTGGTCTTCTGTCCTCTTTCAGCCTGAATCTTTGGATGAGGGACAGTATTGGGACTGTAGGCTCCACGTAGGGAGTTTCTTTGGATAGTGGCATCCTCTGTGCTTCTAGATTGGCCCCACAAAATTCTTACTCCTAGCAGTATCCCAGGCAAATTATTTTTGTTGTGAATTCTCTTGAGAGGATTTGGATTGTTTCACAGCAAGCCTAAGTTTTTCTGGTCCGGAACTGAATTCCCCACTTTCTGGCTCATTGGACCTGTGAACCTATGAAGGACCATCTTTTCCAGCAGACAGCCCCCACTATCATACCCTTATCTCTCTACCATTCAGTTTTTTTCTCTTTGCTGACTTTGTTCAGGTCCCTGTCCTCAAAAGTCTTTCACTAATCCTAACATCCCTGCTTGCTATCTTCTTATATTTCTCCTCCCTTTCTCAGGTAAATCCCTTGAAAAAACCATCTATACTTGGTGCCTCTGTTATACACATCTCATTCTCTTGGAAACCCTCTGCAACCTGCCTCCATTTAAACTCCTCTTACTGTCTTGAAAATCCTCTGCAGCCTTCGACCTTTGTCATTTAACTGAAACTGCTCTCTCCAAAGGTACCAATTAACTCTTTTTAAAAAATTTATTTTTATTTTCAATTCCAAATTCTCTCTTCTCTTCAGCCCTTCCTCACCCATTGAGAAAGCAAGCAGTATGATACCCCTTATACATATGAAGTCATACAGAACATTTTCACATTAGCCATGTTAAAAAAAAACCCAAGAAAAATAAAGAGGAAAAAATATACTTCAGTCTGCCCTCAGAATCTATCAGTTTTCTGTTTGGAGATAGATAATATTTCTGTTACATCATAAGTCCTTTAGAATCATTTAGATCACTGTCTTGATCAGAGTCTTACACAGTTGATTGTTTTCACTATATTAACTGTTGTTGTGTAAATTGTTCTTTTGGTACGGCTCACTTTGCATCAATTCGTGTTAAGTCTTCCCAGGGTTTTCTGAGACCATCCTTTTTATCATATCTTTTAAAAAAATTAATATTTTATTTTTTCCCCATTTACATATAAAAACAATTTTTAACATTAAAAAATTTTTTTTGAGTTCCAAATTCTTTCCTTCCCTCTCTTCCATCCTCATTGATAAGGCAAGCAATTTGATATAGATTATACCTGTGCGGTATATTTCCATATTGGCCACGTGGCAAAAGGAAACAGAGACAAAAAAAACCCCCAAGAAAAATAAAGTAAGAAAAAAGTGGTTTCAATCTGCATTCAGAGTCTGTCAGTTCTTTCTCTGGAGGTAGAAAGCATTTTTCATCATAAGTCTTTTGGAAATGTCTTGGATCGTTGTATTGCTGAGAATAGCTAAGTCGTTTATAGTTGATCATTGTATAATGTTGCTGTTACTATGTACAGTGTTTTACTGATTCTGCTAATTTCGTTGTGCCTTAGTTCACGTAAGTCTAACCAGGTTTTTCTGAGAGCATTCTACTTGTAATTTCTTATAGTACAATAGTATTCCATTATAATCATATACTACAACTTGTTCAGACATTCCCTAGTTAATAGGCATCCCTTCAATTTCCAATTCTTTGCCACCATAAAAAGAGCTGCTACAAATATTTTTGTACTTTTCCTTTTTATTTTTATCTCTTTTTTGACTGTGACCTGGATCCACCTATGGGCAATGCAATAGATTCCTGCACCCAGTGCCAGCAGAGTCTTGCACCGAGTGCCAGCAAAGGGACCCCTGTAATCTTCTTTTGACTGGCTGTCTGATCCCTTCTTTGGGCTGAGAGATTGAGAAGCTGCTGCTGCCATCACTGATTCAGTCACCCCCAAGACCTACCTCTGGTTTGCTGGTATGTGGTCTGTGCTGGAATATGCTCCACTCTCCCTCTGGTTTGACAGACCTTTCCTGTTGACCTTCTAAGTTGTCCTGGGCAGGAAAATTATTTCATTCTGCCCTTTTGTGGGTTCTGCCACTCCAGAATTTGTTTTGAGGTATTATTTAAAGTTGTTTGGAGGGGCGTTTGGGAGAGCTCAGGTGACTTGCTGCCTTTTCTCTGCCATCTTGGCTCTGCCACCCTCTTCATCATTTTTTGAAGCACAATAGTATTCCATAACATTCATATACCATAACTTGTTCAGCCATTTCCCAGTTGGTGGTTATCCTCTCAGTTTCTAATTCTTGTTTTCAGTTGTGTACAACTCTTTGTGATCCCATTTGGAGTTTTCCTGACAAAGATACTAGAGTGGTTTGCCATTTCCTTCTCCAACTCATTTTACAGATAAAGAAACTGAGGAAAACAGTTAAGTGATTTGCCCAGGATCACAGTTAGTTAAATGTCTGAGGTCAGATTTGAACTCCTAGCTGTCCTTCCAGTTCTTTGTCACCACAAATAGAACTCCTGTCAATATTTTTGTACATATAAGTCCTTTTCCTTTTTCTTTCATCTTCTTGGGATATAGACCTAGTAGTTGTATTGCTGGGTATGCACAGTTTTATAGCCCTTTGAGCCTAGTTCCAAATTATTCTCCAGAATGGTTGAACTAGTTCATAACTCCACCTACAGTGCATGCAGCGCTTCTGAAACTGTGAAGTGACCCCATATAGGGTCGCAACCCATAGTTTAAGAAGTGCTGAAGGGGTTGCAAGTGGAAAAAGTTTAAGAAGCCCTGCATTATACCTATGCCTATTTTCTTGCAACCCTTCCAGCATTTGTCATTTTCCTTTTCTGTCATGTTAACCAACCTGATAGGTATGGGGTAGTATCTTAGAGTTGTTTTAATTTGCTCTTCTTTAATCAGTAGTGATGTAGAGCATTTTTTCATATGATTGTAGATAGCTTTGATTACTTCATCTGGAAACATATCCCTTGACCATTTATCAGTTGGGAATAATTGTTTCTTTATTGCCAAATTTTATGGCCTTTCCTCAGTCCTTATCTTTCTTGACCTCTCTGCAACTTTTGAGACTATTGACCATTTTCTCCTCTCAGGGTTTTCGTGTTATTGCTCTCTTAGTTCTCCTCTTACCTGTCTAACCACTCCTTGGTTTCCTATGCTGCATCTTCATTCATGTCATACTTTAGTAACTGCAAGTGTCCCCCTTCAAACTCTGTCCTAGGTCCTCATTTCTTTTTTATACTCTTTCACTTGATGAGCTCATTACCTTCAGTGGGTCTATTTTCCATCTCTATGTAGATGACTGTCACACCTCTATAACCAGCCCTAGTCTCTCCTGAGCTTCATTCCTGTATCATAACCTTCCTATAGGACATTTTCAGCTGGATGTCATCTAGGCATCTCAAACTCAGTATGTACAAAACGGAACTCATCTTTACCCTCAAGCTCACCCTTCTGTCAAGGGTACCACCATCCTACCAGGCAGTCAAGTTTGTAACTTTGGTATCATCTTGATCTCGATACTTTCATTCATATCACATATCCAATCAGTTACTGTATCTTTTGTCTGTCCCCTTCTCTCCACTCATATAGCCACCATCATTTTTCAGACCTTCTATTACAGTAGCCTCCTAATTGGGCTTCCTGCCTCTAGTCTCATTTCACTCTAATCCTGTCAAAGTCATTTTCCTAAGGCATAGATCTACTTAATAAATTTTAGGGGCTCCTTGTTACTTCTACAATCAAATATACTTTTTTCATTTTAGAATTTGAAGCTCTTTACAGCTTGAACCCTTTCTACCTTTCCAGTTTTCTTACACATTACTCTCTTGCACACACTCTGTGGGCTAGCCATACTGGCCTGCTTGGCATTCCTGACACTCCCAACACCTGACACTCCACTTCTTATGCCTAGAATGCTCTTTCTGTTCACTTCTACTGCTTAGAATCCCTGAGTTCCTTCACTTTAAGTGCCACCTTCTGCAAGAGGCTTTTCCTGATTTCCCTAGCTTTGGTATCTTCCCCTCTGAGATTACCTTATATCTGCTGCAGATGTGTATATATATATATATATATATATATATATATATATATATATATATATATATATATATATATATATATATATATATATATATATATATATATATATATATATATTATGTATGTATGTATGTATATATGTTGTCTCACTCGCATTGAGGGAAGGGACTTTTTTTTTTTTGGCGAGGCAGTTGGGGTTAAGTGACTTACCCAGAGTCACACAGATAGTAAGTGTCATGTGTCTGATGTGAGGCCTGATTTGAACTCAGGTCCTCCTGACTCCAGGGCTGGCACTCTATCCATTGCACCACCTAGCTGCCCCTAGGAAGGGAATTGTTTTTGCCTTTTCTTTGTACCCTCAGGATTTAGCACAATATCTGGCACATAGTAAGTGCTTTATAAATGTATCTTGATTGATTAGAAATGACTTGTTTTGTATTTTCCCTGAGTGTCAAGGATTTTCTAGGGCTAGTTTTGAGGAATTGACAGAGGGAGTAATGTCCCTGGAAATGGGCTAGATCAGGGGTGGGGAACCTGCAGCCTTGAGGCAACATATAGCCTTCTAGGTCCTTGGGTGGAGCCTTTTGTCTGAGTCCATGTTTTACAGAAGAAATCCTTTTATTAAGGGGATTTGTTCTGTGAAATTTGAATTCAGTCAAAGGGCCACACTTGAGGCCCTAGGCCAGCACTGTACTAATTTAAAAGAAAAGGATTTAGGTAGAGTCAGATTAACTAGGAAGTTCTGATTCTGCTGGTATTTGGTTCACTACATTCAGCTCTGAATATTGTGTCCATTGAATGGGCAGGAAGGTCAGACACCATCAGCTATTGATTATGCAGGTTGTGAATTTCCTGTATACCTTGTTAATTGTTTCCTGCCACCTTGGGTTGGGGATGCGGCCATATATCCATGTTGAGAGCATGTTCAATATATTTTATTTTTGAAAATAGGTGAAGATATATATTTTTATTTTCTTTTTTATTATGAACTTGATAAACATAAACAGATATGAACATTTCCATATACAAAGGAGAGAAAAAGATTATATGTAAAACCTGAATCTCTGTTATTTATAGATTACTTTTAAAAAAAAGGATATATTAGATTTAACATGACAATTCCAACATTGTCTTGCTTGTATGTGTCTTCTGCTTTTTTTTTTTTTGAGTATTTTAAACTGTTTCTTTGATCCTTTTTCTTTCGGCATCACTACCTATTTGGGCTCACTTTGTGGTTTGGCATCTCTTTATTTTAGCATTACTTTGTGGTTGGATATTGCATTATAGTTTTTAAGGCTTTTAGAGTTTTCCTTTATAATATTGTAATCATTGTGTTAAGTGGTTTTCCTGGTTCTACTTGCTTCACTATCAGTTCATATGTGTCTTCTCAAAATTTCTTGCAGTCTATTCCTTTTGTCATTTCTTACCACATGATAATATAATTTGTTCAGCTGTCACCCAGTTGATTTGAGACCTGTTTTTTTACTGGTTCTTTGCTACAGCAAAAAGTCTTGTTACAGCTTTGTTTGCTTTTTTCTTTTTTTTGTATGTGATTCCCTTTCCTCTGTCTTTGATCTCAATGGTATGTACAACCAGTTGCATAGCCCTCCTTCGCTTAAATCCCATGGCCTCATACCATGGTCCCCTTTGAGAAGGAAGGAACATACTATGACTAGTACTGTAGTACTACTAGTAGCCACAATTTAATGATTTTTTGAGTAGTACCCAAAATTACTTTTCAGAATGCTTGGGTCAGTTCATAACTCCCCCAAGAGTGCATTAGGGTACCTGTCTTGTCAAAATTGTCACTTTCCTCTTTTGTCATCTTTGACAGTTTGATGGGTATGAGATAGAACTTTTGAGTTATTTTAATTGGCCTCTTTCTTATCATTAGTGATTTGAAGCACTTTTTCATATTGTTAACTTGTATTTATTCTTTGGAGACTGTGTATTCATATCCTTTAATCATTCATTTATCTATTGGGGAATGACTCTTGTTCTTCTGTATGCCTATCAATTATCTGTATAGCTTAGATATCAAACCCCATCAGGTAAATTTACTGCAAAGATTTTCTCTCATTTACCAGTTTTCTTCCTAATTTATGGTATTGATTTTGTTTGTGCAAGAACTTTTCAATTTTATGTACTTAAGATTGTCCATTTTATTTCCTGTTATTTTCTCTATCCATTTTTAGGTCTAGAACTCTTTCCCTATCCATATTTGTGAAAGGTATCTCCTTCCCATCTCCTTTAATTTGTTTGAGGCATGACTTTTTATATCTAGGTCAGGTATGCATTTGGAGCTTATTATGACATTGGTATGAAATACTGGTCTAAGCCTATTTTCTGCCTGCCTTGAGCCTACTTTTTACTGAGAGTGCTATCCTATTTTCTCATCAGGTTTTGTCAGATAGTCCTTCACCAATGGATTCTTCCCCAAAGAATCCTTGACTTTGTTGAAAATGTTTGAACATGCTACCATATTCATTTGCTTCTTTCCCCCAGGATTTAAAACTTTTCATTTGCATGTTAAAAATTGTGCATTCCAATAACTAAAATTATTTGAAAAAAATGATATTCTTTTTATATTTTATAGCTTTCCAGGACCTTGGTACAGCTTTGCATTTTACCTTGTTAACCAGATTTACTGTGATTCCCCCCAGGTTCTTCTTTCATGAACATGCCAAGCTCTTTGTATGCCACCAGGATCCAAACTAGCCAGGCATGCAGATGGAAAGGTCTCACAGTTCAGCTTTCTGATATTGAAGGGGACAGTGCAGTCATTTAAATTTTATCCAATCTCTTTGCATCATACAAAATTAAACAGCAAAAGAAGTGAAAAAGAAGGCAGTGTGTGTGGAATATATAGTGCACTTCAGCAGGGCAGACTTCATTATGATTCTCCCACTTCAATTCATTTGTTTTCTTTTGAAGGTAGTGGGTTTTTATCTTATGTTTCTGTCTTTTTCACATTTGACTTATCGAATTTCTGAATCTCAGTCATATCTGGTTTGTGAGATATTTTTGCAGATTAAGCAACTATGCACTTATGCACCAATAAATGAGATGTCTGAGGTATCCGCTCAGAACTGTTCTTTGTTTACTTTTTTGTGTTGTGTTTCTAATCTGTTCCTTTGATAAACTCCTTGTAATATGTTTTAGCAAGACTTTTATAGAATTGTTAAAATTGCAAAAACAAGTTTTGACTCTTTAAAGGAGTGAATTTGTTATTCTCTACTCCGATGGAATGTCTTTACTAATGATTCTAAAAGTCAGGTATTACTGTGCTTCTTAAGTGTTTGGAAGGGGAACCAATTCAAGTACAGGAGGTTAATCATGGATATTTGGGTGTTGTTTTTTGTTACACTGTATTAGAATATCTCCCATTAAGTTGGTGTTTTTTTTTAAGAAAAGCATGATTGTTATCTTAAGTATTTTCTTTAACAGCAAAAGTATAATTATTTTATCATAATGCATCCCTATGTTTTTTGGAATTTCTGATTATTTTAATTATTATTTACTTTTTCTTTTGACCATCACTGTAATTTCTTTAGTATAGGGTGCTCTTGTGAAGGATTTCCTCTACTATTGAAGATCAGCAACATCTCTGCATATTGTAGTCACTGAATTGGGCCAGCAGACACAAAGAGGTTAAGTCACTTGCCCAGGGTCATAGCCAGTATGTGTCAGAGGTGAGACTTGAACCCAGGTTTTCCTTAATCTGAGGCCAGCTGTATATCCATTATGTCATGTTGCTTTTCATATTTTAGTTATAAATAACCCTCCTCAAATTAAATATAATGTTTCATCCAGAAATGCAGGAGAAACTATAAATTTTAGGTTTTATATATAACCCAATAGTTAACTGTGTTCCTGTTTATTTACGCAGCAACAAAGACAAGTGGCCTTGAGTTTTCATTTCATCAGTGATTTTTCAATTGGTAGAAAAGAAAGAAAAATTCATTTCTATATGTTCAGAAAAATCTACTTCATTCACTAAATAAGAGTTTAATCAAACACCCACCTGTAGGCCCGCTATTGTAGTAGGGCCTGGGGATCCAAAGACAAGTAATACCTGCCCTCGAGGAGTTTACATTCTACTAGGGTAAACAACTTTATACATACAGGTTGATATAAAATATGTACAAAGCAAATACAAAGTAATTGGTGGGGTGGAGGTCGCAGAAGCCCTGGTAACTGGAAAGGCCTCTTTTATAGAGGACATGGTGCTTAAGCAGAACCTTACCGGAAGCCGGAGGTTCCAATAAGTGTAGGTAAGGAGGGGGCATATTCTAAGCATTGTGTGTAAAAGCACAGAGCTGGGAGGTAGAATGTAGTATATAGTCAACAGTAAGTAGACCAGTTTCTCTGGATGATAGAATGTGTAAGGTCTAATTAGTCTAGAAAGGTAGACTAGAATCAAATTGTGAAAGACTTTAAATGCCCTATGTGTTCATATTTAATTCTAGAGGCAGTGGGGATCTACTGCAGCTTTTTGAGCCACTAAGTGGTATGGTTAGATCTGTGTTTTGGAGATATTGCTAGAAAAGCTGTATAGAGTATGAATTGGAAAGGGGAGAAGCTGGAGGCAGGCAGCAGACTTTATTTAGGAGGGGAAAAGTAGTAAGAGCCTGAACTAGGTTGGTGGACATGTGAGAGGAGAGAAGGGGAAGGATGTAAAAAGTCAAGTTAGCTAACATTTATTAAGTACTTAATATGTAAGCATTGAGGATCCAAAGAAAGGCAAAACATTCCCTTCCCTCAAGGAACTATGTGATGAATTGGAAGCAATCTCAAAGGAAAAGCACTAGAATAAGGGAAGCCAGAAAGACTTTTTGCAGAAGGTGGAATTTTAATTGAGAGTTGAAGGAAGCCAGGAGATGGAGATGAGAAGGGTGATAACACCAGGCTTAAGGGAAAGCCAGTGAAAAGGCATGGAGTCAGAAGATGCTATTTGGTGTGAGGACTAGCAAAGAGCCCAATGTCATTTGGAGTTCCTTCTATTCTCTTTATTCTCCTTTTTCTGTCTAGATGTACTACTCCTGCTAGAGAATGCAGTGAGAATGCATACAGACAGTGAGGAGATTGAAGGCCAACAAGGGGTCCCTTAAACCCAGAATCAGGTGAGGCGTGGGGGTCAGTAGGTAGACCACAACTGCCTTGTATTAAATTTTAATTTTTTTTTGCTCTCAATAACTATTGATTAGAGACATGCAAATTAAAATAACTCTGAGGTACCACCTCACACCTGTCAGATTGGCTAATATGACAAAAAAGGAAAATGATAAATGTTGGAGGGGATGTGGGAAAAATGGGCCGCTAATGCTTGTTGGTAGAATTGTGACTGATCCAACCATTCTGGAGAGCGGTTTGGAACTATGCCTAAAGGGCTATAAAACTGTACATACCCTTTGATCCTGCAATACCACTTCTAGGTCTATATCCCAAAGAGATCAAAAACAGGGGAAAAGTACCCATTTGTACAAAAATATTTATAGCAGCTCTTTTTGTGGTGACTAAGAATTGGAAATTGAGGGGATGCCCATCAATTGGGAAATGGTTGAACAAGCTGTGGTATATATTTGTGATGGAATATTATTGTGCTATAAGAAATGAGAAACAGGATGATTTCAGAAAAATCTGGAAAGACTTACATGAACAGATATAAAGTGAAGTGAGCAGAACTAGGAGAATGTTGTACCCAGTAACAGCAATACTGCATAACGAAGAATTGTGAATTATTTAACTATTCTCAGCAATACAGTGATTCAGGACAATCCCAAAGGACTCATGATGAAGCAATACTTTCTGCCTCCAGAGAAAGAATTTATATTGTCTGAATACAGACTGAAGCATGCTATTTTTCCCTTTCTTCCCTCTTTTCTTTCTTCCTTCCTTCCTTCCCTCCCTCTCTCCATCTCTTTCTTTTTTTCTTTCTTTCACAAAATGACTTATATAGAAATGTTTTGCATGACTGGACATGTATAACCTATGTTGAATTGCTTACCTGTCTCAGGAAGGGGGGAAGAGAAGGAGGGAGAAAGTGATAGAATTTGGAGGTCAAAACTTAAAAAAACCAACCCAAATGTTAAAAAATTGTTTTAACATGTAATAGGGGAAAAATAAAATATTATAAAATAAAACTCAAAACATTTTTTGTTTTTTTAATTCTGATCTTAAAACGCTGAAAAAGAACATTTTCATATACAAAGCAAAATACAAAAAGAGCTTTGTATGTGAAACTATTTCATACTTCTTGCTTTAAAAAATACATAATAAATTTTATACCTTAATTACAGAACTCCTGCTTCTCCATGCTTCTTTCTGTTCTCTGCATTTTTTTAAAAAATATTTTAATGGTTTTGTTTTTGGGACATCATTATTGCTACCCTTCCTCTTCTCCCTCCCTCCCCAACCTCCGTTGCAGGGGTGATACAGTGATCTGTGGATTCTTCCTACTATTGCTTTGCTCTACAATTCTAATAGACCTTGGCAGTTTTGCTTTATGATGTCTGAAATAGAGTGACATGTATTTTTTTTTTGAGTTCCAACCAGTTTTTCTCTCTCCCTCTCAACCCCGTGCTAGAGAAGGCCACCATTTGACACAGATATATATATGTGAAACTATACAATTTATAGTTCCATGTATCAATTCTTTCTCTGGAGGTGGATAGCATCTTCCTTCATAGTTCCTTTGTAGTTGATTTGAATATTCATATAACAGAAGATAGCTTAGTCATTCACATTTACTCTGTGAACAATATGCTGTTACTATATATAACATTCTCTTGGTTCTACTAATTTTACTCTTCATTACATGCAGGTCTTTCCATGTTTTCCTAAAATCAACCTGCTCATCATTTCTTGGAGCATAGTAGTATTCCATCACAATCATATACCACAGCTTACTTAGCCATTCTCCAATTTGATGGGCATCCCCTCAATTTCCTGTTCTTTGCTCCCACAAAGAGAGCTGCTATAAATATTTTGGAACATATAGGTTCTTTTCTTTTTTCCCTGATCACTTTGGGAAACAGACCTAATAGTGGTATTGCTGGGTCCAAGGGTGTAGGTGTATGTGTGTATACACACACACACACACACACACACACACACACACACACACACTCAGTTTTGTAACTCTTTGGCATAATTCCAGATTAGTCTCCAAAATGGTTGGATCAGTTCACAGTTCCACTAACAGTGTATCAATGTCCCAATTTTTCCACATCCCCTCCAACATTTGTCATTTTCTCTATCATTTGAGCCGTTCTCATAGGTGTGAGATGGTATCTCAAAGTTGTTTTAATTTTCATTTCTCTAATTAATGATGATTTAGAGCATTTTTTCACATATTTATACGTGGCTTTCTTCCTCTGATTTCTTCCTCTGAAAACTGCCTGTTCATATGCTTTGACCATATATCAGTTGGGGCATGACATATTTTTATAAATTTGACCAAGTTCTCTATATATTTGAGATATGAGGCCTTCATCTGAGAAATTGTCTATAAATATTTTTTCTCTAATTGTCTACTTTTCTTCTAATCTTGGCTATGTTGATTTTATTTGTACAAACCCTTTTTAATTTAATATAATCAAAATTATCCCTTTTATATTTCCCAATGCCCTTTGTCTCTTATTTATTCATAAATTCTTTTCCTATCCATAAGTCTGATAGGTAATATGTTTCATGCTCTTCTAATTTTCTTATATCTCCCTTTATATCTAGATCATGTGTCCATTTTGACCCTTATCTTCGTAAATGGTGTAAGGTATTATTCTAAACCTAATTTCTTCCAGACTGCTTTCCAGTTTTCCCAGTATATTTTTATACCTAAAGCTTAAGTCTTTACTTTTGTCAAACGCAAGGTTATTATATTCATTTACTGCTATGTATTGTATGTCTGCTGTATTCCACCAATCTACTTTTCTGTTTCTTAGCCAGTACAAGATAGTTTTTGATAATTACTGTCTTATAAGATCTGGTACTGCTAAACCTCTTTTTATGGTTTTTTTTTTTTATTAACTGAAGACATTTTTAACAGAGGTAAAAAGCCCTTAAAAAAAATCCTCAAATGAAGCTATAACCCCATGAAGATATACCCCTATATATCTTCCTCCTTCCACTGTCAAATTCCTAGAAAAAACTACTGATATTTATTATCTTCACTTTTTCTTCTCACTCACTTCTCAGTATTTGTTATCTGGTTTCTACTCTCAGGCATCTGAAACTGTTCTTTCCATAGTTACTAAAGTTTTCCTAATTGACAACTATAATGGCCTTTTCTCAGTATACCCCTCTTTTTAAAGTCCTTCATTATCTGTCACCTTCCTGCCTTTCCAGTTTTACAACTTACCCATCTCCATATACTCCAGTACACTGGCTTCTTTGCTAGTCCTCACACAAGACATCTCCTGATTTCATGCCTTTTCACTGATATCGCCTATGCCTGGAATTATCTCCTTCCTCCTCTCTGTCTCCTGGCTTCCTTCAGGTCTCAAATTAAAATTCCACCTTCTTCAAGAACCCTTTCCTGGCTTCCCATAATGCTGGTACCTTTCCTCTGAGATTACCTCCAATTTATCCTGTATATATCTTCATTGTGTATAGTTGTTTGCATGTTGTCTCTTCTGTTGGACTGAGTTCTGTGAGGGCAAGGCCTGATTTTGGCCTTCTTATATCCCCAGTGCTTAGCACAGTGCATATTAAGTGATTAATAAATACTGGTAAATTTGACTTTCTGACAGACTTAAGAGGAGGTCTTTCTGAATTGTAAGTCCAGAGCCCTAACAACTCACTAAGCCACATTCCCTTTTAAAATAACTTTACTTATCCCTTTTAAAATTTCCAAACTGGATTATTTGCCTGTCTACTTGTTGGAGGTAGTGATATAACCTTATTGGGTTCATTAGAAATTTATATTACCTTATCTTAATTGGATTCCTTACTGCTTCTTGACAATCCTTTTGCTCTTCCTTGCCTGATTTTAAAAAGATAGATTTTTACTTACATCTTTTGTTTTTATATCACTTTCATTAATCCCTATTTCCCTCTATTCCTTCTTGGAGAGTTTTCTGTCATAACAAAGAATTTTTAAAAAGAGGAAGAGAAAAAAAATCAGCAAAACCCTCAGTTAACATGTTGAAAAAAAAATCTACATGCAGTGTTCTGTATCCCTGGGTCCCTATTTCTGCAAATGAGTGGGGAGAACTGTCATATATTTCCTTTGGTAACAAGCTGCTGTTTTATAATTTGATGAATTCAGTTTTTATTGTTTTAGGATGGTTTTTCTTTCCGTTTATGTTGTTGTAGTTAGTGTCTTGTTTTCCTGGTTCTGCTTCATTTTGCATCAATTTATATGAGCTTTTTTCATGCTTCTCTGTATTACTTGTGTTCATTGTTTTTTGTAGCACTGTAATATTCCTTTACATTTATTTGCCACAATTGATTTAGCTATTTATTGTTCAGTGGGCATCTACTTTGTTTCTGATCCTTTGCTATCATAAAAAGTGCTGCTATGAATATTTTGGTACATTGGAGTCTTTCCTTTTGCCAAGAATATTCTTGACTCCATGTAGCAGTAGAGTTTCTGGGTCAAAGTGATGGACATTTTAGCACCTTCTATGCATAATTCCAAATTATAGTACAGAATGGTTGTGCTAACTCACAGCTCTTCCAACACTGCAAAAGGTACCTCTTTGTACATCTGTTCTAACATTTGACTAACTTGCCTTTTTGTCATTTTTGCCAATTTTCTGGGTATGAAGTAAAACCTCAGGGTTATTTTGATGTATATATTAGTTAGAATTTTTTCATATGGTTTTTTGCATAATTTGTAGTTCTTTTGAGAACTGCTTGTTCCTATCTTTTGACTACTTCTATATTAGCATTGAATGTCTTTGGCTTTAAATATTTCTGTGAATTGTCTATATATCTTGTGTATGATACTTTTTATATAGATTTTTGGTACAACTGGTTTTTTTTTTAACCAGTTGAATGCTTTCCTTCTTATTCTAGATGCATTACTTTTGTTTGTGTGTAAACTTTTAAATTTCATATAATTAAAATTATCTGTTTTATCTTTTATAATTGTCTCTATCCCTTGTTTGCTTAAGAATTCATCCACCACCCTCAAGTGTGAAAAGTATCTAATTGGTTTCTCTTATAATTTTTCTCTGGTATGATTTTTAATATTCAGGACATGTATTCATTTTGAATCTATCATGGAAGATTGTAAGATGTTGGTCTAAGGCTCTAAGCCTAATTTCTGCCAGACTACTTTCTTGTTTTCCCAGCAATTCTTAGCTGACTTACTCTGTATTGAACTTCTTTCCCTACACTTCATCCAGGCTTTTTCTTCTTTCCTTAAACCACCTATACCACCCCACTTTCCTCCCCCATAGCAGGGGACTTTGCATATAATTAATTGAAAAAATTGAGGTTATTCATCCTGAGCTCCATCTTTTCCCTTCAGTATCATGTCCCCCTCCTAATACCTGTATCTTTTGCTCTAGTCTCAGTGAAAGAGGTGACCCTTGTCCTTGCCAAGGCTTAGTCTTCATTTGTGCTCTCAATCCCCATCCTTTTGTGTCTTCTTTGGCCCCTTGCCCCTTCAGTTATTTATCTCTCTTCTACAGTTAACCTTTGTTTATCCACTGGCTTCTTTGCTACCTATAAACTTGTTGAAATCTTTCCTGTCCTTAACCTTTACTTGACCTTGCCATCTCCACAAGTTCTTATATGTTATTTCTCTTCTCTTTCGTAGTCATACTTTTAGAAAAAGCTTCCTACCTCATTGCCTTTCCTTTCTCATTTCTCACTCACTTTGCAACCTCTTGAAATCTGGCTTCTGACTTCATTACTCAACTGAAACTTCTCTCACCAGGGTTACCAGTGATTTCTTAACTCTAATGGCTTTTTCTCAGTCTTCATCCTTCTTAGACTTCTCTGTAGTTTTTGTTGACTACCCTCTTCCTTCTGTTTATTCTTCTTGGGTTTTTGCAATAGTGCTTTTTCTTTTCTTTTTTACCTTAGGCAATTGGGGTTAAGTGACTTGCCCAGGGTCACACAGCTAGTGAGTGTCAAGTGTTTGGTCTGAGGCTGGGTTTGAACTCAGGTCCTTCTGACTTCAGGGCCGGTGCTGTATTTACTGTACCACCTAGCTGCCCCAGTAATGCTTTTTCTTAGTTCTCCTCCTACTTGTCTGATCACTCTTAGGCTCATTTTTATAGGATTATTCAAGTCCCACCCTCTATATATGTATGTACTCCAGGGTTCTGTTCTGGGTCTTCTTCCTTTCTCTTTATACTCTCTCAGTGATTCTCAGCAGCTTCCGTTGGCTTAATCATTATCTTTCTAGAGAAGACTTTTAAATCTATATACGTAGCCCTGCTCTGTCTCCCTCTGGCCTTTTGGAAATGTCTACCTATGTGTACCATAGGCATTTCAAACTTACAGTGACCAAAACAGTATTTCCCGCTGTCCTAAACCCATCACTTATCATCATCCTTGTAGTCACCCAGGCTCACAACCTCAAAGTCATCCTTGTCTCTTCCCTCTCTTTCACTTTCTATATTCAATCACTTGCCAAATCTTATCAGTTCTACCTTTCTCACACCCACCCCTTTTTCTGAAGGCAGCAAGGGAAAGAATATGGGTAGGCCTGGAAAGGTAGGTGGAGATCCTTAAAGGTTGGACTGATATTATCCCATTTGTGATAGGATAGTTATCTAGTCTAATTTGTATCCCCAAAAGAACCTCACCATAACATATTCAACAAATGGTCATCCAGACTTAGCTTGAAAATCTCTAATTAAGGGTTCTCATTACCTCTTTAGGTAGAACATTCCACTTTGGAATTGCTGTAATTATTAAGAAGTGTTTCAGTACTTTAAATTTACCTCTTTGCCATTTCCATCCATTTCTTGTTGATTAACAGCTTGCTATGTGTGGAGCCCTGTGTTAAGAGCCAGGGATACAAGCAGAAAACAAGATATTCTTTGATTTCCAGGAGCTCACATTCTAATGGCAGGGACAACATATGGGAAGCTTCATATGTAGGTGAAATGGAAAGGCCCAATGGTTGTTAAGTGGTAGCGGTGAAGTAAATGGTAGTGTATCCTTTGAAATGTCATTTACATTGATAAAAACCGTTTCTGTCTCTGATATTGAAACACTTGACAGTGCCAAGGTCTTTGGTGGCAAAGATTTTCTTTTTTAGAACTTCAGTAGCTGTGGCTGCTGAGAAGGCTGGGATTGTAGCACCAATAGAGGCACTTGATGAGTCTAGTCTTTAGAGTTGGTCTCCTGGCTTATGGGGCTAGGCTGGTAGTAAAGTTGGTGGTCTAAGGGGCATTGCTATTCTAGTGGCTTTTAGACTCTAGATAATGGGCTATCTCCACTAGGGTCCAAGTAGAGATGGTGGTCACGATGATGGTTGAAATGGTATTGGTTTGACTTGCTTGGCATCTACTGCCCTCTGTCTCTCCCTCAGGATATTTGGCTGCTTCACAGATATGTCATCTCTCACATATATGTACCTGTCTGCACTTTCTTACCAATCACTGATATTTTGATGTTGATAAGTGAAATTAAGAGAGGGGAAAGAGGGAAGAGAAAAATAAAACAGAAAAAAGTATAAAAATAAGTTTTAAAAGACCAAGAATAAAGGAGATGAGAATAATGATAAAATGAGAGAACAAGAAAAAAATGAAACATGTTTTGGTGAAAGATAGAATAAGCAGTGGAGAGGAAGTATAGGTATTCCTCTACCTCTCGAGAGGGAAGAGCTTTATAGTCTTACAGCAGTATAGAAATGTGAGTTTTTATTGAGTTGGGGAATCAGATAAGTGAGAGTAGGTGAGTGGGAGAAGATGGTTGGGGAATGGAGAAAGAAGCTAGGTTATGAGTCAAAATGTAATGAGGTTTTTGCGTATAACTAATGGGCTTTGATTACTTGTTCTGTGTACAGGTCTGGATACACAGTGAGATGGCAAGTGAATTTTCTTGTCCCTCATTTTCTTCCAGTTGATACAAAGATCCTATTGTCATGCTCTAGAATTAATAGTGATTGGAGAAATCCTATGATACTGATGATAAAAATATCTGATGAGGAAAAAGGCAAAGGTGAGGCTTGGAGGGAGCTGAAAGTTCCTTCTGATTAATAAGTTGAATAATTATTCTATATAAAATAATGTTTCAAAAGTAAATGACAGGAGCAACTAGGTGGCACAGTGCACTGGCTCTCAGGAGGACCTGAGTTCCAATCTGGCCTCAGACCAAACACTTGACACTTCCTAGCTGTGTGACCCGGGGCAAGTCACTTACCCCCATTGCCTAAAAAAAAAAAACCAAGTGAATGACAAAGCAATTAGCAAATGGGTGCTATGGTAACAAATATAAGCTTTGTCCTGTTGTCAGCATGGAGCTAAATATTCTATTTCTGTGTGAGGAAGAAAAATGTTAGTATAATTTGAACCCTGGGAAGAAAATAAAGTCAACTGAGGCTAAGATATTTGGTATTCTTAGAAAAAAAGACTAAATAGCTGGCCTAGTCTGGTTCTAAAAGCTAAAAGTGTCAGGTAATGCTTCCTTTTTATATGACAAACTAGTAAAGAAAAGCCTATTTATAGGTTTGAAAAAATACTAGAATCTGTTGGAGCTGGTTGTTGGAGTGGGGAAAGATATTGGGAGCAAGCTGAAGACATGTAGAAATAATACACTGTAGTGATGTGGAACCAATTTTAGGTATGAAGTATGAAATGATCAGGAAATAGGTATAAATAGGTATAATCTTGCATGGAGTGTAGTAAATGGTGAATATTTGTAACTGTTAATTTGAAATTTGAGGATCCTAAGGGTTTCCTGTCTGTCCTGTCAAGAAGAAAAAGGGAAACTGAGGAAGTGTTAATATCCTTACATGAATGCAGTGATGACATCAGCACTCATGTACTCCCTGATTTTCCAGTATTCTCTCACCCTTCAAATTTTCACTTCAGTTTTCACTTGTCACCACCCTTTTCCACTATATGAATCTCCATTCTCTGGTTGAACACTGCTTTGGTCACAAAAACTCTTGGAATCAGTAGCATAGGGATAGGGCTAGACCTATAATTTCTTTGGGAATTATAGGGAATCCTAATTTTAGGAAACACCTTCTGCCAATGCAGGTCAGTACCTTCCCTGCAACTGCTTAAATGAATTGCCTAGAGCAGAGGTTCCCAAACTTATTTGGCCTTCTGCCCTCTTTTAAAAAAAATTACTCAGTGCCCCCCTGGAAATCTACTTTCTTTAACCCTTTGACTTTTTAAAAAATTGTGTCATTTCAAAAAAATATAAAATATATTAAAAAGACATATCTTAAATTTAATAATTTATTGTAAATTTGTGGATTTTTTCTTGCATTGAAATTTTGATGATGCAATATTGTGTTATGTAACCATATAGTATTGAGTTGTGAACCAGTCATTACACGCACATATTCCTGCCTAGGTATGCTGGACTTCCTGACAATATGCAACATGCTCACCTGCCAACACTCACTTGTTAAGACTTGACCACAGATCAGTTATAACTTGCATTTTGTGTGTTTATTTGGAAAATAATGTAATCACTATGACTTTAACTCAGTTACACAACAGATGAAACATGTACGAGCATTTTTTCAATTTTTCTTCTCTTCTTTACTTATGCTTCCTCTGCCTCCTTATTTTTATTCAACACTCCCCCAATTACACCTGAGGCTACTAAATCCCCCCTCCATGTTTCAGTGCCCTCCAGGGGGCAGTATCACCCACTCTGGGAACCTACAGCTAGAACAGTGAGGGGATCTGTGGTTTCTTAAGTGTGGTGACCTTTCAGTAAGGAACTTCTTTGGGAGGAGGTGCTTAGAGGTTAAGTAACTTGAACAAGGTTATGTGGTTAGTATGTGTCATATGTAGAACTTGAACCCAAGTCCTATGAGTCTGAGGCCATCTTTCTGGTATCCATACGCTGTGTCTCTTAATATGTTAAAATACCATGGTAAAAAAAAAATCACATTTTTTAGAAGGTAGCCTATTACCATTCCTCAGTTCTTTTAGAGTAACCTTAAGTAGATGCTCATTACATGCTACCTCTCAGAACCATTTAAGGAAAATGGAAAAGGAAAATGCTTAGACTTTTCCAGGGACCTTGTGAAAAGTCTTAAACACATGGGATCCTTCAGGGGAACTTTCTACTAGTTTTAAGTTTTTTTTTAAAATTATTATTGTAACTCAGAGGCATCTGCACCATCATCTCAGAAAGATTTCTAGCAAACCCTCTCCCCCCTATATTAAAACCCCCAGATGTCTTGGCATTAAAAGCCTCACGTCAAGTTATCTGAAATATTTCATTCTCATCCAGGTTGGGTAGTTGAATCCTTAGTAGCTATGCTTTAGGAGAAAACTGTTTCTTAAGGAACTACGAAGAAAAATCTTTTGGAGAAGAATCCTTTATTCATGTAAATAATTATCTCCTAATGTATGTTTTATTACTGTATGGCAAAGCTTCAGCAAATGGACCACAATTATTGTAATTAACTTTCTCCTATATGTATGGATTGATAAAATTTGCAACTCCTACTTATTGATTCTAATTTTGCCTTTTGAGCCAAGAATAATGAGTCTGATCATTTTACTATATAACAGTTCTTTAAATACTTGGACAGCTATTATGTCCCTCTCCCCAATCTCCCTTGTGATCCCCCACATCTTCTCTTTTCCAGGATAAAGATTCTCTTGTCTTTAATGACATTTGAAGACTTCCACAACCTCTTACCTGTCTTTCTAGTATTATTTAATGTTACTTTTCCTCCTAGATTCTCAATTCTAAGCTGTTCTTTGTACGTAATGCCTTTTCTACCTCCCTGCCACTGTACAAATTTTCCTTTGTGTCTGGAATGCATTCCTTTCTCCCTTTTACCTCATGGAATTCCTAGCTTCTTCAAAGCAGATTGCAGGTATTACTATCTATATGGGCCTTTTTATATTCCTGAAGTTTTTAGCACTCTCCTTTTTGAAGTTATCTTGTATTTGCTTTTGTACATGTACACAAAGTCCTACTTTTATGCCTTATTGTAGTGTGGAGGTGACTGGGTTTTTAAAGGCTGTACCAGGGAATATAAGCTTTGAAAGGTTATTGTGCTGGTAAGGCTTCAAGCATGGTCTTAGCAATAGACCAAGTACTTTCCAATACCAGCCTAACTAATTATAGAGTGACTCATCACCAATAGATTGGCTACCTGGTGATGAATTCTTTGGCCATGGTAACCTGTGAAATGAAGAAAAATACAAAAAAAATCCTCATTCTATTTGACCTTTTGTTTCTGTAGTGATGGTGCCAGTGTTGAAGGAGGAAGAGTAAGCTAAAAATCACATAGGTTTTAGATCACCTATAGATTTTATTTAGCTTTTACAAAGGGATATTTACTGGAAAAATATAGCGAGAACAGAGGTACAAAGGTTTTCTCAAACTTGGGCATGCTTTCTTTTCTACCACTTTGGTCCTTAGGGAGAGTGGTCTCAACTTAAGCAGTTGCCTCACTAAGTTCACTTCCAGATAAGGCTTAGGCATTGGAGGAAGTCACTCCAGGAAATTGTCCTAGGTGCTGCATCTGATCTCTTGCTGGGCTGAGTCCCACAGCTTGCTCTTCAGAGCCTCACAGGCACTTTCACTGGACCTCTGGTCCTTTGACCTTTATAATCTCACAAGACCATAGCACAATCCATTTAGTTTCTAATGTTTCTTTACTTAAAAGCAGGGAACAGTAGACATAGCAGAGAAAGAAGCAAAAACAAGGTTATATGATTGTAGCACAAAGCCTTTCCTACCTAGAGGCTGGTAGCATTCCTTGTTTCCACATTTGAATGCAGCAAAGAAACAAAGAGATACTTTGACCATTTTGGGATATGGTATTCAGTTGAAACAATTAATCCTGACCTGTTTAAACAAGTTATTGATAATGAAAAGGGGGTAATGAATGGACAGTAAAAATGATATTAATATATAAGTTAATTGCTCTAATAATAAAACCCAAAGAGTCTAAGTGCCTTGGTCAGCAAATATTTGACTTAAACTCCTTTAAGGAGGAGAGCAGATTGGATTGCCATTCTGGAAATTGCAAAACTCCTTTAATGACACCACTGTTGTTTTTATGATTTCCCCTGAGATCCTAGAGATTTTATTTCTTCAAGTGAATTTAATTGTTGTGTTGTCTAGCTCTATAGCTAGTAGCCCTTTGGTAGTTTGTATAGCACCAAATCTGTAAAATGATTTAGGTGGTATTGTTATATTTATTATAATGGTACAGGCCAACAATGAACAAAGAATATTGCTCCAATTATTTTAATCCAGGTCAGAGTAAAATGAGACTTTTGGTTCCCTCTGTTCTCTTGGACACTGTAACCCTTTTAAAGGGATTCATTTAGCTTTTTTGGCTCCTTATGATCATTTTGCCTCATATTAAACTTCTAGTTCATTGAAGTCTTTAGGGTTTTCTTTTCTTTCAGTTGATCTGTTGCATATTTATACTTCACCTATGCACTGGATATTGTTTTCAACGTTGACAATGAGAACATCGAGCGGTATAGCAAACTGGGAAAGGATACTTAAGTAATTTGTTGCATATACTCATAACTGATGGCAGAACACAATTTCCAGGTTCTAAACTATATTACTATTATCTATAAAACAAATAAAATATGTAAATGTAAAACATTTTTATATTTAGTTCCTACATGTAGCTCTTTAACTCTCTAAGAAAATCAAATTGACATAGGACTTCTGTTTTGTTCTTTGGTTGGCAGACAGGGAGGTAGAATTATGCCTAATCTGTGCTAAAGTTATTTTTCTGTGATTTTGCAAAAATTTATAAGGAAGGAGTACTCATATCCACACTCATTGGTCCATTTATGGCATTTAAAATTTCTAGACTAAAATTCATTAGCATTTTTAATTACATATTTATATAGAAAGCAACTGGTCAGTGGCTAGAGATCTGGACCTAAAGTCAAGAAAACTTTAGTTCAAATCCAGCCTCATACTCCTATTTGTTATATGACCCATAACCTCTTTCTGCCTCAGTATCCTTATGTAAAATGACGATAATGATAGCACTTGCCTCCAGAGTTTTTGTAAGGCTCAAAAGAGATGATATTTGTAAAGTGCTTTGTAAATTTTAAAGTGATATATAAATCCTAGCTATTATTGCTAATTATGAGTGTAAGAAACTATTGCAAAATCCTCTAGTTTATGCTTTTCCATTTCTTATTTTGTGTTTTACCAAGTAATACAAAAGTCAACAGGAAGAGACATCTTGGTTAGGAGTGTAAAAACAGGAAGGAGGAAGTCTATTGCAAATCTGTGTTAACTGATTATCAATTCAAATTTTACAAAAGAGGATGTCCATTAATGACTATCAATGTGCTGCATTGCTTATCCAGAGAGAACAATGACCATGTTAGTGGCAGTACTACAGAATATTGACCCTAGTTATAGGAAGTAATGTTAACTAACAAACTGTACTGGGCTCTTTCCTCCTCATAGAAACAGGATGCTATTAGTGAGAACAATTCACAGAAATTGCACATACAGGAAAACAAGGCAAGTAAAATATAACATCAGAACTATAATCAAAATTATCCTGCAACTTAACCTTTGCTTGATCTGATTCTTTGATGGACCACATGCCCTTTTAGTCCTATAAGTCCTTTAAGGACTTTTTATTAAGGTAGTGCTTTGTGATAACTTAGTAATTTAAAAATATGTGTCCTGGAATGTATTCAATTGAATTACAGGAAACACCTGGACATTATTTTATAAAGCATTTTAAGAGTGTATGCAGCAAACTACATGAAATGCTCCATGGGAAAATATACAGAAGGTTGAATATTATGTAAACAAGAAATATTTTTGAATATTTTGGGACAAAAGAAATTGAATTCTGTGTCTACAAATTGTTTTTCTGGGGTTGGTGGAAGCTTTGGGATGCTGAAACTAGCTTTAAGATACCCAGTAGCTTTTATGATAACTTAGCAGCATTTAAAAATGTTGGGCACCTGTCTTAGCACTCCCCTGCACTCTGAAATAGGGCAGCATAAGTGTATCAAAAAGTAGATATAATAAAGAGGCAATGTAGTATAGTGAATAGAGTGCTTAATCCCACCTTTGACATCCATTAGCTATGTAAACCATGGGCAAGTCTCTTAATCTTTTCGAGTCTCAGTTTCCCTATATATCCCTCGTAGATTTGTTGAGATTTAAATGAAATAATGTATGTATAGCATTTTATGAACTTGGGAATGCTATATAACTGTTAGTTTATGTTATAAAAAGGTGAGTATTATTATTACATAACCAGAGGCATAACTATCAATATCCAAAGCTGGGACAAATGGTAGTGAGCATGGCAGTGAGAAAGGAAAAGGTAGGCTAGCTCAAAGGATAGTCAGTGATGGGCTTCTAAACTGCTGAGGATGAATGAAGCTATAACTGGGGTGGCAGGGGAAAGAAACCTTTTCCCTTCCATTCCAGAGTGTGGCTCCTATCCCCCAAAGAAGCCTTTCTTTCCTAAGAGGAGGAGCCTAGATCACCCTACTCCAGTGACAATTCTATACCTGGTTATTATCTGAGGGATTTATTTTGGCCTGCATCCTACCCTACTAACAATTCTCTACCTGGTTATTGTCTGAAAGACTTATTTTGGCCTGGTTATTATCTGGGGATAATTTGGGACCAGAGAGTAAGACTTCTCAAATTGTTAAGTTTTTTGCCTTTGAGAGTTCCAGTATAATTCTTACTATTTTACCACATACTTGTATCTCTCTTCAGACTTTTATTCATGTTGCTTCCTCAGTCTGAAATATTCCCCTTCATGTTTCTCTCTTATCTTGAAATTTTTTGTGAATGTATCTTGTCTTCCCATTGAAGACATTCTATAAATTTCTTGAGTGCAGAGATTCTGTCATATAAGGAATGCTTCTAAGAGCATAGTAGGTTCCCAGGAACCCAACCATTATTTCAGGTCCTCCTCCTGTTCTCTGAAACCTTTCTCTTCCCAGATAGGGTGTGTGTGTGTGTGTGTGTGTGTGTGTGTGTAGCTCAGATTATTCTTTTTATGAATTCCTATAACATGTTGTGATTGTGTGATTTATTTTTACAGTTAATCATGTATTTTTTGCTGTCTTGGAATGTGTTTGTGTCTTGTCTTCCCAATGAGATTGTAAACTCCTTGAAAATAGAGATAATTTCATATAATACTTTACTTTTTCCTGTAGGAAGCAACACATTGCTAGAAACATTGTTGGTGCTCAATAAGAAGTAATTGAATTGAATTAATAAAAAAGCCGTGGGCTATAAGCATGAAGATCTAGCAGTTAATTTATCTCTCCATCAGTTTATTTACTTGTTAGTGAAAGTATTCTTGGCCTTTTGTATGTGATAATGAAGAGAATGCATTCCATGTATCTGTGTCAAAAATTCATTACCAGATGTAAAAGTCATATAGAAGGATAGTGATATATTTCATGATGTCAGATAAGATGAGAGGTAGTGTGGGGTAGTTGATAAGAGAGCTATCCTTGGAGCCAGGAATACCTGGCTTCAGGTCCTGCCTCTAATATATATATTGGCCATGTAATCCTTTACAAATCACTTAACCTTTCAGTACTTTAGGTAACTCTCTAAGACTATGAATATCAGATAGGCTATGTCCTTGCATTGGTAGAATTTCCTCATCTGAGAATTCACTATAGCAATGGAATTCCAGATGCAGCACCTATTTCTATCTACTTATTCATTACTTTCCACCCAAAGAAATCATAGTCCTGTAACAGATCTGTTTAGACATATGCTAGTTGAAATCGTGTATTTATTCAGTATTCAATTAAAATGCGTGATAAATTTCTTAAAATTATACCTTTAAATTTTTGCAGACTCCATATCTCTCTTCTGCACTTGCTCAGACTGGAGGTGCGATGGCCACTCCCAGACCCAGTTCCATTGCTGGTGAGCACAGAAGCTTTGCTCAGAATTGGGCTGGTTTGTCTTTCTTTAGGTAATCTTGTGGGCCCCTGATCTCAGAGACTTAACATGTTAGTTCCAGACTTAGTAGGAACATCTTATCAGCCTTAGCCCCATTGTAGCTCAGAACTCCTGAGCTCAAGTGATCCAGTAGCCTAACATCCCCCCTCCACATACACAGAAGAGGGATTACAAGCCTAGTGCACTATTCCTAGCTGTATTTATTTCTAAATAATACATCAAATATGATCAAATCTTAGAAAAATTCAACCATTTTCAGATTACTTATGCTGATTGGGGGAGAAGGCTAACAGGTATAAATAATATATACAAAGTCCCAAAGTCTCATTAATGTAGATAATAATATTTTATTTTTCCCCAGTTACATGTAAAGACAATTTTTAACATTCATTTAAGAAAATTTTGAGTTCCAATTTTTCTCTCTTCTTTCTTTATCTCTGCCTCCTGAAGACAGCAAGTAATTTGATGTAGGTTATACCTATTCAATCATGCAAAACATATTACCATATTAATCATATTGTGAAAGAAGACACAGACCCAAAGGAAAAAAAAACACAAAAAATACAGAAAGTGAAAAATAGTATGCTTCTGTCTTCATTCAGACTATCAGTTCTTTCTCTGGAGGTGGATAGCATTTTTCATCATGAGTCTTTTGGAATTGTCTTGAATAACTGTATTATCACGAACAGCTAAGTCATTCACAGTTGGTCATTGTACAGTATTGCGGTTATTGTGTACAATGTTCTTCTAGTTCTGCTCACTTCACTTTGCATCAATTCATATAAATCTTTCCAGGTTTTTCTGAAATTAGCCTGCTCATCATTTCTTTTAGCACAGTAATTCCATTACAACCATATACCACAAATTGTTTAGCCATTCCCCAATTGATGGTCATTCCCTTAATTTCTGATTCTTTGCCACCACTAAAAGAGCTGCTATAAATATTTTTGTACAAATAGAAACCCCCCCCTCCATTTTTAATGTCTTTGGGATATAGAAATGGTATTGCTGGATCAAAGAGTATTCATAGTTTTATGGCCTTTTTAGCATAGTTGCAAATTGCTCTTCAGAATGGTTGGATCAGTTCACATCTCCACCAACAGTGCATTAGTATCCCAATTTTTCAACACCCACTCCAACATTTATCATTTTCCTTTTCTGTTATATTAGCTAATCTGGTAGGTTTGGGGTTGTTTTAATTTGCATTTCTCTGATCAATAGTGATTTAGAGCATTTTTTTCATATGTTTATATGTAGCTTTGATTTCTTCCTCTGAAAACTGCCTGTTCATATCTTTTGACCATTTATCAATTGGGGAATGACTCATTCTTTAAATTTGACCAAGTTCTCTATATATTTGAGATATGAGGCCTTTATCAGGGATCCTTGCTGTAAGACTTGTTTCCTAGCTTTCTGCTTTCCTTCTACTCTTGGTTGCATTGGTTTTGTTTGTGCAAAAAACGTTAATTTAGTAAAAAATTGTCCATTTTACATCTCATAGCTGTCTGTCTGTTATCTGGTCATAAATTCTTCCCTTCTCTAGCAAAACTAGGTAAGCTATTCCTTGCTGTCTTAATTTGCTTATGGTATAATACCTTATGTGTAAATCAAGTACCCATTTTGATTTTATCTTGGTATATGGTATAAGATATTGGTATATATCATTAATATAGATTTGAAATTCATTTAAAATTTGTTTTAGGTCTTAGGCCTGTGCTGTTTTGCGTAGTTTAACAGTATGTTCATGTACTTGTAAGTTTAAACACTAACATTCTTAAAAAATTTACTTTCCACTGTCTTTATACAAAAGTAGACCTTGTAACAATTATCAGAGGTTGTTTATACTTACCACAGGAATAAAAGCTTTGTTGTAACTTTTGGGGAATTTCTATGGTATCTGTTTTGTAATTCTGTATCATTTGTAATCTTGTGCTGTTTTTGACCATTGATAAAAGAAACCAACTGGTGAAACAAGTTCAAAAGCGCAAGAAAATAACATCTTAATTTATGTTTTCTTTTGAGTACTGAAGAGGTACCTTTGCACTACTAAAAGAATTAGAGGAAAGTCTCTAGAGTTTTATGTGAATCTTTGATGGAGGAGTTAAAGAAAGACATTGAAATGAGTTACATAGGCTTGGAAAGAGTAGAGAGGTTCTAATATGCACCAATGATGACTACACATACCTATGAGATGGTGGATCTATGTAAGCATAGTACCTAATTCTCTCAATATGAGGTCCAAAGAAACAAATACTTGGTTTTCAAGAAGTTAACCTCAAGCTAAGAGGCGCCATCTAGTGGTCATGTTTTCTTTATTAGGTACAGTCCTCATTTCAATTCAGTGAGAGGCCATGTGTCAGAGTAGAAGCATAACCAGTAAGATTATTATTAGGAACGTTATGAACAAACTTACCTGGGTTGAGAGGACAGTGATCAGGATGCTAATGGGACTGGAAACCATTTCATATGAAGGTCTACTGAAGAAACTAAGGATGTTTAATGTGGTAAAGGAAAGACTTAGCAGCAAGATAGTTTCCTTCAAGTATTTGAAAGGTTGCCACGTGGAAGAAGGATTAGTATTATATACCCTGCCTCTGTGCATATCCCCAGAGTGGTCTTCATTAGACTCCTATATTATCACATCTCTTTCTCCCTCTGCTTATCTTTATTCAAATACTCTAAACTCCTAAGTGTGACATAACTAGATTAAAATGTAATTGGGGAGTGTTTAACAAAATAAAGAAAAATATGGTGAAACAAAAATAATGTTAATTAGTGGTTTTCTGAATTAATATGCAGCCTGCAGAGATCTTTTCTATTTATGTTTGACACCACTGGTCTTCACTATCTTTCCATTTTCAGGTTGATAGTATTTCTGTATAGATGTGACAAAGCCAGGAAAGGACATTTATATATTTTCTACACAGTTTGAAAATTATGCCCTTGTATGTTACCGTGAACTGTAGGCATAGAGGTATACTCTATATATTACAATGCATTGAAGGCATTGCAAAGTGAGGCATAAGCACATGATTTAACTCGTCACAAAATAAATACATTTACATGCCATGGAAAGTAAAATTTTCCAGTATTCACAATATTTACATTTATAGGAAGTAATATTAAAAGTTATGTGGTAGAGTACATAGAGATCCAACCTTGGAACAATGAAGACCTAGGTTCAAGTCCTGCTTCTGACACATACTAGCTTTGTGATGCTGGGCAAGTTACTTAACCTATCAGTCTCTAGGTGGCTTTCTAAGACTATAAGTTGGAGAGAATTCCAACCTTCATTGGTAAGAGAAAGTTTCTTATCTGGGAGTTCACTATACCAATGGAATCACAAGTCCAATCCCTATCCTTGATATTAGAGGCATTGCTCATTTCAGTACCACCCTAGTTCTCCCTTGTTAGGACATAAATGAGTACTTACCTAGAGTTCCAGCTTTAGTAAATAGGCAAAAATTTTGATAGGTAGGTATGCATTGTAAAGAAGGGTACATTATGTATGGTACTGCTCTGATTCCCTTCAATTAGATCTGTTTCTTTTGAACAAAGCAACAACAGGAGCAACAAGAAGAAATACTTATTAAGTGCTTCCTCTATGCCTGGTGCTGTGCTAACCACTGGAATATATTGAAAGGCAGAACGAATTCCTGCATGGAAAATTGGAGGTAATGTCAGAGGGTAGGCACTAACATCAAGGGGGACTAGGAAAGGCTTCTTGGGTGGAATTTTAGCTGTAGGTGAAAAATCCATCATGAAGAAAAGGAAAGAAGAAGAAAAAAGAAGTAACTAGTGGAAGAAAGGGTTAGTGTGCTAGAAGTTAATGGCAATATAGCTATGGAAACAGTTAATTAAAAACACAATAGAGTTTTTGATATTATGAGTATACTATATTAAGCATACTCAAATAATATCTTGCAAGATACCAGAACACAACTGAGAAGTCCCAATTTCCACACATTTCTACAGGTGTAAGAAATTTGCCTGTTGTTGAGGTCTAAAAAGTACTTTTAAACTTTGTGAGTTTGTCTTCATTGCCTTGTTAACCATAAGTGCCAAGAAGCTAAGTATTTTAAATTTGAAATGTGATGGTATTACAAAAATGCAATTTTGTTTACTTAAATAAAAAGACCCAGCAGTGATTTAGGGGGTTAGAAATGTTATAAAAAAGTAAGATCATGTAAACATATTTAATTGGGCTTCTGCTATGGGCAAAGCTAGGTTCTGTTGGTATAAGACACCATGGTACTTGATTAGTAGAGTTGTGAATTGGTCCAGCCATAATGGAAACTGATTTGGAATTATGAAAAAAAGTGACTAAAATATTCCTACCTTTTGACTCAGAGATCCCACTGCTAGGAGATCAGAGATAGAAAAGTCCCATATACTTTTGGACTCCTTCTTTGTAGTGGCAAAGAATTGGAGACAGAACAGATGCCCACTGATCTGGGAATGGCTGAACAAATTATGATATATGAATGTGTTGGAATATTACAGTGCTATAAGAAATAATGAATGTTAAGAATATAGGGAAGCATGGGAAGACTTACATGAATAGATGCTTACTATCCTTGTGACCTTTTGGTGAGACACTTAACCTCTTTGGACCTCTGTTTCCATCTGTAGAATGAGAGGGTTAGTCTAGGTGGCCTCTGAGGTTCCTTCTAGCTTTACTTTTATAATACTAATAGTCTTATGATGAAAAATGAATTAAGCAGAAGCAGGAAAGCAATATACATAATGACTATAGTAATGTAAAGGAAAGAACAATAACAAAATTGAAACTCAATGTTTGACTTGGAAGAAGAGATAAGAAAATATACCTCTTCATTCCTTATAGAGGTTGGTGGCAGGGACTATGGATGTGATTTTGGAATTGTGCATATAGGACTTGATTGATATGCTGCTCCATTTACCTTAACTGCTTTCCTCCCCATCCCCCCCTTTCTTTTTTATTCTTTATTATGGGATGACTATATGGAGTAAAGTAGGGGGAGGAATATACTGGGAAATGAATATGACATAAAGACAAAAGATATCAATATATTTAAAAATGAGGTTATCTTCATTTCAAACTCTATTCCCATTTTCTCCTATACCATTAAACATGAACAGGTTTCCTCCACTTTGAAATAAAATTTGACCCATTTGACCTCTTCTTACTGCTGTCTTATTTCTTTCCTTTATTTAACTTTGAGAGCCAGCATGGTGCAATTTGATAGGGAATGGGCCTTAAACTAAGACCTGAGTTCAAGTCCAACCTTTGATATATACTGACTGTGACACTGGGCAAGCCACTTAACTTAGTTCTGTAGACAGTTCTCTAAGATTAAAGTTGAAGAGAAAATGGGGACCTGTTCTGATGGAATGAATTTATCTGGGAGCTCTGTATGTCAGTGAAATCAGAAATATAGCCCTGTCTTCATTGCTAACATTTTTGAGCAAGTGGTATATCAAATTTTCCTGTATTGGTTGTCTAATATTTAACCCAAATCTTTTCTCTAAACTGCTCCTACAGTTACTGCCCAATAGAACATTTTTTTTCCATTTAAGAGCTTTGATTTAAAGGATATTTGTAAAGAAAATTTCAATTTTAGATAAACTAATTTTTAACTTTTTAACTTGAAATCATTAGTGTTCATCAAAATGATATTCTTTTCATTTCCACTAGATGGTGTCCATTATACACAAAAGAGTAGGGATCCTTCTGCTGGACCTTATAGATGATTTAGCAAATGTGTGGCAAGACATAGTCCAGGATTTTGTTCTTCTTTTGATTAAAATATTTTATTTTGTATAAAGTAGAATAATGCTATTGACTAGAAACAGATACCTCTTTTAATTTTATTATTTGCTTTAAATAGTAAAGATGTTGTCTAATATGTTATATCAATTATAAAAACCTGCTTGGTTCTTTCCTAATAACCTCATCAAGGATGCTTTCAGTGCACATGTTGATTATTCTTACAAAAATATAATACAGATTGGAAAGTAGACAGATGATTTAGTAGTTTTTAATGATCTCTTGGTTGCCTTTTTGGAGTAATATGGTCTAAGACTTTTTTATATGCTTATCATTTTAAATCTTCCAAATACTATGAGAATCAGTCTCTTAGCAACCTCAAAATTATGCCACTACCAGTAGGATTTCCTTTGTGTACATTTACCCCCTCTGTGTACAACAGTTGTTCTAGTCCAGCTACTTTCCCCATCTTCATTGACTTCATTGCCACTACTGTCTTCTTTCTAAGCAAATCAGTTGCTGTAATGTTAGAGCCCAAAAGCGGTTCCTCTATTGCCCTTATGGTGAAAAGAGTTTCTCCTTGAAACATCTATCTTTTTAATATCAGTATTCTTCTAGTGTTATTGTATGACTGTAAGTTTCCACTTACCACTACAGACTGTGAAGATTTGAAATTAGAACGTCACTCAAATAGCAATGGAGAGTTGCATGGATGTTGTAAAAAAAGAAACACATGAGTGAAAAAGGAGTTAGGTTGGCCATATGTCAAAAGCAAGGAATAGTTGATGTGTTGAGAAATCAAGGAAAAGCTTCCAACATGTTGGATGGACAACTTGTGGTGAACTTATGGTGGACCTGGTCAAAGAGTTGCATTAAATAGTCAGGAATAGTTGGATTGTGATCTCCGTTGTTTTTTTTTTTTTAATTTTTAGTTTTCAACATTCACTTCCATAAGATTTTGATTTCCAAATTTTCTCCCCATCTCTTCCCTCCATGCACCCCAAGATGGCATGTAAATTTATATAGGCTCAACATATACATTCATTTTAGACCTGTTTTCACATTAGTTATGTTGTAAAGAAGAATTAGAACCAATGGGAAAAACCATGAGAAAGAAGAAAGAAAAAAAAGAAAAGAGAGAAAGCAAATAATATGCTTTGATCTGCATTCAGACTCCACAGTTCTTTTTCTGGATGTGGACAGCATTTTCTATCATGAGCCTTTTGGAGTTATCTTAGACCCTTGCTGCTAAGAAGAGATAAGCATCAAAGTTAGTCATTGCATAATGCTGCTGTTACTGTGTGTAGTGTTCTTGTGGTTCTGCTGTGATCTCTATTGTTTAAAGGAATATATGGATACATTTGAACTCTGAATTGCTGCAAATAGCTCAAGTATGCTTACTTAAATTGAATAGACATTGGTTTTTATTTCACTTTCAATTCAGTTTAGTAGAAATCTATTAAGTACTTCCCATAGGCAGAGGTCTATTAGGTGGCCTGTGAGATACAAAGTTTAGAAAATTCTCTGCCTATGTGAAACTTGTAATCTACTAGGAGAACTTAAACTAAATGCAAGAAATGTGTATGCAAAGAGCCCAATGAGCTCCAAGACACTCATTCCCTGCTTTCTACAAACATGCCCAGATCTTTCACACCCTTAACAAATCTTCACTTGACTCTACTATTCCCTCAAGCTACTGCCTATATCTCCCTTTTTTTCAATAAAACTCCTAGAAAAAGCTAGTTTTTGCCACTTTCTTATTTCTTACTCACTTTTCATCCCCTTATAATTTTGCTTTTGATCTTAGCCCTACGGTGTAACTAACTGCCCTGTCCAGAAATCACCAGTGAGCTCTTTATTGCTAAATCAAATGGTGTTTTCTCAATCATCATCATTCTTGGCCTCTCGGAAGCATCTGATACTAATTTTTTAACCTCCCTCTACCTCTGCCATGTACTATCTCCTCACTGGGTTTTCATGACATTGGTCTATCATGGTTCTCTTCCTAACTTTCTAAACCTTTGAGGTTTCCTTGGCAGGATAATCCAAGTCTCACAGGTATATGTGGGTATATAACTGACCTGGACCCTGCCCTCTTATGTCTCTGTTCTCTGTTGATGATCTTATCAGCTCCATGGAATTTATATGCTAGTTAGCCTCAAGTCTACATATCTAGTCATCTTTTCTTTCCTGAATTCCAGTTGTGCATTTCCACTTGCCTGCTGGGCATCTACCCTTGGATATTCTGTAGTCACCTCAAACTTAAGATGTCCAAAACAGAATTCCTTTTATTTCCTCCTGACTTCTGTATTTCTTACAAGAACACCATTCTTCCAGTCACCCTGTTTGCAATCTAGTAGTCATCCTTGACTCTTCATTATCTCACACTTTCTTCTTTTGAAGTATTGTGTTACTTTTTCCATTAAAATATTTTGTTTTAATCAGATAAAATCTTTTCACCCATTTTTTACCCTCCCAATAATTGAGAACACAAGAAAAACAAGATTCATTAAAGCATGTATAGTCAATTAAAACGAATTTCTGCATTGGCTCATTTTGCATTCTCAGCCCTTAACCTCTCCATCATGAGGGAGGTAGCATGTTTCTTTCCCCCCCATTTAATAGTATTTTATTTTTTCCAATTACACATAAAGACAGTTTTAACATTCACTTTCGTAGGATTTTGAGTTCCATTTTTTTCTCCCTCCTTTTTCCACTCCCTGCTCCCCAAGACAGTGAGCAGTCTGATATAAGCTATACATGTACAATCATATTAAACATATTTCCACGTTAGTCATGTTTTGAAAGAAGAATCAGAACAAAAGGGAAAAACCACAAGAAAAAAAACAAAAAAAAAGAGAAAGTAGTATGTTTCGATGTGCATTCACACTCCGTAGTTCTTTCTCTGGATGTGAATGGCATTTGGAATTGTTTTAGATCATTGTATTGCTGAGAAGAGCTAAGTCTATTGAAGTTGTACTGTGTATAATGTTCTTCTAATTCTGCTCACTTCACTCAGCATCAGTTCATGTAAGTCTTTCCAGGTTTTTGTGAAATTTGCCTACTCATCATTTTTAATAGTACAGTAGTATTCTATTACATTCATATAACACAGCTTGTTTAGCCTTTCCCCAATTGATGGACATCCCCTCAATTTCCAATTCTTTGCCACCACAAAAAGAGCTGCTATAAATGTTTTTGTACATGTGGGTCCTTTTCCTTTTTTTTTTTTCATGATCTCTTTGGGATATAGACCTAGTAGTGGTGTTGCTGGATCAAAGGGTATGCATAGTTTTATTGCCCTTTGGGCATAGTTCCAGATTGGTAGCATGTTTCATCATTAGACTTCTGGAATAATGGTTGATCATAATGCTGATAAGAGATTAGCACAATAGTATTCTATCACATTTATATACCATAACTTTTTCAGCCATTTTCCAGTTTATTGGTATGCCCTCAAATTCCCATTCTTTGCTACCTAAAAAGAGCTATAAATATTTTTTGTGCATTCTTAATTAGCGTTTGTTTATTGTAGAAATTAGGACAAATCTCTCCTTTAATCTACCCTCACTCAAAGTCCTCTTCCCCACTTCTCCCTTTCCCTTCCTATTTCTCTGTGCAGTGAAATGTATTTATGTACCTAACTCTCTATTTGTGTGTGTATTTTTCCTTCTTTTGACCAGTTCAGGTGAGAGTAAGGTTCAGTGTCAGCTTCTTGGAACTGAGACCCTGCTCTGCAGGGTCTTTGCAATAGGCTCTTCATTATTCTCCCTACCTTTTCTCTCCTCCAGTCCACTTTTCACATAGCTATTAACTTTGTCTTTCTAAACCATGCCACTCTTTTGCTTAAGAAACTTTAGTGCCTTTCATTGCTTTGTGACCCTTTAGCATTTAAAGTTTTTCACATTCTGGCTCCAGGCTGTGTTTCTAAGCTATGTGTGCATTACATCCCATCATATAGTCTGGTCTACAGCCAAAATGGCCTACTTTCTGTTCTTTATATAGGACATTGCATTTTCTATTGGTCCCTTTGCCCAGACAGTCTTCCTTGCCTAGAGTATTTTCTCTTCTCACTTCTGCTTCTTGAACCCAATGGCTCCAGATTCAACTTAAGTGCCACCTCCTTCATGAGGCTTTTCCTAATTTCCTCAGTTGTTAGTACATACTTCCTCCCTCCAGTCACTGTATATTTATTTTGTGCATATTCTGCATTTAGTTGTGAACATGTTGTATTTCTCTAACAGAATGCAAGCTCCTTCCTGGGCACTTTTATTGAAGATTTGAATTCTGCGTAGGATATTTTTCTCACTCATTCTCCATAATTTAAAAAAAAATAGTGCTAGGGGCAGCTAGGTAGCACAATGGGTAGAGCTTTGACCTTGGAGTCAGCAGAACCTGAGTTCAAATCCGGCCTCAGACACTTGACACTTACTATCTGGGCAAGTCAGTTAACCCTGATTGCTTCACCAAAAAGCAAAAAAAAGAAAAAAGAAAAAAGAAAAAAAGATAGTACTACAACATTTTATTGTTTTTTGAATTAATTTTTAAAAAAAATTATCAAGGATTTATTTTTTTCTCTTTCTAATCCTACCATCCATCCAGTGTGAGGGAAATAGGAGAAGAATAAAACCCCTTGTAACATTCATAGTTAAGCAAAACAAATTTCCATATCAGGAGGCGAGTCCATTCTTCACCATTGGTATACTGACAGTCTGGAAGAGAAGTAGTAAAGGATCAAGAAAGGGGAGAACAGGAACTGGGAGAACAATACTAAAAAAATTTTTGGTTGATCATTGTATTGATCAGAGTTCTTAAATCTTTCAAAACTGTTGTTTTTTTAAATATTACAGTTATAGTATTAACTGTTCTAGTGGTTCTGCTCATTTCACTTGTGTAAGTTCATACAAATCTTCCCAGGTTTCTCTGAAATCATCTCTTCATTTCTTACAGCATAATAGTATTCATGTATCATAATATTATGAACTTACCATTAAATTAGTGTTTTTAGACAATCTAAAAACTCCTTCATAGAATCTTCTGCCCCCTTTCCCATGATTTTGTTACTAAATTGCCAAAACAAATGTTTTTATATGGTATATTTTGAGTTTATCTTTTATTGTTATATTATCTTCATTTCTAAGAAAGCATCTCTTTTTTATAAAGAATTAACCTGAAAAAGGGGAAAAAAGCAGTTCAGCAAAACCAGTCAATCAAGCAAATCTGACAGAAAATGCAATATTCTATATCCACAGTATTCCACTCTATGGAGAAGAGAAGCTAGTGTATTTCTTCATTCTTTATTTAGGGTCAGATTTGGTCATATATTTGTATAGTATTCAGTTTTGTGGGTTTTAAAAAATTCTTTCCATTTATATTATTGTAATTATACATTTTGTTTTGCTAGTTCTGCTTCTTTTACTTTGCATCAGTTCATAGTCTTCCCTTGTTTTCATGTGTTCTTTATGTTCAGGTAGGTGGTGCAGTGGTTAGAGTGCTGGGCCTGGAATCAGGAAGACCTGATTTCAAATATGACCCCAGACACTTACTAGCTCTGTGACTTTGGTCAAGTCACTTAACCTTCATTTGCCTCAGTTTTCCTCATCTGTAAAATGAGGGCAGAAATAGCAACTATCTCTCAGGGCTGTTGTGAGGATCAAATGAGATCAAATGAGGCAATTGTAAGGTACTCAGCACAGTGCCTGGCCCATAGCAAGCATTATATAAATGATAGGTGTTATTATGTATTATAATAATTTCTTTTTGCACAGTAATATTCTGTGACATTTATGTGTCACAGTTTGTTTAGTTGTTCCTCAGTTGATGGACATCTGTATTTTTCTTTTCTTCTTTCTTATTTTTTCTCAATTATGCATAAAATTTTTGTTTTTAAAAATTTTGAGTTTTAAATTCTTTCCCTTTCTTTCTCCCCTCCCCCATCTTTCAGAAGGCAAGCAATTTGATACGGGTTTTACATGTGAAATCCTGCAAAACATGTTTCCATATCAGCCATTTTGCAAAAGGAAACAGAGAAAAAGAACCCAAGAAAAGCCCCCAAAAATAAAGTAAAAAAAAAAAAGCATTCTTCAATCTGCACTCAGATTCCATCAGTTCTTTCTCTGGAGGTGGATAGCATTTTTCATTATAAGTCCTTCAGAATTGTCTTGGCTCATTGTATTGCTCGGAATCGCTAAGTCATTCACAATTTATCATCATACAATATTGCTGTTTCTGGTTCTGCTCGCTTTTCTTTGCATTAGTTTATGTCTTTGCAGGATTTTCTGAAATCATCCTGCCTGTCATTTAGCACAATAATATTCTATCACAAACATATACCACAACTTGTTTAGCCGTTCCCTAATTGATGGACATTCCCTCATTTCCCAATTCTTAGCCACTACAAAAAGAGCTGCTATAAATATTTTTGTACAAATACAGCCTTTTCCTTTTTCTTCGATCTCTTTGGGATACAGATCTTGTAGTGGTATTGTTGGGGTAAAAGATGTACATAGTTTTATAGTCATTTAGGCATAGTTCCAAATTGATAGTTGGTCTAGTTCACACTTCTACCAACAATGCATTTGTCATTTTTCTTTTCTGTCAAATTAGCCAATCTGATAGGTGGAGGTGGACCTCAGAGTTGCTTAAATTTGTATTTTTCTGATCAATGGTGATTTAGAGCATTTTTTCAAATGATGATACTTTAGATTTCTTCTTCAGAAAACTGCCTGTTCATATGCTTTGACTATTCATCAACTGGGGAATGACTTGTATTATAAATTTGACTCAGTTCTCTATATATTTGAGAAATGAGGCCTTTATCTGAGAAACTTGCAGTAAAAACTTTTTTTCCTGCAGTTTCCTATTTCCCTTCAAATCTTGGCTGTAATAGTTTTGTTTGTGTAAAAAACCTTTTAAATTTAATGTAATCAAAATTATCTATTTTACACCCCATAATTCAAATCTGGCCTCAGACACTTCATCACTTTACCCCATTTACCTCAGTTTCTCATCTGTAAAATGATCTGGACAAAGAAATAGGAAACTGCTCCAATATCTTTGCCAAGAAAACCCCAAAATGAGGCCATGAAGGGTCGGACACAACTGAAAAGTGACTGAATGGCAACTGAAAAATGCTCTCTATCTCTTGTTTGGTCATAAACTCTTCCCTTATCCATGTGTCTGACAAGCAAAATTTTCTGTGTTTCCCCAATTTACTATATCACCCCTTATGTCTAAATCATGTACCCATTTTGGCCGTTTCTTGGTATATGGAGTGAGATGTTGGTTTATGCCTAGTTTCTGCCTAACCACTTTGCAGTTTTCCCAGCATTTTTTGTCATAGTGAGTTCCTGTCCCAAAAGCTTTGATCTTTAGGTTATCAAATGCTATGTTTTTATAGTCATTTACTACCGTGTATTGTGTACCTAATCTATTCCACTAATCTACCACTCTATTTCTTAGCCACTACTACATAGTTTTGATGCTTACTGCTTTTGTAATGCAGTTTGAGATGACATCTGTTTTTTCCCCACTTTTTCACTATCACAAAAAGTGCTGCTACAAATATTTTGGTGTATAGGGGACATTTCTATTTTTGCCTTCCTTGGGACTACAGTGGGATGCTTTGGGTCAAGGAGTATAGACATTTTAGTCAAGGAATTTGATAATTTGAAGGATGGCCTGGAGAAGGAAACGGCAAACCATTCCAGTATCCTTGCCAAGAAAACCCCAGATAGGGTCATGAAGAGTCAGACACGACTGAACAACAGTTTTAGAGCAAGATTTAAAGAAATCCTAATATGTAGCTACTTACTCATTAACTGTTTTAAATTACTTTTTAGTCTAATCCCGGCCTTTCTTAAGATGGAGAATGAATGTGACCTTCTAACTTAGGTTTAGCATTTTTTTCTTAATAGCCCAGAGCTCTTTGGGGAGTATATTTCATTTAACTCGGTTTCATAGCAACTTTATACCAAAAGCCAGAGCAAGGGTTTTCATCTTTCACTTCTAGAATATACTTATAAACTGTTTGTGTGTAATCTCTCAGGGGATAGGCCTTTCCACTTTATCCTTGTGTCCTCATGGCCCCCACAGAAAAAAAAAGAAATAGAAAAGATTAAGATTCATTCTTTTTAATGCCTCCATATGGTCTTATTTTCTAATCAGTGTTTCCCTAACAACCAGCTTTCTAAATTGCTCTAATGCCTGCTGTTCAGTAGCTGACTGTTAGATTTACTGAGTAATACCTGGTCTATCCAGTGAATCTGTGTAGCAGCCTGGTGTGGTGGAAAGAGCCACTTGACTGAGAATCAAGAGACTTGGGTTTTTATTGGTTGTGTAGAAATAAGCTTAGCTTCTGTCATTGTCAGTTGCCACTACTTTCGCAGCGTGTACTTATGAATCCTTGTCTAGCGGAATATATAAAACCCTGAAAGATGCAGTCAGCCTTAGTCCTTGGATCAAACAACATTTGTGTGGCCCTATTTATTTTTTCTAAACCCAGAGTTGCTGTCTGGAATCTACTTCCTGCCCATCCCCTCCTGTTTAGTCTGAACCTTTAGATGCCGACTCTAGCCTGTTTACTTGAAATTTGCTTCCTGCCTATTTCCTTCTGACTGCAGAGTACTTTTAGACTCTACGTTTGCCTTACTGTCCAGTATTTAAGGTACTCACATCCTTCCATAGACTACTCGATCTAGCAGTTATCCTTTGCCTTTATAGCTGTAAATGAACAACCACAGAGGAAGGGGGGGATATCACTTATAGAATATGACTTATTTTTCATGAGATTTTCCTTATTCTCTGGGCTAGCACCACAGACCTATTTATTGGTCTTGTTTCTTTAATGAAATTAAGACATAGGGTTGAAAAAACCAAACCAAACCATTATCAGTGATTGAACAAAAATAAAAAAAAATCTTAAAGCAAAAGTAATGTACAAAATCTTAAGGAAGTAAAATTATATAGTGATACTAATATTCTTTCACATAACCTTGTCTGGGAAGCACTAATCCAACATCTTTGAGTGAGTTCTGAGGGAGAACAAGTTTTAAGTCATCCATATCCATCTGTCTTTTGGGATGATGAATTAAGTTTATATGTTCAAGGCCTCCCCTCACTTTTTCCTTGCATGTTATAAATCTGGTGCTCTCCAAGATGTTTCAAGATGATGTTCACATGTCAGATGTGTTTGGATTTAATGGTGGTAAAAATTAACATAGGCATATCCTGTATGTGCATATATATATATGTATGTATATTTCCCATCTTTATGAATACATATACATATGTACACACATATATATATACATATGTACACACACACATATATATACATATACATATGTACACACACACACACACACACACACACACACACACACACACACATATATATAAAATGTTGCCCTAACCAAGAGTGAGTTTTAATAATGTCCTGAATATATTATCACCAAAACCTGCTGTAACAATCAGTAGTCTTTCATGTTTCCATTCCTTTCAATAAGTTACTGTTATTCTTTACTTGTAGTGTATAATCATAGGGTCAGAGTAGCATCAGGAAAAACTGGCTTGGGGAGTAGTATGGTAAGGGAAAGGTTTTGGTAATAGAGGCTACGCATCTAATACATTTAGCCACTTTAAAATATTATTTGTGTTAATGGTGGAAAGAATACTAGACTAGCTGTTAAAAGACTTAGATTTTAGTTCTTAGTCACTAATTAGTTGTGTCTTTATTTTTATTTATAAATTTTGTTTTGAAAAAACAATTTTACAGCTCACCAAACGAATCTTCCTAAAGTATATTTCCTGAAAACATTTAAGCAAGATTGCCTAATAATATGATTGTGACTGATGGTATATATATCATTTCCAGTTCTGTAGTTTACCATAACTAGACCCCTAACTAGGTCAGAGTAACTGGAACTCAACCTCAAAACATCAGAACTTGGAGGATATTACCGGCACTCTACTCTCCCTAAGCCAGTAGAAACAATTGAATTTAGCACCTAGTTAGCAAAAATAATTGGTTAAAAGTGGAAGCTACCTGTGAGTGTCTTCCCATTGTTGATTATTTCTGCTTTATCATAAATATATCTTGTTTGTACATAGTGGTTTGTATATTGTCTCCATTATATTGAGCTTCTTGAGAGCAGGGACTGTCTTTTGCCCCTTTTTATATTCCCAGCACCTACCACAGTGCTTGACCCATAGTAGACACTTAAATGCTTGTTGACTTGACTCATCTATGTAATGAGACAGTGCATATAAAAGCATTTTGTTCTTTATAGGATGATTGAGTACTTATTTTTATAATCAATTCTCAGTGGTTAGTTTATTAATTTAATCAGCAAAATATTTGATTAATGGATCAATGTCAGCAGGAAGGAAATTTCAAGTAGATTGCCAAGGGGTTTTACTTTTGGTCCTGTACCATTTTGTATTTTTGTCGATTTCTACAGATTTGAAAGTGTCCCTTCTGTGTCTACATTCAAATCATTAAACAGGACAGAAACAGAACTGTGTTGCCACTTAGGAGTCAGATCTCTAGTGGAGGGCTATCAGGCAAATGTTGATTGGGTTTGGGTGCCAGTTTTCATGTAGCCCATTAAGCATTGTGGTATAGTGTGGAAGATCTATGTTCAAGTTTCACTTATGATGTATTCTATTTGTGTGACCCTAGGCAAGTCACTTAACTTTTCAGTGTTCCATGCCAGTCTCTAAGATTACACATTGCAAGATATTATCAACCAGCATTGGTAGAGGGAGTTTCCTTACCAGTGAAATCACATGTGCAATGCCAGTGTTCTGTCTCACTATTTTATCCATAAGGATACCATGGGTGATTTTGCTTCTCATTTAATTTGCTGAAAGATACATGATTTGTTACTGCTGCTGCTGCTGCATTCCTTTGATTGACCACTCTTAAACCCTATTCAGGCTAGTTTACAGTTACTTGTTATTAATAAATCATAATAGTAATCACTATATTTTTAAAAATAGTCAACAGACTATATGCTTGATAACTTATTCCAGAATGACTGATAGTTGGGCTTGATACTGTTTTGCATTTAATTCTTTCTCTGATACTATATCTTGATTTAGAAGTATCTCTGTGTTTTCAGGAGCTGTCAGCAGAGCATATGCTCTGACTGATTGTGTCAAGCTGGAAAGGCTCTATAAGAGCCCAGTGGCAGACTGTGTCTGTTGTCTGAGAATGATTTAAATGTGGAGAGACATAGCACCAGAAGATTGGTCTCTAGCTTTGATGATTAAAAAAAAATGATCATAATGACTCAACTCGTGACATTAAAGCTTACCTGTTTTAGGATCTACCCTACCCCAGTTTTTAAAAACCAGGGGCATGTTGCTATATCTAGTCTTCTGGTATATCACTTTTCCACAATTTCTAAAAGATCAAGGATGTTAGAGCTATCTTCATCTTTGTTCAGCATTAATTAGCTTGCAGAGCTGTATATTTACAGTGAAATGTGCTCCTCACCTAACTTAGGCAACATTTCTCTCTATGTTTAATTGTACTTTAACTGTATTGCCATTATGTTTAACTGTATGACCATTTCTAATATCAACACAGTTCTTCTTGTAGGGCCCAGACAGGAATTAATTTGTATACTTCAAAGGTATATATAATGATGTTTTTGAAAATCAATTTTGAGGTTTGGGTTAGTGGTACATATTGTGGCGTTCCTACGTGCTGCAGGATAAAAATTTTCATAGCACTCAAGAAATTTAGCATTTTTGGTTTTTTGTAATTTTGGGGTACCATATTCTCACATATATTTTACTAAATGATATCTAATGCAAAATGTACTAATGGAGTTATGATACTTTTCACAAAAGACTCTCCACTCAATATTTACAAATATGTATCTTCAGACTTAACTAGTTGAAAGAAAAGGGAGGAGGGGGGCAGCTAGGTGGTGCAGTGGATAGAGCCCCAGCCTCAGACCAAACATTTGACACTTACTAGCTGTGTGACCCTGGGCAAGTCACTTAACCCCAATTGCCTAAAAAGCAACAAAAAAAAAAAGAAAGAAAGAAAGAAAGAAAAGGGAGGCCTGACATTATAGAAAGGGGATCTTATTCTTTTATTTCCATTTTATGAAAGAGGAATAACTGAATCAGGACTTATAATGTAGACAGCTGAAAAATAGGGCTGGATATTTTAAGTTACTGACTTATTGAAAATTCCAGGGACTTAGCATATTTTAAAATATAGTATTATAACACTAAATTCAAATAAATTATCTGAAAAATCCAGACATTTGGTAAAGTGCTTAGCAGTAGCATAGGAATAGACTATTAAATGAGAAATAATGGAAGATGGAAATAATTTAAATTCTTCTTTTAAATATACGCAGGTCTGTATATGACGACCAACCAAACGCACACCAGAAATTCATGGAAAAACTAGACGCTTGTATCCGCAATCATGATAAAGAAATTGAAAAGATGTGTAATTTTCATCACCAGGGTTTTGTAGATGCTATTACAGAACTCCTTAAAGTAAGAACTGATGCAGAAAAACTCAAGGTAAGAGCCCTGTTAGAATTATGTTTATCTTTGTCCTCACTAAGTTATTAGACTATTAATTTAATTCATGTTGCATATCCACACATCAGTACTGAATGAGATCCTGTCATAGAAGTGAGTTAATATATATTTTTTTGGGGTATTCTTTCTGCTCTATTAACACAGTTGTCATGCTAATGACTGGGCTAATCCCTCCATTTCTTCTCTTCCTCTCTTTTTTTTGGGGGGGAATAGCTAGTAATACATATTGACTTAATAGGCTTTCTTTCTTTGAAGGAGCTCATAGGAGCTTTTTAAAAACTTCATGTATTTGAAAACTCATTTTGTAGTTTGACTTAAAAAAATTCCTAAAGTTGATGAGAGATTTTAAAAAGCTGTTTTTTAAAACTTCAAAAATATTTAATTAAAATATTAAATTAAAATTAAAAAAATTAATTAAAAAATTTAATTAAAATAAAATCCTTTTTATGATTTGAAAATGAGACCTTTTTTCAATAGAAATTCATGTTTTCCTTTAAGTTTTTCAATTTCTGCCATATATTCCCCAGATTGTTAAAAAATAGATTTTTTATGTCAGAATAAATGTTCTTTTAAAGCATCCTTTACACTTGAGAGCATGGCAGATGGAATAACTCTAGCTTACCAAGGGTTATGATTAGAAAACTATTTTTAAAAGGATATTCAGATAACAAGGGACCAAATAAAACATCATTGAGGCCATTGAGCATTTTTTGTTTAGAAATTAATGAGATTTTTAATAAACCATAATATGCTTCCTTACTATGATGACCTAATGAGTCACTTAATATGTGGGAAAATCTGAGGTTGAGCTTTGCCTGCACCTGCAGTATCAAAATGTTGCTATAGATTGGAGATTTGTACATTTAATGTTAATCAACCACCCAGTGTTTGCATTCAGCAAAGTAAGAATGTTTAATTACCATAAAATGCAATCACCATTTCCTACAGACAATGAATGGCACATAGAGCTCATTGAAGTTATCAAAAAGGGACCAGTGGTCAATTGGGTCACTGATTTGAATTGTTTGACAGACTTAGAGAACCAAGTAAAGTTCAAAAATCCTGAGTAAATTTGAGAAGTTTGCCACAGAATCTGTTAAAAAGAACTGTCATAAGTAATTGAAGTTAACAAAAGCCCTTTGCAATGAAAAGTTCAAGTTCAAGCTGTAGAGTTAATTTGAGTTCTTTTGTTCTAAGTTTGTCAAGAAGCATGATCTGATTACAAGGGTGAGCAGCTACATCAGGGCAATATGTGCATACTTTTCTAACAAAGGTGAAATTATTTTTAAGGTCCAAGTTACTGATACCAACAGCAAGCTTCAAGATGCTGGAAAAGAGGTGAGTTTTTGGGTGTCTTCTTTATGTCTAGTGAATAGATGGAGCTTATTTAAATTGTTATTTTAAAATGTGAACTTTTTCATATCCAAGGTGATAGCTCAAACAGAAGACATCATTCGATGTAGAATTCAGCAGAGAAATATTACAACTGTAGTAGAAAAGTTGCAGTGTTGTCTTCCAGGTGAGTAAAATTATCTTTATTATGATTGTCTTGATAACATAGTAATGAAACACTAAAATCTAGTCATTCATCTCTATAATCTAAATTACAGATTATCTGGCAGTTATTCCAACATAGCCATATAACTATCCCTATGTTAGCATTATTCATCTTGATTTTTCATTGTTTTCCTGGCTGTTGTCAAAGCCTTTGTTTGATCATCTATTTCATTAATATCTCAGACAACAATTGTTCCTTAGGGTAGCTTCTCTCTCTAGTTTCCAAGGGAGGGAGAGAAATACACATTTGTGAATTTCTTTTCCTAAGCCTTTGCCTTCCCAGCAATGCAAGAAAGAAAAGGTGAAGAAGCATCCAAAAATGCTGCAGTTCTGTTTCCCTCCTCCTTCACTCTGAAATTCTTTGCTAAAACTTTTTATGGAACCATGAGGTCTTTAATTTCCTAGTTTGGAGCCTCAGCTACTGCTTTGTAAAGAAGTAAAGCCCAAGGAGGATTAATCTCATTTAATATTTATTATCTGATTCAATGCTTCCTTCTATTCATTGATAAAATCATAGGTTGACTATAATTCAAATCAGGAAAAAGAATTAACAGCTGTCTTATTTAGAAAGAGCTCCAGATTTGGATTCCAGTGACCTATGTTTAAATATTTTAGCCCTACCACTGTGTGATAGTGAGCAAGTCTAAATCCCTTTGAGCTTCATTTCTCTTAAATATGAGAAAAATGTCTGTCCTGTCTAACCCACGTAGTTAGAATGAGGATCAAATGAAATGATTTGTGAAAAGCACTCTGTAAATCATAACCTATTATATGAATATCTGATATTATATTTTTAAAGATATTAGATCAGAAATTTCTGCAGTGCCCAAGTGACATTAATATGTCCCCAAGGGGGACCTTGAATCTTTTAGACCACTAAATCTTGACTGTGATCTGAGAATACTACCAAGAAAGCAATAAGTTCCATTTATAGAGTATATTTCAGTGGCCTGAAAATCTTGCTTTGCCTTTCTAATGTATACCAAAGAATAACCTAGGCACTTGGAACAGGGTTCAAGGAATCTCATAGCCAGATGGATCTGTGATCTCATTCAAGTGAATGTTCTTTTCAACAGGGCACATTATGACCAGCCACGTAGATTGCAAACCCACACTGTGAACTCTTGTTAATGGTCCATGTGCCATGGTTTAATATACTTTCTTAAATAGAGACCTTATTAAAAATGGTTAGTTATCTAAAACAGAAGAGAAAATTTGTTACCAGGTTTCAAAAAAAGTTACTTCTTTCTTCCATATGATAAGAAGAGTTTCTAGATCTTTCTGAACTACTCTCAGATTCTTTTTTAATTTAGGCTATGTTGCTTTGGAAGATTAACTTTTTGGCTGTGAGAATATAGCTTCTGGTTTCAGGTTAGATTTTTGGGATTTAAAAAAAAACTGCCAAAACGACCTGTTTGGTCATAATGCTGTCTTTTGAAAATATATCCTGACATCAGATAAATTGAAAGAGTCATACTAGCAGGGTTTTTTTTTAAAAGCCCAGATGCCTGGTTGTGTGGTTGGTGATAATGATAATAATAGTAATATCTAGCATTTGTATAGCACTTTAAAGTTTGTGAAGTGCTTTACAAATCTGATCTCATTTTATCCTAACAACAGCTCTAAGAGGTAGGTGCTATTATTATGCCCATTTTACAGATGAGGAAACTGATGCTGACAAAGTTAAATGATTTGCTCAAAGTCACATAGCTTTCTGTCTGAGACTGAATTTGAACTCAGGTCTTCCTGACTACAGTTCTAGCTCCCTATCTACTGTGCAATCTTGCTTCCTCTAGGCATAAAAAAAATTGGATAATGAGGAAATTGTTTTTTAGACTTATTCTAGTCCTAAAGTAGCCTGCAGGTGGGAGAGGTCGGAGAATGGAGGGAAAACAAAACTGCTAATACTGCTATTGCCACTCTCAGGCTAACGAACAACTTTTTGAGTCTTAATGAGCAGGTTGCCCCTATAGCCTACAATAGCCACTAGGCTGTAGTCATAAAGAGGGAATCAGCTTTACTCAATGTGATTCCTATATCACTTTTTAGTATTGAGGCTACAAAGCAAGATTTCTCCTAGACCTAGGACTAGCAAACCTGTTGGTTTTGGAGACACTATTTACTTGGTCCTTAAGAGTTCCTGCAGCACAGTAACCACTTAATCAGTTACTTGGGATATCTTGGAATTCTAATATGGCGTTTGGATGAAAAGTTATTCATGTGATTGCCTAAAATATTTGTGGTGACACTATATTGTTACCGTGATGTCTTTTTACTGAACCCTGTGAAAATTATAGCAGATAATTAACAACCCTATGTCTTTAATGATAGAAAAGAACAAACTTCTTCCCTTTTAAATCAGCCTTTTAGTATAATTCATGTATTCTGCTGTAAATGTCATAGATTTTCCTATTTTTTATGGATTTTGGAATAAAACTTTCACTACGCTTAGTAGAACTTTATGATTTGATTTTTAAAAACTTGTTAGTTTATATGATTATATTTGTGTGTGTTGATCCACAGTAGGGATATAATAATATATTATAATCAATGAATAATAATAATATCAATAAGTAATATTACTGATCAATTATAATAAATATACTACCATATTATATAATTATATTACATACAAAATAATATTAAAATTAATAGTGAATTAATGAATAAGGGTTGTGTTTATGCTTTTACTGTAAAGAATAATTTTTACTTAGTTTAAGAAGGTTATTATACCTTGGTTATAGTTGTTAGAACATAGAAATTATTTTGGTCTCTATTGTGAAATATAGGTATATTGAAATTCAAACACCAATTTTGTTTATATAGAATCTTGAAATTTTACTTTAAAAAGGGTAAAATTAAACAATAGTTGAAATAAGACAGGAAATTAGTTAGTATTTTAGGTGTTCTTCTTTTTGGACCCTGTCTTCATATTGTAGTTTTAATCTTATGAAGTATTATTTTTAAACCAAAATGTGTTATGGTAATTTAATTTTATTTTAATACAGTCTTGGAAATGTACAGTAAACTGAAAGAACAGATGAATGCAAAAAGGTGAGTGGAGCTTTATAATTATTTTTAAATTAATATACTAACTTGGTTTTTTTTTACAACTAAAGGATTGGAGAAAAATAACATTAATTCATAATGTATGGAATTCTCTTTCTGCTTTTCATCATTATTTGTTTTATTTATGTGTGCTAATCATCATTAAAAAAGAAACACCCAACAATCTTGTTATATATTAACCTGTTCTGAGGCACAGTAGAAATCAGTTTACATAGATCTAACTCCTTACTTTTGTGAGTTTATAATCTGAGAGCTAATACTATTCATAAAATTAATACATGTACAACTGAACAAGAATGAAAAATGATACAGATTAGGCCAGTTAATAAATGTCTTTCGTTAAACTGTGTTGTAACTTTAGTCCTTATTGTGGTGTGGAGGTGACCCTAGTACTTGAAGGCTATGTCAGCAAAACACAAGCTCACATAGGTCTCAGTAAACTCTAAAAGCTTTGAATATGGAGCAAGCAAGAGTGTAAGTTCTTGTAAATTTGGAGAGATTTATCACCAGAAGGTTGGCCGCTAGGTGATGAATTTTATATCCAAGGCAACTCATGATCAGGAACTCGTAGAGCTCAGTTGAGAAAGGCAGTGGTCAGATTTGCTGTGGATCAGACTACCTAGGTAGGGAGCACTAAAACCTGCAGAGCAATAGCAGGATTAGCTCACACATTCCCTCCAAAAATGTGCTGAGCCTGGCCCTAATATAAAGTTTGAAAGTAGACTGGAAGAATAAGCAAACAAGAAAAGAATCCCACCAAAGAAAAACTATTATGATGGTAAGGATGGTCAAGACACAAATCAAGAATAAGAGAATAACTCAAAAATATCTGTAGGCAAAGCCTCAAAAGGAAAAAAAACCCCACCAAAACTCGGGCACAAGTTTAACTAGAATTCCTGGAAGCCATGCTGCAATAATTTTTAAAAAATGTTTTTATAAATGATATGAAAGTGTTAGAGATAAACATTAGAAAAGAAATTAGTGTTGTGGAAGAATTGGAAAGGGAATTAGCAGTTTGGCACAAGAAGTACAAAACAAGCAGCAAATTCCCTGAAAATTAGAATAAACTAATTAGAAGCTAAGGATTTCCCAAGATAACAGGAATATTAAAACAAAATCAAAAGCCTGAAAAAGTAGAAGAAAATATAAACTGTCAGCTGCAAAACAACTGACCTGGAAAACAGGTAGAAGACATAATTTAAGAATCATTGTATTACCTGAGAGCCAACCAAAAAAAGATCTTATGCATCATATTGGATGATTTTCTTTCTTTCTTTCTTTCTTTCTTTCTTTCTTTCTTTCTTTCTTTCTTTCTTTCTTTCTTTCTTTCTTTCTTTTGTAATTTAAAAATTTTAAACTTAAATACAAAATGAGAAAAGAAAAAAATATTGCCATGGATGCAGCTTACCATAAGAGAGGATTCAATATAAAAAAATTAATTTCCGTTTTAAGAAAACCTATATAAACTAAACATTGTTTTTAAAGCTGCCCAGCTTTTCTTTGCTTCTTTGTTGGTTTTCTTTTGTTCTCTGCTGTGCACTTTTTATTTTATTTTTTTCCCCTCCCTTCTCCCACCACCCTTAAGAAGGCTACAATTAAGCATGGATATATATGCATATATATTAGATATCTATAAACATAGACATATATACACATATACAATCATACACATAAATGTAAGACTGTACTATGCTTATTTCCTCCTATTATCTGTTTCCCTGAAGGTGGATAGCATCTTTCTTCATAAGTCCAAGTCTTTACACATTTTTCTAAAGCAACCAACTCATCATTTCCTACACCACAGCAATATTCCAGCCTAGTCACATCCTCTCCAAGAGATTATGAAAGTTTTTTTCTCCCAATTTTTTGCATTCCTTCTATTCTTGACTATATAGGTTTTATTTATACAAGAAAATTTTAATTTAAAATAATTGAAATTATCCTTTTTATACTTCATCAATGCTCTCACCTTATAATATAGTTTAAGGTCTGATACTGCTGAATCTACTTCCTTTATGTCTTTTCCCACTGATTTCTTTGAAGTTCCTGACTTTTTGTTCTTCCCAGTGAACTTTATTATTATTTTTTTAACTCAGTAAAGTAATTTTTTAGTAATTTAGTTGGGATGACATTGAATAAATCAGGTAAAATTGTCATTTAAAAAATTATATGGTCTTTGCCTACCCATGAACAATAAATTTTGCTTCAGTTATTTAGATATGAGTTTATTTGTGTAAAAATTGTTTATTGTTTATGTTTATATAGTTTCTGTGTCTGTTTTGGCAGGTATACACTCAAGTCTTTTATACTATCTAGGTATTTTAAATGGTGTAAAACAATATTGAATAATATTGCTGACACATAGTGTAGTTTCTTTATTTTTCACTTTTGATACAATCTATTTTAACTTTAACTTTGTCTGAGATCATTATTGATATCTCTGCTTTTTTTACGTATTAAATTATACTCCTGCCTTTCGTTTTATCTTTGTGTATATCTCATTTTTATGTTTCCTGAAAGCAATATATTGTTGAATTCAAATTTTTTTGCTTAATATCTTTTTCCAAGTACATGTAAAAACAGTTTTGACATTTTTTTGCAAGTTTTGAATTCCAAATTCTCTCTCTTTCTCCCCTACCACTCCCCCCACCCCCAAATGAGAAGGCAAGCAATTTGATATAGGTTATACATGTGTAGTCCTGCAAAACACATTTCCATGTAAGTTATACTGAGAAAGAAAACACAGAAAAAACCCCAAAGAAAAATAAAGAAAAAGTATCTTTGATCTGCATTCAGGCTCTACCAGTTTTTTCTCTGGAGATGGACAACACCTTTCATCATAAGTCCTACAAGAACTGGTTTGGATCATTGTATTGCTGAGAATAGCAAAGTTATTGAATTCAAATTTTTAATCTGTTATCCATTTCATTTTTATGGGGAAATTAGTCCCATTCACATTCTAAGCTATAGTTACTTGTGGTGTATTTTCCTGCTTCCTGTTTTTCCTTACTATCCTTCTCACCCTATTTACCCTATCCCTCCTCACTCCTCTGCTTTATTTCTATCTGCTACATTGCCCTCCTATTCCTTAACCTACCCACTCCTGTAAGAGTCCCTCCTATATCCTCTTTACCCCACCCTATCCCCTTGCTCTGTTATTTTTTTTTTCTGAATTTAAAATGTTGTTCCCTCTCTAGCCCATTCCCAATGAGAGTAAGGTTCCAGCACTACCTGCCCTCCCCCCTATCATCTTCTGTATCAGTTTTTCCTTTTATATCTCATTTGTATGAGCTAATTCCTCCTTTTTATCTCTCTCTACACAGTTTTATTTTTTTAGAATCACCCCATTATACTCAGCTTAGCCCACACCTTTCTTTCAAACTACCAAATAATGGTGACAGTCAGAAGAGTACTGCTAATATTTTCATAGATACGAAGTAAACAATTGAGTCCGTTACAATTGGTCTTTAATGTTTACCTTATATTTCTTCTGGATGTTATGTGTTGAATTTTCCCTTAAGTTCTGGGGTTTTTGTCACAAAAATCTTGAAAGTCTTTTGAGTTCATTAAATATCAATTTTCATTTTCATTCAGGATTATACTTTGCTGGATAAATTACCCTTAGTCATAATCCCAGATATTTTGCTATATGGAATATAGTATTCCAAGACTTACAGTCCTTCAGTATAATAACTGCTAGGTCTTGTGTAATTCTTAGCGTAGCCACATGATATTTAAATTTTTTTTTCTTGTTGCTTCCAGTATTTTCTCCTTAACCTGGGAGCTTTGAAACTTGGCTATAATATTCCTATAAGTTTTCCTCCTGGGATCTCTTTCAGGTAGTGATCAGTGGATTTTTTTCTATTTCTACTGTGTCTTCTTGTTCTAGAATTTCAGGACAATTTTCCCTGATAATTTCTTGTAATATTGTATCAAGATTCTTTTTATTAATTGTAATTTTCAGGTAGTCCAACTATTCTTATATTATTTCTCCTCATTCTGTTCTCCTGATCAGTTGTTTTTCTGATGAGATATTTCACTTTCTCTTCTATTTTTTCATTCTTTTGTTTTATGATTTCTTGGTGTCTTAGAACGTCATTAGCTTCCCCTTGCCCAATTCTAGTTTTCAAGGAATTATTTTCTTCCTTAAGTTTTTAATTCTTTTTTTCTAATTGGTTGACTTTCTTTTCATAATTTTCTTGATTTTCTTGGATTGCTCTTATCTTAAAAAAATTTTTTTCCTCTCTCTTATTAGATTTTTAAAGTCCTTTTTAAGTTCTTCCAAGAATTCTTTTTGTGTTTGGAACCATTTGACAGTTTTTGTTGAAAAAGGAGTGGCTTTTTTAGCTGCGTTATCTTCCTCTGAATATGAACCTAGATCTTCTCTATCCCCATAGTAACTATCTGTGGTTGGGTTTTTTCTCCTTTGCTTACTCATTTTTGTTTATTTATGTATTGTTTTGTTTTGGTTTGGTTTTAGCAGCTATTAGTATAATCAAGTTGTAGTCCTGAGGTATGGGGAATGATGCCCCATGCCTCAGGTCCTTCTTAGTGTTATCTTCTGAGGTCTGTCTTGGGGCCCAATCTTGGGCTGTCTTCTCTACTCCTAAGCTTCAGCTAGGGCCCCCAGCCACACTGTCCTACAAATCATCTCCCCTCACTTAATAGTATTTTATTTTTTTCTAATTACATGGAAAGATAGTTTTCAACATTCACTTTTATAAGATTTTGAGTTCCAAATTTTCTCCTCTTCCATCTCCTTCACCCTCCCCAAGACAGTGTGCAATCCTACGTATACGTTCATATTAAACATATTTTCACATTAGTCATGTTATAAAGAAGAATTAGAACCAATGGGAGGAACCATGAGAAACAAGAAAACAAGCAAAAAAAAAGAGAGCAAATAGTATGCTTCAATCTGCATTCAGACTCCATAGTTCTTTTTCTGGATGTGGATAGCATTTGCCATTATTAGTCTTTTGGAGTTGTCTTAGATACTTGTATTGCTGAGAAACTGCTCATCATTTCTTATGGAACAATAATATTCCGTTACATTCATATGCTACAACTTGTTCAGCCATTCCCCAGTTGATGGTCATCCCCTCAATTTCCAATTCTTTGCCACCACAAAAAGAGCTGCTCAAAATATTTTTGTATATGTGAGTCCTTTTCTCTTTTTTATAATCTCTTTAGGATATGAACCTAGTACAGGTATTGCTGGATGAAAGGGTATGCACAATTTTATAGCCCTTTGGGCATAGTTACAAATTGCTTTTTAGAATGGTTGGATCAGTTCACAATTCCACCAGCAATGCATTCCAATTTTCCCACATCTCCTCCAACATTTATCATTTACCTTTTTTGTCATATTAGCCAATCTGATATGTGTGATGTGATATCTCAGAATTGTTTAAATTTGCATTTCTTTAATCAATAGTGATTTAGACCATTTTTATATGACTACAGATAGCCTTAATTTCTTTATCTGAAAACTGCCTGATCATATCCTTTGACCATTTTTCAATTTGACATCAGTTGGGGAATGACTTGTATTCTGATAAATTTGACTCAGTTCTCTATGTTTTAGAAATGAGGCCTTTATCAGAGACATTGGCTGTAAAAATTGTTTCCCAGCTTTCTGCTTCCCTTCTAATCTTGGTTGCATTGGCATTGTTTGTGCAAACCCTTTTTAATTTAATGTAATCAAAATTATCCATTTTGCATTTCATAATGTTCTGTCTCTCTTGTTTGGTAATAAATTCTGCCCTTCTCCATAGATCTGACAGGTAAACTATTCCTTGCTCTCCTCATTTGCTTATGGTATCACCCTCTATGTCTAAATCGTGTCTAAACCCATTTTGACCTCATCTTGGTACGTGGTATAAGATGTTGGTCTATGTCTATTTTCTGCCATACTGTTTTTTAGTTTTCCCTGCAGTTTTCATCAAATAGTGAGTTCTTATCCCAGAAGCTGGAGTCTTTGGGTTTATCAAACATTTGATTACTATAGTTATTGACCTCTGTGTCTTGTGCACCTAACCTATCCCACTGATCTACCCCTCTATTTCTTAACCAGGACCAAATAGTTTTGATGATTGCAGCTTTATAATACAGTTTTAAATTTTGTAGGCTAGGCCACCTTCCCTTCTTGCAAATGATCTTGCTTCCTGGAGTCCCTCCAGTACCTGTGAACTACAGCTGTCCTCTCTGCCCCTAATTGAAACTCTGCTGTCCTACAAATGCCCACAGACAACGGGATCCCTGCCCCTTGCTACAGCACTTACCAGGTGTGTTCCTGCTCCTTCTCCGCACAGCCACAGCCCAGGACCTATCTGGTCAGCACTGCTGCGCTTGACATCCCTCTACTGTGGAAGGTCCTTCAGTTGTTTCCTACTCAGCAATCAGACACCTACACTGTTTGTGAGATGAAAGTTTCTAAGGCTATGGCTGCCTCTCAAAGCAGTTGCCCCCAGGGCTTGTTGTTTGTTGATTCTGCAGAGTCAGCCTGGAGGTATTTACACTTGGCTGAGGCCAAACCTCTGCCCCTGGAGGTTGGGTCTTTCCTCGGGTCTTCTCAGATTGTTTGCCCCGTGTTTATTTCTGTTGCTCTAAGGCAATGTTCTGTTTTTGGTTTTTTTTTTGGTGGAGGAAATTTGGAGAGCTGAAAAGTTTTCTGACCTACCCTGCCATCTTCCCAGAATCCTCTCCTAGAATGATTTCATCCCATCATATTTCAGGAAAGCTTAAAAGAAAACTGCTCAGATCTTTTAAAATCAGAGAAAAATAGAAATGGAAAGAATCTATTGGTTTTCTCCTGAAAAAACCACAAAATCAAAACTCCCAGGAACATTATAGCAAAAGATCTAGAACTTCTAGTTAAAGAAAAAAAATTGCAAGGAATCAGAAAAAATTAAAAGGATCCACAGTCAGTACTACAAAGGAGCAGAGACTTATAACAATATTCCAGAAAGCAAAGGATATAGACTTACAACCAAGAATAACTTACTCAGTAAATTGTGTATTATTATGCTACAAGGGGAAAATAGATTTTTAATGAAATAGAAAACTTTCAAACATTCTTTATGAAAAAAACAGATCTGAGTAGAAACTTTGAAGTACAAACATAGTAGTTAAGAGAGCATAAAAAGATAAATAGAATTGAGAAATGGGAGGTTGCATTATTTACATTCTAATATTATTAGGAACATATGATACAAGTGTCCCTTAATGTCATTAGGAATTACAAAAGAGGGTTAAATAAGACAGACAGCCTAGGAATGTTTTGTTATGTTCCAATTATCTTAAAAAAAGAAAGGAAATGGAAAAAAAATACATTAGGAAGAAAAAGGGAAGGTGAGTAGAGGAACTTCAATCTCACATAATCAGGAGTGAGTGTGTGTGTGTGTGTGTGTGTACACGTACAAGACTGTACGAAGAAGAAGGAAGGAGTAGGGGGAGTGGGAATCCCTTGAATGTCACTTTCATGTGAACTGGTCACAGGAAGGTAGAACATGTACACATAATAAGAGTTTGGTGTACAGATATATTTACCTCCATAGAGAAACAGAATTAAATAGAGAGAGGAGAATAGAGGGAGGACTTAGTCATAAGCAAAATAAACTCTAAACTAGAGAGTAGATTACAAAGAGCAACTTTAAAAAGAAAGAATAGGAACCTGAGATTGGAGTCTGGGTGAGAGAAAGGGGGAAGAAAAATGGGGGGGGAGCTGAAGCAGAATGCATCAAGCATAGAGCACTTGTGCTAAACACACACCTTTCTCATCATCTCCCTTTTCTTTGTAAAGAGGAGGGTAGGAAGCAAAAAATATAATTGAATAGAATGGAGAGAAATATGTAATTAATTAGTATAATTATGAATGTAAATGGGATACCTTCACCCATAAAATGGAAGAGGATAGAAGAATGAATTATAAAGTAGAATCCAATTTGTTATTTATAAGAAACACACTTGAAACATAAAGATTCACAGAGCATTAAAATAATGGATTGGAGTAAGATTTATTATGCTTCAGCTAAAAAAACCCAAGCAAACCCAGGGGTCACAAACACCATCTCAGAGAAGACCACAACAAAAATAGACTTAATTAAAAGATATAATCAGGAAAATTACATTATGCTGAAAGGTACTACAGATAATGGATTAATATCAATACATATATTGTGTAATGGAATAGCATTAAAGGAAATGGTACAGTGGATAGAGTATCAGGTCTAAAGTCAGGAAGACTCATCTTCTTGTGTTCAAATGTAGCCTCAGACATTTATTAGTTGTGTGATCCTGAGAAAGTCACTTAACCCTTTTGCCTCAGTTTCTTCATCTGTAAAATGAGCTGGAGAAGGAAATGGCAAACTACTCCAGTATCTTTGCCGAGAAAACACCACATGGGGTCATAAAGAGTCAGACATGACTGAAAAACAACAAACAGCACTTAAAAGAAAAAGTGAATTATTTACAGGGAAGAATAGAACACAAAACTACAAATAGTTGGGGACTTCACTGTATTCCTTTCAGACCTAAACACATCTAATTAAAAAAAAAGAAAGAGGTTAAGGATCTGAATAGAATTTTATAAGAGTTAGATATGATAGATCTTGGGTAATAATTACTGAGTGGGAATAATTACTGAGTGGGAATAGAAAGGTGTTTAAATGTTTTGAATTATAAACAAATTAGAGAAGCAAGGAAGAACATAACCATAGGTAGGAAAAAAGTTTATGTTAGAGATGATCACAGGTGGTAAATTGAACATTTGAATTACACAAAATGAAAAAGTTTGAACACAAACAAAACCCATGCAGTTAAATTGGAAGAGAAGCAATTAACTAGGAAAAAAAAAACAATCTTTGCAGCAAGTTTTTCTTATAAAGGTTTCAATTATACAACATATATGGAATTGATTCAGATATGTTAGATAAGAGCCATCCCCAGTTAATAAATGGTCAAAGGATATGAACAAACAGTTCTCAAGGGAAGAAATTAAATCAGTGATTTGGAAAACTGTTCCAAATCACTGATAATTAGAGTAATGTTAATTAAAGCAAGTCTGAGGTTCTACCTCTCATCCATCAGATTGGTAAAATTGATAACAAAGAAAAATTATGAATGTTGGGAGAGCTATGGGAAAGCAGTTACTATTGGTAGAACTGTGAATTTGTATGGCAGTTCTGGAAAACGGTTTATAAATATTCTCTAAAAATGACCAAACTACACATAACTTTTGACCTAGCAATACCATTATTATGCCTGTATCCCAGGAAGATGAAAGAAAGATGAAAAGCTCCTATATGCAAAAATATTTATTAACAACTCTTTTTTTGTAGTGGCCAAGAGGGTAGTCATCAATTGGGGAATAGCTGAACTAATTATGGCATATGAATATAATGGATTACTATTGGGATATGAGAAAAGATGAAAGGGATACTTTCAGAGAAGTCTAGGATGACTTGTATGAATTTATGTAGAGTGAAGTGAGTAGATCCTAAAGAACAATTATATAGTAACAGTGAAGACAAACAATTCTGAAAGAATTCTTATTAATGCAATGACCATTCATGATTCCAGATGACCAGTGTTGAATTGTGCTACCCAACTCCTGACAGGTGATGGAGCACATTATGCTGAAAAAAATCTGTTTTCAGAAGTAAATAACTAAAATAACATTCTTAAAATAATGACTTAAATTATGCAAATTGGTGGTTACCTGGGAAAAGTAGGGGGGAAAAACACCCGAAAGAAAACGCTTAAGAGATTGTAAAAACTAAAAATTTGTTAAATACATTGTATCCATTTCCCAGCACGCTAGTTTCTTCTTACTGAAAATATTAAATGTAGGCAAAAAGTTTTAGACAAATTGACCGGTAGGTGAATTGGTTTTAGGGAAATTGAGTATTAGTCAATTTGTTTAAGGCAATTAGCTTGCTTCCTATCTACTCTACTCATTTTATTTTAAACCAGATATTCACAGATTTAGGACTAATTGTTTTATTTTCATTTTGATGGTAAATTCATCATGTTAGGAAAATCAGGTTATTACCAGTGTGACTTTGGGCAAGTCACTGAATTTTTCTGAGCCTTTGTTTTCTAATCAGTAAAATGAGGGCGTTAGACTAGATGACTTCAAAAGTCTATACCACCCTTAAATCTCATGATCCTGTGATATGTAATGTCTGATAGGACTTTGATTCTTGTCCCAGCCTTGCCACTAACTAATTGTATAATTTGGCTAAGTTAGGTAACTTTCTATGCTTCACTTTCTTTATCTGTAAAATTGAGAAGATAACAGCTGCCCTACCTACTTCATAGGTTTGTTGTTTTAGGCAAAATGGTTTTTGATTATGAAGTTGATAATGAAGCAAAAATAGTGGGTTAAAATGTAGTAATTTACCTAAAAGCTATTTGAAAGGTAAAAAACCTAGTTTTGCAACAGCCCGGGTTATTCCTAATTACCTAAGTAATTTCACAGATATTGTGAAATTAATTTTTTAAAAAGTTCATTTTAATTTAATTTTTTAAAATGCTATGTAAAATTTAGAAAGGAAAAGTAAGACTTGAAATGACCAAATAGTTTGAAAGTCACCGTACTGCATAAAGGTAAATTGTGTTGATGATAACAATGCTATGAATGAATAAATCAGATAACTAATAAAGAGATTGTACTTACGTGATATAGCCTTGTACATAGCCATCTCTGGACTTGTGCAGAACACTGTAATATGTGGCAAATAGAAAAGAATGCTTATTTTATTGGACCCTTCCCAGTAAAGAAGGGAGAACTATCTTTAGAATAAATTATGACTTGATATATTTTTTGGAATTGTTTTTAAAGCTTTTGTAATTAGAACATTTCATAGAACTTCCTTTTTTCCTTTGTAGGTACTACTCTGCTCTAAAAACTATGGAACAATTAGAAAACATATATTTTCCTCGGGTTAGTCAATACCGGTTTTGTCAGATAATGATAGAAAATCTTCCAAAACTCAGGGAGGATATAAAAGAAATCTCCATGTCTGATCTCAAAGACTTTTTAGAGAGCATTCGAAAACATTCCAATAAAATAGGTGAAACAGCAATGAAACAGGTGAGATTAATAATGAAATAGTTTTCATCTAACATGTTATTTTAAAGTCAGATATTTAAAAACTTTATTTCTTTTTTTTTCTACATAGAAGCTTTTAATGGTATTCTGTAATAATGGGAAAATTTCTAATATTTTATGTTTAAAATGGAAAACCAAAGAGTGTCAATATTTGCATAAATAGTTAAAATAAATTGTAGAAAAAATCGATCTCATTTTCTAAAGCTTTATTTCTTATGAGAGTTATTGCTATGATGTTCTCACCTCCCCCCACCTTCTGAAAATGATGTTATAGCCAAAAATATTTTTGTAAAGTAAGTTACTTATTTCTTGCTCTTCAATCTTGACCTTGTCCTTATCTTATTTCTTATGTAGCCTCAACTCTATCAGTCTTTTTTTTTTTGTTCCTCAAGTACTTCATCAACAGGCATTTAAACACTTTAACTACATTCCAATATTGTGCTAAGTTCTAAGAGCATAAAAACAAAAGTGAAGCAATTCTTGTTCTCAAAGAGCTTATATTCTGTCAAAGGAGACATGCATGTGAAGTATATACACACATATAAAGTATATATAGATTTATCTATATATCTGCACATAAATACTTTATATATATACACATACATACACAAAAGCATATGTGTATGTATACATGTATATATATACACACATACACAAGTACTTTATACGTGTATATATACACATATAAATGTATATGCAGAATAAATACAAGATAATCAGGAAGGGTGCTAGCAGTAGGCGGAATCAGGAAAGGCTTAATATAGAAGGTGATGATTCAGTTGTCTTGAAGGAAATGAGAAGTCTTTTAAGCAGAGGTGAGGTGGAAGTATATTTCAGGTGTGGGTGATGGCCAATACAAAATACTTACAGGAGAATGGAGTGCTGTGAGTGAGGAGCACACAGAAATCCAGTTTGGTTGGACTGTACAGTGCAAGAATGGGAATAATTTATAATGAAAATTGAAAAATAGATTGAGACTAAGTTGTGAGTGGCATTAAAAGCCAAATGGAAAGAGTTGATATTTATCACACAGGTAATAAGGAGCCATTGGAGTTTGGGTTGGGAAGTGACATGGTCAGACCTTCATTTAAGGAAAAACTTTTTGACACCTGTGAGGAGAATGAATTAGAGTAGGGAGAGATTTGAGGCAGGGAGACCAATTAGGAAATCACTGTAGTACTCCAAACAAAAGATGATAAAGGCCCAAATGAAAGTGATGCTTATATGAATAGCAAGAAGGGGTTAGATGCAAGAGATGTGGAAATACAAGTAGTAGAATTTGGCAACTTATTGGATATGTAAGGTGGGAAGAGTGAGAAGTTGAGGATAGTGCTGAAGTTATTATGAACCTGAGTAACAGAAGTGATGGTGGTGCCCTTGAGAAAAATAGAGTTTAGTAGAAGGGTAGGTTTTTACAGGGCTGGAGGAAAGATGATGAATTCTTTTTTAGACTTGTTATATTTGAGATGTCTCCAAGATATCCAGCTTGGAATATCCATCAGGCATCTGATGATTTAGAATAGGACCTAAGTGGGGAGAATGAGGTTGGATATATAGATCTGTGTGATGAGATCACCAAATAAGAGAGTATAGAAAGAGAATAAAAGAGGGCCCAAGTCAGAACCTTGGAGTCTACCTATAGTTGGGATACATGATATAAATGGTGAGCCAGCTAAGGAGCCTGAGGAGTAGTCAGACAGTTAGGAGGACTAGGAGAGAGACCTAGTGTCATAAAAACTCAGAGAGGGAGAGTATCTAGGAAGCAAGGTGGCTCATAGTGTCAAAGGCAGCAGAGAGGTCAAGAATAATGAGAGCTAAGAAAAGAAATGAGATTTGTCAATTAAGAATGCTTTCGTAACTTTGCAGAGAGAAGTTTTAGTTGAATAATGAGGCTGGAAGCTAGGTTGTAGAGGATTGAGGAGTGAGTAAGAGTAAATAAGCATCCTTGGCAAGGAGAAGAAAGAAAAGACTTAAAATACTATATACAGTTCTGTGTTGCTTTGTGAAGGACTTAATTGTTGTACATATTGTTGAAGTATTGGGAATTAATAGGTACCCTTCAAATAAACCCATGTAGACAAAGGTTAGCACAGAATTGTTTATATATCTTTGAGGATCCCTTGAGTTTCTTTTGATGAAACAGGACCAGCTGGTTCAGGTGCTTGTCAGTACCATATCACATTTAATACATGGATAGACACTTGAAAATTAACATAAGTTTAAATCAATGTAGTAAAATTGATATTTTGTTTGCATTAATTTATTTAGTCTGATTTTATCCTGTGATTTCATCCATGTAGGGAGTTCCCTGATAGGAAACTGCCCTCTATCAATGTAGATTGTCAATTTCTTTTTAAATTATAGCTTAGAGAGTTGCTTGAGACACACAACCAATACATATGCATCAGAGATAGACCTTGAATCCAGGTATTTCTGACTCCAAATTTAGCTCTTTTTCCCTTCACCCCTATGCTCTTCCTTTTAAAAATTGTTAAAATGTCAAAGGTATGGATTTAGTTAGTTATATACATAATCAGTTATGTAAACTAAATCCTTAAAATTAGAAAATGTTGCCTCTTATGTCTTAATAATTTGTTCAGATGTGGGATCAAGTGGAAATAAGACCTGGAATTCTGTCCTGTAGAAGCTTGATTTTTTTTTATTTTTAACATGCCATAATTTAAGATTCTCAAAAGTGAACTGTTGATGAACACTAGGAAGCATGCTGTTGGTGGAACATCTGGAGCTTATCATGTCCTGGTGTTCGATTCTCAGGTAGAAATTTTTAGCAAGGAAGAATCTATTTGCGTATTTTTTTATAATTTCAGTTTTAGAGTATGTCAGTGGAAAATAGGCGTAAATATAAGAAATTTTACTGTTAACTTTTTAGGAATGTGTATAGTTTATAAATCAGTTTCCTAAATCATTCTTTATTTTTCCCTCTGTGAAAGATAATGATGATTACTCACATTTGTATAGTACTTTGCAAAGCATTTTTCTTACTAGAATTCTATAAGGATATGTGTTTGTTTAATGACTTTATTGGGAGAGAAGTTAATTTTCAAAAATCTTTACTAGTTATCATTATTTTAAGAAAACAATAAAAATTAATGATTTATTGGTATACTTAGTAGCCACAACTTAAGTGTGATGTTTCTTCAGTTATATAGTTAATCCTTAATTTTATTTTGGGTGGATTATGGCAAGCATTATTTTGAAATTTTTATATAACTAAAATGAATAATTAAGTACTTCATTGACACATTATCTTTGATGTCTGTAGAGTAGATGAGACTAGGAAAGAAGAACTTAAAGCAAAAGAAGTTCCCAAAAATTTACTGTCCTCTAAGTGAAGCTTTTCTTTCCTGAGTGCTGGGCCCAGTGCAGTGTTTCCTCTCATTAAAAGAGGGGTGTGGGTATTTGTGCGAAGACTAGAAATGAGAATGTTTCGAGGTAGAGACTAATAGGTTAGAAGTCTCTTAATTGAGAGACCTGAGGTCTAAGAATGTAGTTACAGAAGAAACAAAAGGCACAGTGAGGAAATCCAAGGAGACCAAAGTTTAAGAGACCTCATTCAATGGAATCTCTATCAGGAGATCTACACTCAGAATTTTTGATTCTGATTGAGACAGTACTGCAAATGTGTAAGATCAAGGGTTGGGAGGATGAGAGTTCAGAGGTTCTTTATCTGTGGCTATAGAGTGGTTTGAGTGTTTTTATAAATCCCAAATTTGAACCTTATCTCAAAACCTGTTTTGAGATTACCTCCTTCATTTTCTATTGTTTAGGCCTTCAGACACTTAGATGGGAAGATATTTTCTCTGATAAAATGAGAATCGAAGGAGCCACTATTTTTTTTTTTAATGTAAGGATCGCCTGTTCTGTTGTTGGATTTCAAGGCCTTTTCTTGTTGCCATCGTACAGGGGCTTATCAGGGAGTACTTCTTTTCCCTTGCTGTATTTCTCATCTTACAGGTTTTTCAGTATTTTTTTCCTATTTCTGATCAAATAAGAAATCCAAAGTACCTCATGTAGGTCAAATGTACAGTTACTTTTTACTGTAGATAATGACGGATTTGGGCATAGGGATATTTGCAGCTTAATGAATGCAAATATTATTTACATTCTACATGAAATTTAATTTATAGTAGTAAAGTTATGACTTGTCTCAGTCACATGCTAGCCTATGATCTAGAAAGGGGCAACTATGTGCTCCAATAACATTTATTGAATGAATGAATGATACGAAATGTGGGGGTGGGTGCTCCAATAAGAGGACACACTTGAAAAATTAGGATTGAAAAGGCGGAGACTGATGGAAGACATGATCAAAATCTATAAGATCATAAATGGTATAGATTAAATAAATATGAACTTCTGAAATAGTAAGATGAAGTTCTTGTTGGAACTTAAATGTTTAACACAAATAAAAGGAAGTATTATTTCATAAGAGGGTATTAAACTTTTTAAACACATTAATAACTAATTTTCATATAGTACTTTTTGTAGTTAGAAAGCTTTTTGTGTACATTATCTCATCTGCTCTTTACAGTAACTGTGTTAGGTGGGTCGTGTAAATATTATCCCCTTTTTAAAGATGTGGAAACTGAAGATCAAACAAATGAAGCAACTTGCCCAACGTTACACAGCTAGTGGTGAAGCCAGGTTTCAGACCAAACCTAATACTCTTTATGTTATGTTTACTGACATTTTGACTTAGAATTGATAGAAGAAGAAAATATAAATTAATTAAAAAACACTTGGGATCAATTTATAATTTGCTGAGCCATATGTGGCTACTAAGGGAAGTTGAGATATACCTGATCTTTTAAGTCGACATCAGGGAGGGCAACTATCTTTCTCAAAATATTTCCTTTGGGGCTAGTAGCGGAACTATTGTCAACACACCCTCGGTTGGATTGAACTATAGCGTGACCCTCAGTTCTTTATGTAAGGTATATATAGAGACTGCTAGGTGGTGCAGTGGATAGAGCACTGGACCTGGAATCAAGAAGACCTGAGTTCAGCTCCAGACTCAGACACTTACTAGCTGTGTGACCCTGAGGAAATCACTTAACCTGTGGTTGCCTTAGTTTCCTTATATGTAAAATGAGTATAACAATAGCACCTACCTCCCAGGGTTGATGTGAGAATCAAATGAGATGATAATTGTAAAGTGCTTAGCATGGCACATGGCGTATAGTAAGCACTGTATAAATGTTAGTTATCATCGTTATTGTTAAGTAGAATATTTGCTCACATACTTGCAAGTATTTGGACCATTAGTGAAACTTGAAATATCTATATTTTAACGTGAATTTTTCTTTTTCTGAAATAGGCTCAGCAACAGAAATCTTTAATATTATTCTGCAGAAGCAAAATAATACAAATATGGGCAGAAACATGTACATAACTAATAGCAAAATTCCAGAAGAAAGAAATGAAATAACATCAACATATGCATTTGAGGAAGAAGATGAGAATGAGGAGGAGGTAAATATATTTCCTTTTTCATGCATCTGTAGTTGAGTATCTTTTTGCATATGGGCTATATGCAGGATGTCAGTCTTCTGTTCAGGAGTCCATGATGGTTTCCTCTTGCCTACTGCATCAATTCTAATTTTTTTCTTGATTGGAAGGCTGTAAATAATTTGGCCTCACTCTAAATATCCAATTTTATTTCCCACTGTTTGCCAGTACCTACTTTCCACTGCAGTCAGATCATTCTCTTCACTCTACGTGAATCCTCCATTTGCTGATATCATGCCCATTCTTGCATCCACATCTTTGTTCATGCTGTTCTTCTCTATTCATCTATCCTTCAGGGGATTGATCAAGTCCTATCTTCTATGTGAAACTGGTATTTTCTGACTGCTTCAGCTTCCTCTGATTCTCCTTTCTTTAAGTTCTTTGTCATCACAACATACATACATATACACACATGTAATTTACATATATAAAATTATGCATGTGTACTCTGTATACTATATATACTATGTGTACATACTACATCACATATACAATATTGTATTGTGTAAATACTACATACATAATAGTCTATAGATACATGTGCATAATGATATACTTTGTCATCACCACATAATTTCATATTTAATTGTTTTAAAAATCATTTCTTGTGTGTTAGTTTAGTCTTTCTAACTAGATTATAAATTCCATGAGGGCAGATGATTATGTCTTACACTTTTTTTTTCTGGAATTCCCACAGAATTCCCAGACATGTAGGCACTCAGATATTTTTGATTGATAAAAGGGACAGTAGAAGTAACATGATTACTGTCTTTACCATTGATGAGGCAATGTGATACTTCAGCCTTATACTTGGATGTGTCTAGGGGAAGAAGAAAAGGAGGGTGGAATGGGAGAGGGGGAGAGCAGAGGTTATAAGTATATGCATATGCAAGTGGCTGTCTTGCATATTATCCTTAATGCCTTACCACTCCATAGTATTAATTTAAATTACTCCTACTTTGAATGTAGTGGGTCCTATTCATGTTCCCCTCACTACTATGAATTAAATGGTCTTTATATGTGAGTATATCAGTAATTTGCCTTTCTACTCCTGATATTTCTTTCAGTTCAATAGCTCCAATGAACTCTGCACCTAGAGGTTTCATTGCCACATTAAAGTCAACAGGGCAAAAGAGAACTCTTGAATGTTTCTGAAATTTTCCTCATCTTGTTTTATATCTCTTTGAGTGTTAGTACCATCTCATTGCTAATATATGTTTTTTGGATCCACCTTTCTTTTCCGTACTTCTGTTAAAGACCTTGATGAGGTCCTGCCTAACTTGTTTCCAAACTTAAATAATTTCTATTTACTCTTGCTTTCAACATCCCATCCACAGTTTGCCCTATAGGTTTTTTAAATTAAGATTTGTATAGCACTTTAGCCTTGTGGGGAAGGGGGTAAATACTGCAGACACTATTGTCTTAATTTTATAGATGAAGAAACTGAGACTCAGAGATGTTATATGATTTAATCATGGTCACATGGCTACTGAGTATTGGTCATGGGATTCAAACTCAGGTCTCTCTGACACCATCCTACACTATGGTGCTTCTTGTAAATTGTAGCCAGAATAATTGAGTAATTTTACCATGTTTTTTCAGTACCTCATTATTTAATAAATTCATTATGTATTCTCATTTATGAACTTTAAGGTACTCTATCATCTTTTTTGGGCAACTAGGTGGCATGGAGAGAGTCCTGGCCCTGGAGTCAGGAAGACTCATCTTCCTGAGTTCAAATCTTGCCTCAGACACTTACTAGCTGTGTGACCCTGGAGAAGTCGCTTAACTCTTTGCCTCAGTTTCCTCATCTATAAAATGAGCTGGAGAAGGAAATGGCAAACCACTCCAGTAGTATCTTTGCCAAGAAAACTACAAATGGAGTTATGGAAAGTTTTATATGGCTGAAAAACAACTTAACAGCAACAGTAACATCATCTTTCTCACATTCTGTTTAACATCACAGTACTTCTATCATCATACCTTCCTGTTATCTAATTCCTATTTGTACTATCTCCCTGCATCTTTTCCAACATTTATTCAGTGAGAAAACATGGTGTAGAAGGAACATTGAATTTCCAGACAGAGAGCATGGGTTTGAATTGTAACTTTACCACTGTGAAGTTGTACATATAACCTTGAACAACTCGTTTACCTCACTAAGACTGCATTTCCTCTTCAGTAAATGAATATAATAATATTTGTACTATCAATCTCACAAGTTTCTTTTTATGATCAAATGAGCTAAATTGTGTAAATCACTTTGTAAACAGTAAAACCCTATAGAAATGTAAATCACTATTAAGTATTTGCTGTGTGCAGTATCTGCACTTAACTGCATGCTAGGGGAAACACAAAGAGACATGATTGAGTCTCTTTCCCCAATAAATTTATAATCTAGTAAATGTAGATATAGGACAACTAACTAGGTGGCACAGTGGAGAGAGTCTAGGCCTAGAGTCATGAATTCTTATCTTCCTGAGATCGAATCTGGCCTCAGATACTTACTTATTGGCTGTGTGACTCTAGGCAAGTCATTTAACCCTGTTTGCCTTAGTTTCCTCATCTATAAAATGAGCTGGAGAAGGAAATGGTAAACCACTCCAGTATCTTTGCCAAGAAAATGGGGTCATGAAGAGTTGGACGTGACTGAAATGATTGAACAACAACAAAAATACAAATAGATTTACAAAATATATATTTACATCTCATATGTATATTTCCCATTTAAAGTACCCCAGTTTATTTTTGGTATCTCTCATTTGATTATAAGCTTCTTAGGAACAAGAATTATGTCTATGAGGGGCAGCTAGGTGGTGCAATAGATAAAGCACTGGCATTGGAGTCAGGAGGACCAGAGTTCAAATCCAGCCTCATACACTTGACACTTACTAGCTGTGTGACCTTGGGCAAGTCACTTAACCCCATTGCCTAGCCAAAAAAAAAAAGTAGTTGTATCTGTGGCCAACTATATATATTTTGTATTACCATTATCGAAAGTAACAATAAGTACCTTTTTATGTATGACGTTTGTATAGGGGCTGAACTAAGTTAAATACATACATACATATATATATATATATATATAAATAAAGTAAACACACATACACATACATACATACATACATACATACATACATACATACATACATATGTAAAGTATATCCTTGTAATCCAAAACAAAAGGGACAGTGAACATATAAAGATCAAGCGTGTGAATTAAACAAAAGAATAAATAGAAAAACAAAAGAATAAATAAATAAGCAAGGTATGATATTTACATTATGTATCAGTAAAGGAGTGTATACTATGCGATGTTAAATATTGATGATCATGGCTCTCTTAATTCCTGTTTAAAATTTCATTAATCTTATTGGGATTTGCTTGTTGTATCAAACAAAAACTCATTCCTTGTAATTTCATCAAATTAATTGGGAAACTCATAAAATTGATCAGGGATTCTTTTTTTTCTTCATTTTATTTTTTTAAAGTTGAATAGTATTTTATTTTTTTCTGTGGTTACATATCAAGAAAATTTTTAGCATTCATTTTTACAAGATTTTGAGTTCCAGATTTTCTCCCTTCCTCCCTCCCTCCCCTCTTCTCTTCTGAACATGGTAGGCAGTTCAACATTGTCTATACATATGCTATCATGTAAAAAAAATTTCCGTATTGATCATGGTTATGAAGAAGAAACAGATTTTTAAAAAAAAACTGTGAGAAAGAATAAAGTGGAAAAAAATATGCTTTGATCTGCATTCAGAATCCATCAGTTGTTTATCTGGATATGGATAGCATTTTCCTTCGTGAATCCTTTGTACTTGTCATGGGTCATTGTGTTGCTGAGAAAAACTGAGTCATTCATAGTTGATCATCACACAATGTTGTTGATACTGTGTACAATGTTTTCCTGGTTCTGCTTGTTTCACTTTGCATCAGTTTGTATAGGTCTTTCCAGGATTTTCTGAAATATGCCTGTTCATCATTTCTTATTGCACAATAGCGTTCCATTACATTTATATACCACATCTTGTCCAGTCATTCCCCAATTGATGGACATCCCCTCAGTTTCTAGTGTTTTGCCACCATGAAAAGGGCAGCTATGAATGTTTTTGCATGTATAGGTCCTTTTCCCTTGTTTATGATCTCTTTGGGATACAGACCTAGTAGTAGTATTGCTGAATCAAAGGATATACACAGTTTGGTTGCCCTTTGGGCACAGTTCCAAATTTCTCCCCAGAATGGTAGATTGGTTCACAACTCCACCAATAGTGCATCAGTGTCCCCCTTTTCCCATATCCTCTTCAACATTTATCATTTTCCTTTTTTCTCATATTAGCCAAGCTGATAGGTATGAGGTGGTATCTCAGAGTTGTTTTAATTTGCATTTCTCTAATCAAAAGTGATTTAGAGCACTTCATCATATGCCTACAGACTTTTTTAAAAATTTCTTTATCTGAAAACTGCCTGTTCATATCCCTTTACCATTTATCAATTGGGGAATGGGTTGTATTCGTATAAATTTCACTCAGTTCTCTACATATGTATTTTTTATTTTTTTATTTTTAGGCAATTGGGGTTAAGTGCATTGCCCAGGGTCACACAGCTAGTAAGTGTCAAGTGTTTGTTCTGAGGCCGTATTTGAACTCAGGTCCTCCTGACTTCAGGGCCAGTGCTCTATCCACTGTGCCACCTAGCTGCCCAATTCTCTATATATTTGAGAAGTGAGGCCTTTATCAGAGACACTTGCTATAAAGATTGTTTTCCAACTTTCTGTTTTCCTTCTAACCTTGGTTTCAGTGGTTTCATTTGTATGAAAGTCTTTTAATTTAATGTAATCAAAATTATCTATTTTACATTTTGTAATACTCTCTTGTTTGCTCATGAATTCTTCTCCTCCCCATAGACGTGACAGGTAGACTATTCTTTGCTTTTCCAATTTGCTTGTGGTGTCACCCTTTATATCTAAGTCATGCACCCATGTTATCTTGGTATATGGTGTGAGATGTTGGTCTATACCTACTTAGTGTTCTATTGTTTTCCAGTTTTCCCAGCAGTTTTTGTCAAATAGTGAGTTCTTATCCCAAAAGCTGGGGTCTTTGGATTTATCAAAGATTAGGTTACTATGGTCATTGACTACTGTATCTTATGTACCTAATCAATTCCATTAATCTACCACTCTATTTCTTAGCCAGTGCCAGATAGTTTTGATGATTACTGCTTTATAATGTAGTTTGAGATCTGGTGTTGCTAGACTACTTTCCTTTGTACTTTTTTCATTAATTCCCTTGATATTCTTGATGTTTTGTTCTTCCAAATGAATTTTGTTGTTATTTTTTTCTAGCTCTATAAATTTTTTTTTTGTAGCTTGATTGGTGTGGCACTGAATTGGTAAATTTGTTTACGCAAAATTGTCATTTTTATTATTATTAGCTCGGCCTACCCATGAGCAATTGATATTTTTCCAGTTGTTTAGATCTGACTTTATTTGTGTGAAAAGTAATTTCATAATTGTGTCCATATAGTTCCTGGGTATGTCTTGGCAGGTAGACTCCTAAGTGTTTTATGTTGTTTACAATTATTTTAAATGGAATTTCTCTTTCTCTGTCTTGCTGCTGGGCTTTGTTGGTAATATATAGAAATGTTGATGATTTATGTGGGTTTATTTTATATTCCATGACTGCTAAAGTTATTAAGCTTTTCAGGTAATATTTCTTGTTGATCTCTAGGGTTCTCTAAGTATATCATCATATCATCTGCATAGAGTGATAGTTTTGTTTCCTTGTTGCCTATTCTAATTCCTTCAATTTCTTTTTCTTCTCTTATTGCTACAGCTAGCATTTCTAGTTCTATATTGAATAATAGTGGTGATAATGGGCATCCTTGCTTCACCCCTGATCTTACTGTGAAGATTTCTAGCTTATCCCTGTTACAGATAATGCTTGCTGATGGTTTTAGATAGATACTGTTTATCATTTTAAGAAATACTGCCTTTATTCCTATGCTTTCTAGTGTTTTTAATTGGAATGAGTGCTGTATTTTGTCCAAAGCCTTTTCAGCATCTATTGAGATAATCGTTTGATTTCTGTTGGTTTCGTTATTGATATGGTCAGTTATATTGATAATTTTCCTAATAATGAACCAACCTAGTCAGGGATTCTTTTGATCAGCTCCCTTACAATATAGTACTTTGTAGTGTTTTAAAATGTTTTTCCTTTTTTCAGGTGTTAACTGTGGAGGATCTTGTTGATTTTTCACCTGTTTATAGGTGTTTACATATTTATTCTGTTTTGGTAAGTACTTTTCTGATGAATATATTTGTCTTTAAAAAATAATGACCCCTATTTTATGTTATTAATAAATTAAGATGAATTTTAATCAGTTAATGCTTACACTGATAATATCATGGTCCACTGAAATATGTCTCCTGAATCACAAAGCATAGTGTTATAAGTACAAAGATGGAAAAAAAATTGGAAGGGGGACAGAGAACAAATAGTTGTTTCTATTATTTTGTTAAAATGTATATTATTATTTTAAATAAAATATAAATAGTTTAGAAAACATCTTACCAAGAGTGGAATTGATTGGATATGTTGTAGAAGGGATTCTTGTTCAGTTTTGGGTTGGACTAGATAAACAAGTCCTTCCAGCTCTAAGAATCTTGCATTCTATGATACTTTTTTTTTTTAATTTGGAGTTCAGTATCATGTAATTATTTATTTGTATTTGTTTAGAGTGCTATTATATTTATAGTAGGCACTTGAAAAATAATTTTGCAAAACCAGGAAACAGTTTTGTTATTCAGCTGTGGATTTTCTGTGTCAATTTTAAATGATTAAAATGACATCCCTCTATTACTTAGTACACTTCTATATGACTTTCTTCTGTCATCATTTGGTCTATGTTTAAGAAATATGAACTGATTTTAACATCAGTGTGAGTACTTTTTTACTTTGATACAATGTCTCTTTTTTGCCTTGGTAGGTAGTTTTTGTAAATGGTTATGACTGAAAAATTTTATTTCCTTGTGGCCAACCTTTCAATAATGAACTCTCTGAACTTAGGCTGGTTTTTTGTGTGGTCTGTTGCTAGGCCCGTATCTTAAGCCTTTCTAGATTGATTAAGACATACCAAAATCTAGGGTTACCTCTATGCCTAAAGTATATCTTTAATGCAAACTTAGGGGAAAAATTAATTAAAGAGTTAGACGTCATCTCAAATAGTGAACATTAATGCTAGAATATAGTATAGATTATTTAGGGATTATCAATGTCACTGTCCTTTACCAAGCAAAATTAGTTGATTACATCCTTTTAGTAAAGGAAATGAGAGTAAAAGGTACTAAACTTTATTAACTGAATCTGGAAATAAGATGGTTTTGTATAATTTAAGTAAATCATTCTGTATCAGAAGAAAGTGTCAGAACTTTTTAGTCTTTTTTATGCTCAAATAACAATTACTTGAAATTTTATAGTGCTTTTGTTTTCAAAGTACTCCACATTTAAAAATATTTTTTTCACACAGTATCCATGATATAGGTCTCCCTCACTCACCACAATAGTCATTCCAACTTTTTCTTTTCTCTTCAAGCCTGCCATAGCATTCTTTTGCCCCTACCTTCTTGGGAGAGTACTTTGCCTTATACATCACCAAAAAAATTAAGGCCATTCCATTAGGCCATTTCCCCCTTTTCCTTTTCTCACGTTCCTTGACATTATCCCTACCCCACTCTCTCCTCCTTTAGTCTAGTGTCTATCCTTGCTTAGATCAACTAATATTACCCTCAATTTCATATCTACTTGACTTCTCCAGCAGATTGCCGTTAAAATAATTCTTGCCTTCTGTAATCTTCGGTCTCTCCCTATTTTGAGTTATGTTTTTAAAAATTAATTTGATATTCATTATTTATAACAGAATAGGTGAAAGTAACAAAAATATGTTTATCTTAAGATAGTCTACAATTTGAGATTCTGATAAATTCAGACAAGTCTTATTTTCTTTTATTCCTTATTTTCTGATTAGTGGGGTTTCACTGCAATATAAATGAAAATAAATATGTGTAAGCATGGTAATAAACATCTGTTGGGTGGATGTAAAATATATATGCTCTCCTTGAGGGTAGGAATTCTTATTTTTGTCTTTGTATTTCACAGTGACTGCACAGTGCCTGACACATAATAAGCACTTAATGAATGCTTGTTGAATCGAACAATTGAAAGTAGTTCTATATTTACATATATGTTTTCCTCCTTTCTTCCTTCCCCCCTCAAATATTTTTAGTGTAAAAACTGTTTGGAGAGACATAGAGATTTTATGTCATTCCCAGAGCCCTAGCAATGAGGAGCATGATTACCCTTAACAAGATAGTTGAATATTCTCACTTGATATTCCCCTATCTAATTAAAATTTCAAAGCATATTGATAGATGTTTAAATACAGTATGTGTGAAAATGGTACTGACTACCTGTACACTTGGGGGATCTCACCTCTGTCACTTGAGGTACTGTAGCAGCAACATTAGCAGCTCATACCTGCCTTGAATCTTGCTTTCTGTAAATCTACAGAAAAGCAGACCTCACAAAATAATTTATTAATTAGCTAGCAAGGGAGTCAGTCAACTAGCATTTATTAATAAGCACTTACTATTTGCCATACTGTGTTAACCACTAAGTATAAGATCCAACTTGTCCACCAAGTAGTGCTGCATTCAAGCTACCATTTCCCACATGGTGGCAGCAGGGGGGAGGGCTAACAATATCCAACCTGCTGACTAGAAGGTACTCATATATAAATTCTTTATGTACTGTTCTTTGTCTCTGCTGTACTTTAAGGCACATTTGGTATAAAGAGATCCTAGGCAGTTGAGGTGGCAGAAGTGATTCAATGTTGATTTAAATGTATGAAAATAAAATAAAAATATCATTGTGAATTAGGAGAATTATGAAAATCTCTATATGGCTCCACCCTTACATTGTGTCTGGGAGATTACATAGGCAATCCACGTTGTGGCCACATGGTTTATTAAAACATAGCAAAGTAAAATCATCAAGTTATCTTAGGGTGCTTTTCCCAGTTATCTCCCTAAAGCTCCTTCCAGCTTATAGGCCATGGGAACTGTTAAGGGAAGGTAATTGTGTGTTTTCACCCTGCCAGGTTAGCTCTGCAAACAGTAGAGAGGAGTAGAAGATGTGCTAGAGGTTGGAATCAATTTCCTGGGGTATGAATTCATCAGCTAGTGAGGTTTCATGGCAGCTGACAATCCAGTTCCTATATTGGCTTCTGTTTCCTAGTTAATATAGGCAGTACCTAGATCAAGGCACCTTGGTCTCCTCTTCACCTTTTCCTCTGAAGCTTTCTAGGATCTTAATTAGTTTGGCCGTTGCTTCTTCTAGATTAGGCTGTAAGTAGCAACGAATAGCCAGCAGTGGCCATTTACCTGCAGCAGCTTTCTCTCCCTGCGTTTAGTGTCATTGAAAGGAATAAATAGCCTTACTGGACATCTCAGGTGAAGAGGAGGAAGAAATAGGGGACCTTAAGACCTGTAATTCCTCATAGAGATCCTTCTGCTCCCAGGTGTCTCACTGTTTTTCCTTGTCAGTACTCGAAAGACCTGTACCAGGGTGAATCTTCATTGTAGAAACATCCACTACATAGTACTTTACGTAACATTGTAGTGAATGAGGTATGTGGACTGTTTAATTTCCTGCTAATTAGTTGACAGGAGTAGGATTTTTAGACTTTCTTCTCAGTTGTTTTTTTTCTCCAAAGAATAAAAAAACACACCCAATTTCCTCTTAGGTAGCAGCAGTCACACACAAATAAACCACTTGGCCCCTTGCCTCAATATGTTTTCAATTCAGTTGAACAAATGTTAAGCATTTACTGTGTGAGGTTCTGGATTCATAGTGAGAGGTTCTTCGTTCAGATCTTCATCCTAATATTTACTGCCTGTATTACCCTGAGAAAGTCCTTTACCTTCTCTGTGCCTCAGTTTCCTTATCTATAAAGTGAGGATATTGGAGTAAATCACCTCAGAGATCTCTTCCAGCTCTAAATCCTGTAATTTTATGAAAGCCATTTTGTTAAGTAATATGGATACAAAGACAGAAATGAAATACTTCCTATCCTTAGAGAGTTTATATTCTGCTTGGGATGTGGTATGAACATAGTATGTTATACTATGGGTAAGGCCTCTTTTAAAGAGAGTAAAATAGAGAACAAAGTGTTCCAGGAAACTTTTAGAAAGGTAAGAACAGGGAGATCAGTGAAGACTTCAAGGAGGAGGTATAGTATCTGAGTTAGGCCTTGAAATGAAGCTGGACATTTAAACTGTTCCAGTGCCATCAATTCACATCATACCAGAAAAAGTCAGCAGAATAATTTTAACTGTTTTTGGGTTGTACCAACATTATTTATGAAGGACCTTAGAGGCAGAGATAACTTTTCATATAAAAATAACACATTATTTTATATATAGTGCAAATGGATAAATCTTTAAAGGATTTATTAAAATGTTTAAAAATATCATTGAGCTTGAAAACACTTAAAATATTTTAAGATTTTCTGAGGTAGGAGTTTTATGTAAAGAAATGATATATTATCACCTTTTCAAAATTGAAGGGAGAAGGGAGTAATAGAGAGGGAGGGGAAATGTGAGTGAATATTGAATATTTGAGATATATATCTCTGAGTACATTTTTATCTCATTTTGAGTTACAACTTTTTATTTCATCTGAACTTGCTACTTGTTATCTATCCTAGTAAGCCCGAAACAGTTTGTTGAGAGAATATTATTACTATGTTGTTGATTAGAATTATTTCTCTAGATTTTTGTTAAAATGGTGAAATAAGATCACCCTCTAGTGGTAAATATTGAAAAACAACAGGCAAAAACAATAAAATTTGACTGAGGGAGACAGTGGTCACCCATATTTTACATGTTGTGAATTAGATACTTTAATATATAAGTTGGGGAATAAAGTATTTTCTGATCTTTGTTGTGAGAAAAATAGAAGCGTTTTAGAATATTTCTACCTGTCCTGTTGTGATTTTAATACTGTGATAGTTCATTTTTGTATTTGTTGCATGATATTTGTTATGTGATACTCATAGATATTTTGTCAATATAGTTCTCTTTGGCAGTAAGGATGAATTCAAACTGTGTTATTATAAATAAAAAGTGCTATAGTTACAGCAAATTATATTACTGCATATCAGCATATTCTGAATAAAAATGTATCCATGATATTTGATTTTAACATTTAACACTTAGAATTATGTTATGTGGCCTTTTATATGTTCAATGTGGAGAAAGATCTTTTTAGTAACATACTTTAAGTAACATACTTGTAAATAAATAAGTATAGTTGAATAAAGATGAAAAAAGGTAATAAAGACAACGACCAAAGTTAACATGAATACATGTCATTTTGCTGTTTAACTTTGATCTAGCTCATATGTTTGTCATTTGGCCCTTCTTTTCACCATCTAGCCAAGACAATTGACCAAGGCAATGGAGGATATCAGTTACCGTCTCAAGCAGATTCTATTGAGCTTGGCCAAGATTCCTTTTTAATAGAGTCTGCTTAGTTGTAGTATTTGACCTTACATAAGTCATGTAACTTTTCAGTTTCCCAGGCAAGTCTCTTTTTAATTTATTTATTTTTTTTTATAAATTTATTTATTTTCAGTTTTCAATATTTACTTCCACAAGATTTTGAGTTCCAAATTTTCACCCCATCTCACCCCTCCCCCACCCCAAGATGGCATGCATTCTGAATATCCCTTCCCCTAGTCTGCCCTCTCTTCTATCTCTTCCCCACTTCTCTTATCCCCTTCCCCTTCTGTTTTTCTGTAGGGCAGGACAGACTTCTGTACCCCATTTCCTGTATTTCTTATTTCCTAGCAGCATGTGAAAACATTTTTTTTAAACATATGTTTTTAAAACTTTAGGTTTCAAATCTTCTCCCTTCCTCCCTCCCCACCCACCCTCATTGAAAAGGCAAGCAACTCAATATAGGTTATACATGTGCAGTTATGCAAAACACTTCCATAGTAGACATGTTGTGAAAAACTAACTCTATTTCCCTTAATCCTATCCTGCCCTCCCATTTATTCTATTCTTTCTTTTGACCCTGTCCCTCCTCAGAAGTATTTGCTTCTGATTACTCCCTTTCCCAATCTGCCCTCCTCTCTATCATCCCCCGTTCTCTTGTCCCCTTTCCCTCTATTTTCCCATAAGGTAAAACAGATTTCATTACCCAATTGAATGTGTATGTTATTCCCTCCTTAAGCCAAATCCTGTAAGAATAAGATTCACTCATTCCCTCTCACCTTCCCCCATTTTCTCTCCACTGTAAGAGCATTTTCTGGTTTTTTTTTTTGCGAGATAATTTACCCTGTTCTACCTCTCCCCTTTCTTCTTCTCCAAATGTAATCCTTTCTCATCCTTTAATTTTATTCTCTGGATATAACCCCTTAATCTTCAACTCACCCTGTGCCTCATCCATCTATCTATCTATCTATCTATCTATCTATCTATCTATCTATCTATCTATCTGTCTGTCTGTCTGTCTGTCTGTCTGTCTGTCTGTCTGTCTATCTATCTACCTACCTACCTACCTATACATACATATAATTTTTTTCCTCCGACTATCCTAATACTGACAAAGGTCTCATGACTTATAAATATCATCTTTCCATGCAGGAATGTAAACAGTTCAACCTTAATAAGTCTCTTATGATTTATCTTTCCTGTTTACCTCTTCATGTTCCACTTGAGTCTTGTATTTGAAAGTCAAATTTTCTATTCAGCTCTGGTCTTTTCATCAAGAATGCTTGAAAGTCCTCTATTTCACTGAATGACCATTTTTTCCCCTGAAGGATTATACTCAGTTTTGCTGGGTAGGTGATTCTTGGTTGTAATCCTATCTCCTTTGCCCTCCGGAATATTATATTCCATGCCCTGCTGTCCTTTAATGTAGAAGCTGCTAAATCTTGTGTTATCCTGATTGTGTTTCCACAGTACTTGAATTGTTTCTTTCTGGCAGCTTGTAATATTTTCTCCTTGACCTGGGAACTCTGGAATTTGGCTACAATATTCCTAGGAGTTTTCCTTTGGGGATCTCTTTCAGGAGGAGATCGTGGATTCTTTCAATTTCTATTTTGCCCTCTGGTTCTAATATATCAGGGCAGTTTTCCTTGATAATTTCTTGAAAGATGATGTCTAGGCTCTTTTTTTGATCATGGCTTTCAGATAGTCCAATAATTTTTAAATTCTCTCTCCTGGATCTATTTTCCAGGTCAGTTGTTTTTCCAATGAGATATTTCACATTGTTTTCTAATTTTTCATTCTTTTGGATTTGTTTTACAGTGTCTTGATTTCTCATAAAGTCACTAGCTCCAATTGCTCTATTCTAATTTTTAAGGAAGTATTTTCTTCAGTAATCTTTTGGACTTCCTTTTCCATTTGGCCAATTTTTCTTTTTAGGGCATTCTTCTCCTCATTGGCTTTTTGGACCTCTTTTGCCATTTGGGTTAGGCTATTTTTTAAGGTGTTATTTTCTTCAGTATTTTTTGGGTCTCCTTTAGCAAGCTGTTGACTTGTTTTTTGATTTTCTTGCATCACTCTCATTTCTCTTCCCAGTTTTTCCTCTACTTCTCTTACTTGCTTCTCAAAATCCCTTTTGAGCTCTTCCAAGGCCTGGGACTGATTCATATTTTTCTTGGAGGCTTTGGATGTAGGAGCTTTGACTTTGTTGTCTTCTTCTGGTTGTATATTTTGATCTTCTTTGTCACCAAAGTAAGATAATATAGTCTGACTCTTTTTGCACTGCTTGCTCATGATCCTGGCCAATTACTTGAGTTTTAAACTCTTTGTTAAGGTAAGAGTCTGCTTCCAATGTGGAGAATGTACTGTCCCAAGCTTTGGGTGTTTATATAGCTGTTTTCAGAGATACTTGTAGGGACCTGTAAATTTTCAGTTCTTGCAAGGTGGTATGATAAGGGGCGAGGTGTTTACTCCTTTCCTGGCCTGTGCTGTGGTCTGTTAGTGACCACAAGCACTCCTTTCTGTCCTGGAACTGTGAGGAAGGTTTCCTGTCCACAGCCACTACAAGCTCCACCATGCCAGTGCTCCTCCTCACCCCAGGACCCCTGTCCAGAACTGTGACCCAGATCCAAGCATGGGCAAAGCAAGAGATTCCTGCCTCAGCACCAGCAGAGAGATCCCTGCAATCCCCCTCTGATCAGCCACTTGATTCCCCCTCAGTCTGTGGGCCAGAAGCTCGGGAAGCAGCTGCCCACCCCAGGGCCACTTGGGGAATGGAGCTGAGACCCTGCCTTCCTCTCTCAGCACTGCAGAAACAGACTTTTCCCACTGACCTTCTAAGTTGCCTTTGGCATTGGTGGATTGAGGAGTCTGGAAACTGCCAGAGCTGCCCATGATTCAGTCCTCTGAGGCTTCCTCCAGGTTTGCTGGGGCCTGCGCGCACACGCAGCGCTGTGCTCTGCTCACAGCCCGGTGAGATAATACCTTTCTGATCAGTCATCCAGATTGTCTTGGGCTGGAAATTTGTTTCACTCTGTCTTTTTGTGGGTTAAGCTGCCTTAGAATTTGTTTAGAGCCATTTTTGTAGGTATTTGGAGGGGTTTGGGGGAGAGCTCAAGCATGTTGCTGCTTTCACTCTGCCATCTTGGCTCCGCCCCCCAGGCAAGTCTCTTAGACTTTAGTTGTAGAGCAAGTGCTGATTTGTAGTAGAAGAGAGAGAACATGAGTTCCCTATGCTGAAATTACAATTGTGGTTTCTTTCTGCTCCCCACTCAAAAAACTTCTCTGTTCATTGTTTGCATTTTAGCCCTCTATTCTACTTCACCTGACATTCTCAATAGTTCCTATGGATTTTGTGCTGATGATTCTCAGATCTACCTATCCTGCCTCAAACTCTGCTGACCTCTAATCTCACATCTTCAACTGTGTTTCAGACATCTCAGACTGGATGTCCCATTAACTTGTTAAATTCAACAAGTCCAAAACAGAACTCATTATCTTTTCCTTCAAACCCTCCCTGCCTCCTGCTTTCCCAGTTACTATAGAGAGCAACACCATGCTCTCAGCAGCTCAGGCTTCCAATCTAGGATTCCTTACTCCCTCACCCCCAATATTCAATCTGCTGCAAAGCCCTGTTGATTTCACCTCTGCAACATCTCTCAAATACACCCCTCTTCTTACTACTGACACTGTTAGCACTCTAGAGCAGGCCCTCACCACCTCACACCTGGATTATTGTAATAGCTTGCTGGTGGGTCTGCCTGCCCTGCCCTACTCACTCCAATCTATCCTCCATTTAGCCACCAGAGTGATTTTCCTGAAGAGCAGGTCTGATCATGTTACATCCCCCACTCAGTAAACTCCACTGGTTCTCCATTGCCTCTAGGATCAAATACAAAATGCTTGGTTTGGCATCCAAAGCCCTTCATCACCTAGCCCTCTTCTACCTTTCCAGGCTTTACACCTACTCTCTGACACATATTTTTCAGTCCAGTGACACTGGCCACCTGGATGTTCTATAAACAAGACACTTCATGTCTCAGCTCCAGCATCTTCTCTGGCTGTCCTCCATGTCTGGAATACTCTTCCTTTTCATCTGCACTTACTGGCTTCCTTGGATTCCTTCAAATCCCAACTAAAATGTAGTCTGCTACAGGAAGCCTTTCCCAATCTCTCTTAATTAATGTCCTATTTATCCTGTGTATAGCTTTTTTTGTGCTTATTTGTTTGCTTGTTGTACCCCCCATTAGATTGTGAGGGCAGAGATTATCTTTTGTGTCTTTTACCTCCAGTGCTTACCGCAGTGTCTGGCACAACATCATAGGTGCTTAATAAATGTTTATTTATTGACCAGCGTGTTTCTTTTGTTCTTTACCTTTGTCTCAAAGAAAGTATATATATGCTTATATATGTATATACATATATGTATGGATTTTTTTTTACCATAATCTCTATGTTTCCTAAAAGACTTTGGCCTTCCTGCCCTGATATTTATAAAGACGTTTATAAGACAAGGAAAGCTCAAAATGGTATGGTGTAGTGAAAAGAACATTGGATTTGAAATCTGATAACTAGAGTTTGAATTCTGGGTTTTGTTACTACTTGCATGACCTTGTATAAGTCACTTAAAATTTCTGGGTTTCATGTCTCTCATTTTTGACCTAAATTTATTAAAATCATTGAATTTTATTGTTATAAAGGTGGAAGAAAAAAAATAGTGTAGCATAGGAAAAGAATTTTTACCTGAGCCTCTGTCCAGGGAAGCATCACCCTAGTATTATTTGGCTAGCTTCAGCCTGAGGGGAAGACTCCTCCCCCTTCTCCTCATGTTTAGACTGATTTAATGAGTCATACTGTTAATAGGTCTGTAAATCATAGATAGGAAAATTGTGTCTTGAATATAATGTACACAAACAAATATATCAGTCTTTCTATCGTGTACCTTGTGTTAAGCAATTTGGGATAGTGTTTGTCTATATGGGACTTTCTAGTTTTTTTTTTAACATTTTCAGGAAGCAGTGACATCTTTTGACCTTTCAATGAGTTATATAGAATAATATGAAATCTAATTTTATTTTAGAAATAATTTTCTAAAATGAAAGCAAACTATGAAAAGAAGCTGACTAACTAAAATAGTATTCAAGCTAAGAAGCATTGACTAAGTCAGAGAAAATCTTATTTTAATTGTTTTAAATGGAGAGATACTTTCTTCTTAAAATTCTATCCCTGGAACTCTCTCCCTCCTCACCTTTGCCTCCTGGCTTTGTTCAAGCCCCTGTTAAAGTACCACCTTCTACAAAAAGCCTTTTCTAGTCTTCCTTAATATTAGATCCTTTCCTCTGCTGATTAACTCTAATTTAAACCGTATGTATCTTGTTTGTACTGTGGTAATTTTGATACTCTACTGAAATTAATGAGTATTTACTCAGTTCATTGTGATTTAATGAGAATCAGTGATTGTATTAGTGAATTAAACAGAATGGGATTAAGTTTAAGTTATGTATGTTAATGCTATTAGGATAAGAGTTATGAATAATTAATTTACCATGTATTGATGATTATATTACTTGTACTTGATTTATCAGCTACATTCATAATGTAAAAGAATGTAATTAGTGTACTGCCCCCTCCCCCAGTCTCTTTTCCCCTTTATGTGCTGTAATAAGATTCATTTGCTGATGCAATACCCCCTCACCTTTATTATGAATCACTACCATCCACTCCATAGTGATCTTTTCATCAAAACCACAACTTTCTTGGACCCTGAGATACTATTGATCAAACACAAGGGTCTTAGGACTTGTCAAAGGACCTAAGATGTTGTTGAAAGGGTCTTAGGACCTTTGGAAAACCCCAGCTGAGATAACCTAGAGTTGATGACCTGTAGAAGTTCTCATGACTTGTGAAAGGCTATTGACAAAGTGGTTATGATTAATGGACATTTTCCTTAGCCAATCATAAGATTTCCCCACTTCTGGAATTGACCAGTCATTGAATTTTAACATGTCTTTCTATTTTTGGTGCTCTCCCAAGTGTATAAAAGTAGTTGGCACCCAAGGGGATCTGCATAAGGAAGATCCAAGTTAGGGACCCCTGGACTCCCTAATAAATTAATCATATTTGGAGTTCTCATTGATTTGTTATAGATTGGAATTTTCTGACCCATAGTATGTAGTTTTTTGCATGTTGTCTCCCTACTAGAGTATAAGCTCCTTGAGAGTAGGGACTGTCTTTTGCCTTTTTTTGTATCCCTAGCACTTAGCACAGTGCCTGGTAGATAGTAGCACTGAAGAAGTGCTTATTGACTAGACTGTGATAATGAAAATGCTAACATATTAATCTGATCTTTCATGATATAACCAACAAAAATGGAGAATATTTTTACATTAATTTTTGAAGATTCTTATAGAAGTTTAAGTCCAATGTTTTCTGAATATGAGATGGATAATTATTGTTTTTAATCATTACTCTTTTTTATGAAAGGCAAATTTAGCTTAAAGTAGAATCTTGGATTTTTGATTTGTAAAAAGTATCAATTTTTCTTAAGGATTAGATTTTCATATATACTTATAGTAGTCATTTTCCAAGGACCAGAGCTTTAAACAAAAATGACACTTGATTAGAGATTTCAGAATCTCCCAGAGGGTGCCAAGTGCTTTCTCTCTATTAAGAATAACATCATTGTTGTTATCATCTTAGCCATTGTCATCAGTCTCATCATCACCATTGCCAGTGCCACAGGAAGTAGAGAAAATGCTGTGCTTAGAATAGAGGTGTCAAACTCACTGCCTGCAACACTTGAGTATGGCCCAAACAGGATTAAAATGTAATTGGAAAATGTTTAACAAAATAAACAAAAATACAACACAACATAGATAATGTTATTTTGTGGTTTTCTAAGTTGATATGCAGCCCTCAGGGGATCCATTTCCAGCTTCCACAAGCACTGTATACTCTTGGGCAAGTCCCTAGAACTTATATGCTAAGGCAGAGATGAATTGTGAGTACACTGGTGGAAAACATTGCCATACTAAGAATAGTTCCTTTATATATTTGCATATAGTAATAATAAATTGAGAGGCAGCTTGGCATAGAGGACAGACAGCTGACCTTAGAGCCTGGAATATCTGTTATTGCAAGTCCCTTTTTTATATATCCTGGCTATGTGAACCTAGGGCCCCACACAATTCTCTAGATGGTATTTCTTTACTAGGAGCTCTGAATATCCATGAAATCACAGATCTAGTAAAGAAAATAGTAAACAGATGATGATGAGTTAGATGAACTGGCGTGTTTAATCATTCAGTTCTTGTTGACTCATGGTTGAGTCATAAATCTGTTAGGTCTAAGACAGATGAACAAGTGTCAGATCTCAGTTGTTGAAACTTGTTCTAGGGAGTTTATTCACTTAATTGTCATAGATTTGAATACGAAAGCTCTTCTGTTTTATACTGTATGTTGACATTATAATTATGAATATATGACTTAATCTTCAGATATTGTTTTGTTGTTCGGTTATTTCTGTTGTGTCCAACTCTTTGTGACCCCAGTTGAGGTTTTCTTGGCAAAGAAGCTGGAGTGGTTTGCCATTTCCTCCTCCTCCTCCTCCTCCTCCTCCTCCTCCTTCTTCTCCTTCTTCTCCTTCTTCTGCAATTGAGGTTAAGTGACTTGCCCAGGGTCACACAGCTAGTAAGTGTCAAGTGTTTGGTCTCAGGCCAGATTTGAACTCAGGTCATCCTGACTTCAGGGCCACCTAGCAGCCCCTGCCATTTCCTTCTGTCCAGCTCATTTGGCAGATGAGGAACTGGAAACAAATAGGGTTAAGTTACTTGCCCAGGGTCACACAGCTAGCAAGTGTCTGAAGCTGAATTTGGACTCAGGTCTTCTTGACTCCAAGCCCTGTGCTCTATGCACCTAGCTGCTCCAGTTTTCAGATATACATATGCTATAGGTAAAGTTGTCTCTTATAATGAAGTATCAGTTTTGATGGTAGATTTATCTTTTTTTTTTATTAACTTTATTTTAGGGTGATGAAGAGACATTTGAAAATTATTATCGAAAACAGAGAAAGAAACAGGCAAGACTAGTATTGCAGCCCCAGCCAAGTATGGTAAATACATGAGGGTTTTGTATTTAGTTATGTGATCTTGAATACAAGTTTGCTTTTATGGCATTGGGACTTATTTTAAACCTTCTTTTTTCCTTTTAAAGCATGAAACAGTTGATGGTTATAGAAGATATTTCAGTCAAATTGTAGGGTATGTAATATGGAAATGTTGAATTTTATCATTTTGTTATTTTTGCATTAAAGACCAGAAATTACCTGCTATATATTTTTAAATTAAAAAAGTGTTTTGTTGACAACTAATTTTTATTTAGGTTCTTTGTGGTGGAGGATCACATTTTGCATGTGACTCAAGGATTAGTAACCAGGGCATATACTGATGAACTTTGGAATATGGCACTTTCAAAGATAATTGCTGTTCTTAGAGCTCATTCAGTAAGTGAGAATACTTTATTATATTACTGTTTTATTTAATTTACTTAAAGAATTTGTAGGTGTACAAGATAGATAACATTAAAGAGAAAACTTGCATCTCTGTCATAGTGCATCTTAAAAAATTAAAATTGTTTTCGTATAGGAGGAAAGGCATGCTAAGGCTTTTGTTTTTCACTGTAGTATCTGGCTGTGATTTTAGCATAATCCTCCATTGATTTACAGCTGACTGGACCTTCCACACATGCTCCTATTTTAGCCCCTTAGAATATGCAGAGTTAATCTGTTGTTATTATTGCAATCTGGTCTCATTAGTCTCAACTGACCTCTTCATTAAATCAGATTGAATAGTTCTGCTCTAAGAGCATCATGAGGAAATAGTTACTAATTATCATTCCAAAAATCTTTGTTTCCAAAATAAACTCCACCAGCAAAACCCATTAGACCTTCTTTTAGTGTTTGTAGAAATAACTTGTTTACAGTGGTATACTATAATCCCAATCTTGAAAATACATAAAATGGTGAAATTTGGCCCTATCACAACAATGTTTATTTCAAATGTCAGATTACCATTGTCTTCATAATTGAAAGTAAAATTACTTTTTTTTTCTTTTGGAAAAAATTGAATGTTACATAATATAAACAAAATCTAAGTTGTGAGTATGATATTTACTCAGTCTGCATTCTTGTGAACTTAACACAGAATTAGTAATCATTGTTTTGACTATTTCTTTATTATAAAATGACTCCCTGCACTTAAATTTGGTGCTTTTCAACTGTTTGCAAAGAATAGGCTGTATATATTTTGGAAAAAAAACCCTTTTACAGTGGAAATATTAAATTTTATAATTTTGTTATCATTTTGTTATTCTTTGATGTTTTAAAAGAGATTCTAGTTGAAAAGATTTTTGAATGTTTATATTGTAGTACAACTAAGATGGTTTTGAAGTTATGATTGAGTCTTCTTTTGTTTCAGAGACCCCAAATGCGATATGTATATGAAAAAGTATTAGTTTTAAAAATTGTATTGTTGAAGACATTCTTGTCAAAAAAGTCAACTGTAAAATGTGAAATTTAAATTGATGATTTAAAAATTTGTTTTTCTTTAACTGGTGAATTCTTACTAAAATGTTTAAATATTTTTAAAAAATGAATACCAAAACTTTAATCCTTGTTTCAAGGGGAAAAATTATTGAAATAAAAGATTGTATATAACTTTCATGTTATTCTAAATAAGATAATTATAATCATCTCAATACTCTAATTTAACCTTTTTCCTTTATGAAATACATGGCATTTTATTAGAAAATTATGAAATATGAGTTATTCTGAATTTTAATCCTTATGAGTTCCCCACAGATTTCTTTATATAATGCTGTATCACATAGTACTTATATGTGTTTGAATATGTCTCCTCTTTTTGCATTGAAATTTTTTGCTTAGTGCACTGGTGGTTATGGAACATACTTCTTTCTACTTAGCCAAAGTTTAAATTTATTGAAAATGTTATGATACATTTTTAATGTATAAAAAAAATCAGAACTTTATATCTTAAATATTCCTTGACCAGTGGTGTTTGTTTTTAGTCTTATTGCACAGATCCTGATCTTGTTTTGGAACTGAAGAATCTCATTGTTGTATTTGCAGATACTTTGCAGGTAGGTGATGTCTTGACATGCAAGTTATTGACATATGTTAAAAAGTTAAATATTCATTAATAAATATAGTTTATGTTTGCTTAACCTTTTTGTAGATGTCTTGTGGCAACTATTTAATCTTCAGGACAGCTATCTTTTGTTACTCTGCATAACATTGTAAATTTTGTTAAGGGAATACAAAATCATTTAAGTATTTTACTTTGGCATTTCAAAAAAATCTGTGAATTGCTTGATGGCCAAATTTTGGTGATAATTAGGAGACACTGGAGTAAGAAAACATGGGTTCAAATCTTGCTTCCAATGCTTACTGCTTGTGTAACCTTGGCCAAGTCACTTAACCTCTTTGAGGCTGTTTCCTCATTTGTTAAAAAAAAAAATGATGAAGTTGAATTGTAGTGGCCTCAGAGTTCTTTCTAGTTCTGTGTCTAGGAGGCTAAGTGCCTGGGTACTTAGCTAGGCTATCCTTAGGCAGCAGTCAGTTGCTATACCCATACTCAGAGCCTTTCAAAGTTTGTTGCTACCTATCAGGACTTGTGCTGTGTTGGAGTTAGCCTTCAAGAACACACATTCACCTTTATATCGTAAGGTTTTGAAATAGGACTTTAGTGGATTTTAACATCAGTCTAAATAAAATAGAAATTAGTAAGGTAAATTTACAGTAATAAAACTATAGCCTTTTTATAGTATTAGTGGAGAGAAAGCACGCAATAGTACATTGGTCTTGGGGTCAGGATGTTCTTGGTTTAACTCCTACCTCTGATAGACAGTGGCCAGATTACTCCTCAGTGCCCCAGGCAGTTTTCTGAGACTCAAAGTACAGTGCCTGGCATAGGTTAATTGTTATATAGCAAGAGAGTTGCTGATCTGTATTTGTTGAGGAATTTACTCACTATACTAGTAAAATCACAGGTCCCTCAGCTATTAATGCCATCCTGTTTGTTTTGTCCTTATATTGTCATTGCCTCTCGGAGTGTCTTGTGCATAGTTGCAATATAATAAATATTTGTAGAATTAGATTGAATTAAAATTGATCACTTTATAAAATGTTTTTTAGGGTTATGGTTTTCCAGTCAATCGACTATTTGACCTATTATTCGAAATAAGGGATCAATACAGTGAAACACTGCTGAAGAAGTGGGCTGGAGTGTTTCGGTTAGTCTAACTAAACCTAAGTACCTTAATGTGATTAGTAAGATTTATTTTAAATGCTTAATAATTTTCATTATTTAAAGAAGATTTGTTCATCTTCTAATTAATTTTAAATCCTAAATTTAATTTAATTCTAATTTTAAATTCTACTTCTAATCAGTGCATTTTGCCTAATGTTGAAGCATTATGGTACAGTGGAAGGAAAACTGGAATCAGAACTAACTCCTGTGTTTTAATCCTGGCTCTACTCCTTACTGGACACATTAACCTAGGGAAATTTGGCTTCAGTTTCCCTAACCCTAACTGGCTTCCTAACAATCTCCTTAAGCGATAGCCACAACTTTAGTTCTAAACTCTCATCATTTCTCCCTAGGCCTACTGTAATAGTTTTCTAACTAGTGTCATTGCTTCAGTCTCTCCCCATGCCAATCCATTCTCCATTCAATGCCATGGTAATTTTTCTAAAGTGTAGATCATGGCTGTATCAACCCTGTTCAACGAGCTCCATTTGTTCTCAATTATATCCGCACCTATACCCTTCTGTTTGGCATTTAAAACTCTTTGTAAGAACTGAAAATGCACTTATTCTGTTTTTAACAGGGAAATTTTTGAAGAAGATAATTGTAGTCCCATTCCAGTAGCAAATGAAGAAGAATACAAAATAATCATTAGTAAGTTTCCTTTTCAAGATCCAGACCTTGAAAAGGTAAGAGCTAATTTCTATTACAAGAATTTTGTTAAAATAAATTCATGTGAATGTACCATAAAAGTTTGAATGTAACTGAGAATAAAGGCTTCTGAATCCAGAGCATTTATATTTATTGAATTATATTTGAAAATTTATGCAGAATAGAATCACCATTTTGCTGGCAAACTCATGTATTCGGTGTCCTTTGAAGGCAGGGCTTTGTGTTATATTTCTCTGTGTCCTTGATATTGCTGTGCATAAAACAGGTAATTGATAAATATTTTTGCTTTTGACCACTGCCTTCCTCAATCTGCCCTCCCTTCAATCAGCCCTCTCCCTTTACTTTCACTTTTCCCTTACTGCTTCTTCCTTCTACTCTATCCTCTACTCCCTTTTTTTTCCTCCTTTCCCCTCCTACTGCCTATAGGGCAAGTTAGATTTCTGTACCTAACTGAGTATGTTATTCCTTCCTTGAACCAAATCCAATGAGAGTAAAGTTCAAAAAATGCTCATCTCCTTCCCTTCTTTCCTTCTACTGTCATATGTCTTTGTGCCTCTTCATGTGATGTAATTTACCCTTTTCTGCCCCCTCCTTTCCTCTTCTCCTATTATAATACCTTTTTACCACTTAATTAGGTTTTTTAATAGCTACATATTTTTAATAAATAATTGAGTGGATATCTCTACCCTTAATGTACATTACTACATGTTTGTTCTAGACAGATGATAATAAATGTACGCTGCAGAAACATATGCCAAAAAGAATGTATTATACTTATTTAAATAAGCTGGTTTTTAGTTATTTATTACTTTAGTCTCAGTGATTTATTTACTTTATTTTAGTTAAATTATTAGCCTATTTATTAGACGTCTTTCAGTAGCTAACACATAAGATACCCCCAAGGTAGCTACATGCTTTGCTCCTTGCAGTTGTATCAGCTGTTAAAGTGAACAATTTTGCAGTTCTTTTTTTTATCAAAGTGTTTTACTTGGCCTCATATCTTAGGTTAGAGAAAGAATCTGGGTTGGAGGATTCAGGAAATTGTACTTGAGAAGCTGGTATGCAGCACAGTAAGCAGACAAAAATGAAAGTGTGAACACTCACACAAACACACACACAATCTAGCAATACAGACAGATTCAGCCACACAGGGCCAGTGTCACTCATGTGAAAGAGACTCCACAGTCACAAGATCTCTTTGGGACAATGTGTGCAGAAAGAAGTAAGGTGGGCTTTGTTGGGACAGGCAATCAGTTCCAGATGTGAGAGTGAGCATTCTTAATCAGACAGCCATAGTAGGGAAATTCACCAAGCTTGCTTATTAATACCAGACTCAAGTAGAAGATTTTCCTCACTGGGATCAGAGATTGGGTTAGGGTCTGAGTTGGTAATTAGGGACTCCTGGAGAGGCTATCAGCACATAGACATTGCAGTAAGTTTAGGAGTCTTGCCTAATCAGGAACTGGGATTGTTTATATTTGGCACAGGATCAGAATGAGTCAGGGCAGTGGAAAAATATAGGCTCTCTTTTATTGCTTATATGTTTATGGGCATTAGGACCACTTAGCCTAAGTGACTCCATATTGGAACTCTATCACTTATAACTAACACTAACATGATACATTTCAAAAATCACAGTTACATTGGAAATTGAAGGGATGCCTATCAATTGGAGAGTGGATAAATAAGCTGTGGTATATGATTGTGATGGAATATTATTGTGCTATAAGAAATGACAAGTAGGATGATTTCAGAAAAACCTGGAAAGACTTATATGAACTGATGCAAAGTGAAGTGAGCAGAACCAGAACATTGTATACAGTAACAGCAGTATTGTATGATGAAGAACTGTGAATAATTTAGCTATTCTCAACAATACAACAATCCAAGACAATCTCAAAGGACTAATGATGAAGCATACTATCCACCTCCAGAGAACAAACTGATATTGTTTGAATACAAGTGATATTGTTGAATATTTTTTCACTTTCTCTCATTATTTTTATTTTATTTGAGTCTTCTTATGCAAAATGACTAATATAGAGATGTTTTACTTAATTACATATGTGTAACCTGTATCTGATTGCTTATTGTCTCAGGGAGCAGGGAGGGAAGGAGGGAACGATAGAATTTGGAACTCAGAACTAAAAAAATAATGTTAAAAATTTCTGTAACATGTAATTGGAGAAAAAATAAAATATTATATATTTAAAAAACCAAAAATCACAATTATCATAGTATGCATTAATTCACTTCTCTCAGCGTTTCGTAGTAAGTCATGAGGAAGTTAAAAATGTATCAATAATGTCTCCCTACAGTTGTTTGACGGTGACAACTAGAACTTTAATAAAATATCTTTCTTTGCTTCCTTGAACCCCTTTCTGTTGTAAACAGAATTTAATTTCTAAGTATATGTAGAAGCCACTTATTATCTCCATGATGGCCGCTATTCCTTTAAACCTCTTTCAAAATATGTCTTCCTTTACTGAGGTTTTTGTTTTTAAAGAAAGATGTGTGTGTGTGTGTGTGTGTGTGTGTGTGTGTTTTTAAAGAGGGATGTGATAAAGAAGTATGTGAAAAAACAAAATTCCTACTATTTCATTTTTATATGATAAAGGAATATAAAGTAGAGTAATAGGATCTTTTTGTTGAGGGGTCATCAGAAAAGAATTTGAAAACCAGTGATTTGTAAGAATATAGGCTTTTGAAAGACTGGTGACATTCTGTTGTTGCAATGGGTCTAGATTGGTGGATTATTCTCTTGTAGCCAGAGTACCTGTGTCAAAAATGGGCCAGCTGTATAGCAGGGCCACCATGGTCTCTATTTTTATGTCCTAGGAGGGTTTTGAGAATTCTTTGGAACTTCCCATATTGTTGGGTTGGATTGACATTAGAGATACAAGGAGTAGGATTTGTTTGTCCTAGCTATGTCCTACCACTCCCTCCATTTCCCATTCTTGGAATTTTGTAGAAATTCTCATATGGACTGAGATATCCTTATATCTTCCTAAATTGGCTTAAAATCGAAATGGATTAGTTAGAGTAGAACTTGAAATAGACCTACGCTGGTAGGGAGGTTACCTGAAGGATACTCTGGAACCAGTTGAAGACTTTGTACATGGGTTCTCATGGTCAGGCATCTGTAGCCTTGAATTAGTTTTGTATCTTGGCATGTGTAATAGGGATTTACTGAAGAATAGTACCAGTATGAGAATTCACTCTCTACTTTGAGAGGGTATTACATTTCTTCTACCACTCTAATCCTTCAATTATGAGAAAAAAATAGCAGACAACTTGGAGTGTGTTATCAGAGGTATAGTTATCAGAGCATATAGATGCACAATCATGCTTTTCATACTTTCTGGAAATTTTTATCTAGTTTAAGAAATATTTGTAATATAAGTTCTTTTCCAGTTCATTAGACATGCACATATTTCATCATCAATAAGTATTTATTAAGCACTTAATATGTGCCAAGCATTATGGAAAGTTCTGGAAATACAGAGAAAGGCAAGAACAAGTTCCTGGCCTCAACATGCAGACAACTAGGTAGATACACACACACACACACATACACACATAAAATATGTATATGTGTATGTGTATGTAGATGTGTGTGTATATATATATACATATATATATATACATATATATATATACATATATATACATATATATATATATATAATACACACATACATACATATCTATATGTACACACATTGTAAATGGGAAGTAATGTCAGAGGGAAGATACTGATGGGGGCAGGAATAAGAGAGGGGGAGACCAAGAAAGGCCTCTTAGAGAAAATGATATTTGAACTGAGTTTTGAAGGAAACCAGAGAAGCTAGAAGGTATAAGTGAGGACAGAGAGAGTATTTCTAGGCATGGGGGGAACCAGTGAAAGTTCATGGAGTTGGAGTGTCACATTTGAGAACAGCAAAAAGACCAGTGTGATGATAAAGTGTTTGGAGTATTTGAAGGAAAATAGATTGGAAAGGTAGAAAGGGGTCTGGTTGTGAAGGACTTGAAAATCCAGAGGATTTTATATTTGATCCATAGAGATCCAGGAGCCACTGGAATTTATTGAGTAGAGGCGTGACATAGTTATTTCTGTACTTTAGGAATATCACTGGCAGCAGAGTAGAAGATGGACTGGAGTGGACAGAGAATTCAGGCAGGTAGACTAAACAGAAGGGTATTATAATAGTCCAAGCATGAAGTGATGAGGGCCTGCACCAGAGGGGTGGTATGTGAGTGGAACAAAGGAGTCATATAAGAAAGATGTTGTGAAAATAGACACAAGACTTGACAACAGATTGAGTATATGGAGTAAGTTTGAGTGAGGAATGGAGGATAAACACTGAGGTGAGCCTGAATTGATTGAAAGGAAGGATAGTAGTTCCTTGGACAGTAGTAGGGAAGTTTTGAAAAGGAGATGGTTTTGGGGGAAAGACAATGAGTTCAGTTTTAGAGATGTTGAATTTGAAATATTTGTTCCAGTTTGATATGTCCAATAGGCAAATATTGATGTGTGAGTGGATGTCAGGAGAGAGGTTAGGGCTGGATAAGTAGATCTCAGAGTCATCAGCATAGAGATGATAATTGAATCCGTGGGAGTTAATGAGATCATTAAGCAATATGGTATAGAGACTGAAGAGAAGAGGGCCCAGGACATAGCTTTGGAGACACTTGCACTTAGGAGATGTGATTTGGATGAAGATCCAGCAAAAGAGATTGAGGAGTAGCAATCAAACAGATATGAGGTAAGCTAGGAGAGAGCAGTACCATTAAAACCTAGAGAAGAGAGAGTCCAAAAGAAGATGGTTGACGGTTTTAGAGGTTACCAAGAAGTCAAGAAGGATAAAGATTGCCAAGAGGTCATTCAATTTGGCAATTAAAAGATCATTGGTAACTTGAGAGAAGGCAATTTCAGTTGAATGATGAAGTCAGGAGAAAGTTTAGGGTGAGAGGAAAAGTAGAGTCACTGATTATAAATGACTTTCTCAGATTATTTCACCATCAAGATGACATTAAGGATGATGTTGAGAGGGGTTGGATGGATCAAGTGAGGTATTTTTTAAGTATGGGGAAAGCCAATAGATGGAGACTAAAGATTAATGAGAATGTGGATGAAAAGTGGAAAGATCGGCTGGAGAAGATGTTGGAATGGAATCAAGGGTTCATGTAAAGGAGTTTGTCTTGGTAAGAAGGAGTGCTATCTCGCTGTGTGAGACAGGTGGAGACAGAAATAGTGGGAGAAGATATCTAGATTTCAATTGAGGAAGGAAGAAGAAGGTGCTCTTAGCAAGTGGCCTTCATTTTTTTTCGGTGGAGTATGAGGCAAAGTCCTCACCTGACAGGGGCAAGGAGTGGGGGGAGAGGATCCCATAGGAGACTTGAGGGGGAATGAAAAGGAAGAGTGAAATGGTTGTAAAAGGTATAAAAGGATTGCCTTGCTGCATTGAGAGCCCAGTTGAGATTATGTATCATAAAGTTGTAGTGAACTCAGTACAGTTCGTGATTTTCCCTGCCTCTGTTTAGCAGCTTGTGAATAGGAACAGGCAGCAGATGGTGAGAGCAATCCATGGGGCTTGACAAGGCATGATATGTGAAAGGACAAATTGTACAGTATCTGTTTACATATATAAATGTATACATGAAGATGCAAATATGTGTACATACATATAACACACTGTGAAATACTGTATAATTTTAATGGTAGTCCATTTTGGTGATGCTGTTTATAATTATTTAAAATTATTATTGTGTCAGCCTAAATATTTCTGAAATTTCAAGAATAGCATTTTTGTTTTTTCTTCCACAGCATTCTTTCCCAAAGAAATTCCCAATGTCTCAGTCAGTGCCACATATTTATATTCAAGTTAAAGAATTTATTTATGCAAGCCTTAAATTTTCAGAGTCACTTCACCGGAGGTAAGTGTTAATAATGAACAATAAATGAATGTTTATTGTGGTTGTTTTACTGGAAGATTATGATTTTTTGACTATATGTATATGTGTGTGTGTATACATATATATATATATAATATATATATATGTATACACACACACACACTTTGTTATATATATTTTATGACTTTATGTAATCTGTGACTTTATTGGTGTGGGGAGCTCCTGATGAAGGTCTTCATCTACCAGTGCAGGTCAGCACCTTCCCTGGGGCGCTAAGAGGTTCAGTTATTTGCCTAGGGTGATGCAGTTCTTAAGTGTGCTGGCTTTCTCTCTACCAGTACTTGCTGTGTTTCACTGTTTGATTAGAGTTCTTTAAGGGACTCTTACTTTGGTGGAGAGGTTTGTTTAATTCAGTTACCTTTGGGGGCTGTATTTCTAGGAGTCTGGCATTCTTGATAGGGTCTACTCATAGCAAACAAGCCTGATCAAGCAACTAGTGAAAATACTTGTGGTAACTTATAGCACCTGTTGGTAGCTGTGGTTAGGTTTGATTGTAAAGGTTGGCATTATCTTGTAATCATTACTCTATATATTTTTAGACTAGTTTTAAAAAGCTTTTTGATGCTATTTAAAAAATATCACTATCACTTCCCAATATACTTCCCCAGTCCAGATAATTCCTTTTTTATAACAGTGAAGTTCAGTTAACCTAAATGAATGGACATATTTATAAAAATACAAGTTAATTGCTAGCTTTTATTTTCCTATGTCTTAATTTCCCCCATATATTCCTCCCTTCTTCCCTTCCCCCCCAAAGCCTTCCCATATAACAAAGAATCTTTTTAAAAGAAAAAAAATAATAAGCAAAACTGATGAGTACATTGGAAAAATCTGAAAATATCTGCAGTGCTCCACACCCATGGATGTATCATTTCTGCAAAGTAATAGAGGAGGTCTCTTCTCCTATCTCTTTGTTGGGGCCTTGCTGTTCTTTTAATTTTGCTCTACTCACTTTTGATTATTTTATAGTTCTTTCCATTTGCATCATTGTAGTTATTGTGCATGTTATTTCCTTGCTTACTTCACTTTGTATCAGTTCATGTAAGTCTTTCCACGTTTCTCTGAAGTCATATTATTTCTTACAGTACAGTGATATTCCATTATTATTCTTATACCACAGTCTGTCTAGCTATTACCAGATTGATGGACATCTACTTTGTTTTCACTTCTTTGCCACCACAAATGTTGTTATAAATATTTTGGGACTTTCTTTTTGGGAAATATGCCTAGTAGTGGAATCTCTAAGTTAGAGTATGAACATTTTAGTCACTTTCTTTGCATAATTCTCAAATTGGTTTCCAGAATGGTTGGGCCACATCACTAATGTGTCTATTTTCCTACAACCTCTCCAACATTGACTATTTTCATCTTTTATCTTCATTGCCAATTTGGTGGGCATGACACTAAAACTCAAATTTGTTTTAATTTATACTTCTCTTATAAGCTGTTTGGGACTTTTTTTCAAGTAGTTAATAGTTTGCATTTCTTCCTCTTGAAATATGTTCATATATTTGAGTGCAGTTTTCAAAGTGCTCTTACATACATTATTTCATATGATCTTCACATCACTCTTACGAGATAGGTTGGTAGGGCATGTATTACCTTCATTTTACAGATGAAGGGATCTGAACATAAGGAGCTTAAATTCATAGACTTATTTAGTTATTCATCAAATGTTTATTAAGTACCCATTATGATTAACTGGGGAAGATGCAAAGGTAAAGCATCTTATCTATCCTTAGGCACTTGTGAGTTAGAAGAAATAAGATACATAAACAAGTAGCTAGAATATAACAAGTGTAAGAGAGACATAAACAAGGGTTTTAATGAGAGAACACAGGAGGGTAAACTTTATACTGGGAGTAATCAGAGAAGACTTTTTGGGGACATAGCATTTGAACCTGGCTTCATTCAAAGTATTAGAAGGATTTTGATAGTGTACGGGTAATAATAATAATGATAATAATAATAACTAGCATTTATGTAGAACCTACTACTTTCCAGGCTCTGTGTTAAGCACTTCACAAATATAATGTCATTTCATCCATATAAGGACTCTGGGAGGTAGAGGCTATTATTATTTCTATTTTACAATTGGGAAAACTGAGGTTAAGTGACTTGCCCAATGTCACACAGAAAGTTCTGTCTAAGGCTAGATTTGAACTCAGGTCTTCCTAACTCTAGGCCCAGTGCTCTCCCACTGAGCCACCTAGATCACCTGCCAGCTAATGTTCTTAGCTACGTAATATAATATACATATGATTACAAATGAAAGCAATTATGTTGAAATAGAGTTATCAAAATATTTAACAAAGCCAAGTTCACAGACCTCAGGTTAAAAACTTGCCATAAGGCTTTTCATATGGAGAGAATGACATAACAAAAGGCCTGAATGTTGGCTTGTGTGACATCCCTGTTGGCTGAACCTTTCAATTTTTTCTATGCCTGTGAATTACAATATATTGAATCTTTGTTTCTCTTCCTACCTGCAGTGTGCTAATTTTAGCACTAGATGGTGCTTATGTGTCTTTACTTGTATTTAACCCACCTTCAGTCTTCTCATTAGAAAGAGACATAAGATCTTAGGATTTCAAAGATTGATAGAATTAGAGCCAGAAAGGATCTCAGGGATCACCCAGCCTTGTAAACCTCACATTTAGAGATGAGGAAATTCAATCCTTACCGATAGTAAGTAGCAAAGTTGGGATTCTCACATTGCACCATCACTTCTTAACAAATCATACTTTTTATTAATAACATTAGGGCAGCTAGGTGGCACAGTAGATAGAGCATTGGGCCTGGAGTCAGGAAGATCTGAGTTCAAATCCAACCTGAGACACTTACTAGCAGTGTAACCTCTTTAAATACGGTCTCTGAAATTCAGTCAAAAATATATAAATAACTTAAAATATGAAACTTCTACAGTTTAAACTTTTTGAGTGTCCCTTTGTCTAGTTGTATCTAGTTCTGTCTAGCTCTGTCTCCTTTTGCTGCAGATCATCTGAATTTGCCTTGAAGCTAAACCCTTTTAACTAATTTGACTAATGGTTGTTTTTTCCCTTCTTCAAATTGGACTATTTTTTTCATCTAGTTGGGGCATAAGCACAGATTGTCCTTTAAGTTCTCCTCCCTCCTCCCAAAGGTAAATTTACTTGTGAAACAAGCTCATGCCTTTGTTTTACTTTGACTCAGACTCTTTTGTATAGTTCTTTTGGGCGAGAACTTGAATATAGACTCCTGAGTTCTAGAGCTGGAAAGAACTAGAGGTCTCTAGTTCAGCCCTTTCATTTTAGATGTGAAGAACTGAGGCCCAGAAAGATTGTGATTTACCTATGCTCACAGAGATAATGAATAGCAAAGACAGAATTTGAACCCAGGTCATTTGACTTCAGATCAGGTATGATTTCCACTGTATTATGATGCCTCCTGGGTTCCTAAAAATACTCAATCTAAGTATGGCAGTATTATTTTAGGTGTTCCTTTTTATGAAAGTGATAATTATTTTGAAACCTTGTTGTTGTTTTTTTAAGAGCCAATGGGCAAATTGCTTTCCAGGAAACCATTTATTCTTTCTTATGATTAGTAGGAATGAAATGATAAAATAACATAATAATATAATTTTCCCCACAAGGTATAGTAGGGGATCATGGGAGGGTAAGATTAATATAGGATAAAACAGAATAATTAGAAAAGGCTTCATTCAGGAGAGTGTGACTTGACCTGGATCTTGAATGTTAAGTAATATTTATGTAGACATTCCCAAAGCTAGAGGGACAGCATAAACAAATGGACAGAGGATTATTTTCTAAAATAGTTTAAGTTTTATACATAAACAACTTTGATCTCTATGGTACCTCACCTGTGTAGTGCAGTAGTAATTTCTCTCCAGAATATCTGGATATTTACCCATCTAGATCCTGCCTATTCCTGATAATTTTGAATTATGCTATATCATTATGTGTCAATCTTCAGAGATTCATAATTTCATCTTTGTACTGATCATACTCCCTGTATGTTATAGTATTTATTTTCGAGGTGTCAGAGGTTTGTACTTTTGATTTCATCAGTATGAGGAACTTCTGATATGGAAATCTCATCACTCATGCAAATCAGCAACTTTTAATTACAGTTTTAGATCACTGAGGCAAAATAAGTGACTTTCTCATGGAGTTACGTAGCTATAACCAATCAGAGGTAGGATTTGAACCCAGGTTTTCCTGACTTCAAGGCCAACTTTCTAGCCACTAAACCACGCTTTCTCTAATTCCGTAATGAATATATAGCAGTAGCAAAAATAAAAACAAAAAAATCACCTAGTGGCTAAATCTCTGGTAATGAGGGTTCCTAAACTGAGCAGGGCTGGTCCTCAAACAAAACTGCTGAAAGAGATAGCCTTTGAAAAGCCAGGGTCACTTCCATGTAGTGATGGAACATCAAAAAAGAATTGTAGTAGAGAATAGTTTTTGTGTATGTTAGTATTTATTTGTGTTAGATGAATCTGATGTCAACTTACTAAAATTAGGTGTTATTGACTAAGTAATTAAAATATTTTTCTTCTTTCAGAAATTTAAAATATTTTATTCTGAACTTGATGAACACACACAAAAATGAATATTTCCATATACAAAGAACAAAATGGAGGATTGCATATGAAACTACAGATTCTCATTATATATAGCTCGCTTTTTAAAAGAATATAATATATTCAGTGCATTGATTCCATAGCTGCCCTACTTGACTGTTTCTCTCTGAAACTCCATATCTCTTCTATGCATTTGAAATGTTTCATTTTTGCTATTTATTTCTTTTTTATCATTGCTGTTATTACTACCATCTTTAATGTTCTCTCATTCCAAAAATTAAAAAAGCTCTCCTTTATAACAAATTAACGTAGTTAAGCAAAACAAACCCACACTTTGACCATGACTCGGAAATGTATATCTCACTTTGCTCTTTCAGTCCATTACCTTTCTGTCGTGAGCTGCAAAACATATTTCATTCATTCTGTGGAATCATGATAGGTCATTGCATTGATCAAATAAAGTTACTCAGTCTACTCAGTTCCCATGAACTACTCCTGTACTCTATTTCTGCTCTCCATAGAGATGATCATATCCTTGATTTTGCCATCAGTCACTTACATGATCCATTATATTGACACACACTGGCCGTGTTAAACAGTATATCAGCAAAGATATCCCCCTTCCTTGTTCACAAACCCCAAAATTCCTTTTCCTGATTATATTTATCATTCTGCCTTATTTTGTGCTTCACAACCCAGAACCTCATTTTTCATCTTTATCACAGTCTCCAGTTCCTCTACCCCTCTGTTCTTTCCCAGACCATCATCCTTGCTCTAGCTACATTCTCTTCCTTTCCCCATCTTGAGCCCTTGCCGAATCAACTCAACTCTATACTTCATACTACTTTTTAATCCCTCATTCCCTTCTCTGATCTCTGATCATAACTTGCCAAACCTCAACCTGGGATTACTCCCATAATCTGTTTCCTTTCCTCCTATTCATCCCCCCCCAAAATTGTAATGATTGGATCCACTATAAACATACCTAATCTCAACTGGGTTCTCACTATATCAGGGCAAACATTTTATTTATCCTGGATTAATTCTATACCCCATTCTGTGCAGTGATTGTTCCAAACCTTCTTATCTCTCTTCAGCTAGAGGCATCTGGTGGCACAAATGTCTAGAGACTAGGACTGGAATCAGGAAGGCCTGAGTTCAGATCTGGCCTCAGAAACTAACTATGTGATCCTGGGCAAGTTGCAAACTCTGTTTACCTTAGTGTCCTCAACTTGAAAATGGGGATAATAACAGAACCTCCGTTACAGGGCTATTATGAGGATCAAATGAGATAATATTTGTAAAAAGTGTTTAGCACAGTGCATGACACATAGTAGGCACTATATAAATGCTTATTCTCTCTTCAAGTTTTGCATGGCCCTCCCTCTACCTCAGCCTATCAGTTGGCAAAGACTCTATTCCTTCTGAATTGATTTACTATCCCACTTAATGCATCAGCTATTCCAAACTTCATCTCTCTCCAAGTGTTGCATGGTATCCCTTCCTCCTACCTCTCAGCTAAGGATCTAACCTCATACTTCACTGGAAAGAAATAGAAGCCATTTCTCATGAATTTTTCTGTCTTCACTCTTCCTCATTTCAGATCAGTCTACAATTATTTTCTCCTTCTTTTCAGTCTCCTATGAACAGAGAGCCCCTTGTCAAGGGCAAGACCTCTACTTGCACAATTGTTCCTGTTTTTCTCCTGACTTCTCTAGAAGTTTGCCTTCATAATCTTCCCCATTTTTTTTATCAACTTCATTTTGAATCTACTGGTTCCTTTTTTCCTACCTAATGAATATGCCTATATTTCCCCTATCCTTAAATAACTAATTTGATCTTATCATTCCCACTAGCTAATATCCTTTATCTCTTCTCTCCTTTGTGGCCAAGCTCCTTGAGAAAACCTTCTACATATGGTACCTGCCGTGTGTGGTACCTTCTACATGTGGTACCTATTCCCTCTTCTTTTTATTCTCCTCTAAACCTTCTGTAATCTGGCTTCTGCTCCCTCAGAAGTTACCATTGGTTTCTTAATTGACAAATCTATTGGCCATTTCTCAGTCCCTATTCTTCTTGACCTCTCTATAGCATTTGACTCTGTTGATAATTTCCTCCTGAATACTCTCTTCTCTCTAAGTGTTTGAAACACTGTTCTCATTTGGTTATCCTTCTGTTAGTTCCACTGCTCCTTTTCAGTCTCCTTTTCTGGCTCTTCATCCATGTTATGTCTGCTAACTGTGAGAGTCCCTCAAAGTTCTGTCCTGAGCTGCTTTTTTTCTTTCTTTGCTATCTAACTTGGTGATCTCATCAGCCACCACGACTTCAATTATTATCTCTGTGTGGATGCTTCCCAGTTCTGAATATCTAGCTCTTACCTCTCATATGAACTGGAGTTAATCATCACCAACTACCACTTGGATATCTCAAATTATATATCCTGTGGGCATCTCAAACTCAACATGTCCAAAACAAGATTCAGTATATTCCCCTCGCCTTAAATTTCCCCTTTTTTGAACTTCCCTATTACTGTCAAGGGCAGTACCCACAGTTGACCCAGGTCATAACCTGTGTGATCCTCAACTTCTAACTCTCACTCTCTTCCCTTCATCTAGTCCATTGCCAAATCTTTTCATTTCTACCTTCATAGTATCTCTTGTATATGTCCTCTTCTCTCCACTCATATGGTTAATAACCTTAATTCAAATCTTCATTGCCACTTACCTGGTCTTCCTGCTTCAAGTCTATCCCCACTCCAATCCATCCTCCACTCATCTTTCAACATCCCCATCCCCTACTCAAGTGGAAAGGAGACAGGTTATGAAGAGCCTTATCTTTTTTTACATTAAATTTTCTTTTTTTCAGTCAGCAAATATCTATCCTCTCCCCACCCCCAATTTGAGAATGAATTAAAAAAAAACCTTAGAAACATTTAAAGTCAAACAAAACATTTTTCCTCATTGGCTATGTAAAAAAGAAAAATTAGGGGCAGCTAGGTGGTGCAGTGGATAGAGCACCAGCCCTGGAATCTGGAGGACTTGAGTTTAAATCTGGCTTCAGACATATAACACTCACTAGCTGTGTGACTCTGGATAAGTCACTTAATCCCAATTGCCTCACCTCCCCCCCAAAAAAGAAAAGAAAAATTATAAATGTCTGTATGTATCTGTGTATATGTATGTGTATATATACACACATAGATATGTCTTCTTTTGCACTCTTGGGTCTTTAACCTCTTTATTGGGAGATAGGTAGCATGTTTCATCATTAGTCCTCTGGAGTCATGGTTGGTCATTTTGCTTATCAGAGTCCCTGAGTTTTTCAGAGTAGTTTTTCTTTTATGACATTGTTGTCATTATATAAATTGTTCTCCTGGTTCTGTTCACTTCACTCTGCATCAGTTCATACAGGTCTTCCTAGGTTTCTCTGAAACCAGTCCATTTGTCATTTCTTACAGTACAATGGTATTTCATCAGATTTATACACCATAACTTGTTTAACCATTCCTTAATTAATGGTCACTCCCTCAGATTCCCATTCTTTGCCACCTCCAAAAAAGCTTTAAATATTTTTGTACATCTTTATTTAAAGAGTTTGTTTTGTTAAGACCAATCATTCCGTTAATTCACTCTCCTTCTGATTCCCCCTTCTGCCTTCTCTCTCCCCATTTCTATTTCCCTGTCAAAGATAAATGAAATATCTATCTATCTATCTATCTATCTATCTATCTATCTATCTATCTATCTATCTATCTATATCTTTGTTCAACTGTATGTGTTTTTGTTTTTGTCTAGTTCAGATGGAAAGGTGAAGTGTCAGCTGCTCCCTCTTCCTTGTTGTCCGCCTAGTCTTATATTTATGCTTCCCAATTATGTGAGATAATTTTCTATAAGTTTTCTTTCTCTTCTTCTCCCTGTCCCCCAAAGGTTTTCTTCCCCTTCTTTTCTTTTCTTTTTTTTTTTAAAGATTATCAGTGCATAATAGAACTACTCCCATGCCTTCTGTCTCATTAGACTCTAAGACTCATTAGATTGATGATGATAGGACTCAGAGGAGACATGTGCCATCTTCTCATATTTGAATGTCAGCAGTTTATCCTTGTTTAGAATCCTTTATCATTGTCCGTTCATGTTTACTTTTTTATGTTTCCCTTGCATTCTGTATTTGAACTTCAAAATTGAGTAAGCAGCCTCTGATATTTTCATCAGGAATGCTTAGAAGTCCTCTATTTCATTAAAAATCCACTTTCCTCCTGTAGGATTATGCTTAATTTTGCTCAGTAAATGATTCTTGGTTGTAAGCCTATGTCCTTTATCCTCTGGAATACCATATTCTAAGCTACTTTGTAGTTTGGGATAGTTAAGAGGTAGTTGGTGATGTGTAACTAGCTCAAGAGAGAGACCAGTGCTAGATGTACAGATCTGAGAATTATCTATATAGAGATATTATTGAACCCATAGGAGCTGATGAGATTACCAAGTGAAATAATATAGATAGAAAAGAAAATAGGGCCCAAGATATGACATGAATGAAGGCCTTGCAAGGGAGACTGGATGATAATAAAAATGAATTTAGAGGATTTTAGACCAGGACACTATCTCTTCAATATTAAGTCTTTTATTCAAAGGAAAACTGATTATATCTTTATATCTTTTACTCAAGTGAGATCAAGACACTAAAATTATTTTTTGCTAATTTTCTAAAAGAGGTTTGGGAGTTTCTGTATATTTGTGTGGCCTTAAGCTCTTTGGGTCTCAGTTTCCTTACCTGTAAAATGAGGGGTTTGGAATAGTTGACTTCAGAGGTCCCTGCCTGCTCCAAATTTTTGACCCTATATTCATGTGAACTAATCTGAATTTGAATGAGAATCTTCTCTTCAACATCTAGAACTAGTTAGTCATTCAGCCTTTGTCTAGAGGCTTCTAGTGAGGGGGAGCCCTCTAACTCTGGTCATAGCTCATTCTACTTTGGGACAGCTGTAATTATTAGGCAGCTTTTCCTTTCATTGAGCCTAAAACTGTGCCTTTGAAACTTCTTTCCATTGGTCTTAATTCTCCCTCATGGGCCAAAAGGAACAAGTCTAATCCCTCTTCTATCATTCAGATACTTGAAGACAATTATCAAAGTCTTCTCTAGGCTAGATATCCCCAGTTCTTTTAAACAGTCCTCATAGGCATGATCAAAGTGCCCTTTATCATCCTAGTGTCCTTACTTCTCTGTGCTGACTAAATGGATCTGATAAATGACAGGCATTTGAGCTGTCACTCTAAACTTTGTCATCTGCAAATTTGATAAGCATGTTATGGATACCTTTATACAAATCATTGATAAAATGTTAAGTAACACATACTCAAGGGACATGTTTCTAGAAACTTTCCAAGTTGTCTGTAAACCATTAATGACTTCCTGGCTATTCAACCACCCTCAAATTCCTTTAATTGTACTATTATCTAACTCTAACCCAACTCTATCTCTTTCACAAGGATAGGTTGAGAAACTTTGTTAAAAGCTTCACTAAAATATTGGCAAACTGTATCTTTAGTATACCCTTCATCTAACTTTCTAGTATCCCTTTCAAAAAAAGGAAATGAGATTAGTCTGGCATTATTTGTTCTTGATCAAGCTATGACACTTTGTGATTACTGCTTCATTTTCTAGGTGTTAATTAACCATTCCTTTAATAATGAATTGTAGAATTAAGGGTCAAGCTCAGTGTTCTGTAGTTTACAGACTCTTTCCTTTTTTGAAAGTTGGGAAATCAAATGTTTTTGTCTGTCTTCAACCCTATAGTACTCTTCTCCATCTCCATGGTCTTTCAGAAATTACTAATGGGTAGTTCAGCAGTAACAGCTGCTATTTCTTTCAGTATGCTGTGATGGAGTTTGTTTGGGCTTATTGACTTGAACTTATCAGATGAAGCAGTTATCTCTTATCTCTATTTATCTTTGTTACACAGTTTATATTTGTATAAATAAACAATGCATAAAATAAAGAATGATGGTTGCATACTTCCATAAAGATATTATTGTGACTTCTAGTGCGATTTTTGAAAATACCGGATTAGGGGATTCCTATAATGGTTTAGAAATGGACAGAATACAGGTATTAATCTCTTATGTGGGCTCAGATGTAATAAAATGAAACAAATTTTACTATAATTTGGTTCTACCTGAGTAGAATAATTTCTTAAATCTGGAGTTCTGAATCTATACTGTCACCTACCCCATTCTCTTCTATTTAGATGTAAACTATTTTTAACACATTGTTATTTATACTGTGTAAATTTACAAGTGCTAATAAGTAACTTTTATTTTATATTAATGTTGACTTCTCAATCACAGGACTGGTGCTTAATATACTAACAAGCCTATAAAATGTGTACAGATATAATTGCTTAGGAAAGGCACTTTAGTTTTGATCAGTTTACAGGGTAGAGTCAAAGCATAATTGCCACATGAACTATAAATATATTACAAGTAGAACAGATTATTAATTATATTTCCATGGTTATATTCCTCCCTAAGGCCCCATTTCTTAAAACTGTCATCTCACTACATTCATTATATGTAAAATCTTATTATTTCAGAAGGAAAAAACATTGCTAAGTTTCCCAGAAGAAAGGTTTTCAAATTATTTTTCCATCTTAGATAAAATGTTCTGTAACTTATTTTAGTTTACATTTAATAGTACGCTTATTATATTTTAAAAACAATTTTCTCCTAAATAAGTTATCTGTGTTTTGCTACTTTATTAGAGGAATATAAAGGAATTCAGAATGAAAAAATGGCATAAACAAAATAGTTATTTAGAAAATCTTAATCTTATTTCATTTACTTATCTATATTGTATGTGTTTATTTTATACAGATACACATGTGTACATTATATGTCATATATCCATATATTAAAATATTTTGTATTCCCAATAATGTTTTATCAGTAATAGGTTTTTAGAAAAATTATCTGTGTTTCAGAATTCTTACTCAAAGCATGTTTCAGTCTATGGAGAGTGTCATGGCTTCTTTAAAAACAGGGTGATATCAAAGGCTAGTCTTTAAAAAAATTGCAAGAGAGTTTGCAGGTTAATGTTTAATGAATATGATTTCAAGATCAGGAATTATACAAACTAAAGGCAGAAAGGTGCCAAAGCTTCCTATTGTTGGGGAAAATGACAGTTTTAGGGAGGTTATACCAGTAAATGTAGGCTGTTGGTAGTTGTGATTTTCCTTTTCCTTCTTTTGCTTGTGGAAGAAAAAATGTTGCAGAATCCCTGAAAGCTCAGAAAATCTACCTATAGAGGTTAACGGTGACCTAAGATATCTCCTCAGGATTAGCAAAAACTGCTTTATATAAACCCTCCGCATAAAGAAAGCCACAGGTCATGGTCTTTAACTCTTAAGTGAAAATTGAGCTGAACCAGGGATTTCAAGTAGAGGAGGGTAGAAGTAATTGGAGGAAGACCTTTATTCAGTTAGGGCAAAACAGGGGTGGGGAACCTACAGCTTTTTAGGTCCTTGGGTGAAGCCTTTTGACTGAGTCCAAGTTTACAAATCCTTTTATTAAGGGGATTTGTTCTGTGCAGTTTGGATTCAGTCAGAAGGTTGCACTTGAGGACCTAGAGGGCCACATGTGGCCTCCAGGCTGCAGGTTCCCCACCCCTACATAGATTGCTTGTGGCTAAGATGGCACTAACAAATAAAGCCTTCTGTAAGAACTTTATGATACCAACTTGCCCTCAAAGCAACATGAGTCTTGCACATGCCTTGGAATTTTTGGCTTGAGATGTAAATATTCAAGGTGAACTAGTTCTACAAAATCTGGAAGAAAAAGAGGATTAGATTAAGCAGCAACTGAGAACTGTCATGTAGTAGTGAGATTAGTACTTGATGGCACCTAAGTATTTGTCTTTCTTTAAATTTTTCTCTTATTGGGTATTTAAAAATACTTTTGGTGACTAATAAATATTTATACTTAGTTGTTTTAATGAACATTTATTTTAATAAAAAGTTTGAGTAGTAGGATCATGTGCAATCATTTTTGACCAAGGCTATAGGAATCCTAGCTATTTGGATCATGTTGCTATTACCAAGGCATTATATTCTTGGTTACAACTTAGTGAAGTTTCAGGGTTAGTATCTGAGAATGAATAATCTTTGGAGAGCTAGCTTTAAAAACTAGTGAAGTGTTGGCAAATATCATATGATTAGTTTGCACTAATGTGTCTGATGTCTAATTCAAGAAATCTATGAAATCTATTTTTTTATTGAAGAATATCATTGGAAATAAATAATTTGGTCAAGTAATTGTCTAATGAAGGATTTGAATAAACTCAGGTTTTCCTGATTCCAAGTCTAGTGCAAATACCCACTGTACCATATAGCTGCCTGTCAGAAATTGCTTTCTCTCTTTCCTCCAACTGGTAAGAAATAGATCTTTTCTCTGTCCCAACTATAGTTGCCATGTACCCTTTTTGTTGGTCAGCATTTTTAATTGAATGAAACAAGAATAAATAATAGGCATAGCATATATAAATATTGTATTTAATTGAAGATGACACTTTTGTAAGTTAAATGTAACTGTGATTTGTTTCTGTCTTTTCATAAACCTGGGATTACGATGACTTGAATTATGTAAATAAGATAGCTATTTAAAAAGCTTATTTATAAACAAATTCTTTTGAGAAGAATTGGATTAGACATTATTCAAACTTGTGTGAATTTGAGAAAAATAAGGATTTTTTTGGGGAAGAACTTTTAATTTTATAATCTCACGCATCAACAGATAATGATGAATTGTAATGCCAGTTGGAGAAGATATTAGTTTATTTACTTCTCCCTCTGCCCAAAGAATAATTTACTTTGGTTTTTATGTATTAAAGTTTTCTTAGTAAAGTATTCTTAATTTGGGGAAAGCTTTAGAATAACTTTTGCTTTTAGTTCGACAGAAATTGATGACATGCTTAGAAAATCGACAAATCTGCTGCTGACAAGAACTTTGAGTAGCTGTTTACAGAACCTTATTAAAAAGCCTCACATAGGTCTGACAGAGGTAGGTTTAAGAAATACATGCAGCTTAAGGTTTCTTAGTTGGAATAGTTGTCATAAAAATCTACTAATGTTGATTATGGCATTATAAAATTAGCTTTGTTTCAGTTTTATATCAGTTAATATCAAGGTATTATGTTTTAAACTAAAAACAAACCAATGCCCAGTCAGAGAATATATGAAGGGAAATAATTTACATAAAGTAAAGTAGATGACAGTAGAGATCGGAATGTATATATTTGTAGTTGCCACAGATTCAGTGGCAAAATTTGGGAATTGCATTTTGCTGCTTTGTAATTGGAAAAGAAACACTTAAAAATATATTTAAGTTATTTTAAATTAATTGGCAGGGCTTAGATTATTTTTAACTTTTTTATTCTTTACTGTTGTATCCTTCATAGGCATTATTTGCAAAAGACTTTCAAAATCAGTAGTTAATCAGTTGTATCCTGTGATGCTATAATTATGTAGTGATGGTGCAGTTGTCGGAAACAGTAATCCTGTTTTTAAAATCAGATGGCTTTGGGTCATGTACCCTGCATTTTACCGGATATATTTTGTGTTTTGTAGCTAGTGCAAATCATCATAAACACAACACACCTGGAACAAGCCTGTAAATATCTTGAAGACTTTATAACTAACATAACAAATATTTCCCAAGAAACAGTTCATACTACAAGACTTTATGGACTTTCTACTTTTAAGGTATGTAAAGTGTAACTTACTTACCAGACCAAAAAACTTCATTATAATCACTGTAAGCAGACTATTAAAAGTAAAAGGCAATTTTTATTATATACTTAATGCCAGCAAATTCCTAAGAATTGAGAATTGTAGATAATCATTATCAACAGTGAGCAGATAAATGTAATTTCCTTTTTGGCATTTTAAACATCTTATTAAAATCAAGAAAAATGTGGGTTTTCTGCAGCTGTCACATTTTGGTTACATTTTAGAGGATCATAATAAATTATAATATTTAGTCTATCATTATCATTAGATTTTTAGTAAGTTTTCAGTTATATTCATTTTGTCCAGAGTAGATATTGCTATACACGTGGTAATGAGTAGAATTAAACTCTAAAATTAAGATTACATAAATGAATGGCGAAAACTATTCTGTATCCTTTATTGGCAATGATTTGAAAAAATAATAAATTTATTACTTTTTTATATGCTATTAAAAACTTTTACTTTTGCTTGAATGGGATAGTTTGCTACTTGTATGTTTACATATGTATTTACCACAAGGTGATTAAAGTCATTTTAACAGAACAAGTTTTGTGAAATAGTACTTCAAAATTTAGAATTATGGTAAAATAAAAGCATTTTGTGAGTTACAAATGTTGGTTTATGAAGTGTTTTTTCTCCCAAGAATACAGGGCAATAACATTACCTAGTTATAGAAATCACTTTTATATTGAGATATGTTGACTTTCAATGGAACTAATAATGTTTCATATTTTCCCCATATTTGTGCCTTATTGAAATTTTACATAAATGTTGCTACATGCACATATGTATATGTGTATGCACACATATGTAAATTTTTTCAAGTTCCTACTTAAGTCTCTTCTAAATGTTTTGTGTTTTTAAAGATGTATATGCCTTTATACTTTTGGAATATAAATTAGCTAAATTATCTCATAAAAATTGGTGTCATTTCAAGAATACTTAGGTTCCCTCCCCCCTCCAAAAATTTACTACAACTAGAGAAAAAAACTCAGTTAAACTCTGTAAAAAGATGAAGGATCAGCTTCTCAAAATATGTGTGGGACCCAGAGTAATTGAGTCTAGGATTTAATAGAAATTGGCTGATAATTTTAACAAATTCCCTCCATTACCACATCTCACAACTCTAAATATCTCTTAATGCCATGATCCTAGTACCCTCTGATTACAATGCAATCTATATTAACAGTTCCAAATTTGATGACTAAAATTTAGCCAAACTCTGAGAGGTACCTCTTTTGAATTCCCCACAGCATCCATTCCAAACCTTAGTTTTCCTCCTAAAGCCTCCCATACCTCTCCCTCCCCCTACCCTCTCAGCTGAGGACATTGTTGCATCATACATTACTGAGAAAATAGAGGACATTTGCCATGAGCTCTGTCTTGTCCTCTTTTCTTCATCTCAGAACTCCTTGACATACTTCATTTTTCATTCTCTTCTCTTTTACTACAGCCTCACCTAAAGCCCTTTTCTTAATCCTATCCAATCCTTCTAATGTATACCTTTGACCCCATCCCCTTCCATTTCTTCCAACAGAATGTCCCCATGATCATTCTCCTTCTCCCCTTATTTTCTATCTCTCATTATCTACTGATTCTTTCTGTCTTCCTTCAAATAAGTCAGTCTCTTCCATCCCTAAAAAAACCTCACTTGACACTACCTCCTCTTCAAGTTATTATCCTATATATACATATCTATCTATCTATCTATCTATCTATCTAATCTTTCCTTTCCAGTCTAACTCCTAGAAAAAGCTGTCTCTTCTTATTGCTTCTATTTCCTTTCCTGTCACTCATTCAGACCTTTGAATTCTGCTTCCAGTCTCATCACTCAACTGAAATTGCTATCTCCAAAGTTTCCAGTGATCTCCTAATTAAAAAAGAAATTCATTATGAACTTAAAACATCAAAAAGAGCCTTTCCATACATGTATAATGACATAAAAAGGTATTCTTTAAGAAACAATAAATTTGTTTCATATTGTTTTTTTTAAAAGCACATGATTAATTCTTCGTGTTATTTTCGAATCTGTCCCATTTGTGCTTTCTTCTGTTTTCTTCTGTGCATTTAAAAAATATGCCAAAATCATATGGCTTTTTCTCATTCTTCATCCTTCTTGACCTTTCTGCAGCATTTGACACTCTTGACCACCTGTCTTCTTGTCTTTGGTGACATCATATTGGTTCTTCTATCTGATGGCTCCTTTTCATTCTTATTTTCTGGATCTTAATCAAAATTCTACTTCCTAACTACTGCTCCATATGTTTGTCCTAGGTTCTCTTCTGTCTCTTTTCTCTTGGTGATATCATCAATTTCCATGGATTTAATTATCATCGCTGTGTAGATGAATCCCAAATCTATGTATCCAGATCTAGTCTCTCTCCTAAGGTCAGCCTTTAGATTTTAATGCTTTAGACTCAAGCAAATCATTTTGAACTTAAGATATCTAAACCAGAATTCATTATCTTGTCAAAAGTTTCCATAAAGTTCTCTTCCATACTTCTCTATTTTTGCTGAGAACAGCACCATCTTACCCATTAGCTAGGTTTGCAATTTGAGTCATCCTCAGTTTCTCACTTTCCCTCACCCCACTTAGCCAATCAGTTGCCAGGTCATATAAATTTTACCTTCAGAACATTTACTATATTTGTCTCCCCCTCATACCACTTACCCAATCAGTTGCCAAATCATATAAATTTTACCTTCAGAACATTTATTATATTTGTCTCCTTATGTCTTGTCACATGTTCATTATGCTAGTCAAGGACTCCTCATTTCTGTCATGGACTAGTGCAACAACCTTCTAGTTGATGTCCTCTGCTCAAGTTTCTCTTACCTTTAATCTCCATTCAGCTGCCAAAATGAAATTCTTAAAGCCCAAGGCTAACTGTCTCTCTCTTCCTTAATAAACTCTAGTGGCTGTGTATTGCCACTAGGAGCAAATACAAACTCTTATGTTTGGCATTTAAAAATCTTCACAATCTAGCGTTAACTGACCTTTCTAGCTTTATTACGGACTGTTCACCTTCATATGCTCTATGATAAATCCAAATTGTCCTTATTGCTATTCCTCACATATGACATTTTATCTCCTGTCTCTTTGCTTTTCTCCTGGTGTTAAACTATGCCTGGAAGGTATTCCTTCCTCACCTCTTCCTTTTAGAATCCCTAATTTTCTTGAAAGCTCAGCTCAATGCCACCTTCTATATAAGGTCTTTCCTGCTCTCCCCCAGTTGCTAATGTCTCCCTCCTCTGTTACCTTGTATTATTTTGTATGTACTTATGTGTGTACTTAACAGCTTATTGATGATTGATTTATAGCTTGCTCTCTTGACATGTGTTGATGCCACTGGAGTACTTGAGTTTTCTTTTGTTTATCCTTCACTGTTACCACATGATTGGCTAACCCTTTTGAATCATACGTTTTCTTTAATGACATTCTTTACACTATTTCTCTTGTTCAGTTCTTCATTGTCAGATATAAAGTCTTCTGTTTGGCATTTAAAACTCTTCACAACCTGGTTCCCTTTCTACCTTTCTAATTTTCTTTAACTGGCTTACTTGTACCCCAGACATGATTTTACATCTCCTGTCTCCCAGCCTTGCTGTCCTCCACACAGTAATGCTTTACCCTTTCACCTTTGTTCTTAGTTTCCCTGATTTCAAGACCCAAATCCCACATATTCCAGGAATCCTTTCCTAGTCTACCTAGCTGCTAGTGCCTTCCTCTCTGAATTACCTTTCATCTACTCTGTTTTTGTCTTCTGTATTCTGATTTATGTGTGTTGTCTTATTCATTCAATGTAAATTCCTTAAGGGCAAAGGCTGTTTTTGTTTTTTCATCTGTATTCCCAGTGCTTAGCACAGTGCCTGGCATATAGTAAGTGCTTAATAAGTTCTTGTTGATTGATATGTTGCAGTCTATCATTATTGTCTCCATTACGGTTTGGGTGACCACTGACTTTAATTGTGACTTGTAACCAGACAGCATTGCTGGTGAAACTATTATGGTTAAAAATATGGGGCTTTGTTTCAGTTGCAAATATGGGGTCATTAAAAAGACTGCATGGTTTCTCCAAAACAATCTAGTCCACTCTACTCATATTCAGTTTTGGTCCATGCATGTCTGTCCAATTTGTAATGCACTGATTGACGAGCTTTATGGGATGTTCCTTCAATACTATGTACTTTTTTTTTTCTGTGTGATTAGTTGGTTACCTTTTGATAAGACTGTATAATGTTCTAGGGCTTGATGCAGGCAACACAACATTTTCTACAAACATGAATATCTGGAAGACCTCACTTTCTATACTAAGCTCCTCTTTTGTGTATGTTGATCATTGTTCATAACAGTGGCAAACACTTTTGGTAAAATTGCATCTCTCTTTTTTGTGTCTCAGTTGATATTAAAAATATGAAGATAATATAAAAGTTATTTCTGTTGTTAGACCTTTCAAAGAATCTCTTATGATTTTGACATGCATAGGAAACACTTTTTTTTTTACTTTTAAATTAATTTATTTTGATTTATCAACAATCACTTCCATATGCCTTTGAGTTTCAAATTCTTCTCCCCCTCCCTCCCCACCACCCTCCCCCAAATGGTGCACAATCAGATATAGGCTATACATATACATTCCTATTAAACATATTTTCACATTAGTGATGTTGTAAGTAAGAATTAGAACCAATAGGAGGAACCACCAGAAAGAGGAAACAAAACTTAACAGAGAAAAAAATAGCAAATAGTATGCTTTGATCTGCATTCAAATTCCATAGTTCTTGGATGTGGATAGCATTTTCCATCACAAGGCCTTTGGAGATGTCTTAGATCCTTGTGTTGCTGGGAAGGGTTAAGTTTATCAATATTAGTTATTGCACAACATGGCTTTTATTGTGTGCAACGCTCTCCTGGTTCTGCTCACTTTACTCAGCATCAGACCATACAAGTCTTTCGAGATTTTTCTGAAGTCTGCCTGTTCATCATTTCTTATAGTACAATAATATTCCATTACATTCATATACCACAACTTGCTCAGCCATTCCCCAATTGATGGGTATCCTCTCAATTTCCAATTCTTGGCCACCACAAAAAGAGCTGCTATAAATATTTTTGTGCATGTGGATCCTTTTCCCATTTTATGATCTCTTTGGGATACACCTAGAAGTGCTATTGCTGGTCAAAGGGTATGCACATTTTTATAGCCCTTTGGGCATAGTTCCAAATTGTTCTCCAAAATGGTTGGATCATTTCACAACTCCACCAACAATGCATTAGTGTTCCAATTTTCCCACATCTTCTCCAGCATTTATCATTTTCTTGTTTTGTCGTCTTGGCCAATCTGATAGGTGTGATGTGGTACCTCAGAGTTGTTTTGATTTGCATTTCTGTAATCAATAGTTATTTAGAGCATTTTTTCATATGACTATAGATGGCTTTAATTTGTTCATTTGAGAACTGCCTGTTCATATCCTTTGACTATTTATCAATTGGTGAATGACTTGTATTCTTACTAATTTGTCTTAATTCTCTATATATTTTAGAACTGAGGCCCTTATCAGAGAGACTGGTTGTAAAAATTCTTTCCCAATTTTCTACTTCCTTCTAATCTTAGTTGATTGGCTTTGTGCAAAAACTTTTCAATTTAATGTAATCAATTATCATTTTGCTTTTCATAATGTTCTGTATCTCCTGTTTGGTCATGAATTCTTCTGTTCTCCATAATCTGATAGGTAAACTATTCCTTGCTCTCCCAGTTGCTTACAGTATCAGCCTTTATATCTAAATCATGAACCATTTTGACTTTATTTTGGTATATGGTGTGAGATTTGTCTATGCCTAGTTTCTGCCATACTCTTTTCCAGTTTTCCAGCAGTTTTTTCAAAGAGTGGGTTCTTATTCCAGAAGCTGGGGTCTTTGGGTTTATCAAATAATAGATTACTATAGTCATTGACTACTGTGTTTGGCATACTTAATCTATTCCACTGATCCACCACTCTTATTTCTTAGCCAGTACCAAGCAGTTTTGGTGATTACTGCTTTATAGTGCAATTTAAGATCTGGAACAGATAGGCCACCTTCCCCTCCATTTCTTTTCATTAGTTCCCTTGATATTCAGGACCTTTTGTTCTTCCAAATGAATCTTGTTATTATTTTTTCTAACTCTATAAAATAATTTTTTGGTAATTTGATTGGTATGGCACTGAATAAGTAAATTAGGTAGAATTGTCATTTTTATTATATTAGCTCAGCCTACCCATGACCAACTGATGTTTTTCCAGTTATTTAGATCTGACTTTATTTGTGTGAAAAGTATTTTGTAATTGTGTTCATATAGTTCCTGGGTTTGTTTCAGGAGGTAGACTCCTAAATATTGTATGATGCCTACAGTAAGTTTAAATGGAATTTCTTTTTCTATATCTTGCTGTTGGGCTTTGTTGGTAATATATAGAAATGCCGATGATTTATATGAGTTTATTTTATAGCCTGCAACTGTGCTAAAGTTGTTTATTATTTCAAGTAGTTTTTTACTTGATTTCTAGGATTCTCTAAGTATCTCATCATATCATTTGCAAAGAGTGATAGCTTTGTTTCTTCTTTGCCTATTTTAATACCTTCAATTTCTTTTTCTTCTCTTATTGCTAAAGGAAACACATTTTTGACAGAGAACTTTTAGGGTAGCATTTTTCTCTACTCAGTTAAATGCTTATTATAATGAATAAACTGAAACACAAAGAGATCTTTTCTGTACTTTTTTTGTAGTATTTTCTCTACTTTTCTGTCATTGATGTGATTGTAAATATGTGTGCTGCTGGGCATTTTCTATATGGAAACCTTCATGTTCCCTTTTCAAACCTTCATCAAGGATTCCCTTTGTGTGTATAGGTTATTAAAAAAAACTTTGTAGGGAAAGTAGGCACATAGGTGGAGGGTTATTAATATTTCCTTTGTAACTTCTTTTTCTTAATACAGTAATGTCTGAAAATTTTTTCCAAGTCTTTGATATCCTCTCCTTTTTCAGGTACCTTGAAAATCAATTACTTAATGTCCTCAAACTTTTGTCACCTCTGCTGTGGATCTCATTTTGTTTATAATTGATTTAGTCCAACTACTCTTCCATCCTTGTTTTCTTTAGTGCTATTTTATTTTATTTCCTCAGGCAGTACAGTGGTGACAGCAGAGTCCAAATCTTGAGTTCCATTGTTGCTAATGGCTAAAAGAATTTTTAAAAAGTCTTTATAGATATTTTCTATTTTTCATCAGTTTGTTTCCTGGCTTCTGATTTCATCCTTAAATGCCCTTGAGCTGATTTTTCCTTAGTTGGGTCTAACTTTTCAACCTTTTCAACCTTTCTTTAGGGTTTTTTTTTATTACTCTTTTCACTCCTTACTGTTTTATGAGGTGACATTGCTCAGTCTCCTGCCATCATTTTCCATAAAAATTTTTAAATGAGTATGTATTCTAACTCACTGTTGCCCTTGGCTATCCATATCTCCATTTGGCAAAGAGATGAATCATTTGCTGGGTGAGGCAAATCCTACACTCATTTGGTCTCCTATTTATTGTAGTATTGGTTAAATATTTTTAGAAAACTTAATAGTTTATGTTGATGTCGCTTCTTCCATCGCTTTACCATTTTTCAACATCAGCAGCTTGTTTAAGTAGGTTGGGTTGTAGTTGCCTCAGTTGTATTCTATGCCTTCTCTTTTTAATTTTTATAGTTTGATATTGATCTTTGCTTTTATAGTAAGCTGGTGGTCTGATTGGACATACTGTGTTGATCAGTAGTCATTTTCTGTCTGTTAAAATATAATCAGTTTAATTTTTTTCTGATCTTATTTCATGCTTACCATGTCCAGTACTTCATGACTCTCTTCATATGAGATATATGTGTAAGGCTTTTGGATAGACACTAAGGTTTTTACAAACTCTTACACCAAGCTGTAAATTCTCTTCCATAGCCCTAATTTCTTTTCTAATTGTTTCCCTCAAAGTTGTCATTTAATTTATAAAAGCATTTTAAAATAACTCTTCATCTTTTCCAGACGTTCTAGTTGAATTTGTGCCAAAGCTGTGTTTTCCTCTGAGGCTTTGCTTATCAATGTTTTGCAGTAATTTTCTTCTTTTTAGATTTGTACATTGAGTGACCCTGTTACCATAATAGCCTTTTATAGTGGGATTCTTTTATTTTTGCTTACTCATTTTCCCAGCCTGCTTTCTGACTTTGGACTTGGATGTGAGGACCAACTTCTGTACACTTTCAGAGGGAAGGTCTGAACTGATCCTATTGCTGCTTTCTTGGGGGTATTGAGGGTTGTGTTATCTGGGCTGTCAGGGACAGCTCAGGCTGGGAATCTGCAAGGTTTCAGTGTTCCCAAAGTACTGTGATCCAGGGCAAAACTTTGTTCCAAGCACAGCAAGTCCTTGACCTGAGATTGGGTTTGAGTAACAATAGAATGCTGTTGGACTCAGTCTCTATCAGCCAGCTGGGCAGCACTGCTGGTTTAGAGCAACAGAATTGTAGACTTCCCTTGAGTCTGCTATTCTTGCCCTGTTTATTCACTTGTAGGCTTCAGACTGCACTAGAAGTTGGAACTAAGACCCCACTTTGATCCTGGTATCTGAACCCTGTGGTGACTTTTAAATGTTGTTGTGTCACATGTGCCTTATATGCCCAATTAGATTGTAAACTTCTTGAAGGCAGGAGACACAGACCTATGCATGTGCTGTACACACATACAAATAAGTATGTGCTTTGCAAATCTTAAAGCACTATATAAATACCTTCTTTGATCATGATGATGAATTATATGAATGTCAGTACTTTAATTAAAATTAATGCCACTTGTAATGAAAATTTAGCAAAACCAGCCCAGGGAAGGAAATGATTGTAGAGTATTGTAAAAAGCTGAATGTGTCAGTGTTATTTAAATCGAATGAAGACTTGAACTACTTAAAGGGAGTGGTGGATATTGCAGTGACACAGATTGTCAGAATAGAGAAAGTGTACAGAAACAAGAAAAGGGCAAATGGAGTACCTAAATTCTTAAATAAGGGAAAAAGACAACCTGAGTCATTATTGACATGGGAAGATAATCAATTTGCAGTTTCCTACTAGTTATTGGGGAACATGACTGATTCATTCTATATTAATTTACTTTTCTTCAGTAGTAGTGTCAAGTTATTTAGAGAAAGAAGATGCAATGGAAATAATCTAGACTTAAGTATAGCTATTAATTTTTTTGCAAATGATATTTTCATTAACAAATCAACAAACCATCCCTAACCCTTACTGCTATTTGGTAGGTGAATAACTAGTTTGAAGGCTAACATAAAGGTGAATAAGGAGTTAGTGGTGTCAGCCTGAAGATTGTGTAGGAACGTTGAATGATCATTGAACAAATATTTGCCTATTATAACTAGCTCAGTGCAAGGTAGGTGTTATGAGGTATGCAAAAAGTAGTGGGGCAGAACTAATCAACTGCCAAATTTTCAGTATGAGCATTTACTCCTCAGAAATCAGCAAACACTATAGATCTGGGGTTAATTTGTTGTTTTGTTAGTTGTCTAGACTTAAGAAAGCAATGGATAAAATGTTAATAATTCAGATTAAATGTAAAAGTGTGCTGTGTGTACTTTTTTTTTTCTAAAGAGCTGGTTGTCAAATATTTACCAGTACTACCCTGGAATCAAACATATAAAACACATGGCCTCCTTCCTCTGTCCTCTAGATGCTTACAATAAAATATTGGAGGTTTTAACACACACACACACACACACACACACACACACACACACACACACACATATTACAGGGTGGTATATGATTAGTAGCCATGCATGGCATATAGAGTAAGTGCCATATGGCTGTGGAGGATAAAGCTCTTTTAGCTATCATGATCAGGTTTTATGGAAGAGGAAGAATTTTGGTAAATGGGTAGGCTTCAGCTCTTTCCACATTCCAGCCCGTCTTCTACATCGCCACCAAAGTGATTTTCTACTTAGTAAATTCCAGCCATCTGTTCTTCCTCCTAATCCATTCCCATACCCCCTGCCATTAGATTGTGGGCTCCATGAGAGGAGGGACTGTTTTTTGCTTGCTTTTGTATCCTCACTGTTTAGCATACTACCTGGTACATAGTAAATACACTATTAATAATAACAGTAATAAATGCTTCATCTTTGTTTACTTATTGTTGACTTTTTAACTCTAATATCAACCATATATTCTTGTAATTTAAAGCTCTTAACCTGAAATTCTGGAATTTTTCCTACTTTTCCTACTTTCTACTTTGTGGCTTGTTCAATTTCTTTTTCTAAGGTTATTTGCCTCTTCTATTTCTTGTTCTGTTAATATAAGTATTTTATATTATGTACATATTTATCCATTTCACATAAGTAATCAGTTTTGTTAGCATATAATTAGGCAAAATAGGTTTTAATAATTTCATTTGTTTCATTTCCATTTGTTTGAATTTTCCTTTTACATTTTTGACATTGGTGATTTTATTTTGTCTCTCTTTTAATCAGATTACCTAATGGTTTATCTAATTTCATATTTTAAAAAAATAGCTCTTAGTTTTACTTATTTCAGAGTTTTTTTTTTGCTTTTAATTTGTTGTGTCCTTTCTTTGATATTCAGAATTCCTATTTTTGTGTTGCAGATTTTTGATTTATTGCTTTTCTAGGTTTTTAAGTTTCGAGCTCTGACTTTACCTTTAAATTCTTTTTCCTCTCTACCTGTAGCTTCCTGCTTCTTTTTTGAGTCTAATTTGTTTCTTTGTTTGTTTGTTTTGGCAAGGCAATTGGGATTAAGTTACTTGCCCAGGGTCACACAGCTAGCAAGTATCATGTATCTGAGCTCGGATTTGAACTCAGGTCCTCCTGATTTCAGGGTCAGTGCTCTATCCACTGAACCACCTAGCTACCCCCAAGTCTGATGTATTTCTATATTCACCTATTTAAGTGTATATGTTCAACTCTTCCTTTGTTCAGTATAGAGGAGAGTGAGGTTTATGTGATACTTGTTCCTCTTGTCCCTTTCATATTTGTATACCTTTTTCCTCTCAAATCCCCAAATTGTGAGAAACAGTAAGTTCTACCATTTTCTCCCTTATTTCTTTTGTGGTATGTTCTTTCCCCCCTCTTTTCTTTCTAATAAGACTATCAGAACAGGACAAGACTACTCATGTGCTCTCTGTTTGTCTTAACTCCCTTTTTGACTCTTAGGGTTTTGAAGGGATACTTACTTATCCTCCTTTTTGGAATATAAGGACTTAATCATCATTCAGCATCTTTAACTTATGCAAATGTTTTTACTTTTTTATGTTTCTCAAGACTCTTGTCTTAGCATGTCAAAATTTCTCCTCAACTTGGGTCTTTTCATCTGGAATACTTGAAATCTCTTTATTCTGTTAAAGGTCCACCCTCCCTACTCCACCCCCTACTCCCCCCCCCCATGATTGTACTCAGTTTTCAGGGCAAATTATACTTGGAAAAGCAAAATTTTCAGGTGCAACTAGGTGGTGAAGTGGATAGAGCACAGGCTCTGGACTTGAGGACCTGAGTTCAAATCTAGCCTCACTAGTTGTGTGACATTGAGCAAGTCACTTAACCCTGATTACTTAGTCGTTTAAAAAAAAGGATTTTCTCTTGTTAGTATTTGTTACTGCCAAGTTCTTGTGTGATCTTGTATTCTTTCTTTTTGGCTGCTTGCAGTACTTTTTCTTTGACCTGGAACCTTAGATTTTAGCTATACTATTCCTGGGAGCTTTTATTTTGAATTTTGTCTAGGTGGTGACTGGTGGCTTCTTTCTCTTTCACTTTGTTTGCTGATTCTTATGGATCTGGCTAGTTTTTATTTAAGATTTCTTGAAATATGGTATACAGGATTTTTGTTTGGTCATGGTTTTCATGGAATATATTGATTCTTAAAGTATCTCTACTTGATCTTTTCCCCAGATTATTTTTGACAGTAGATACCTTATCTTACATTTTCTTCTGTTTTTTTTTTTAGTCACTGAATTCTATTTGCTCCATTCTGATTTTCAAGGAGTTTGTGGGTGATATTTCTACTATTGCTGTGTTCTGCCTCCCTTCAGGTGTCTGTGATGTGAACTTTGCCAGCTTTCTAACTTGTTTGCCTCTGTTGCAGGTGGTTTGCCTGGAAAGGATCCTACAGTCTTCTCACTGTCTTTGTGTGTAATCTTGATCTAGATGAGAGAGATTTCTATTGTTTCTCTTTGGCTTTATCCACCTTTATTCATTCTGGTGACCTTTTTATCTTTTGGGGGGCATATGTGGGAGGGATGGATATCTGCATAACTTTTTATGCTGCCTTCTTAACCAGAAGTGAAAGTTATATGGATATAGATAGATATAGACATATCTATCTATCTATATGTAATGTAGATGCATTACCATCTAATTTGCCAATGCACACTCAGAACCATGGCTCTTTACATTTGACTTCTATCCCCAGTTGTTTTGCTGTCATAAAACATCTCGGGTATGAATATTCTGCTATGTATTAGGCTTTCCTTTCTGCCTTCAACTTTGGTGTTTATTAGCAGGATGTGTCATAAGGTATGAATAATTAGGAATCTTTTTCCATAATTTCCCATTGTTTTCCAGAATGTCAAACTAATTCACAGCTACATCAGCCTCTTTCCCCTCCTCCTTTGAAGAGTTGAGGACTATTGGTATAGAGCACTACATGTAATGACATGTGATTGTTTAGTTTTGCTAAATTGAATTTTTATACTGGGAAATCTTTTTTTTTGTTCGTTTTTTTGGTTGGGCAATTGGGGTTAAGTGACTTGCCCAGGGTCACACAGCTAGTAAGTGTTATGTGTCAAAGGCTGGATTTGAATTCAGGTTCTCCTAAATCCAGGGCCGGTGCTCTATCCACTGTGCCACCTACCTGTCCCTATATTGGGAAATCTTAAGTGATATAGAAATAACATCAATAATAATTCAATTTTCAAAAGTGTATTAATGTACTTATCCTTCCAGTTCCTCTAATATTGGCTTATTCTATATTTTATCATCCTTATTAGTTTGATGTGTAGCATATTAATTCTTGATCAGCTCTGTATACTTGGCCTATTATGAATTCACAGTGTTCCAACTTTAGCCTTTTGTATTATTCATTAGACCTCTTATCCATATTTCATTGACTCTTTGTTATAATGTGAATATTGCAACTCTCTAACATGAAATACTTTGTGTTATAGTTATCTCTTTGTGTCTCCCATTCTATATTACAAATGCCTGCAGGGAAAGGCCAATTCTTAATTTAAATTTTTATCTCTCTCCTAGTCTAGTATAGTGTTCTGCATATATAATATGCATTGTAAATATTTGTTAAATGGATAACACACTCATCCAGCATAATAATGCCCTTAATAGCATCATTGACGGTCAATCATTTAGTCTGTGCTTGAATGTATTTGATAGGGATGCCAGGCAACTCATTTAAGTGCAACTCATTCATTTTTGGACAACCTTGCAGTTGTTAGAAAGTTCTAATAGCATAATGTAAGCTCTTTAAGATCAAAGACAGTTTTTCATTTTATCTTTGTGTTTCTATAGCAAAGCACAGTGTAGATGCTTAATAAATGCTTATGGAATTGAGTTGAAATGATCTTCCAAATGCTGTATTTGCACAATTCTTAAAAAAAAATAATCTAGGTGTTGACTGTCATAATTTTGCATAATTAAATAAATATTGTTCAATTGAATTGAAATATTGCAGTGTTTCTTTTGGTAAATTTTCCCACTCTAAGATCTTTTAAATCTTAATTTTCTTATCTAATGAATTAACTCTTCACTTCTGTTTTTGTATCATCTGAAAATTTGGTAAACCTCCAACTTTTATCAAAAAAATTTTAAATGCAATTGTACCAAGCACAAAATTCTAGTTTCTGGTTACTAGAGATCTCTCTTTAGGTTTGCACTGATCCATGTATCAACACTTTTGAGTTTTAGTAGTTCAATGCACATATGCACAAGGATATAACAACTGTCTTGAAATTGAGGTATACTGTATCTGTAGTATTTTCTTGATCTGTCACTTTAATTACTTTATGTAAAAAGGAAATAATGTTAAGTTGCTAGGATTCATTATTAGTAAATACATGTGACTGCCTACTGATAATCATTTTCTTTTCTGAGTGCCCACAATCTATTTCACAAGATATTCTGAATTTTTTCAGTTTAAACTTTGCTACTTTAAATTTGCTGGCCTGTACTTTCCAGAATTCTTTTTTTTTTTTGAAAATTTTAGTGTTTGACCAGCTCTAATCTTTTGTCACTTCTCCTATTCTGTATGGTTTCTCAAAGATTACTGACAGTGATTCTGTCATAATATCTGTGAGTTCAGACTCCTGGGATGCAATTTGACAGGAAGAGCCTGGGGAATTGGACTAAAAGTTGCTAATTTCTCTATTGTCATCTCCTCAAATACTTTGGACTTAATTCCCTCATAATTGTTCATTCTTCATTTTTCGTTTTTCTTTAGCAAGGAGAAATGGAATTAGGCAAAAGTGAAATTAGAATATTAAATGTCATATGCTAACATTCAGTTCAGCAAACATTCCTTTCTAGCTAAAAAATGTTTTGTGTTGTCCTTAGCATTTTTCCACTTTAGATACAAAGAAACTAAGGCTCAGAGAGAGAATAAGTATCTTGCCTAGGCTCACACAATTAGACTGGATGGAACTCCAAAACTTTAACCCAGGTTTTTCATTCCAAGTCCAACATTCTTTCTATTACACTATATTTTTTAGATGATGAATAGTTTACCCCCTTAAAATAATCCAAGATAGATGTAATAATATGAATGTCAAGGTTTAGGATATAGTTGGTGACTAGGAAGGATATATAATCCACATGCTTATTATTATTTAAGATGAGAGCCCAAGTACAGAAAGCAAAAGAAGACCAAGTATTGTGGAAAGGGGAAAGCACTGGGGCGAAGGATGAAATAGAGATTTAAGTGAAGTACTTTATTATACCGTTAGAAAATAATAGTTAATGACTAGCATTTTATATAGTGCTTTAATGTTTGCAAAGCACTTTACTATTTTCTTATTTTATCCTTACAACCCTGGGGGTTAGGTTTTATTATTTCCATTTTATAGCTTGAGGAAACTGAGATGTAGTGACTTGTTATGACTCATATAGCTAGAAAGTGTCTGAGGTCATATTTCAACTTATCTTCCTGACCACAGGTCCAGTGCTCTATCTGCTGCACTACCTAGCTGCCTAATGACTTTTTATCCTGTACTCAAATAAGTATGGCCACAGAAAAATAGACTAAAAGAAATTTAGAACTGCAGGGAAACTTTTTGTATGCTCTTTAATAATTTATTTTGTTCTCATTGTGTGTGTGTGTGTGTGTGTGTGTGTGTGTGTTTAACACTAGGATGCAAGACATTCAGCCGAAGGTGAAATATATACTAAGCTCAATCAAAAAATTGATGAATTTGTTCAGCTTGCTGACTATGACTGGACAATGTCTGAGCCAGATGGAAGAGCCAGTGGATATTTAATGGATCTTATTAATTTCTTACGCAGCACCTTTCAAGTGTTTACTCATTTGCCTGTAAGTATAAAAATTTAAAAATGACTTGTTTTTATTAAAGTCAAGGTCTCTGTAATATGCCATTAGGAGATGATTTTTAATGAGGGAGTTGAATAGAAATTAATTTGTTTTAAAATAACTTTGCTAGTTTGTTTCCAGCTTCTTTCTGTTACCTAATTAAGATTTATAAAAATATTGAAATTCTAGATATTAAAAAAACTTGTCATTTATAGCATAATACTAAATTAAATATGTATATTGCTAAAAGTTAAAACAAATAGCTTTTCTGGCCAGAAAGGCAAACAGAAAATTGGGTGATATTATAAATAAATGACTCAAAAACAAAACAGAAGACATTATTCTCCTTCAGTACAAAATATGGTGTGATTTGTATGGTTGGCAAGACATAATACTCTGGAAAAAATCCAGAGAGGGGCAGTTAAAGTGAGCAAGAGTCTTTTATTTGAGCATAGATTAAAAAGAATAGACTCTCCAGCCTAGAAAGATAGTGACTAAGAAGGAATCTTATTTGAATGTATGGAGATCATAAAGGATATAAATATGGTGAGCTTGAATTTGTTACCCAAAGACCAGAACTAGTTTCAGAGTTTACAAAAAGTAATTTTATAATAAAAAGAACTACTTTAAAGAATGGTCAATAAATTTACTGAACTCCTTATCCCAAGAGAGTATATTAACAGGAAATATAAATAATAGATTTACAGTCATTTTTCCTCAATGCCATTTTAGAAGAGGAAATATGATTTTTTTTTTCTTTTCCATCAAAAGACTGCTTTGTAAGTACCACCAACCATAGGAGCTTTGATGGAGACTTGGTCAGTTAAGGACATTTTAAATTTGAAGGCTTTTTGCTAAAAGTAGAGAAAGAGTCCCTAAAGAGAGCTAACAAGGGTTAATTGCTCTGACAAAGACTTTAGCAGCCCTTTTAGCAGCTCATAATAAGGATATTATGCTACTTACTGAAGTACGTGGTTTCTCTTGTCACTGTGAATTCACTCTGCTCCCACCTGGCAACATTTTATCTATGTAACTCTCCTTCTACACACACACACACACACACACACACACACACTTTACTGTCAATATTTTTGCTGAAAAGGAGAGTTAGGGATTATGTATGTTAATAAACTAGTTTTAAGAAAGCTTTAAATAGGTGCATGAATATATCAATAGTGATGTTAAGAGAAATTATGAGTGTTTGTGATGAATCTCAGCCTTTTCCTACTGGTATGTGGTAGGGCACTTGTACTATCTCAGAGAACATCCCTTAGTGACACTGTCAGAGACAGAAAAGTGGACCAAATAGACCACTATTCTGACATAATATTGTACTTTTTGTGATCTTAGGTAAATTTTCATGTATCATAGTTTTTTTAAAAAAATCATCTAATGCATGTTTATCCCTTGTAAAATAAAACTAGTTTATATTGATATCATAGCAAGTGTTCATTGAACAGCAGTTACCATGATTATACAAATGAAAACATCATCAGCCTCCTTTCAGTTTTACCAATTACTTTTAGTTATTAAAGATCTCCTTCCTGTATGCTTTTTCCTTGCCAAGGCTTTATGTCGATGGTTGTTTTCATTTAGTATGCTCTAAAATTAAAAATTGGATTCTAACCAATGTTCTCTAACTGTAGGTGATCAAATGCACTCCAAATTAGGAGGGATTAATATAAAATTATTTCATGAAAAGAGATAGTAAATATTTTGCCTTTGTGTGTGTGAAAGGGACTGTCATGGTGTAGTGTAATTGTATACCCTTATACTATTACAAAGTATTAAGTATTGTCTTAAGCTGCTTTACAGTTATTTCCCATCACTGCTTATGTCTCCCTTTTTATCATTTTATGTATAGGCTTTCATATTCATTTTTATAAGTAGTATATTTCCTATTAAAAATTATAGTGCTTTTAATTAGTAATAGTGAAAGCCTTTTCTTTCTTTTTTTTTGGCTTATAAACAGTTCTGTACATTTGGTGATATGCTTATTTGATTTGTCTTCTTATGAAAAATCATTAATTGAAGTGGTATAGTGACTTTGAAATAGAATTTGATATATGTTACAGAGATTAATAATCAAAAACACAAGTGTTCTAAGTGTATGTGGTTCTCCAATTTTCTTTCCATCCTGTCTGTAAAATTTTAGTAATTCTGTTGGCTTGATCATTTAGAGATGAGTAACTGTCTGCATAAGAAATAGTATATATTTTGGAAAATGTAGATTAAATGTTCCAATTGTAGGGTGTGTCCAGATTACATAGGAGTAATAGTAATAATAAGAATAAAAAAAAAACAATTAGAGGAAGAGGAGGAGGAAGAGAGAGAAGAAGAGAAGGAAGAAGAAAAAGAAGAAGAAGAAAAAAGAAGGAAGAAAGGGCAAGGGGCAGAAGACCACCACTACTACTACCACCACCAATGTTAGGGAGATAGTTTAAACCCATTATAGTTCTGGCTAGCTTTAAATACTTTATTATCCCTCCTAAATAAAATATTATCATCTTTACTAAGTAGATATAAGTGTAACTTCAAAATTAAAGACCAAGATGAACCAAAAAACATCTTATTAATCATTTGATATAAATCAATTATATCAAAGTAGAAGGTTTTACCAAGACACATTAAACAGTTACTTCATATTATGGAAGTTTTCTCCAGTTATATAAAAATATTTGTATTTTGTGAGCATAAAATTCTTTTTTTTAAATGTGCAATTATATATAACGTTTCCATATTAGTCTTTTTGTATAAGAAGACATGAATAGAAGAAAAAATGAAAGTGAATAATGGCATGCTTCGGTCAGTATTTAAGCAATATTAGTTCTTTCTCTGGAGGTGGATGGTTTGCTTCATCATTAGTCCTTTGGGATTGTCTTGGATCATTGTATATAGCATAAAATTTTTAATTAATTTATTTTTAGCTTTTAACATTCACTTCCATAAGATTTTGAGTTCTAAATTTTCTCCCCTTTCCTCTACTCCCTCCTCCCCAAGACAGTTTGATATAGGCTCTGCATATACAATCATATTAAACATATTTTCACATTTTTCATGTTGTAAAGAATAATTAGAACCAATGGGAGGAACCATGAGAAAGAAGAAACAAAAAAAAGAGAGAGCAAATAGGATGCTTTGATCAGCATTCAGACTCCATAGTTTTTTTTTTCTTGGATGTGGATAGCGTTTTCCGTCTTGAGTCTTTTGGAGTTGTCTTAGATCCTTGCATTGATAAGAAGTCCTAAGTCTATCAAAGTCAGTCATCACACAATGTCGCTGTTACTGTGTCCAGTGTTCTCCTGGTTGTGCTCATTTCACTCAGCATCAGTTCATGTAAGTCTTTCTTATGGAACAATAGTATTCCATTACATTCATATACCACAACTTGTTCAGCCATTCCCTAACTGATGGGCATCCCCGCAATTTCCAATTCTTGGCCACTACAAAAAGAGCTGCTATAAATATTTTTGTACATATGGGTCCTTTTCACATTTTTATGATCTGTTTGGGTACAAATCCTAGAAGTGGTATTATAGCATAAAATTCTTAATGGGCACTAGTGAAAGCTAGAAATTGAAAGCTTCAAGCTTAAATCACAAAGTCACATTGAACCAGTGGATGAGAGCATTACCTACAGATATCTTGGGCTTTTTCAGGTAGGGCACAACAAACAAAAATTTTTCAAAGAATAGGCTGGAATTGAATATGTTTAGAGGCTTACTGGCATCCTGAAATAATACAAATGTGAAGAGCATGTTTAAAGCATTGGCCTTAATGTATACTTTCACAATTGTAAGGTGAGCCATAACAGATTTGGAAAGTATTTGAAGAAAAACACACATGATACTAATGAAACATAGGGCCTACCAGAAGTCAACTATAAAAAGATTAACAGTTCTTCATTAAAGAGGAGGAAAGAATTGATAGATATGCTTACTGCACATTATAAACAGGTCAAAAACTTATGAAATACTCCTGGAAAAAGCAGTCATCCTTTCATTAAACAGTAGTAAAGGATGGTAACAGGCGCATATCATTCGATTTATTGAATATAACTGAAAGCGCTTTACTTCTGGATAGATCCTACAAAATGGTTTAGAATAAAGGATGCAATCAAAAGGCCCTCCATGGGTGACCATAGGTTCATCTTCATGAAGTTAGGCAATAATTTGTTGGACAGAAAAGCATCAAATAATAAATGCCGTGTTCATATGGATTTATTTGTGAAAACAGGTATTTGTGATAGTTCAAGGACAGCTTATTCTTATCAGAAATGACAGATGTATTATTATTAAAGAGGCTGGACTTAATGATCAATGGTGATTATGAAGGAATGAATGAAAAAGCATTTACTAAATGCTTAGTATGTACAAAGCACTGTGCTAAGTGCTAGGGATGCAAATAAATAAAACAATCTCTGCTCTTAATGAGCTCACATTCTACTAGGGGAGATAAAACATAAATGAGGTTTAAGCTGAAAGGTAGGCCCTAATGTGCAGTGACAAAAACAGTGATGCATCTTCTTTAATGTCATTTCCATTGATAAAACATCCATTTCTGATTTTGAAAAATTAATGTTAAATTCATTTCATCAGAGTGGTGAAGAAAACTTTCTTTTCTGGGTTTACAGTTATCTTTAGATGCTGAGGAAGAGGGAGCTATAGTACTTATAGAGGCATCTAAAGGAAATGGTAGACACATTAAATGCAACATATCATTGCATATCTCAAAAATTTACCATCTATCAAATGCCTGGGAAGATGTGACCTGCTAGCTAGAATTATGCATCAGAAGCTTGCTATTCTTCATGAACTGACAGACGACAAATCCCTTTACCCAGAGCAGTTGTGATAACACCCCTTCCTGCCCTTAGAGCTGTTTCATTGGTATGTGGAAGCTTGTAAGACGGGTAGCATTGCAAACAGGGACCTTATAAACTCATGGAGAACTCAACAAATAAACTCTTCTTGAACTAGAACATTATGGCAGACTGTACTCTTACACACAATTACGTGGATATAATATTGATATATAAAAACTTAAGAACAGTGTTTTAATAGGTATCACCATTTCCATGTACCCACATTTTCCAAACTATATGAAATTAAAAACTTAAAAAATATAGAGAACTAGCAGAGGAAAAAACATTCACAAAGAAACAATGTGAAGTATATACCATCCCTCTTTTCCTGTCTACTACTTGTATTGTATGAAGAATGTGTTCAGTGAACCTACAGAGAAGATAAACTTATGTTCTAATAGTTTTATTCAATTACAGAAAGTAGTTACTTTATTTATCTGTGCAATAGTCTATAAAACATCAAATGTAAAAGAATAATAAGATAATTTGTTCTGGGAACCAGTTCCACTGAAAAGGATAAAAAGAACAAGATGATGGTGGCTGTAGTGATGATGACGATGGTAATACTAAAAAAATAACAAAGGAGTCTGCCAGCTTCTTCTGTGTTGTAAAACTGATTCTCTGTTTTATTACCAGAAGACATCACATATTTATTACCAAATCATGTGAGTACCAATGACCCCTCCAAATATAGGCTGTTTGAATACTCATATATTTTATAGAAATCATTCAAGCTTGTATTTCTCTTATGAATACACACACACACACACACACACACTCATTAGGGAAAAAATAGTGACAAGAGTAAGAGGCTATATCAAACAAATCTCAGGGATGTCAAGAACTATTCATTACTGATTTGGCAATTGTTGGACTAGGCACCGGAAATTTTTGAAACATTTTTTATCACTTTTATTGATTGTTGCAAAATTTTTTGACTCAGTATCATAATCATGGCTTAGTCATGAATTGTAAATATATAAAACAGCCCCTTGCATAATGAAGATGCTCAAGTGTTTGGTGATCACATTTAAAGCACACCACCAATACAGTAATGTTAAGAACAATTGGTGTAAAATATGACATCTCCAGGGAAAGGTTAATCCTGCTTTGTTCTGCCTAGCCTAAAAATTATTATTATTACCCCTGAACAGAATTGAGTATGGCTTTCAAGTCAAAAAGGGAGTCACACAAAAACATTTATCACTTGAGTACATGGATGATATCAAATTAAATGGCTTGATTTAAAACATATTAAACAGCTACTTCATCTGGTAGAAACTGTCTTCAATGATATCATAATGTCTTTTGGACTTAGTAAGCATAAAATTATTAATGTGTGCCAAGAAATAGAGAATGAAGGCTTTGAACCTGAATCTGGAGGTCAATTTAAACCAATTGATGAAAGTGATATTTAAATATATCTTCCTCTTCTCTAGACAAGATACATTAAGCATGAAACTGTCAGGAACAAAACTGAGGCTGTGTATCTGAAGAGACTTAAAATAATGAAATGAGACTGTGATCTCATTGCTTTATAAGTTTCTTCTAACAATGCAGATCATAACCCATCCATGCATACCTGTGATATGCACCTCTTATCTATTCCCTCTGACAAGTTTGTGACAGGGGATTCACCCAATATGCTAGAGACTTCCTTGGTTTCTCCTTATTACATTGAGAGAGTATCAGTGGAACACCAGCTATTTATCTGTCATGCTTCATTCTTGCCAAGTGACAGGTCATCTTTTTCTCTTATTAGACACTTCCTTGATGATGTCTTTTACTCTTGCTTTTCAGAGTTCCTTGTTATATGTTGCAGTCTGATCATACCCATGTGTCTCTTCATTATCTTTTGTTTGATAACTCATTTTTGGTTTATCAGAAACTGTTTTGTTCTTTTATTTCCCATAATAGTTGACATTTATGTACACATCCAGATCCCCATTAGTGCAAATAATGAATTCCCTGCTAAGTGGTTACATGATTTAAATCCACACTATTTGAAATTATAATTATATGTAAAATATGATATTTGGTTCAAGTGTAGTGGAAATATGCAGCGAAAATTTTTATTTAACCTAAGGATAAGAAAAATACATTTCTGATTCAATATTATTGTAAGGTAATAGAGTATTTGTAGAAAGCAAAATTTATAAAATAAAAAGATTTTTAAAAAACTACTGCATATTGTACCTAAAGATAAGCCTACATTGATATGATGAAAATGTCATTATTGTTATTTAAAATATTTTAGCAGCATAGTTTGAACTCTTTTTTCTTTAAATCTTCATAATGGTAGTTAAGAGAGATTCATCCATCTCTCAGCTAATTTGCATGCTCACATTCTCACACAATGAACCAAATTTAGTTGGATAACCTCTGGCATTATCTAAAATCAGTAGTGCTTTAAACACAATTTTATTATCCTCACAATATTTTTCAGCAGTCAGGCTAAAATAATTTAAAGACTAGTCTTTGAAAACAGTTTTCATCTCCTGTGCTTTCTTATTTACCAAAGAACTGGAAACAATCAATATTTATAGCCTTCCAGACTATTTCCAACTATTTCAATTCTGATTAAATAAACAATGGTTTTAATTTGGAATCCCCTTCATTGCTTCCCAAATACAAATGTTAGGTAATCCTTAGACAATTTATATCCAGGTTGAGTTTTTTCTTTCTAGAAGACATTCTTTTCCAGAATAATCTTGTTTCACATTAAAATTTTTGTTGATCAGTATATCTACCTTCTTTGATTATTTTCTTCAAAATGTCAGGATATTTGGCTACTGTGTCCTTATTTGCACGAGCCACCATTCTGGTAATTTTAACATTACACAATTGAACTTGATTTTTAAATCTATAGAACCAGTGTTTGCCATAAAAGTTTCTTCACTGTCGCCTTCATTTCCATTTTCTTTTACTGCCTTAAATAATCTTGAAGCTTTTGTGTGTATGGCTGCTCTGCTAAGAGGAATGTGTTTTTTATTTCATTCTTCAATCCATAATACTTCTGTTCCTTGTAGATATTTGGTAACTACAAAAAGCAGAAACTATGCCTTTTTCTTTTATTTTGTCTTAATGTTTTATAACCTGTATTATAGATTAAGGCATTCTAACATCTTGTTCTATTTAGAGTTACTATGATCATGTTCTTACTGTTTAATTATATCAAATTTTTGTTCTAATGTAATAACAAACCCACCTAAAGTTTCTTCATTTTGTAAATTTTATTAAGGGCTCTTTAAAAAAAAAGAGCACATTTGTTGGTAATATGGTATGTAGCAGCACATCACTTATACATGTGTCTATGTAGACAAGTGCAGACTGAGATGTTGGGGTAACAATAATATTGATAATAATAACAATGATAACTAACATTTATATAACACTTACTATGTGCCAGGCACTGTGCTAAGCTCTTTACAATTGTTATTTCATTTGATCCTCACAACAATCCTGGTAGCTAGGTGGTGTTATTATCCTTATTTTACAGGTGGGGAAACTGAAACAATTGGAGGTTAAGTGACTTGCCCAGGGTCTTATAGCTAGTGATTGTCTGAGGCTAGATTTGAACTCAGGTTTTCCTGACTCCAGGCCCAGAGCTCTATCCACTGTACCATTCAGTTGCCTGGGATATGTTAAAACCCCTAACTTGCTTGCATGTGCTACATTAATGAATTTTGGCTTGCGTTAAATGCAATCTGATATTTTATAATTTATAATCAAATTTCACATCTTTTGAACCTGCATTAATCATGACCTTGCTCTACCCCAAGTTTTGAAAAGGACTTTACACACTTTATCACATATTGTCTTCATAACAACCTTGTGAAATCACACTATAGGTGTTATTTTGTTGTTCATCCTTTATAATCAAAGATCAATAATGTCACTATGTTGGAGTCAAGGTACAGTATGTCTGACTGTGGCTGATCAGTCCAGTATGAGCTCAGAAGGCTCTATCACAGGTTGGACACAAATAGTCTATCCGAACATTTGGAATGAAGATATCTCTAGATTTGTGCATCTTGTGTTTCCTTTGTGCTATTTCAATTCTGCTTTGCTCATAGAGCATCGTACCTTTGTTGATGTGAGCATGCTGGATGGTTTTGTGCCATTGTCTTCCATGTCTCACAATCAATACTGAAATCCTTCAGAGAAACCTTGGGAATGTCCTTGTACTGTTTCTTCTGGCCTCCATGTGAGTGCTTACCTTTTGCGAGTTCTCTATAAAATAGTCTTTTAGTTAAACATACTGGCATTCAGGCTACATGACCATCCCATTGGAATTGTGCTCTATGCAGTAGAGTTTGAATGCGTGAGAAAGTTCAGCTCAAGAAAGGACCTCAAGTGTCCAGTACCTTATTTTGCCAGGTAATCTTCAGAATCTTCTAAGACAATTCAAATGCAAATGGTTCAGTTTTCTGGTATAGTGATGATAGGCTGTTCAGGTTTCATAGGCATACAACAAAAAAGTCAGCACAGTGGCTCTGTAGATCTTTAGTTTGGTATACAGCATAATACTTCTTCTCTCCCACATTTTCCTTTGGAGCCTCCCAAATGCTGAGCTACCTCTGGCAATGTGTGTGCCAACCTCATTATCTATGTCTACATCCTTGGAAGGTATGCAACCAAGGTAAGTTAACTTACCCACAGCACTCAAAATTTCTCCATTTTCTGTATCTGATGGTTTCATGTATGGATGGTACAGTACTGGCTGGTGGAGAACCTCTGTTTCCTCAGAATTGATTTTCAGTCCAAAATTAGCACAAGCAGTAGAGAATTGATCCATACACTTTGGCATCTCAGACTCAGAGGCTGCAGTGAGTGCACAATCTTCTGTGAGTTGCACACCAACTCTCCCTCCACTTTTGTCTTGGCTTGTAGCCTTCTCAAGTTAGTTTACCATCAGTTCAGTAGCTGACCTTGATGCCATTTTCATCCTTGTTGAAGGCATCTAACAACATCAAAGAAAACATCATGCTGAAAAGCATGGGAGCAAGCATACAGTCCTGCTTTGCTCCACTGGTGACTGGGACAGTGTGAGACTAGCATCCTTTATTCATAACTTGTGCGAGCATGCCATCATGAAACTGGTGTACAATGCTGTGTTATTCCACCTAGAGAGCTTAAGTAACTTGCTCCAGGTCCTACAGCCAGTAGTGTCTATGGCAGCATTTGAATCTGAATCTTTCCTGACTCCTGGGTACAGCATTCTTTCTGCTGCATCATATTGTCAAGAGATCTCAGTTGAAAACATAAATATACTCCTACAACTAGAACATGTTCCTTCTGTTGCTTCTCTGAAAGAACTCAGAAGTAAAAACATTGGCAAGTTGGTTTTGATTATTACATACAATAAGAATTAATAGAATAATTTCATTCTCATTTTAAATTATATTAATTTTAATTTTAGAAAAATTATTTTTATGTCAGTTTCATTTTACAAACATGTTCCCCTCCCCACAATACATCTTTTGTAACAAAGAATAAAAAATGAAGGGTAGGGGGGAAAGGAGTTTAGAAAAATTAACCATCTGAGTCTATTGGTGTTCAAACCCATAGTCACCAACATCTGTGAAGAAGTTGGAGAGGTGTATTTTCTCCCCTCTTTGGAGTCTAGCTTGATCATTCTAATTAAAAGAATTATAATTATATTATAATTCCAGCTTTTAGCACAGTGCCTGACACATAGTGTTTAATAAATGCTTGTTGATACGTATACAGCATCTACTTAAACTATATTAATTTTTAGAGATGTATTATAAGGTTTATAAAACCCTTTAACATGCCAAATTTTACCCTTAATGAATGGGAAATAATTATTTTACTGCTCATGTTTCCTATCATTTTGCCCAGAGTTCTGTTGTTGGTCCAGCTCTGGACCAACATGTTACTCCCAAATCATTCTTAGTCTCAAGAACCCCAGAGAAAATACACTAGTTATGACTATCTCAACCTCTATAGGAGCTCTGCAATTACTTCTTCAACACATAACCAGAAATGAACTAACCTAAGCATTATTAGAGGTGGTAGGAATTATTTTGTTTCTTTTCTGTTTGATTAGCTCTACTGTCAGTAGTAGTAGGAAAGCAATCAGTTGATTTCTCTGCTTCTCCCTTGTATTTATGTTAAGCCGTAGCAATGTTTGGGAAATAGTGTGGATGAGTAGAGCCATTGCTTTATGATGGCATTAGTGCTACTTAGAATACAACTTGCATAGTTAATACTTAAGCAGCAGATTCTGAGGGATGTGGGGGTAAAAACTGGAACCTAATCTTGAATGCTGAGCTCAGATTAATTTCATACCATTCTAAAAGTATTCATTTAAAAGCCACACCCATTTTCCACTAGAATTCTCAATTTCAAGTTTCTCTAAATGATTATTTTGTTTGCATCTAAGCTTAGTCAACATTTATAATTAATATGACATATAATATATATAATTAATGCAAAATGATAAATGTTTTATATCATTTGTAATTGTCTTTGGAATATGCTTATATATTTATATTTTAATATAGATGCATGTAATGTTTTAGGAATTCATAACGTGGTACAGGAATAACATAGTTGATGACATGGACTTGAGGCAAGGAGATCAACCAGCAGGTTATTGCAGTAGTCTACGTGTGAGGTGATGAGACACTGGGGGGGGGGGGTGTGGCTATTACTGGAGAGAAGGGAATGTATACAAGAGATATTATGAAGGTAAAATTGAGAGGCCTTAGCAATAGATTGGGTGGGGTGGGGGTGAGAGACAATGAAGAGTCAAGCAAGGTTTTGAGCGTGGGGGACTGGAAGAATGTGATGCCCTTGGAAATAAAGGGAAGTTAGGAAGAGGGGAGGGTTAGGGGATGGGGGAAGATGAGTTAAGTGGCTTCTGACTTCCTTTAGAAGCAGTAATATATTGCTTCATGGCTTTAAAACGTAGAACAGTTTTATTTACTTGGTAAAGGACTTGTATCTGAGCTTTTAGGGAACTGAGAAGACTCTATTTTTTTTAATTGCATTTTATTGCCTCCTAAATCTCTACCAGTGATTCATCCTACCCTGGATTGGCCTTTGGCAAATGAAGAAACTGTGGTTCCTTTCCCATTAGTGCTTTGCATCTTGTTTCTCTTCTTCTGGCAGCCATCCCATCCTTGTTCTCCTCTTCTAGAAGTCACCATGGGTCCTTCTGGCTCTTGTCACTATCTTCAGTTTTGCTTTGTCACACTTCACTTTGGTTTTCTTTTCTCAGCTAGTACTAGTTACCTTCTATCCAGGTACCAGATGCAGAACTGCTGGATTGTGGAGTAACTACACTGGCTCTTCAGGAGACTATTAGAGCTTTTTGCTACCTACATGCCATCGAGGGCTTTTTGGTCTATTTAGACTTGTCATTTTTTTTATACCTCCCACACAAAAATTCTTTTCAGTCAGCTGTAGGAGCAACTATTTGTTGGACTGCTGCTTTTCTGCCGGGGGGTTATGTCATGGTGTTCCCAAATATTTAGCTCATTCATTCCATACTGCCTGGCTAAGTATACTCGCATCAGCATCTCCAACCGAGTCTTTTAGGGTTTTAGTATCTCTTTGGAGAGGTCTTCCTAATTCTCTCTCTGCTTGTCTTTCCTTCCCTTATCTTTCTTTGGTGCATCTGGTGTGGTTTATTCCAGTTACCCCAGAATGTTTCTTGGACACTTCCAAAAAGAAGGCAGAGTCAGGGGCTCCCAGTTCACAATCCTGTGACTCAGAGGAAGAGGGACAACTCCTTATTACATCAAATAAGAAGCTGTTATGCCTTTAAGGAGCTTATACATTTGAAAGGAAAGCAAAACATGTAGATGGACAGCTATGCAAACCCTCTACGAGTGACTCATTTCTAGCTTTATTTCAAGTTAATCATAAATAGACTCCTAGTTATTCTCTAATCTAGTCCTGCCCTTTTCTACATCTGTACATCCATGTGGTGCACCCCCCAATGTTTAGAATGAATTTCCACATTTTTGCTTGTTTTTTGAAACAAAACATTGCAGATTAGAATATCACAAATTTCTGTATTTTCATTGTTGTAAAATGACTTATTGGAGACAACTATATAAGTACACAAAGATTAGAAAGACAAGATATTCTGCTGATATCAGGATAATAATGGTCAGTCAATAATTTACAGTATTAAGTAACTTGCAAAAAAAACCCCAAGTACATGTGATGCCTTTATTATATTTAATAAACATCATGTCTTATAGTATTCATCTGAATAAAACAAGACTAAAATTATTCATTATGATTACATATATAAAAGTCTGTGTCCAAATAAGAAGCAATTTATTTAGCAACATTCATCAGCATACCTACTCCTATAAGGTTTGAATCTCTGTAAGGTTCAAATTAGAGAATGTATGTAAAAGGCTTTGCAAATTTTAAAGAGCTATGTAAACATCAGTTCTTATAGTTATGTATTACAAGACAGTGTTTGACACTGGGGATACCAGGATATAAAAATTATATAACCTTTGCCCTCAAGGAACCTAAAGTTTACTAAGGGAATAACACATGTACACAAATAAGTATAATGTAAAATAGAATATCATAGGGATGAAGAAGATCTAGAAAAAATATTCTCAGAAACCGTAAGGGAAAAAAGATCATCATCATGGGTGAGGGAAAAGTCAGGGAAGTGTTCATGGAGGAGGTGGTATCTGAGCTGATCTTTGAGGAATTTCAACTGGTAGAGATGTGAAGAAAGCTCCTTGTAAGTATGGCAGATGACCTGCATACATTCATACAGAGACAAGGGACTCTAGGACAAAACAGCAAACAATTTGACTGGAACATAGAGTGCATAAAGGGGAGTAATATGGAGCAAAGCTAGAAATAAATTCTATTTTGGAAGGTCTCAGTAGCTATGCATATATTTAATATTTTCATAATTAATTTGCTTTAGGTCTGCACAAATCTAAAAAAAATTAAGCATTTAATGGTTGAAATATCATTTTTTAAAAGCCTATTAGATAATATCTTTTTAAAAACAACTGCATTATATTTGATAGATAAATAAGTACAATTATATTACATCTAGATTTTTATGATATGATTTGATTAGCTTGATGCTTTACCTTGGTTGCTTTTGTTACTCCTTTGGATTGTTATCTATTTCCTTAAGGAAAATAGAATTTAACAATTAAGTACAAAATAATTTTTTACAATCTCTTTTATTGAGTTTTGTATCTATAATGGCAGAATGCTTTGACAATGTGAAGTTATTAAAATTCACCGATAACTTTGACTTGATTTTTTTGTGATTGAGAAGATCAGTAAAAATTCTCTTAGTTGCATGTATGTGCATGTGTTCAACTTCAACAGTGTGTAAGTATTTATGTGTATTCGTGCTGCTATCTGTTCTATCACAAGGACAGACAAAAAATCATACCATTTCATTTATGTTCCCTAAGTCATTAAGCAGCCAGTGCTCTTGTATCTCTCTTACACCTTTTGTTTAAATTTCATTCGTTAATAATCACACAAAGACCACCAGATGGGAGATACCTACAAAGGAGTATTACATAATGAAGTTAAAAGGAGGACTTTTGTTAATTTTTTTTTCAGTACTTAAAAGAAAGGCAGTAAAATTTTCTGTTACTTGTGAATGGAATAGGCATTTTATTTCTCTGCAGGAAGGAACTATATCAGGGCTCTCTCAGTTTTTTGTGTCCATTCAGCAGACATTTAAATGCCTCTTGGGAATTCAGATATTTCAGCAGCCATTTTTTAAGGTGATTGTTGATGACTAAAAAGAAAAACAAAATAAGGAGGTTTTATTTTCTGAGTAATTTTTGTGATTACAGACATTCATATATAAACCTTTAAAAGAAAAGTAATAGCTAAGTTTTATTTCCAGAAGTATATTTAAAATGTACTTTAAAATTATAGCAAGACACGGGAGTAGTATATTTCTTTATGTTTTGCTACTATGAATACTGCTGCTGCTATTTTCAAATATACTTTGCTTTTTGATTTGATTGCTTTGCTGATTTCCTTCTCAGAATAACAACAATGACCATGCAGCCATGTCGGTAAGTAGATAAAAGCCAAAGAAAGCATGTATACTGAAAAACTATGAACTGCCTACAGGCTTATTCTTCTCTGCTTAGTTGTTAAAAGAAATTTTAGTCTTCTTGGTAACTTGTTTGATATCATATTTGTGGTTTTATGGAGAACTCAAGTTTGAGGATAGTATTATTTTCACTCATTGGCACAGCATAGTTTCTAAGGCTTGCTGAGGCAGGTTATGATTAAAATTATTTTGCAAACAAAGTCCCTCAGAAGCAACCATAAAAACTCTTGGATTTGAGATTTAGTGTCATGTGTAGGGCTGTGAACAATTAGGTACCTTCCTCAGGGAAACCCTGAGCTTGAAGCATATACAGCAGTGTGCATCTACTGAATAAAATAAGTTTTCAGGCTTGTCTTAGAATCTCATCATAAGGTATTTTTACCTATAGCTCTATACTAGGAATCCCAAGAAGGGACCTCTGGAAATGTCCCGGGGGTAGTGGTAAACTACCTATAAAGGCTTCACATTCCTAAATGCCCACCTACTTATTTCACTCATAAGAGGAGAGGGTCTCATGGGATCACTGTGTGTGATTTGGAGGTTTTCCAATTCCAACTTTGTGCCATGATGCTGAGGTTTGCCAGCAATGTGGCACTACTGGCATTCTAGGTCTATGCCATGGGGGAAAGAGCCAGACAGTGGAACCATTCTCCACAGCACCTTCATCAGAAACTAAATGTGTACATAAGAGAATGAAGTTAAATGGTGAAAAGTGCCTTAGATTAAAATAACATTGAATTATATATAAAATGACTGTTGAATTATAATCTCAGATGTTATTTGGAACCACTTTAATGTGTTGAGACATACTCTTAAAATAGATTAATTTTTAGATTCTTTTATGGCCCAGTTATTTCCAGATTACAGAGCTTTTGGATAAACTGTTTAATGATTAGTGCAACTTTCCTCAAAATTCAAATGGTTGTTGTTAGGAATGATTTCCTCTTTTCCATTCTCCCTTTGAAAATTGTTTCTCAGAAGAACAATGTAGGATGGTCTGGAAAAAAATGTGTATTGAATCAAGTATCCTGACTTTGTGAATCCTTAATAAAAAACAATCCAACTTAAAAAACATACTGCCTCTAGCTTACAGAGTAGTTCAGAGGAAAACGAAAGCATTAAAAAGTTGGAGGAGGTGTAGGATTTTTGTTTTGTTTGTTGATTAGTTGTGTCTGACTCTTCATGACTCTATTTGGGTTTTTCTTGGCAAAGATACTAGAGTGGTGTGCCATTTCCTGCTCCAGCTTATTTTACAAGTGAGGAAACTGAAGCAAACAAGGTTAAGTGACTTGCTCAGGGTCACACAGCTAGTAAGATCTGAGGCTAGATTTGAATTCAGATCCTCCTAACTCCAGAGCTGGAACTCTATCTGCTGTGCCACGTAACTGTCCTGAAGGAGGTGGTAGCAATAAAATTTTTTATTAGTATTACAGTTACCTTAATCCCAGTTGCCTCACCAAAAAAATAGAGCCACTATAGTATTACAGTTAAGCTGTCACATTTTTTATAACCTTATCTTAAGGCCAACAAGAGTGAATGTTGTTATTATTGTTGAATGAATTTTTTTAAATTTGAAAGTTGTAATTCCTTAAGAGTAATACAAAATTAAATCCAATCCAGTACTTAAAAAGGCCCAGAAGTCTTTTTTTCCCCCAATAAAAAGATTATGTACATTTTGATTAAGAGAAATCAGTGAAGAAAATGGACAATATAAATACCCTTTATAAAGGAAGATAAAATTGTCTTTCTGCCAATAAAAACAAAATCAGCCTTTTTAAAAAATCAAGGAAATTTTAAAGTTCAGTGTGTGATACTTTATAGTTTTGTAAGTGACTGCTTTGAATCTGTGGTAAGTGAGAATAAATAGTACCTTAAGAAATGGGAAACTTTATGAGTGAAAGTTATTAAGTGAAGAAGATACCAGTAAATATTTGAAATTGAATAAAATTTAAAATATTTGTTGCTCAGGGTTTGTAAATATTAATATAAACACAGTAAAAACAAATAGTAACACCCTTTGTATTTGGAAGTTATATTTTCAGTTTTTCTCAAACTTCCAGAATGCAGTTGCAAATCCAAAAATGAGTGAAAAGGGCTCACAGTAACAGAAAAAATTGTTAACAGCGTCCTAGAGCTATTAACAAGTGTTTGACTCTTTTAGTTTCCATGAACTTCAGGAATGTATGGAGAAGGGTACCAGTAAATTTGGTTTTGGTTGTGAATTACTCAGACTAACAACTAAAAGTATTGCTCTGAGGCTAGAGGAGGCAATCATTGATATAGCCAGAAAGGAATCCTTACTATAGGAAGTTTGGGTACCTTATAGACCATTTGATCTGAGCAAAGTTATGGGAAGGTGGAGATGGTTATTTGAGAGGGCTCGTAGAATGCAACAAAAAGGTGTGTCAGCTAAATTAGCTGATAAGCAGAAAACAAGGGAAGAGGTGAGACTATAAATGAGGACCACTTTATAATTAGTGACTGAAAATGGACAAGATTTCCATTTCCAATAACTGTTCTTTTCTAGGTCTGTAGATTATAGTAAATAAAAACCACTATTTTGGCTCTGTGTCCTTTTCTACATTAAAGAAATGTAACGACCTGTAGGCATGGACAAAGGGACCGGTTAACATCAGAAAGGCATAAAGGAGCTTAATATGGTGGGACCCAGGTGCTGTATCTGTAGCCACTTTGTGTTCTGCTGCAGTTCAAGTTGTTCCTGCCACATTTGCAGAAGTCGTAATTCTTGTGGGATTTGAAGCAGGCTCAAAGAGATTGTGAAGGAGGAATGGAAAAAAGGGGAGAGTTTAAAGGGGCCCCTAGAGTGGAATAGAACGGAGCTCCAACTCTACCATGATAACAGTGATAATAATATTAATATAGAACTAGTGGAAAAATCCTAATAACACTTAGGATCATTTTGGGAAGAGAGTAAAAAAGTATGAATCTCATAGGAAGAAGAGCATGAGGCAGAAGCATGAGTGTACCATGTATATTGTAGGGCATAAATCAACACAGGTGTCTTGTGCCATGGCAAAGCCTGTTCTGGGGAGGCTGGGAAATCTCTTGAGCTCAGGAGTTCTGAGCTCAAAATTTGATATTAATGTGTGAGGTGGGTGAGGAAGAGTACCAACTTACCTAAGGAAGGTCAAACTGGCCTATATCAGAAATGGAGCAGGTCATGGCTCCAAACCAATCAGCAGTGGGATTGAAACTGTAAGTAGCCCCTGTACTTCCAACTTATGCAACACAGGGAGATCTAATCTTAAACACACAAATAAACAAACTGAAGTGTAAGTAGATTTGATTTTCGTGTTTCCCCTGGGTGGAGGTAAGATAAATCTCCTCCAAATATGTATAGATATCTCACCAAAAGAGGGATCAGTATTTCTGCTCTATGCCCTTGAGTCTAAAGACTGTTAAAAGGGTGAAAGTTTCATGGAGGAGAGTGAGCTTATAAGGAAGAATGAGAAATGTTGACTAAGGATTTATAATGAACTTGCATGGTAAGCCATTGTACTGGAGGCTGATGATAGCTGGAAAGGATTATGGAAAATGTTTGAAAATTATAAAAGATTGAATAGAAGGAATATTAATTAGAATGGACTAGTGGGTTAAATTTTTTGGTAGACTCGTGAATTTCAGGGTGCATTCTTAAAAATCTAGACTTATGAAAGTGTTAAATATGTTAAAATTCACCAGAGGAAATTCATTCTTATGTCTGATGTTTTAAACTCACAATATCCTATTCTTGGAAATTACTGCCAATTTTATAAACAACATTATGCTTAGGAGTAGGATATAGCACGTGGAAGATTTTACACAGAAATTCATAATTATAGAACATAGATATCTGTTTTATAAAAAACAACTTAGGTAATCTTTCATAGCCTTTACCAATGACACACATTTTTTTTCTTCTAATTTTGTAGCATTTTGTGGTTCTTAGACTATTTGATGTGACTGCTTTAATTTTTTTTATAAAAAATAAAATTTTAGATAGCAATCAAAATAGAAAATTGAATTCCTATTTATAAGGAAGGATAGATCATTTCTTAGATAAAAATGCTGCTTTTGTAATTTTTTTCTTATTTTAATTAAGAAAAATATAATCCTCAGTCTTCAAGCTTGCATAAACTATGAAAAGATTGTAAATTCAGGCTCCCTAGGAGGCCAGCCAATTCATCAGAAAGCTTTCCCTCCCCTATTGCCTTCACTTAAAAAAATTTAAATCAGCCCCATAGTTAAAACTTTTGTTTCAAAGAGGCAAAGGTTTGTGTAATACAAGAGTTTTTACTTCCTTTTAAAGACTAACTCTAGAAGCCACATCATAGAATCAGAATTAGTAGGATCAATATAGGGACAAATTTTAATATATAAACTGCATTTTGCTCTTCCATAATAAGTGAATTTAATCATACTTTTATAAAATACATTATTGTGAATTTTAAGAGGAATAAACATGCCATATAGTATTTCTGAATCTTCATAGGATTGTTAGATTTTTATTACCTCATAAGAAAGTTTATAATGAAAAATTGATTTCTTTTTGAATTATAAAGTAGTATTTTCTCAGTCTATTCTTGGGAGGAGTTTTGATCTGTAATTAAGACATATATAAATACATACATACATACATACATTACATGACATTACACCCCCCCCACACACACACACAAAGGATGGTTAGTTGCCAGTGCTGAGTTTTCAATAACAGATTGATAGTGAATAGTAGAACTTGAGAGAAAGAATGGAATAGTTGGAAACCAATTACAAATTATTTTTAAATGAATGCTGGGCATTTGATTTACTACCTTAAGATGTAAAATAAGATGACAAAATAAACTAAGACTTTAACTTAAATCTGGTAAATTTATGTTTTTGAAGTATTCCATTCTCATTTGATATATGTATTTTTTTTACTACAGTGGAATTGTCAAAGCAGAAATGATCCCTACCATAGCTAAAATGCAAAACATTGTTTTCATGTTATTACAAATAAGAGGCACTGCATTTTAATTTTGTGGTTCTGTAGTGTTTTAAAAACAATATCTACAACCTGCTCCATGAATCTAAAATAATTTTGAAATTTTGCTAATTTGAACATAAAAACAAATTTTTTTTTAGGTTGGGGGTTGGGAGTTTGTGTGTTATTGTTCTTGTGATTGGCAGTGAAAGCCTTATTTCACAGCTTGCAGTGAGGAGCTATTGGGTAAAGGTGTCTGTGCCCCACAAGTTAAATTCAAAAAGTGTCAATCAAGACTTCACATAGGTTACTTAGAGAATGCATTTTCTTACTGGTTTCATCAAATGTCGTCTCATGCTGTCTTTGATTGGCACAGCCTGGCAGGGAGGATGGATGAATCTGTCACCGGCTGGTTAATTGTGTTGCTGGTCTCAGCCTGACATCAGGTCTTTGACTCTTAAGTGGCTCAATACAAAACAAATTAGCAGATTGTAGTCATATTTCTCATTCTATATGCTTTGACTTTGTTGAATGGAGTCCATAAATCATATTGACTGACACTCTAGTAAATGATGAAAGCTGCTTTTGAGGCAGCTAGTGTGGATCTAGAAAGCAGCACTGTGAAGGTGCCATGGAAGGATGCATATGGCTGACCCTTTGGGAATTTCTTAGGAGCCAAATGTCTCTTTACTGCAATTGTTCTTTAAAGAAAGGCTTTTGGGTACTGCAAAAAGGATCTAATATGTCAGCAGATTCTCTTTTACAAGTTCCTTTGAAATACAAGAAGTTTATCTAAGGGTTTTCTCCTTTTACAACATGTATTTCAGCAAAATGTTAGATGGTGGGTTAAAAAATTGTCCTTAAAAAGTTCAGCAGGTGTTTTTACTTACAGATTAGTTCCTTATTTTTTGAACTTAATTTGTTGAAGCCAAAGAACAAGCTAATGATGCTGCAATTAATTTTTCAAATGAGAACATAGATATTCCACAGTTGTTTGCAATTGGAAAGCTATTCCATTTTTTGGCAAATAAGTGCATCTTTTTTTTTTGTTTACCATAATGAAAGAAGTAGAACATGCTAAATGAACAGCCCTGACATATGAAAAGCATCTTATCTCTGTATTCTAGATGGCAATATGTTATTAAGGGTATAACAGTAATGACAACACAATTCAAAGAATGACTTCAATCAGTGGCTTTCACTATAAATACTGATGATAGAAATGACTTACTAGAGACATTTTATGTGTATGTGTATTTGAAACGTTAAATTTTTTCTATTTTCAATTTCAAAATAAATATTAAAAGCAATTTAAAAGCGTATTATATGTAAATTTTCCAAGTTGGAAGTATTCAGTGTTTAAAAGCATCACACAGACAACTAATAAAATAATAGTTAGAATAATTTTATGCCTGTATCTTTATTAACCCTAATTTTATATTCATATCTGAAAGGAAAATTTCAGTTTCATTTGCATATTTATAAAGTACCTTATAATTCATTTAATATTGTATCATTGAGAACAATAAGCCTGTAGTTACTATACATAGTTTAAAGAAATGAAATATCAAAATTTTGCTACATATGTATTGAAATGAAGAATTAAATGCACACATATATACATGTATATGTATTTGCTTTTGAAGTATTTATTTTCCTCAGGTTTTTTGAGTATCTTATGTTTTAGTTCTATTACCATCATTTTCTGCTCCAATATTATTATTATTATTCTTATATACTAGCTCATAGTATATTTGCATATAAAATAAATTGAATGCTAAAACTTTTTTGACAACTTATAAATCTGCTTATGCAGTTATTACATTATAGTAACAACATAAGTAGAAGATGGAGCTAATTTGGTGGAACAGTACATTCAACTAAAATACTTGTTCGTTGAATCAGAATGACATTGCTATTATATATTTTACGTCTATTCCATTGTAACTCAATGAATTTCCATTTATTCTTTTCCTTTTTCTTTCCCCTGTTTTCCCACTATTCATTTTGATATTATGCTGCTTGAGGAATAATATTGCATGTCTACCAGATTAATTCCTATTGGGTTTGGGATCTTGAAGCATGCATGTTGACTTGGGTTTTTTGTATTGTTTTATATATTTATTTTTAGCAGTTCATCAGTGTCTCTCAAATATGTTGTTCATACCTGTTTTCTTCTATAAGATTTTTATTTGAAAAATTGACATTTCACTTTAGATATATAGTTTTTTAAAAACTGTGCATGGTGTTTAATGCTCGTTTTTGCAGACTTAAAATTTCTAATCTGTCATGTGAAGTGTCTGATTTTTAAAGAATGTATGATGTTTAATATTATTTAAAATATATGCTTTTATATCATCAATTTTTGTACTTCTAACAATTATTATGAAGTTTTTTTGCACCATCTAGCTTTTGTGTTTGATATCTTTTTTTTTCATTTAGAACATATTTTTTAGGCTCCTGTTGCTTTATTGGTCTTTTACTGTTGTATATAGGAAAAACATAATTAAATAAGGATTTTTACTGTAACATGTTGATTTGAGTAAAACAAAAATGCAGCTTTTTATGCTCTCCAAAGTACAAATTTCTGACTAAATAATGGGGTTTTGCATACCACATTGGAAAAGCAGTGGTTTATAAACTGTATACTGTAGCACATACTTGTCTCTTACTTCACTTAATAATATGTTAATATTTCATTTGTAACACACTAACAATTATATTGTAACATTTTACTTAAAGTAATCACTAAGTTTTAAATTTTCAACATTCAGCAACTTTGAGAAGTAAAATTTATGCTTAAAATCATTATAGTGTTATGATTGGAGATGGCTATGAAATGTAAACACAGACTTAAGTTATCTTTATAGAAAAAGTTTTGATAATGTTATAGAAGAAAATATTTTAACAGTTTGTACAAGTTGTAAGAAAGATACAGTTTTTGTGTTTTTCTTGATTGTACATGTCTAAATTCTAATTTAGAAAGTTAATGTTAGTAATTTGTAAGTTTTTTTGTAGGTTCTATTGATTAATTTTATAAGTTCTATTGATCTCTAAAACTAACAGATGGCTTATGAAAAACAAATTCTGTTGACAGGTGATACATTTAAAAATGTTCATAAAAACTGTTATAAATGATCATTTTTGTAAGAAATTAATATACTCAGCCATGGTCCTTTTTCAGATTGAAATCATTGTTATTTTGTGACTTCATGCAGTTAACTTGTATAATTCATGAATTTCATTTTTTTTTTTACTTTAATTGCATAAAGGATGCCATATCCTATTTTTGGCAAAATTGCTGTGATCATAGATCAGTAAAGTATACTTATATCTTAATTTTTATTCTTATAAAATGTTTATTATTTTTTAGGTGATAAAAATAATGACTGATGATTATTGAACATGTATTTTTAGTTTTTCTTTGTGCCATTACAACTTTAATGTTATTATTTAAGAAATAAAAGTAAATGGAAGCACTGTTTAATTCCTAGTCCTAGGGCAAATGCATTGAGTATTCTGAAATTTAAAGGACTAATAATTATAAATAGAAAACTAATCTAAAGGTTTGATGAGGTCTAACTGATATTTTATGATGTGTTTGTGTATGTGGTTTTCTCTTTATTAGGGAAAAGTTGCCCAGACAGCTTGTATGTCAGCCTGCCAGCATCTGTCAACATCCTTAATGCAGATGTTATTGGACAATGAGTTAAAACAGATAAGCATGGGAGCTGTTCAGCAATTTAACTTAGATGTTATACAATGTGAATGTAAGTACCTTATTCTGAATATTAGTTAAATCCATTTCATTTCCAGGAGCTTATTTTTTAATTAGGTGAAATAATCTAAGCACAATTCAGAAACTTAATAGGAGAGGCCAAGAGGGATACATGGCTCTAAATAAACTTCCAACAGTCGTAGCTTCTCGGAAGCCTGCTGCCTTGCTCCTCAGGGGAGGAAATAAGATCAGCCACAGAGCTAGGGGATGCCAGAGAGGGGTGTAGAAGTGGGAAAGTAAAAAATAAATGACAATCCATCTTCCTACCTTTCATATTTTACTTTCTCTAAATCAGGAGGGTTTTTTTGTATTATGTCTATGAGGCCTAAGGACTCCTTGGAATGAATGAAATAAATAATGAAAAAAATATATATATATACATATATGTATGTGTTTGCGTGTATGCATGTGTATATACATATTATTACAAATGAAACCAATTATATTGAAATAAAATTATCAGAAAAATTAAAAAAAAAGTTCACAGACCCCAGATTAAGCATACTTACTCTAGGTAGTCCAGCCTTTTCAATAATGTCATGTAGTTTCCCCCAACATTTCATTCTGAATGAACTTAATCTGTAGAACTAGTTCTTTTTTCTTTTTTCCTATTAAACATTCTGCTATGACTGAATCTTTTCTTATATTCTGAATCTTTTTTCTTCCTTCCTGCAATTCTTGGGCAAAGCACCATAAGAAAGTATCCATTTTACAGATGAGGAAACTGGCTCAGAGAAGTTTTACCTGACATGGCCAGAGTCACAGCTGATAAGTGTCAGCATTAGATCAGGAACCTAGATCCCAATATTAGATGTTACTTTGTATTAGCATGAAATATATGTAAAATGCGTGCCTGTGGACATGCATACAAGTGAACAATTTTTAGATGGTGTTTTATAGGACCACCTCAATAGGGAATTGTTTAAATTGATGAAAACTCCTGGTTGGCAAATTCCACCTTATCATAAACTCAAGTACTCAGCAATTTAGTCAGGCACCACTGGTGAGAAATTGAAAATCAGTGGGGCACAAGGGGGATTATAAATACTTGTGTGAGGCAAATTTTGAGATAATAAATCCTGTATTGGAGAGTGACTTTTAAAGAATAAAGAAATTAGAACCATATATTTCTAAGTAGGGTAAGAGTGGCCCTATTTGCTTATGAACCTGCTCATTTCTTTCAAGAAAAAAGTAAAAAGAAAGTTTTCTTTTATGAAAAGAGAAAGGAAGAAAGAAAAGGAGTCTCTACCCCCTGATAAAGATAAATGGCCTAGAAAAAAAGGAAAAATTCTAGATTTTTAGAGGGAATTATTGTTCCCTTAGATATACTTTTATTTTTTTCTCTTTAATCAGGAGCTATCTTTGCTTCACTCTTCCTTAATTTTTTTTCTTTCAGCGAATTGTCCAGCTCACAAACAATTAAGATCATTTCTACTCTATAACTATTGAGCATCTAATTCCTTCATGTTCCTTAGAAGCTGCCTCATCAGCTCAACTTGAAGACTTGTTTATTCAAGAATCATCTCATATAGACCTTTGTTAAGCCATTTTCCATGCCTACTAATTTTCAGTGGTCTGTTGGTGGTGCTCACATAAATTGTTGCATCCTTTAGGTTATTGGCGGATGATCATTACTTGAATATTGGATTTGTTACTTCAAGGTAGAAACTGCCTTTCTTTTAGGTTCAAATGGCAAGGAACAGATCTCTTTATTATTGCTGTTGAAGTTTGCCACAGAACCTTTCTTGCTGGGAATTTACATCCCTAAATGTATACAAAGAACTTATACATGTATTCAAAGGATCACAGAATGTCAGAGTTCGAAGAGATCTCAGAGGCCATCCACTCCAACTGGTATTTATAGAGGAAATCCTTGTAGAACATCCTCAACCTCCCAAATAATATTTGTTTGAAGTCCTATGGCTAGGAGAATTCAATAATATCACAAGGTGCTTAATTTCTTTCACTAAAGTGAAAAATTGGCTTGACCAGCAGAAAGCCAATGAGAAATCCCTCTGTCCCTGCACTAGAGACTTTCCTACAAGTTTATATCAAGTTATTTGGTAGAAATATGACTACACACACACACACACAAACACACACGTGTGTGTATATATGTACATGTGTGTATACACACATACATACATACATATATTCATACATACATATATACACACATTTTATAATGAACAAATTAGAGCATTAACTCTCAGGGTTTTAATGTACATGTAATTAATTTTAATTTTCCTAACTTCATGGCACAAAAGAATCCCAGTACATTGGCTATCAAAAAATTATACAAAATCATTTAAATAATTTATTTTCTCTAATGGGAGAGTATCTTAAGGTGCTTAGTTGTTTTTTTAAAAATACTGTTAATTTCTACTGCTGTTTTAGTAAGTGTTTTTGTACCATAAGCCTGCATTAAATTAATCCTAAAGAGGCAACCTAAAAGCTAAAAAGGAAATATACTATTTGTATACTTGGATAGCAACAGAATTGAGATAGCTAACAGTTGGAGGGATAGAACTCATTATTTGACTACATAGGTATTAGTATAAATTAAGTCCAGGAAGATCAGCCAGGGCAAAGAGGTCTTGGAGACAGGGGCTTGGAGCCCAGGCAGAGAAGAAGTCTAGACTCCAGGAAAGTCAGACAGTAGGGACCAAGAAGTCCAGGCTAGAAAATTGGAACGTATGATCAGAATCCTAGGCAGAAGAGCCAGGAAGTATAGAGTTAAGATTATAGCTGTCAGTGTAGTAGAAAGTGGGGCATTTGAAGGTGATGAGATGGAAAAGGACACAAAACTTTGTACGATGCTTAGATGCTACTGTGGCAGTGGGAAGCAGTTTAATGTAGTTGAGACTGATTATACCAATACCTCCACTCGAGTATTTAGGGGAGCCCAATAGTGGGAAGGCAGTTGGTCTTCAAGGGATGACAGGATTTAAAGCTAGAAGTGAACTTAGACATCCTATAATCCAGACTCCCCACTCTGCAGATGAAGAAACGGAAATCCTGATGATATGTGATGAGTCTGATCACAAAGCTCATCTAACTTACTGCTTTGAGTTTTAGATATTATTTCTGTCAGGTTACCTCATATCTCAGGGCCTCAGTCTTCTTACCTGTTAAATGATGGAGTTATACCTGTTGTCCTAAGGTCCCTTCCAGAGAGCGTCTTGATGGCAACTAGTAAGGAAGCTATGTGAAATAAAGCTGGAGAGGCAACTTGGAACTGGATTGTGGAGGGGGCCTTAAATGCTGGGCTAAGGCAATTTTATTTTATCTTGTTGCTAATGCTCATTATTATATGTGGCAAAGCTGAGATTGAAATTCAGAACTTGTAATTAGCAAGATCTTAGCAGGCCCAAATTAAGACTTGCTGAAATATTAAGCTATGTAGAGTTTGAGAAGCCCCATAACACAAATCTACATCACCCATAAACCTCCTTAATAAAGAAGACAATGTACATAGAAGTATTCAGGTATTCAAATGTGTCCTTGATCTCATCAATTTGAAAGATTGTTCCAGTAGTGCAGATCACACTCCATCTGTTCCTTCCCATCATTTGTAACTCTTATTGATGTCAACTCATAAATTCAACAGAGGAGGTCAGCCTCCCATTTTTCCTGACATTGTGGGAGTATCTGTAGAACATACTGGTAGTTCACTTGTCCTTTAATCATTCAGTCAGCAAGCATTTATTAAGTACTTAATTTTAAATGTGTTAGATACTGTGCTAAACAATGGGAATACAAATGCAAACCAAAAGAGCATTCTTGCTCCCAAATAGCATTGCATTCTAATGGAGGTGAGAGGGTGACAACGCCTAAAAGGAAGCTGAAAGGGTAGAGGGAAAGGGAAGAGGGATGAAGGTACCTGGTGTGTATATGGAGGTGGAGAGGCATAGCAGAGAGAGCTCAAAGTACAGTACAGACTGGAGAATAATGAGATATGCCTGGTCTGGGTACCCTCCTTAAATAAAGGTTCTGGGAAGAGCCATCTAATCAGAGGAAGAGGACACAAGGGCAGAAGGTACTTCTAGTGTGTGAATTTTCTGGCTGGAGTGAGCTTCCAGAATTGAAGAGCTTTCTGAGGCATGATAGAGAAATTTTGGAGTGCAGTGAAGCCTGGAAAGGAATGAGATCATTCCTTATTCTTTCTACCTAAGCACCCCTTCTTCTCTATCAGATAATTTCTTGATGACATCTTTTATCCCCCTTTACCCCCTTTTTCCAACTTCCTCATTGGTTGTATGTTGCAGCCTGCTTACACCCATCATTATGCCTCTCCATTGCCAAAGTGGAAGAGGAGGAAGGGGAGTGCTGATATACTGTCAGAAGCAAGAAGTGATAGCTTATGATCTGAAAGAGAGTGAGTAGCTAGAAAAATTATAAAAATAAGTGTAATTCAGTTTAGAAAGATTTCTAACAAACAATTAAAAATTTACTCATAAAAATTAAACCTCAGTTATTTGTGAAATTCACTCATGTTGATCACTGCATTCTTTTATATGTTGAAAAAGTAAGGTGTTACTGGACTTGGGTTTTTATTTTGTTGCTGTAGATTGTTACACTGTTTCGTGTCACCATGGTTGCTATGTGGTTTCAGACCAGGTTCAGTCATGAGGGAAACTGATCCGAAGAGAGGGGATGAGGCTTTTCTCATGCTCTGTCTGGTTATAGCTCTTCTATGGAATAGAACTCAGGTGGGTGGGTGGGGGGAGGAGAAGGGGGGAATCTCTGAAACTATGCTTATATATAGCTCATGTCTAGGTTTTCTCAGAGTCCCTTCTAGAAAAGATATTTAGTGTATATAATAGATACCAGTTATAGGATACCAATTTTTTTCTCTCCCCTCCCCAAAAGTTCTTAAAATACAAAAGATTCATTGTATCTTAACAAATACTTACAGTAATAATCTGTCATAATTATCATTTGAAATAATTATCTGTCATGTCAATTATATCCTGTAACTTTTTAGAGCTGCTGAGCAGATATTTTACATCTAATTTGTATCTATACTATTGCAGCAACTCACGAAGTCCAGACCTTCTGTCCAATTAGGCATGGCTCTTTATTCCCTTCAGATTCAGAACGAACCTGTTGTTGGTCATTTTCTCCTCCTGAAAAATGATATAGTTATAGGAACCACCTCTTCCTGGTCATCTGGCACCCACTCAGAAGGGAGGATCTCTCAAATTCATGAGGTAGCTGTGAAGGCTAGAAGGAGCCATCTTTCAGTATCAGTGGTTGCTGGTGAAAGACTTGTGCTTGGAAAAGGAAACACAAAGTACAAGAGGCAGCCCTAGAGTCTTCAGGCCCAGTTTGGCTCATTTAGGCAACACATGTTTTTACTACTGTGTGTTTCTCTTCCTTTGCTGCTGGGGGAGAGGGGAGAGAAATGCCCTCTGCCCCTTCCTGGCAGTGCAAGGGAGACCTGGCAGGGTCCCAAACCACATTCTCCAAATAGAGATGGGTAGAACCTTTCTATATTCCTTATAGCCAGCAGCTCTTCCTGCCTCAGTCACTAATAATCTTTGACTGAAATTATTGGTCACAGGGACCAAGGGACCCATCACGAGATGCTGATTGCATGTGTCCTTTAACAGGGAGCCAAATCACTGGGTGGGTTGGAACACATGTTGGGCTCTGTAGGAAATGCTCCAGGCCAACACCACTCCCTAAGAACACAATCCCAAGAGATGAAACTGGTTGAAAATATAAATAATCTCAAAAAAGATTCAAGTAATTTCATAGAAGACAAATCACCAATGAATTGTAAGCTAAGCTAGTTTGTTGTAGAGCACATCTTTGGCTTTTGAAGTTGATATCTCACAAAAATTTCCTGTGCTGCTTCCTATTCTTAAAAATTCCTTAATAGCACATTCAGAGATTGGTTACAGGCCTAGGTGGACAATATTAGATCCAGTAACAACTCCCAGGTTGTTTATGAGTATATTCTTATATTTGTAAAATTTGAGGCCTTTGTTTTTTTTAAAACCATCTAAAATTTTAATAAAATTAAATAAAGCAGCAGTTATCTCAGTGTTAAAACTTTTGGTGCTATAGTAATCAATTCTTTAAAGATATTTTTGGAAACAAGTTTGTTACCTGATTTGAAATCTTTAATCTCTAAAGTAAAGCCAGCGTGCTTTTATGAGAAAATTTATTAAAAGACACGAGCAGACATTCCTACTTTCTGATTTTGCTGCTTAAAACATTCCACCTGTTGTCTGCATATAAAGCAGAAATACACTTGTGTCTGTCTTTTATTGCTATTTGACTAAAGGTGGGATTTTTTTTTTTATAGAACGGATGCTGTAACAAAAGCAGATTTTTTAAAAATGTTGACAGCCATGGAATTGGTACCATTTAAAAATGCTTCTATAATCATTCACCTGAGGCCAAAATTTAAAAAAAAAACTTAATATGATTGAAGTTATTATTTCTTTTGTACTTTGTCATATAACTCTTCTAACTATATTGTAAAAAGAATTATAGCAGATCAGAAGTTCAAAGTTATTAGAATGTTTGTGATAATGGGTGTGGAAAATATTCTAAAAGGTGGACATTATTGGTTATAAATTGTTAACCTTCATATGAAATTGTTAAGTATAAAAATTAGAATACATTATAGCACTATTTATGAAGAGTAGAAGTTAATTCAGCTGTTAAATCTTCAAATACTTTAGTCATGTTGTTAATGTTGTTCTTTTTTCCCCTCAGTATTTGCTAGCTCTGAGCCTGTGCCAGGATTCCAAGGGGATACCCTGCAGTTAGCGTTCATTGACCTCAGACAAGTAAGATGCAATTATATACCTTTCTTGTCTTCCCTCCTTTTTCACTTCTTAATGTTCCTATAATATACATTTACTATGTGCACATTATACATTTGAAAAGAAGTGTGTTTTCTTAGAGACTTTGTTACTGAGTTACATAGTAGATGTCACTTTCTCTGTACCTCCATCCTGTTAATATCCCATCATGATGGATTTTCATCCATGGATGTTTCAACACGTACAAAAATATGAACAGTAGTTTGACAGCTTACTGGTAGAGAAAACCAGTTATACACCTAGCTTAAGAAGGTAGATGCTTAAGTTAACATGAAAGTAAACAAGTTTTAAGGAGGGCAAGAATAATTGATTTAGGATCAGCCTCCAAACCATTAAGATTTTAGTATAAGTAGTATTAAATCCTACTACACGATCAGCATTGAGCTGCTTCCATGGGTGGAGGAATATAGAAGAAGCAGTAAGTTGTGCTGGTTGATTTGAAACTTCGAGGAACTTCCTGGAGGAGATCTGTTACTCAGAAGGGGTTGACTTGACCACCCAAACTGGAAAGTCCAAATGGATAAATATTTATTGTTCAGATTATGACGTGCATTTGGATGGACAACTTACAGAGTTTGTCCATCAGTATGTATATATGAGTCAGATGGTATAGATGGACAGTGACTTGGGCCTTGAGCTGAACATGAAGGGGAAAGTAGGCTAGATTGCTTTCAGAAGACTCTAATTATCCCAGTACTCTCATGGAAATAAAGGTCCATCTTTTTTAATACTAACATTTTATTAGTGTTGTAAGTCAGTGAGATATAGAATATAATAGTATCCAAAGAACAAAAAATAATTATCACACAGCGGACAATGGAGAGATTGCATGGTAGGTGTGAGGAAGCTTCAACATAACCACTGGGGAAATTTGAAGAATTGTAAAAATACAAGATGTCATGAAGGAAATTATGATAGGAAGAAAAAATGGACTGGTGAGAGCATTGTATGACAGATGAACAACCAAACTGCTTCGTTAGTACCCTTTCAATGATGAGAGAAAGCAAAAAAGACCACCAAGATGTTGGGTGGACCTTCTTTGATGAATTTATAGGAGGACATGGATAATAGTGGTACAAGAAGGGCAGGCATAGATGAGTTGTGATCTTTGATCACTGGAAGAAACTTTCAGATTGATGAGATCACAGATCTAGTTGAGTAAAATAAAATACGTAAAGTTTATTTCTATATATAGTCAGCTTTATATGTATCAAACAGATACCCTGGGGCCACATGTGGCCCTCCACACTCCAAAATGCAATCCAAAACCAGATTAAAATGTAATTGAGACAAAATAAATAAAAATACAATAAAACATAGATAATGTTAATATATGGTTTCCTAATTTGCTATGTAGCCACAGGCTTCCTTATGTACAGTTTAGTAGTCCTTGTTTCTGTTTGAGGATGACACACTGGTCTACTCAATTACCGATGACAATGACCTTGCATATTAGCCTATAGTGAAAATTCATAGATAATCTGCTTTGCTTATTTTGTCACCTAATTCTAGTCAAAGAAACAATGGAGGGGGTGAAGATGTAACCCCATTACAGCTGGTCAGAAGAGTGTTCCTCATAGAGCAGTTTTCCTAAGTGGAGAATAGGATCTCATCCTGGACAGAAGGAAATACCATTACCATATGAAAAAAGTCACTAATAGAGAAATTTAAATTAAAACAACCTGACACCTATTATAAATGTGATAAAAAAGGAAAATGACAGTTGTTAGAAGGGCTGTGGGAAAATAGGCACAATGTTACACTGTTCGTGGAGCTGTGAATTGGTTCAGCTATCCTGGAAAGCAATTTGGAATTATGCCCCCAAAATTCACTAAACTCTGCATACCCTTTGGCCTAGTAATTCCACTACTAAGCTTAAACCTAAAGAGTTCAAAGAAAGAGGATGTACAAAAATATTTACAGAGCTCTTTGTAGTAGCAAAACACTAGAAACTAATAATAATACCTTTCTTTTGGAGAATGGCTAAACAAATTACGACATATGAATAATGAAATATTATTTTATTGCACCATAAGAAATTATGAAATGGACAGTTTTAGTGAGAACTGAGAAATTTTGTGTGAACTAGTGCAGCATCAAGTGAACAGAACCAGGAAATAACAAATAACAACCAGAAATAACAACAGCATTATAAAGAAAACAACTATGAAGACTTGAGAACTCTGATTGATGTAATGATAAACCACAATTCCAGAGGACCAGAGATGAAGCATGCTACATAAATCTTAATTAACAGACAGATGATGGATTCAAGATGTAGAATGAGACACATACTTTTTGGACATGGCCAGAGGGAATTTGCCTTGCTTAACTTCATATTTGTTAGGAAAATTTTCTTACCTTTCTTTTTATTCAGTGGGGTAGGGAAAGAGGAGGAGGAAATAGAATGGAGATAAAATTATTACTTGTTAATTGAAAAAAAATCAAAAATAAATTTTAAAAAAGGGAATAACACTTATGGAGTACATTCTCCCTTAGCTTTCCTAACTGGATTGAAGCCACAGCCCAGCCCTCCTCCCTATATTTCCTTGTTTCAAAGAATGTGACTATATTACATCCCAACAGAAATATGCAAAGTAGTTAAGAATGGCTTCCAATGTGCACAAATAATCTGCATGCTGGAAATTTGAAATTGACTATGAAACATTTCCTCAGTTGTGTTTTTATTGTGTCAACTATGTACTATATAAATAACATAGTATAGAATTTTCTTAAGGGGTCAGAAAAGAGGATTATGGATGTAGCTAAAGTTGCTTAAAAATAAAGAAGTTCTGATGCCTGTATTTTAAATTTGAATTATTTAGTGATTATTCTGACTCAGTACTAAAATCCAAGTCCTTCTTTTTTTTGCTAAAACAAGTTGTACTTTCTATCATTAGACAACATGTAATCTATTATGATAGCTCACACCCATATTATCATGTTATCATTATTAACTTTGTGTCATTTTGGCTTCATCATCTGTTCAGGTGTATATATATATATATACATATATATATATATATATATATACATATATATATATATATGTATATATTATATATATATATATATATATTTAGCCACATGGGACCAAAGACCAAAGACTTTTTTACATCTCTAATATTTTAATAAATCTTTAGTGAATAGTGTTTTTGACTATTACCTTTCTTGATTTTAATTGTCCAGATAAGTGATTAATTCACAAAATATTAAATATATTCATGACAAATGAAAAGGTCACAAGTTATTTTATATGTATGATTTTTACATGTGGTTTGCATACAAATGGCTATTAAAGTGTGAAACATGATCAGATATGATAAATATGCAATAGAAATTAATGGTATGGAATAACTGCATTTTCATTTCTCTAGTTATGGAATAACTGCATTTTAATTTCTCTAGTTTTGACAAAGGCTTAAGATCATTTCCCCTAATAGTTAATGATGAAATTTAATTGTAGTCCCTCAATATTTGTATTAAAAAATGAGAACAGGCAACTTTTTGTTTTTAGCAATTGGACCACCGTGGCCTAACTTTAAAAAAAAAAATAGAATCCTAGATCTAAAATGTCACCAAAAGAAAAAAATATTGAAAAAGTATTTTACCTTTACCTGTTTTATTGTAAAATCCACTTATGAAAAATTAAATGGTGAGATACTAAATGTTTAAAGTGGTAAAAAGTTGAAATATATGGAGGATTTAAATGTCCTTATAGACGATGCAGTTTCACTTATACCGATATTCCCTGCTATATTTATTATGAGTGCTGTTGTATTAAATAAGAAATTGAGATTTTATACTGATAGTGTAGGCCCCTTATCTTTATACAAACAATGCATAATTTATTTTTTTAATGCCTTAAGTTGAAGTTGTAAACCACCAGTACTAAAAAGGATTCTAACACCTGTATTTACCTTTTAGTTGGATTTTTGTGTCCTCCCCCTGCCCCCACTTTCTAATCTGTGATATATTTCTGTGTTAATAGGATAGCCGACAGTTCTTTTCAAGTATACTTGGGAGAGCAAAAGAGGCTCTTCTCGTGGTTCTTATGGGAGGGAGGTCATGCTTCTGTTTTTTCGTTTGAATTTGATACTGCCTCATGAATTGTGGGGTATGAAAGATAAGGAAGTAGGTCCAGTGGTCAAGTTTTACCTGCCCACCCGGACTTTGCCCTGAGGTCAAACTTCTGATATTTGCTGTTCCGAATAGAGGAGTTGTTGACAAGTAGGGGCTGATACAAGAGAAAAGTTAGAACCATATCAAAGCTTAAAGGCAAGAGAATTGGGACTCAATGAGAGACTGTAGCTAAAAGATGGATCAGCAGGACTGCCCTTTAAAAAAAAAAAGCTGACCTGTGAATGAAAAGACTTTATCATCCTGCCAATCACGTGCTTGCTAATGGAAGCCAGTTATCTCAACATTTTATGGCCCACTGTCCTAACAGGACAATGTGGAGGAATAGCAAGCAATGATGAAAGTGGATTATTTAAGTATACTTCCATTAAGGAAGTTTAAATGTGTGTTATTTTGAACATAATTTGTATTTTTGTGTAGATTTTTTTTCCCACCAATTGCTTACTTTTTAAAAAAGAACTCTTCTTTCCTTCCAGTAAAAATTTAAGACACTTATTTGATCAGAGCTGTTCTGCTTATTTATACTTACTCATATTTAGCCTCTCAAACTGAGACCAACCAAGGCTTTCCCAGGTACATTTTCTATATATGTCCTGTCATATAGGTCTCAGATGGAGATTGTAGGTTTACTGTATTATCATCTATATGAAAGCCTTGTTACTTGAAAAACAGATTTGTTTTGTGAAACTATATGCAATTCAATTCAATAACCATTTATTAAGTGTTTACCATGGTTCAGGCACCAAGAATACAGAGACACAGAGGAGAGTCCCTGCCTTTAAAGAGTTTACATCCTAGTTGAGGGAAACACTATTTCATGGATAAGTAAATACAAAATAAATATAAGGTAATTTATGAGAGAAGCACTAATTGTCCTCTTACTAAAAGTGGCTCTTGAGCAGAGCCTTGAAGAGAGATTCCAGGAGGCAAAGGTGAGAAGAAAAAACATTCCAGGCATAAAGGAGAGTCTATACAAAGGTAGGAAGGAAGGAGACAGAATGTTATATATGGGTAGCAGCAAGTAGACCAATTTGGATGGAATGTAGAATACATGAGAGGGACTTAGGTGAAATCTGTCTGGAAGGATAGACTGGAGCCAGGCTAGGAAGAGCTTTAAATGCCAGAAGAGTGTGTATTTTATTCTGGAAGCAGTAAGGGACCAATGAAGTTTCATGAGGAGAGTGCCATGGTCAGAACTACGCTCTAGAAATCGCAGTTTTGCAGCTGTGTGAAAGATTAATTGTAGAGAGGAGAGAATACAAACAAGAATACCAATTAGGAGGCTGTTGCAGTAGTCCAAGCAAGAGGTAATGGGGGCCTAAACTTGGGTGTCACCATGTAAATGGAGAAAAGAGCACAGCTATAAGAGGTATTGTGGAGGAGAAATCTGTTGGCAGTTGATTAGATATGGAAAGTAAGAGAGAGTAAAGAGTTTAGAGTGAATCTAACATCGTGAACCTTAGTAACTGAAAGGATGGTGGTAGCCTCAATAGAGATAGAAAAGTTAAGAGAAGGGATTGAGTTTAGAGGAAAAGATAACGAGTTGAGTTTGCAGTGCCTGTGACGGCCAGGTGGAGATTATGTAGCAGGCTTTTGGTGAAGAAAGACTGGAATTCTGGAGAAAGATGAGGGTTGGATATGTGTGGATTTGGAGTCATCTACATATGATTAATGAGATTATATAATGAGAAAGAGAGAGTAAGCTCAGGACAGAGCTCGGGGGTACATCCGCAAATGAGGAATAGGACATGGATGGCGATCCTCTAATGGAGAATGAGGAGGAGCTATCAGACAGGTAGGAGAAGTAAGAGTTTCGTATAAAAATACTTTTAATAATTTGCTTATTTTAGTTGTCTCACATCAAGCTTTGTGCAAGTTCATTTTTCTCTCCATTGCTTTTTTGGTATTTTGTGAGGCAATATAATTTGTAACATCCCATCATATATCTTTACATTATTTCGAAAATGAGCTTATATAAAAAACCAGCATTGCCTTTGCCTTCATGTCTCTCCATTTGTCAAGGAGATAAAGTGTGTCCTGGATAATTTCTGTAGTGTTTTGGTCTTACTGGTTTATTTTAAAGTACTATTTTATTTTTTCCCCAGTTACATGTAAAGACAATTTTTAACATTTTTTAAAATTTTAAGTTCCAAATTTTCTCTCTCTCTCCTTACAAGTCCCCTCCCTGAGATAGTAAACAATTTGTTATAGATTATCCATGTTCAGTCATGCAAAACACATTACCATATTAGTCGTGTTATGAAAGAAGACACAGACCCAAAGGGAAAAAAATACCAAAAAGTTACAGAAAGTGAAAAACAATATGCTTCAATCTGCATTCAAACTACATCAGTTCTTTCTCTGGAGGTAGATAGCATTTTTCATCATGAGTCCTTTGGAATTGTCTTGGATCGATATATTGCTGAGAATAAGTCATTCACAGTTGATCATCGTACACTGTTGCTATTGTGTACAGTGTTCTCCTGGTTCTGCTCACTTCACTCTTCATCAATTCATGTAAGTCTTTCCAGGTTTTTCTGAAAGCCATTTTGGCCTTATTGTTACTAGGGTTTGAAATAACTTAAACTTCTCTAAGTGCAGTTAGGGTTAGGGTTAGTCAGAGTCTTCACTTTTATTTTCCATGTGTCAGAATCTATAGTTTATTCAAATAAGTCATGTTGGAACTGTTGTAATTACACATGATGCTTTTCCTTTCTTTTAATTTGGTATTAATATTGACCTTTGCTCTAATCAGCTATTGTTCTGACTGTGCATAGACAGCTAATCCTAAAATGTCTCCCATGTTGACATCTAGTAGTTTCTTGTGGGCAAAATCAATCAATCAGTAAACATTTACTAAGTACTAGTATGTGCCAGGCACTGTGCTAAGCACTGAAGATACAAAAAGAGGCAAAAGGCAGTCCCTGCCCCTCAAGAAGCTCATAGTCTAATGGAGGAGACAGTACGCAAACAAGTATGTACAAGCAATTTATATATAGCACAATTAGGAAATAATTAACAGAAGGAAGGCACTAGAATTAAAAGGGGTTGGGGAAGGCTTGTTGTAAAGGTGGGATTCTAGTTGGGACTTAAAGGAAGCCAGAGAGGTCAGTAGTCAGAGTTGAGGGAGAACATTCCAGGCATGGAGGACAGCCTGAAAAAATGATTGGACCTAACATATGGAGTATCTTGTTTGTGGAATAGCCAGAAGACCAATGTCACTGGATCAAAGAATAGATGGTGGGGAATAAGGTGTAATAAGATTGAAGTGGTAGGAGGGGGCTAGGTTATGAAGGACTTTGAATACCAAACAGAACATTTTGTATTTGATCCTGGAGGCAATAGGGAAACGTTAGAGTTTATTGAGTGGGAGAAGTAACATAGTTAGACCTGTGCTTTAGGAAAATTACTTTAGTAGCTGGATGGAGGGTGGATTGGAGCAGGAGAGACTTGAGGCAGGCAAACCCACCAGCAGGTGATTGCTGTAGTCCAGGTGAGATGTGATAAGGGCCTGTACTAGAGTGGTGGCAGTGTCAGAGGAGGGAAGGGGGTGTATTTGAGAGATGTTGCCAAGGTGAAATTGACAAACTTTGGCAACAGGTTGGGTATAGGTCATGAGAGAGAGGAGTCCAGGATGATTCCTAGGTTGAGATCCTGGAGGAATTTGGAGGATGGTAAAAGGGAAGGTAAGAAGTGGGCAGGGGGTATTAGGAGGAAAAATAATGATTTCTGTTTTGGACATAGCAAGTTTAAGGTGTCTAATTGGACATCCAGTAAAAGGTATTTGAAAGACAATTAGAGTTGTGAGATTGGAGTTTGGGGCAGGATGGATAGATTTGAGAATCACCAGCATAGAGATGGTAAGTAAATCCTTGGGAGCTAATGAGATCATCAGATGAAGTAATATAGAGGGAGAAGAGAAGGGGCCCCAGGGGCAGACTCTGAGGGACATCTACCCTTAGAGGATAATGTTGATACTGTTTGGTAGAATTGTAGTTAGCTAAACGGCTTTGCCTAGATATTCATCTGTAAAATAAGAAGTTCAAATTACATGATGTAATTACATTATGTAAGGTTCCTCCTGCTATAACATTCCTATATATTATTTGATTAATGGGCTGATGTCAATCCATAGAGAGTTTTTAGCAGCATTCTAGAGGGCTCTATTCTTGGTGATATTCTGGTCCATGTATTTTATCAATAACTTTCATCACACATATATGCATATATATATGGATGTATACATGCATGTGCATATAAATACTTTGAGAAAATAATTAGGAGGCACTGGATATAGCAGGTGCCACCTGATAAAAAATATTTGATAATTTAACAGGTAAGAAACAACTCATTGCCAGTGTAGGAAGTTGTTTCCAGATCAGCTGTCTATATACACTCAGGCCACTGACTTTTTAGAGCAAAGATGAAAATTAATACAAAATATGAAGAATAAAAATGAGAACAAGATATATTATCCACTTAACATGAGTACAAGCTGACCTATTTAAATAGCTATTGATGCTAAAAAAATATGGAAATGGACAGAGAAACAGACATCACTATTAATTATAACCACTCCAAAATAAATTTTGTTAATGTAAATTAGTTGCCATAACAAGGAGATCAAAAGAGTCTAGAAAGTGTTAGCAAACACTTTACCTCCTTGGCAAGCTGACAGATATGGCAGAGAAGGCTAAAATTGGTGGAGAATATAAAATTCTCTAAAGGAGATAATGAGTTTCTGTATAATTCTAAAATGATGTGAATTTGTTCCTTAACCTGAGAAAGGGCCTTGACCAGTGAACCAGACTTCTTTACAACTTTGGGGGTGTGAAGTTCTTTAATCAATTTGAAAAGAGTATGGGACCTTGCTCATTGAATGATGACAGTTGATACTACATGGGAATTGTCTAGTCATTGACTGAGAGGATCTGCTGTGCTTCTTGAACCTATATGAAAAGGAAAACCAGTCAACTAAAAGGAGAGTCAGCTGTAGCAGTTGAGAAGAGAGTCAGCTACAGAGGAAGAATATAACTTTTTCTTTCAACTCAGAGAGTACAGTGAGCGACAGTTATCTCTCTTCTTCCCTCTCCTATCTCTTCCTGCCCCTTCATTGAAGCAGAAGTGTCTGGGCCAGGAATGGGGAACCTGCAGCCTCAAGGCCACATGTGGTTGTCTACATCCTTGGGTGCAGCCTTTTGACTAAGTCCAAGTTTTATAGAATAAATCCTTTTACTAAAGGGATTTGCTCTGTGAAGTTCAGATTCAGTCAAGGGGCTGCAATTTAGGACCTAGAGGGTCACATATAGCCTCAAGGCCACAGGTTCCCTGCCTCTGATTCTGGGCTAATCCAAGTATTCCATTTCCTATTCTCCATTCACTCTTTGATGTAAGCAAATAGGACTGTGAATTTAAAATAAAAAGAGCCAAACCTGCTACAGAGTCCAGCTGTGAGGCTAAATGGTAACAGAAGAGTTTAATAATAACCTAAGTCAGGATTTCAGTAAAACCAGAAGCTGAAGGTAGTGGTGATCATAGCCGAGCAGCATCTAGCAGAGAGTGAGACATCAAATTCAATAGGAACAGTGCAAGGATATCAGCAGCCTTGCAACCCTATAGCATCAGGAGTGTGCTTTGAATTTTTTTGCATTTATGTGTGTTAGCCACCAGTATTGCTTATGTGTGTGTGCCTTTCTACTTGTAAACTCTATGGGCTCTTCCCACTGACATTGTGTTCCCCAAAGAGATCAAAGAGGAAAAGGACACACACAGACACACACACACACACATGCTCTTATAGGATCTCTTTTTTGATGGCAAAGAACTGGAAACTAAGGTTGTGCCCATTAATTGTGGAATATATGAATATGGTAGAATGCTCTTATACTGTAAGGAATGATGAAGAGGGTAGGTTGAGAGAAAGGTGGAAAGACTTGTATGAACTGATGCAGAGTGAAGTGAGCAGAACCGGGAGAATTTGTATAACAGCAACAATGGAAAAATGAATAACCTTCATGATGACCATCTTCAATTCCAGAAGATAATAAAGAATGTTTCTTCTTCTTCTTCTTCTTCTTCTTCTTCTTCTTCTTCTTCTTCTTCTTCTTCTTCTTCTTCTTCTTCTTCTTCCTTCTTCCTTCTCCTTCTCCTTCTCCTTCTCCTTCTCCTTCTCCTTCTCCTTCTCCTTCTCCTTCTCCTTCTCCTTCTCCTTCTCCTTCTCCTTCTCCTTCTTCCTTCTTCTTCTCCTCCTCCTCCTCCTTCTTCTTTCTTCATCATCATCACCATCGTCAGCATCATCACCATCATCATCACCATCATCACCATCATCATCATCATCATCATCATCATCATCATCATCAATGTTAAGTGATTTGTCCAGGGTCATACAGCTAGTAAGTGTCTGAGGCCTCTGACTCCAGGGTTGGGGATCTATCCACTTCACCATCTAGCTGCCCCACTGTGCAGATTGGACACTTAGAATTTGTCTGTCAGTACATGCATCTTGAATAGACTCTGCAAAGAGACAAGGAGTGGTGTCCAAAATTGTATGGAAGTAGGACAGTAGTTTGGATTGCCTTTGGGAAATCACATATTTTTTAATGGTTCCAAACTTTTCTGTGAAAAAAGGACAGTTTTTAGCACAAATATTTTTCCAGTGATGTTGTTTAGCTGCAAGTCATGAAATGCTACAGTCTTCAAAGAATTATAATTGAAAATCACCCAAGTATAATGGGAAAGTTTATGATGGGTGTAAGTAGGCTACTATGCTTCATAAAGAAGGGATTGTGAGGGAGAAATGGTATAAAAGATGTCATCAAACAAAAGAAATGTCTTCAAGGGGCAGCTAGGTGGTGCAGTGGGTAGAGTACTGGCTTTGGAGTCAGGAGTACCTGAGTTCAAATCTCACCTCAGACACATAACACTTACTAGCTGTGTGACTCTGGGAAAGTCACTTAACCCCAGTTGCCTCACCAAAACAAACAAACGAATAAACAAATGTGTGATCAGAAAAAATATATAGGCTTATTACCAAGTAAGAATGAGGAGGGAGACAGAGTCAAGATGGTAGAATAGTAGGGAGAAGTGCAATAAACTAACCCCTCCAAGTCCTCCAAAAAGTTTTAGAAAATGTACCAGACCAACTCCTGATTGGGAAATCTTAGGGAAAGTGAGAGAGAGAGAGAGAGAGAGAGAGAGAGAGAGAGAGAGAGAGAGAGAGAGAAAGAAAGAAAGCGAGCCTGTCCCCAGTGTCCAATATATATCTGGCCAGTAGCATTCTAGTACCCAGGGACTGTGTGCAAGGGGAAGATGAGGCTCTAAGACCTTTACCAGAATAACACAACATTGTGCAGAGTATAGAAACAGGTACTGACTGGCAGCTTTATCGCCCACCACCCAGTTCCTCGGTCAAAAATCTGAGACAGACAGGCAGGGATCTGTGCCCAAGGTGGCATTCTGAGGTGAGGGGTGGTTGAGGATCCTAACCTGTGTGCTGAGCAAGGAAGAAGTTCAGAAGCAAGGAGCAATGCTGTGGCTTGGACCCCCAGGTATAGAATAGGGTCTCAGTTCCAGCTTCTTGCTTGATCTCAACTCTGCAGAATAAAGCATGAATCTCAGTCTAAAGGGAAGTCTGCAGTTCTGTCACTCTGAACCAGCAGAGCTTTCCAGCTGGCTGGCTGATAGAAACTGAATCCCATAGCAGTCTTTGGTTCCTGAGACCCTCAGACCCTCACTCAGGAACTTGTAGAGCTGAGCCTACTTTGGGAGCACTGAAAGCTTTCAGGTCACCAGTGAGCTGTCCTTCAGAGCCGGGAATAACATAATAATACTCTGCCCTCCAGAAAGCAGTAAAAGGACCAGGCCAGACCTTTCCTTCAGAATTGCATAGAGCCTACCTGATATTAAGTCCAAAGTCAGAAAACAGACTGAAAAAATGAGCCAACAAAAAAGAATCCGACCAAAAAAAAAGGTAGTATGGTAATAGGAACACTCAAGACACAAACACAGAAGAACAGATTGACTCAAACATCTACAAAGTCTCAAAGCAAAACACAGCTTGGACATAATTTCAAGAGTTGAAGGAAGAATTTAAATTTTTAAAAAATATTTATTCATTTTGAACTTAAAAAAAAACCCAAAAAACATTTCCATGTATATGGCAGAACATAAAAAGAAGATTCAATATAAAACCATGAATTTTCATTTCACACTTTATTTTTTTAAACTATACAATGAATATCAGACATTGTTTTCAAGGTTATGCTGCTTTTTTGTGTGAGGCAAGAATTTTTAAGAAGTTAAAAATGTATTTTTATAAATGAGACATGTGTACCAGAGGAAAAAGCTAGAAAAGACATAAGAAATAATTTGGAAGGGAATTAACAGCTTGACACAAGAGGTACAAAACCTTGACCAAGCAAAACGCTACCTGAAAATTAGAATGGACCAAATAGAAGCCAGTTGCTTCCTGAGACAAGAAGAAATATTAAAACAAAGTCAAGAGACTAAAAAGAAGAAAATATAAGAAACTAAAGAAAAAAGATCAAAGAGAAAAAATTTAAGAATCATTGGATTAGGGGCAGCTAGGTGGCGCAGTGGATAGAGCACTGGCCCTGGAGTCAGGAGGACCTGAGTTCAAATCCAACCTTAGACAACTTGACACTTACTAGCTGTGTGACCCTGGGCAAGTCATTTAACCCCATTGCCTAGCCCCCACCCAAAAAAAAAATCATTGGATTACCTGAAAGCCATGAGAAAAAAAAGATTGTAGGAATCATATTTCAAGAAATCTTAAAAGAAAATTGCCCAGAACTCTTAGAACCAGAAGGCAAAGTAGAAATAGAAGGAGCCCATTGGTTACTTCCTGAAAGAAACCCCAAAGTGAAAACTTCCAGAAATATTGTGAAAAAATATTGTAAGCATCCAGAAATAAAAAAAATTCAGGTACTAAGGAGCCATAGTCAGAATCAAACATGATTTATTATCCACCATTATAAAGAAGCAGAGAGTTTGGAGCATAATATTCCAGAAGGCAAAGGACATTTGCTTACAACCAAGAATAAGTTACCTGCCAAAACTGAATATAATCGTAAAGGGGGAAAAATGAATCTTTAATAAAATAGAGGACTTGCAAGTATTCCTGGCAAAACAACCAGAGTTGCGGAGAAACCCCTTTGAACTTTTTGAACGATTTGAACTTTAAAGTTCAAATACAAGAGTTAAGAAAAACCAGAACAATCATGAACTGAACAAGGATAAACTGCTTGTATTCTAATATGGGGAGATAATACAAGTATTCTTTCTGAATCCTGTCATCATCAGGGCTCATGGAGGGAGTCTAATGAGATAGAAGGTCTAAAAGTGGTTCTGTCTTGTCTTATTTCTTGATGATCTTAAAAGAAGAATAGAAAGAGAGGGGAAGAGAAATACATTGGGGTGGAGAAGGAAAAGGGAGGTTAGGGAAAGATCTCACATAGTGTGCAGAAGTAGAAGTCTATACAACAAAGAGGAAGGAGTTGGGGAGAGGCTGACATTTGAACCTCATTCTTACCTGAACTGGACAAAAGAGGGAAGAACACACACACAGTTGAGTACAGAAATATATTTCACTCAACAGAGAAATAGGAGGGAATGGAGAAGAGAAAGAAATGGGGGGGGTGAATTAAGGGAGAGATTAATACTAAGGAAAACTAAGGATGCACAAAAATACTTTTAACTTTTTGAGAATAGGAATCTGAGAATCTCAGTAGGTGCCAATTAGGAATGGCTGAAGAAGTTATAGAATATGTGATGAAATACTACTGTATTATAAGAAATGATGTGGACAGTGGTTTTAGAGAAACCTGAGGAATCTTTTATGAACTGAGTCAGAGTGAAATGAATAGAGCCAGGTAAATTCTATACAATGACAGCAATACTATAAGACAAACAACTCTGAAAGCCTTAGCAATTCTGGTCACCATAATGACTAAAAATGATTCCAGAGGGCTAATAGTGAAACGTGCTACCTGCCCCCTTAAAGACAAGTGAAAGATTCAGAGTGCAGAATGAGACATCTGTGTGTATGTGTGGTATGTTTATGTGTGTGTATATGATGTGTTGAAAAAGTGAAGTATTACTGTACTTCAATTTTTATTTTGTTGCTGTAGATTTCTATACTATTTTGTGTCACCATGTTACCCTTGGCCCTAGGGGTCTCCTTCTCCACAAGAAGTTCTTGCTGTGGTCTCACACAGACCAGGTTCAGTCATGAGGGGACCTGACCCAAAGAGAGGGGATGAGGCTTTTCTCACACTCTGGCTGGTTATATTTCTACTATGGAATATAACTCAGAGGAAAATCTCTAAAACTATGCTTATGTGTGGCTCACATCTAGGTTTTCTCCAAAAGGGATGAATAGGATCCCTTCTAGAAAACATACAGTATACAGAATAGACTCTACCACACCAAAAAAAAAATTCTTAAACACAAAAGATTAATTGTATATTAACAAATACTTAAAGTAATAGTCTGTCATATAGATTATACCCTCCTGGAGTGTTAAGGCAACTTTTTAGAGCTGTTGAACAGATATTTCACATGTAATTTGGATCTATACTATTGAAGCAGCTCACGAAGTACATACACAGAGCTTGATAGTCTACATAATTTGTAACAGGAGTTTTCTTATTTTGTTCTCAGTTGTGGGGTGGGAGTGGACTGATTTTTGCTGATTAACAAAGTAGAGTGAGTAATAACTTTTATAGACAGACTTTTTGTGCTCCATTGGTATCCATGCAGATTCAATGGGAAGGACATGAAAAGAAAGCATCTTTTCTTTTGAGTGGGCTCTCTGTATGGAGAACATCTGTAAGAATTACACAAGATGCATAGGAATAAACGGATTGCTAGGTACATCATTAGAGGGAGTACTTGACATGAAAGAGATCGATCAGAGATCCCCTGGAGTATTGGAATATAACTTTTGTGAAGTCATAAAAGCTATGCTTATCAAATTTACAAATGATACAGACTTGGGCAGGATAGAGAATATATTATGGATTTGACATTCAGAATTATCTTAATTGGTTGGGGTGGTAAATTGAAAGAAAGAAGATAAAATATAGCGGATAAATATAACATTTTCCATAAAGGCTCAGGAACTCAGTTGCACAGATAGAAGATATGAGAGACATGACAACAGTTTATGTGAAAAACAAAAGACCTGGAAATTTTAGTTGGTTACAAAGCTAATATGGAGGAACAGCATGATGGGGCTACATCAGTAGAAGTTGATTGCCCAGATTCTATGTTTGTGAGATTGTAACAATTCTGAGCGCCACAAGCAACATTGACAGACTAGGCAAAGTTTGGAGTAGTGAGGATGGGGTAAAAACTGTCATATGAAGAATAGTAGTAAGAATTGGTTACAGAGAGAAGAAGGGGAACTTGATAGCTGTCTTCAAGCACTTAAGGAATTGTATGTGAGAAATAGAGTATTCCCCATTCTTTTTAGAAAAGTCAAAATTAGTCCAATGGGTTACAGATAGTTACAGGATAAGATTTCAGATCAATAAAAGATATTCAGTGAGGCAGTGCTGGTGGCAGTCATGGCAGGTGTCAAGTAACATAACATATTAGAGATATGTTTAACAGTTGCCGCTGTCCAACAGAATAAGGTGTCTCGGGAAGACAGCTGTCAAGGGAAGGGAGAATCCATTGAGACACCAGACTAGATAACCTCCATTGTCCATTTAAAATGCAGGATTTTGTGGTGCAGTGATCGTTATGAATCTGTTTGAGACGGCCAGAGATGGTGGGAAGATCCACCCCCAATGGGGGCACCCTTTTCTTTGCTGTTTAACTTTTCACTTGTTTTTGATGTGATGGGAATTAACACCTCTATTCTCTCCAGTAACATGGAGGACCACCAAGCTATGTAGTGCTCTTCACTGCCTGCTAAGGTTCTCCAGGCTTTATCATCTGTCCTTCCTCAGAGATGCCTGGCACTGTGAGCTGATGTGCTTATGTAAACTAAGCATGCCTAGGCTTTGCTGTTTGCCTCAGTCCACTTTTACCTCTTAGGACTTCCAGTCTGTCCTCCAACTGAACTTTCCTTTGTATCTCTCCCAATTAGGTGTGAGCTCCTTGAGAAGAGAGACTGGCTTAGTTTTTCTCTTTGTAACCCCAGTGCTTAGCATGCGCTTGGCACATAGTAAGTGACTGATAAATACTTTTCATTTATTCATTATGACCAGGAGTTATACTGAACAATAATACAGAAACAGCTTCAAGGGTGACTGATGTTTCTAGGGGTATTTGCTCCTAATAAATAGACTTAGGTTGTTGTACTTATTTAGTTCTTGTCCTACAGTTTTTCTTTCTTTCCTCATTGTCAGATTGTCAACTGTCGCTTCTTGTTGTATTTCTCTTCAACCATTCAACATGTTTCCTCTTATCTGTTCAAGGATGAGAAACCAAATAGCCAAGATTGTTTGGTTTGTGTCTAATATGAGAGGCTTTTTGCCTATAACAAATTATACCAAAATAAGACATGATTCAGCTTGTCAGGGCAGGAGAAAGTAGAGGAAGCACACTTAGTAACTAAATAACTAATCTTTTAATTCAAGAAAAATGTTAATATCACTCTAATCTTTTAATTTTTTGGTTGCTGATGAATATTTGTTAGCTGGTGAACATTAAAAATTACATCCTTGACATCATTACAAAAATGTGAAAATTTGGAGTTGGTTAAGGCATTTAAGTTAAAACTGTTGCATTTTTGTCAAGTTTAAAGGCTATTTTAAATGGATCACAAACAATTATGTGTAGCATTAGAATATCCAGGCAAATGATGGCTTCAACGCCATAGGTCTCTGACAGTAGAAATAATTGTTTCAGAAGCTATGGTGTAGCATACAAACTGTTCTCAACCTGCTGGATAAAAAAACCAAAAACTTGAGTTTGGGTGCTAACAACACATGGCATACACATATACATGCATGTATACATACAACCAATATGCATATGTAGCAGAACTTAACTTCTGGAGTTTGGCATTAATCAATTAAACGAAGATATATGCATACATTCATGAAAAGCTTACTGCTTCTACCTTACTCCCTCCCACAACATTCCTTACTTAGTGAGTAGGAGCCAAAAGTAATTTCAGTATGCTTTTGTGGCATATTCACAGCTGGTTTGGATTGTCAGATTCCATAGGCTATGTTATTCAGAGTGTATAAGAAAACTCAATCATGTTAAAAGCTGTTTTGATCTCCATGCCCAAATTCCATCATTTGTAGTTTTTATTGTCTATAACCTGGTGACAATGGTATGGATATGTTTGAAATGGTAGGATTTTCAGGGATTTCAAAAACTTTGAAATCTACTCTTGCCATCACTGTTTCATTACGAACATCTATCAGGCATTTTCTGTGTGTGAAGCATTGTTCTAAGTTTGGGGAATACCAAAAAAGCTAAAAAAAAAAGACTCTTCCCCCGAGGAAATTATGTTCTAATGGAGTGACGTGAAGGTAAATAGGTGCATACAAATTACATATAGAGTAGAGACAGGATAACTTTCAAGAAGAAGGCTCTAGCAGCTTCGAGGTGGGGAAAGTAGGAAAGATCTGGTGAAAATATTCTTTGAGCTGAGTATTGAAGGAAGCCAGAGATTCTAAGAGGTGCTGAGGAGAGGGAGCATTCGAGGCAAGGGCAGCAGCCAGTGAAAAGGTGATGAAAGGAGATGGAGTGTCATGGGTGAGAAACAGCAAGAAGGCCAGTGTTGTTGAATCATGGAGTGCATGGAGGGGATTAAAGTATAAGATTACTGGAAATGTAGAAAGGGACCTGGGGTAGGAAGGACTTTAAATGCCAAAAAGGGCTTCATAGTTGTTCCTGAAAGTAATAAAGAGATATAAGACACTGGAGTTTATTGAATGGAGTAGGGGAGGGAGGATGCCATGGTCAAGCCTGCACTTTACAAAAATCACTTTGGCAGCTCTGTGGAGGGTGAATTAGAGTCAGGGAGAGACTTGAGGCAAGGAGACCAATTAAGAAACTATAAACAACCAAATGCTCCAAATCACTAATAATTGGGGAAATGCAAATTAAAGTAGTTCTGAATTTCTGCCTCATACTCATCTGACAAAATTTATAAAAAAGGAAAATGACATGTTGGAGGGAATTCAGGAAAACAGGATCATTAAGCATTGCTTGGTTCCGACAATCTAGAAAGCAGTTTGGAATTCTGCGCCAAAAGTTACTCAGCTTCATACCCTTTGACCCATCAATACCTTTACTAGTCTATACTTCAAAGAGATCACCCATATGTACAAAAATATTCATAGCAGTTCTTTTTGTAGTGGCAAAGAACTCAAAACTAAGGAGATGTCCTTCAATTAGAAAATGGCCAAATAAATTATGAGGTATATGAATATTATGGAATATTATTGTGGCATAAGAAATGATAAAAAGGGAAACCTGGGAAGGCTTATCTGAACTAATACAGAATATAGTGAGCAGAAATAGGAAAGCTATTTATAAAATAACGTTGTGGAGACAAATTTGAAAGCTTTAAGATCACTGATCAAGGTGGTGACCAATTACAGTTCCATGATCATGCATGTTACCCAGCCCCTGACAGAGAGGTAATGGTCTCAAGATGAAGAATGGGCATACATTTTTGTACATGGCCACTGTAGGAATTTGCCTTGCTTGATTATGCATATTTATGATGACAATTTCATTTTTCTTTTTGTTCACTTGGCGGGTCGCGGGGAGGGGAGGGTGTGTGAAATGAGAGGGAGAAGAAATAAATGTTTGTTAATTTAAAAATAAATTTTTAAAAGAAAGCAATTTGTAACTATCCCCAAACATAGCTAAGCTGTGCACACCCTTCAGCCCAACAATACTACCACTAGGTCGATATTTCATTCCCAAAGAAATTTTTAAAAAGGAGAGAAAAACCCATATGTACAAAAATATTTTAGCAATTCTTTTTGTTATAACAAAGAACTAGAAGCCTAAGGAGATGCCCTTAAATAGAGGAATGATTGAATAAATTATGTGAGTATAATGGAATATTATTGTTCTAAGAGAAGTAATGAAAGGGACCATTCAGAAAAAAAGGGAAGACTTACATAAACTAATGCAGAGTAAGGTGAGAAGAATCAGAAGGAGAATTTATACAATAACAATGTTATAAAGAAAAATGTTAAAATGCTATTCTGAATAATGCAATAACCAAACATCATTCCAGAGGACTGATGATGAAATATGTTAGCCACTTCCTTATAGGTGATGGACTCAAGATACAGAATAAAGTATACATTTTTGGACATAATCAATATGGTAATTTTGCTCTTGATTGTACATATTTGTTGCAGGGGCTTTTTTCTGCTTTTTTTTCCCATTCGAATGCCTTCGGAGTAGGGGTAGGAATAGGGTAGCCATGAAAAAAGAGGCTCATTAAAGCACTTTTTAAAAGCACAGAAAAAACCACAAGGGCCAGAATCACAGACAGGTAGGACAGCTTTGAAAGTTGCGTCTTGAATTTAGAAACCAAGCTGTCCATAATAAAGACCCGCAATTTCATTTACAATCTGATTTTTGTATAATAGGATGTATGTAGAAATGTCCATTTTATTTATTTTTGGTTAAGTTTAGAATAAAAAAAATTTTAAGGTGGGAAAAAAAGAGGCTATTGCAATAAGCCAGGTGAGAAGTGAGGAGGTCTTGAACTAGGGTAATGGTTATATCAGTGAGTAAATGAATGAAGCTAAGCCTTAGAATACAGAAGGAAAGTAGGATAGTTGCTGCTCTCCAGGAGCTTACATTCTAATAGGGGAGAAAACACATGTGAAAGGTTTCAGCTGTAAGACGCATGGTCTCATGTTCCTTAGGGTGCAGTGCTAAAGCAGATGGCAATGCCTCTTCTTTAATGTCATTTCAACTGATAAAATCATGTTCTTCTGTTGAATCATTTTATAGTGCCAAGGACTTTGGTGGCAAGAACTTTATTTTCTAGATGTTCTATTGATGTGGCTGTATCACTTGTAGGAGCAGTTGCAAGGTTGCATGTCCATAGGGTTTGCTTCCTTAGGGACAGTGGTTGAAAGCATTGCTATTCTTGCATTTGGGGTTCTAGACTGTCTCCATAAGGGTTTGAGGGAAGATAGTAGGTGGTGGTTTTAGTGGTAGTGGTTTGACTTGCATCGACATACTACCTCCTTTCTCTTCTTCAGGGTTCCTTGCTGCTTCAGCTAGGCTAGTTTGCCTGCCCTTAGAGTAGTACTTGGTTAGCATTTGATGGAGATGACTGGCCCCTTTCTCCACAGGAGTTGCTTTTCTTTATTTTTTAATTTTTATTTTATTTGGCTAGGCAATGGGATTAAGTAACTTGCCCAGGGTCACACAGCCAGTAAGTGTCATGTGTCTGAGGCCAGATTTGCTCTATCCACTGCTGCCTCCTAGGAGTTGCTTTTCCAGGTGGTGGCTGTGAGGGCTGGGCTGGAAGCAGTGCTGGTGGTTGGGAGGGTGGTGGGGGAGGTGTTTCTGCCACTTCTGAAACTCTTGTGCTTGGCTTCTGATTGGAACAGTTGATCAGCAGTTGTTGCTGATAATGATGAGGTAGGGCCCCTTCTCCACAATGATTTCTTTCCTCAATGACAGCATTGGGGGCTGGGCTATAAGAAGGCCTAGTGTTTTGGGGGGACATTACTGTTCCCAAGGCTCTTGGGTTCAATCCTGGGTTGTCTCCATCAGGATCTGAGGTGAGGTGGTGGTTTGACCTGCCTGGCACATACTGATCCTGTCTGTCCCTCAGGGTACCCGTGAGACATCTACTTGAAAATGGTGAATCCTCTTTCAGACATTTTGAATTGAAGATGCCTGTGGGACATGCACTTCAAAATGCCCTACAGGCAGTTGTGATGTGGGACTGAAGCCTAGGAGGGAGATTAGGTCTGGATATATACTTATGATATGTATATTTATGTCTTGAGATTCATCTGTATAGAGATGATAATTTAATTCAGACATCAAGTGAATTAGTGTAGAAAGAAAAGAGAAGAGGGCTTAGGACAGAGCCTTGGAGGATGCTGAGCAGTTTCCTGTGATTGGAAGGTCATCTCTTCATCATAGGTGAGCATGAAGGAAAAGAGTGTGGGATGATGTCAGGTAGATGTGAGATGAGGAGAGAAGATGGATCCCATGGCAAATAGCCTGAATTTTTTAGCTGAAGTATGAGGTAAAGTACCAAGAGAGTAAGGGGAGTGAGTTTCCATGGAAGGCTTGAGGAGGGATGAAAAGGTATGGAACAGCCACTCTAGTGAGTAGGAATTGAGTAGAAAGGTTGCTTTGCTGTGGTGAGGGCCCAGCTGAGAAGAGATACCAGATTTGTAGTGGAATCAGTCAGCAAGGTTCTTGACTTCCTCCAACTCTATTCAGAACTCCATTCAGCAGCATGATAAGGGAAGCAAAGGAGATGGTGGTTTTGGACGAGGTTGGGTTTTGGCAAAGCATGATGAGCAACAGGAAAAATGCCTACTAGAAGTTAGGAACTGAGGACAAAGAGGTAAAAATTAAGCAGTCCCTGCCCTTGAGGAGCTTAGATTTAGGGGCAGATGTGACATAAATGTAGGTACATAAAAATACATTAAAAATAAGACAAAATAATTTCAAGATTGAGAGAACATGGACAACTGGGAGGATCAAGTAAGACTTTGGTTAGCATGTGACACCTGAGCTGAGCTTTGAAAGAATCTAGGGGTTTTATGATTAGGGATGAGGAATGAGTGCATTCCAGGAATGATGGTCTACCTGTGAGTAGTCATGAGGCTGAATGCTACATATGAGGGACAGCTAGCGCTAGCGGGAATGGAAGTAATGAAATAATACTGCAAAGAGAGTGAGAGGTCATATTGTAGAAGGTTTTAATTTCTAGGCTGATGGTTTGTTATTTTTTTTCTTATACATAATCACTAGTGATTTCTAAGTTACATTTCCTGAAAACTACAAAGTAATTTAGTGTTGATCTGTATGAACCAATTGTCTTTTAGGAAGAGGGCTTTTAGGGATAGGTAAGTGGCTTGAGGGAAAAAAAATGTTCAAAACATTTTGAACTGCATCATGGTTCCTAGTGACATAGGCTACTTCTAGGGCATAGAGGCTACTTTATACAGCACCAGCTATTTATTCTAAAAGGAGTGGAGATTTGTAGGATGAGGGCAAGGAAGAGAATCATGAAATATTGAGGGTCCAAGTGTGCCACATTGAAGTATTTCTCCTGACACCTTATGTAAAGCATGTGTTACATCTCAGGCTATCAAAGCTGGCAAGGATCCTGAGTACAATGTAGTCCAACCTTATTTTACATACAAGGAAATTAAAACCCAGGGAGTGAAATGACTTAGCCAGGGTCACACAGTAAGAGAGGATCAGGGTTTAAACCCAGGCTTTCTCACTCCCAAGTCTAGGGTCCTTTATAATGTTTGGAAAACTACTGCTATCATATTTAATCCACCAGGTCTTGGTCTATGTAATTGAAACCAAAAATTATAATATAAAGGAAATAAGATTGACTGCATATGGAAAAATTCTGTTTGTCAAAATTCAAGCATTAAATGTAGAAATTAATAACGTTTATTGAAAGTTTTGTTGAAGCTATTTAAATTACTTTATTAAGACAACTAATTACTAAAGTACTACTACTACTTAGAATTGATAAATATAAATAAAAAGTAAAATATTTTTTAAAAATTAAGAATGTAATTACTTAAAGGAAATGAATTATTTGAGTTCAAATCCTAGTGGCCTATACGAAGTCATACTGGGTCGTTGACAGATTTATCTTCTCTCCATATAATATTCTTTATATAATTAATATAATCTCAGGTATCTTAGTTTTTTAAAGTTTGTGCCCTTTAGGTAAACAATTATGATAACTAAATGATAGTTAATTATTTCCAAATTGATACTCCTAGAAATTCATAAATTTTTTGAATCTTGTACCAAATAGAATTTAGTCTTAGAAGTCTCTTGTCTTCATATATTCTACAACTTCTGACAGATGTTGAGAGTAGAACACTGCCAACAAAGTTAATGTTTCCAAGATTTTTTTCAAAATATGTAGTTTATCCTGTGCCCAACTACTTAAATAGGAGGGCAAAGCAGTTTATATAAATTCTACTTCATAGATGGAAGTTCCATTCTCCCAGGTAGTTTTACCCTGTTGATGCAACAGAATTCTGATGAAGATGTGGTGATCTTCTTTTCATGGTTATCATACCTGATGCAACCACCAAGGTGAAATTATTTTCTTTTGAAATAATACCTCCTTTGAAATATGAAAATTAAATTATATAGAGTTTTATAAAAAGGTGCTTGACTGAAAGATGTTATAGTATTTATAATGAACATTTCTTTCTGTTATTCCTGTATATTAGCTGTTTGGTGATAGAAGGCCAAAATGAATTATTAGACTAAACATAAAAGGGAAAGGAACAAGAATGAGGGGAGATATGGGAAGATATATTTTGCCCATTAGGAAGGGATAGTAAGTAAGAAGAATGAATTAGAAGAGATTGAAGAAAAGGAAATTGTAATGAAATAGATAAAGACACAATAAAAGTGGAATTAGCATAAAGAATAACATAAAAATAGGGAAAGCACAGGGATTAAAGGGGATATCATCTGATCTTAGCTAACTAAAGAAAAGAAAAGATGAATTGTTTCAAAGATTAAATCAAGATTCTTTTAAATCAAACAAGATGTCCACAGAGTAGAGGAAATACCATAATACCAATATTTAAGAAAGGAAGTACTTATATATATGATCATTATAGACCAATGCATTTGACCTAAGTTATACCTAATGATAATTGGAAAGAAACATAAAGAAGTAGAAAGCTCTGGAAATAAAATTAGGTATTCTACAGCTGTTACTGTATTTTCAATATTATAAACTAATGCAGGGAAGGATGTGTTCTTAAGAATTTCCAAATCTAGATCTCTTTTCATGGTATTCTTACAGTAGAAAACTATAGAAAGAAACAAATAGTGCCATTGAAACTACAAAAAGCAAGCCTATAGTAGGATCATAGATTTAGAAATGGGAAAAAAACCCTTACAGGTATGATATGATAAATATATAGTAAGTGCTTACTATGTGCCTGGGACCATACTAAACACTGGGGATATAAATAAGAAAAGAAAGACAGTCTCCGCCCTCAAGGAGCTTCCAATTTAGCTGAGGAAGACAGTACGCAAAAAGAATCTGAAAGGCTAGCATTGGTCATGATGAAGGTGGTAGTGGAATGAAAGCCAAGCAGAGCACCAGTGATTTACCCAAGTTTATGGAAGTTTTAAGTAGTAGAACTAGTGGGATTTGAAAAATCCTCTGACTTCTTTTCACTGCTCCACATAGTATTCTGGGCTGAATGGAAAGCTGAATAGACTCATACAGAACAAAGAAGCATTCTTCCCCAAGAACATAAAAATATGTAAGAGTGAAAGGACACAAATGAAAATTAAAGTGTGGCTTTAGTAAGCAATTGCAGCCTTACAATTGTGAAATAGACCGTTTGTGATTGGCAGCTCTGATTTCCTTTTATTGAAGGTTTCTCCCGACCTTAGGCATCTTCTGTTTGCTGTCTTACTATTTGCTTCTGCCTACTCTAATTTTCCCTAGGCAGTACCACAAACATCATAGATTTAGACTTGGAAGGTCATTTAGTCCAGCACCCCCCTAGTTTTATGAAGAAACTCAGCTTCCTCACTTATCGGTATTCTGTTCTGTTCCTTCAGAAGCCTATTCAATGAATTAATGTTAAGACATTAATAGTTATTAATGGATTAAAGGATTACTCTTTCCAGATACTGTACTAGGTTTAAATTTAGCAAGTTATCTGAAGATAATGCCAATTGAAAAGAGTTGAAGGGAATTTAGACTCTAGAGGCTTGTGGGGTAGATACTTCCCAGAAAGAGATCTTTTGGCTTCCTTCAACACACACCCTCTAAATAACTTCCTATTCTACTTACATTTCCAGGCTTCCAGGTTCATAGCCTCAGTATTATCCTCTGCTTCTCACTCTCCCTCACCTCACATATCCAAGCAGTTGCCAGATCTTGTCATTTCACTTCCTGTGTCAGTGTCATATGTCTTCTTCTCTCTATTCATGTAGGCCCCATCCTTGTTTAGGCCCTCATCACCTCTTAACCTGGGCTATTGCCAAAGCCTCCACGTTGGCCTTCAGTCTCAAGTTTCTACCCTCTGGAAGTCACATTCCACACACCAGCCAAAGTGATTTCTCCTTCAGAGCAGTTCTGACCATACTACTGTCCTACTCAGTAAATTCCAGGGGCTTCTTACTGCCTCTAAGATAAAATATAAACTCCTGCTTGTTTTTTAAGTCCTTCACAATCTGGTCCCAGCGTATCTTTGTATTCTCATTATAAATTGTTCCCCATTCTGAAATCTATGATCCAGTCAAATTGGTTTGTTTGCTTTTTACTTATACCCAGCACTCCATTGCCAGTCGCTATGCCTTTCCTATGGCCATCCTTCACACTTGGGATGCACTCCCCTCTCCCCTGTGCCTCATAGAATCCTCTTGACCTGCAGCTTAAGCAGGATCTAGTCTTTCTTTCCTGATTCCCCAACTGCTAGTATGTTTACAACCCAGCTACTTTTTATTTAACTTCCTTTTACTTATTTTGTATATATTTATATATGTGTATATTATCTCCCCTGATAGAAGGTAAGTTCTTTGTAGTAATTATTTAATTTTTTCTATTTGTTTTTCTAGTGCCTAGCGCAGTGCCTGGCATATAGAAAGTACTTAATAAGTGCTTGTTGACTGATTGATTGATAAAGCCAACCTGGGCAATGATTTATGTGACCTTTGTAAAAAAAAGTATTGATATCTTTTGTATTTTATGTCACCAAAATTTCTCTCAGCATCTCTCCCTTTATGTTCTTATAGAGCTATTCCATATAACAATATTTTTAAAGATGAGAAAAAAGTCATCAAAACTTATTAATACATCCAAAAAGTCTGAAAAATATATGCCTGCAGACCTTCTGCCTCTGCAGAGTAACAGATGTCTTCTCACAGCTGTTCTTGTTTTTTGTAATTTTGCAGTGTTTACTTTTGATTGTTTTATGATTCTTGGCATTTACATTGTTATAGTCATTGTGTTACATGTTTTCTTGACTCTTCTTACTTCACTCTGCATCAGATCATGTAAATCTTTCCATATTTCTCTATGGTTGTCATTTTCATTGTTTTTTACAGCATAGTAATATATTGTATTACGTTCATGTGCCACAATTTTTTTTTAACAATTCTACTGTTTCCAGTTCTTTTACCAAAAAAAAAATGCTGCTATAAAATATTGTTATATGTGGGAACTTTCTTCTTATCAATGAATGAGTAACCGCCTTGTGATATAAATCTTGTATTAGAATCTCTGAGTCAAAGGGTGTGGACATTTTAGTCACTTTATTTCCATAATTTCAAATTTTTGTTTTTGCTTCTCATATGCTTCTTTCTGTCCCTGTTAGCATGAGAAAGCAGAAACATTTGCACCTACAAAAGTTGCTTGAAAGAAACTGATATCCTCCCATGAATCATACTTTATCATCTTCCTTAACTGACAACTGGTGTTACCAAAAGTTATGTATGGAATTTGCCATTCTTTTCTACAATGGTGTCAGTTCCACTTTCAACCTAAAAATGAAAACAAAAGACACTAAATTAGTTAATACTGACCATTGAAAGTAACTGGTAATTAATTGAATACATTTAAATGATAATATTTGGCAGTTTTAGTGCTTTATAGAATATTTTTAAATTGCTTTTTTATAATAGCATATAAAGTATATTATAGTCACTTATTAATGTCTGAAGATAAATTACTGTTAAATCTATGTAATAATGGTATGATTCATATTTGCATAGTGCTTTAAAGTTTACACTTTAAAGTTTAAAGTTGCATTTAAGCAACAGAGTGTTTCACTACAACTCTGTGAATTAGGTGGTATGGGGATTATTTCTATTTTGTGAATAAGAAAACTGAGACTGAGAGGTTGAGCTTAGGGATATAACTAGTAAATATTGGAGTAAAGATTTTATGGTAGGCCTTTCTAAAGACTACAAAAATCAGTACTTTAACCACTGTACTATGTTGTCTGTTAGTATTGTTTAATTGTCTGTTAGTACTGTTGAAAAAAAACCCAAAACTCTTATGTGACTACCCTTTTATAAATAACATGTCAGTTTTACTATAAACATTAAGGAAACTTAGTAAAGTGCCATAAAATTTTGAATTAAAATGGGGCAGCAAACATAGATTAAGTCACAACTTCAGTAAAATTCGGTTTCTTCATTTATTAATTGAAGGAAATAGATTAGTTAATCTAGTCCCTTCCAGCTATAAAAATTCTACCATTCTTTGAAACACATACATATATATGTTTGTATACATAACAGAATTTTCTTTTTTTTTTTTTTAGTGAGGCAATCGGGGTTAAATGACTTGCCCAAGGTCACACAGCTAGTACATGTCAAGTGTTCGGTCTGAGGCCACATTTGAACTCAGGTCCTCCTGACTCCAGGGCTGGTGCTCTATCCACTGAGCCACCTAGCTGCCCCAACAGAATTTTCTTTGAGTTAGATGTACTACCTGCCCTTTCTAGATATGAGCATTTTTCTCAAAGTTAAAAATTAATAATGAATGTATAAATGTACTTAGACTATCAATTCCAAAGGTTAGCCAGGTTTATAGGGGGCTTTGTAGCCACCTCTTCATCCCTTGCCTCTATTTATCAGTAATCCAAAGAGTGAGCCTCTTTAGATGATGAGAAATCATGGGGAGACAAAATGCTAGCCTCCCCATGTTTTGCAGCTACTTCAAATAGTATAGTGCCTTAAGAACAACTAACCCTTTTCCAACATTCCCCAATTATATGTCAGCCTCTCATCTTTAGTTATGACATGTAACTTGAGCCAATTACATTAAGTGAGAACACAGTAGTTTTTCACCACAAGAAGGTTGAAAACACCCTGGAATCATATATCCATCCAAATTTCATTACTTTAATTTTTGTCAAGAAAGACTTCATCATAAACTAAGCAGTTTCAAAAGAACTATTTGTCCACAAGACCTTCCCTGGAGCCTGGGCGTCTGCTAGGATGTTACTTTAAAATGTCTTTCTAATCTTGTCATTATAATATACTTCTTTTGCCACTAGTCCAGTTTATTCTTTTATGATGAGGAAGAAGGCACTTCATTATAATGATTATTTCCACTGTAATTAAACAAATCTTCTTTTGTTTGTATTATATTTGTTACTATATTGTATACACACCCTGCTTGCTTAAACTTGTCGCTATGACTATTTCACAGGAAGTTTCTTTAGAAGTTTTTAAGACCATGGCTTCTTAAAGTATTAATGGGATTTGCCAAAGTTGTAGTATTTGAATGCTTGTCTAGATATGGTTGTAGGACAACAAGCTTGTTCACATAGCTCCTGCAGCAAGCATTTTTTCCTCAGACAATTCTAAGTTCATTTGAAGTGCCAAAGAATTAGAGAAAGATGTATTGTGGTTTATTCCTAAACATAACAAGACCAGGCATCTCACAGAATTTTACCTTAGGTCCATATATTAGGAAAGTATGTTGCCCTTTGGGAAAGTTTAGGTTATAAAGGATTAGTCTGAATTTAAATGGCGTTTGCCATTTTCTTAGAAAAATTAAAAATCCTCTGGGTCTAGCCATCATAAATTAGAGAGATTTGCATTTCACACACTTAAATAGGATATTTTGCTTTAACATTTAGGATAGAGAAATGACTTAGTACTATTGAAATAAAATTTAAATATATAGCTATTTAAGAATACTTAAGGGTAAAACTGAGGCAGCTAGGTGGCTCAGTGGATAGAGCACTGGGCTTGGAGTCAGAAAGAAGTGAGTTCAAACGTGACCTCAGGTACTCAGTAGCTGTGTGACCCTGGGCAAGTCACTTACCATCTGTTTGTCTTAATTCCCTGGAGAAAAAAATGGTAAACTGTTCCAAGAAAACTCTGTGGACAGTATGGTCCATGGGGTCACAAAGAGTCAGACATGACTGAAAACAACAACAGTGGTAAAATGTAAGAGCTGTTTTATAGTTGTTTGCAACTATATGCTATTCACAGAGGAAACATTATTTATTTTTTATTTTATTACTATTTTTTCAACCAAAGACAAGGTTGATTAAAGATCCACCATATTGGCCAGACTCTTAAGGAATCTGAACATTACTGAGCAGTGGCTAGATTTTAAGAAGCTGAGCACCTTAATGGAGACAAGATGGACTTTATATACAGAAAGACTGTGGGAGGGATCTAGAAGTAGCCAACTAGTTTGGGGTGACTGGGGGAGGGGTCTAAGGAAGATCTTAATGGGAGTGGCCAGTAAGCTGGGGTGAACAGAATGCCTGGGACCTGGGCCACATGGCCTAGGAAGAATGGAGTCTAGATAGGATTAAGGGTGGGAAATGGCCAGGGACCATCTGGAGGTGGATTGGGTGTGGGCCATATTGAAAGGCCAGTTGATAGGATTATAGCCTCAGGCCAGTGCTGGAGATTTGGCCATGTGGGAAAGTCCAGGGTTTTTCCTTTTTGGGGTCCAGATCCTATCCTCATCATTCCCCCCTCAAATAAATGGGACCCAAATTCTTTTGGGGTAAGGAGCAAAGGTCTTGGCTTCTGAAACTGCTTCCTGCTGGCAAGGGGCATAGAGCTGTACCTTCCTCGAGGGGTCCCAAAGAGGAATTTGACTGGAACCAAGTACAGGCATCCAGAGAATGATGGGGGGGCACTGGCTAGTACCCACAGTTTGCTGCCAACTGTAGGTGAATGGCCTATAGTCCAAGTTTGGAGGCTGGCTTCTTTACCTTGAGCAGGATATGCTGAACTTGGGTGATGCTTCCAAGCAAAAGTTGCCCCAGGGCCCAAGGCCATTGCCAGGGGGCCCATGGCTGTAGAAGGTGAATTCAGAGGTGGGGGTGTGTGAAACTCTCTTCTCCTTCCAGTCTTGGCTGGAGAAGAGCTTGGGGTTAGGCAGCTTCCCCGCACAGGCTACCAAAATGTTGAAGGTTGGAGGTTTAGGGGTACTAGGACCCCAAAGTCACAACACAAGGGTCCTGTCCAAATGAATTTGACCCAAGCCTTCTTTCAGCCAAAGACAAGGTCTATTAAAGATCTGCCATATTGGCCAGACTCTTAAGGAATCTGAACATTACTGAGCTGTTGGCTAGATTATAAGAATCTGAGCTGGAAACATTATTTGTTTGTTTGTTTGTTTGTTTGTTCATTCATTTATTTGTTTATTGTTGTTATTTTTTTAAGGCAGTTGGGGTTAAGTGACTTGCTTAGGGTCACACAGCTAGTAAGTGTCAATTGTTTGGTCTGAGGCCAGATTTGAACTCAGGTCCTCCTGACTTCAGGGCTGGTGCTCTATCCACTGTGCCACCTAGCTGCCCCTGGAAACATTATTTAAAGATTTATATTTTTAAGTGTTAATATAACTTAATGATTACCCAAGATAATGTGTTACTAATAAGCCAACAGTGGACTGCAATGAATGTTTTTCATCCATTGGCTTCCATTGAAAGCCTGTGTCAACTGTTAGGCTGAGCACTTTTGAGTGGTCCTAGATAGCTTTAAAGAAGCCCTGAATGATTCTGAAGTACTTTGTCATTTAGTGCCTTCCTTCTGTTAATTATCTCCGATTTATCCTGTATAAAACTTGTTTGTACATTGTTGTTTGCATGTCATCTTCCCTATTAGATTGTGAACCCCTTGAGAGCAGGGTGAGGACAGATCATTATACAAACACTGACAAATGTTGCATTTTCCATCTGTTTGTTATTTAGTTGAGTAATAATGCCAACCTTTCTGCAAACTTATTTCCCCCTCTGTTGCTTTTTGTTGTTTTGTGAGGCAATACAACCTTTCACCATCCTGCTCTGTAATGTTTTACAAAGGAGACTATACATACTGAAAGACAGTTGAACTCATATGGTCTCAGTCTTGGAAAATAAAGAATGGAAAGCACTTGATTCCTCTTAGTAGAAAGGTGGGATACTATAGGTGCAGAATGTTGTCTTTGTTATCAGAAAAAGTTACTTGTTTAGTTTTCACTTAACTGTTTTTCTTTTGTTACCAGGAGACATAGTGTCTGGTGAGAGAATAGCCAGGAAATGGATTCAGCAGTAAGCTACATGAGGGGGAAAGTAATAGAAAACATGGTGCCAATATTAGAACAGATTATAATTTAGGTGGGAAGTCAAAATGTGTGTACATAAAACAAGACAAGACAAGCATATGAAGTAAATTTAATATTAATATGTAGCCCAAACTGTAGGGCATTCCCTATGGTAAATATCCTTGCCCAGGACCATATGAGCTAGGTAGTATTGAACCTAGGAGCTGTATTTATAAATATCTTGCTTAACAAGGTTAGGGTATAGTTTTGCTCCTGAATAAACCTAGAATCAGTTGATTTATCATTTAAAGCTTTGTGTCCAAATCTAATGACACATTCACACATGAAAATGCTTTGTACCTAAGAGGTAGGTGACATTTTGGTCTCCTATATGTTTATTTGGTCAGAACTATGAATTAATCAGGATAGAGAACTCACTTGATTTTTATTTATTTTTTTCTCAATTACATGTAAATAAAAATGTTTAACATTCTTTTTTTAATTGTGAGTTCCATATTCTCTTCTTCCTTCCCCTCCCACATCCCTTCCTTCCTTGAGAAGGCAAGCATTTTGATATAGATTATTCATACGCGGTCATGTAAAATAAGAATAGGCACTCCTAGTGAGGAATTTCCCTCCACCAATGCATATTAGTACTTGCTCTACAACTTGCAGTCTTAGATGATAATGACAATACCATCCAGCATTAATGTAACACTTTAAGGGTTGCAGGGCAATTTACTCACGTTATATTAGTTGATCTTCACAATCTTTTGAAGTAGGTGCTACTATTATCCTCTTTTATGTTTTACAAATGAGGAAATTGAGTCAGACAGAGGTTAAGAGACTTCCCCATGATCACACAGCTGGGAAGTATCTGAAGCTAGATTTGAACTTGGGTCTTCCTGACCTGTGTTCTGTGCACTACGGTGCAATTGCTGTTATTATTTTTATTTGTTTTCTCATCTATGTAAAATCTTGATGAGAGTCATCTATGTGAGTATCAAAAGTGAAGGCATATGGAAGTGAAGTGAAGCTTTTGAAAAGTGACCTTCTGCAGGAGACACAGTGCCACCTATGTGGCTGAAAGGTACAGGGCAAATAAGGTTTCGCTGTTTTGTTGTTTTCTGTTGCAAGAGTTTGGTCTGTTCAGCAGACTGCTGGCTTATGGGTTTTTCTCTAGAGCATCTCCTGCACCTGTTTTATACTTGTACAAGATGTTTTGAGAGGTACAGTGATAGAGCTTTGTACGATGGCCCTGTTATTACTGATATCAAACAAGTTATGAAACAGGGATGCACATCCACCTGAGAATCGTTTACTGCTATTATTGATGATATTCAACACAGAACCCAAATAGAAGAGTGATTTCCTGTGGTTGAAGTGCTCCAGATTTCCCTTTTGTCTCAGATAGTGTCTGATTGAAAACATCACAGAATCTCTGAAATTAGATCCATAATCATTCAAAAGTTTTGCCTAACTATCCATATAGGAAAAACTAAGTGGTTGAAAGATAACTTGTTGTCCAGTTGAATGGGAAGCCAATGACATACAGTTGGATGAACAATCAGTAGAGATGTTGTTCAGTTATTTAGTTATGTCCAATTCTTTTTGGCCCAGTATGGCGTTTTCTTGGCAAAGATACTAGAGAGGTTTGTTATTTCTGTCTCCAGTGGATTGGTGCAAACAGAGGTTAAGTGACTTGCCCAGGGTCACACAGCTAGTGAGTGTGTGAAGCCAGATTTTAATTCAGGTCTTCCTTACTCCAGGTTTAGCACTCTATTCACTGAGTCACCTAGCTACCTTCAATTAGTAGAGTAGGTAAACACACACACACACACACACACACACACACACACACACACACTCACTCTTTCATACTCATATATGTATATATATATGTATATATGTCCATCTATCTGTATGTCTTTTTCACAGTGGATCTGTCCTGCTTGTCTGTGGTACCTTCTGAGCTTTTTGTGTTTCCTTCTGAATATTTATATATGTCTATAGTTATACCTAATATATTTATATTTTTATGATAGTAGCTGCAGATAGATGATGGACTCATCCAGAATTTAAGAAAGAAAAAAGCAGATTCTTTTACATTTAGGAAATTGTGCAGTGCTTTTATTGACCCTAAATTTATGTTTGAAAAAGGGCAATTTTTTAAAATACCAAATATTATGATTCTGTATGGCTATGAGTAGTGTCTCACAGTCTCTAAAGTATTAAAGTTGCAAGTTGAAAAGGTGCTAAAATGGTCACTAAAACAGAAGACAGGCTCCCCACCTCCTCAGCACCTACTCCAGCAAAATCCTCAGATTCAGGTCAGACCAAATAATGATGAACATGAGAAACTAGAGTAAGTGATTCCTTCCACCTCAGAACTATGTGATAGATGCCCAGGGGTAGTCAGAATGGGGGCTTCTCCAACAAGGTGATTGCCAGGGTGACCAGAGACTAGGCAAGACCAGAAGGCTCCCTGGAAAAGCCCTACACACACACACATCAGCAAGATCATAAATCTATCAAAGCAGTGTCAAAAGAGCTACCCATTAGCTGCAGTCTGGTATTTGGTATGTGATGTTTGTTCAATGAAAGGACAAATAATTTTTAGAGCAAGTGAGGTCCCTGCCTTAGAGATCATCTAAACTAATTTCTGTATTTTACTGATCTAGAAGCTGTGGCTCAAATAGGTTGTAACTTTCTTCAGTACCTAAGGAAGGTTATTTGCAGCTCTGGTTAAAGATTTTAAAAATAAAGCACCAAACTGATAGCAGTAGTTTCAAGAAACATTGAAGCTTAGGTATTTTACTTCCATTACCTGCTAAGAATAGTTGGCCTTTCCTAACATTCCTAATATTGTTTTCAATCAAAATTCTAACTTTTTTAAATATCATATTAGAATATTTGTTGAATGTCACTTTTTTTAAATTTATTTTTTAAAATGTCTCTTTAAAACCAGTGAAGGTTCATTCACCATATCTTAATTCTCACAAAATATGAAGTTTTAGTTTTCTGTGAATTACAACTCAGCAGATCTGTATTCTGATTTGTTAACCTTAGTTTCTCTTCTTCCTTCTCATCCTCACAGTCACCATCATTTTCATCATCCTCTTCTTCCTATTCATCATCTATCCTTATCCTATTCATCTCTTCATCTTCCTTCTAATTTTTTTCCTACCTCTTATTCCTATTTTTTATCTTCCTCCTTTTTTTCTTCCTCATCTTCCTAGTCTTCCTTATGTATATCTTCATCCTCATCATTTTCCTCCTCTCCCTCCTCTTCTTCCACTCCTTTTTATTCCTGCTCTCTACATTGTCCCAATTGTCATTAACATCATTAATAAACACCTATTGAGCATCTATAGGGTGTAGAACTCTATGCCAGGCCCTAACTTAAAATAGTAAACAGTGAAGCAATATTGTCTTGTTAGTCAATGTGAGATGTTTATAAAGCATCAGTGGAAGATGTCTTAACATGTCTTAACATGATGGTGCAACCTAATTTATTTAAAATTTGGGGGTTTCCAGTGTTCTTTTCCTATATATGACATGGTTCACAGTACACAAACATTATGAGATTAAAATAAAAATACATTTTAACTTCAGTGGCTCCAATTATAGCCACGAGAAGACAAAATCCCCTGTGTCTCTTGGTTAATTTTTCTCTTCTTGCTCTCCCTCAGTTTATCTCTAAGTATGTGACTGGTCTGTTTGATGACCGTGTAAGGCCCATAGCTTCTTCTTCTCCTTAGTTCTTTCTTCTGGTCATTTTGAAGCTTGTATGAGAAGAATCCGGTGTTAACCAGAATACTACAGTGTTGCCACTATTGCCATGTAATACAGATTAGAGCTAACTAAGCACTAGGCTCTAAAGTAGATCTCAGCTTCATGCCACGAACTCCTTCCTTGGAAAATCAGCTTCGGTGTATTTTGATAACTGCCTTTTTTTTTTTGTTAATTATGCCTTGAGGCAGTGGAAAGACAGCATTTATCGGTTGAAACAGACTAAGCAGCAAGTGTTCTGACATGTTTATCAGGCAGATTATGCCTGACAAAACGGTAATTACACATAGAATCAAGTCTGGAAATAACTGGATGATTAGGGGTTAATAAACTGTCTAGCAAAACTGAAGTCCTCTTTGGATTCAAACAAAGTCATCTAAAGTCAATTAAAATCCATTTCCTTCTAATTGTTTGAATGAATATCACAAAAACTTAATAAGATTCAATAGGCTTAGTGGAGTAAAAGTGTAAAATGCCCCTAGCTTTAAATGCTAACAAAGAGTGACTTCAGAATATCCTGTATCACTAACAGATATGGTCACTTGTTAATCAGGTATAGTGTTCTAGTTGTATGCAAGCATTATATAACTGTATTTTTCTTGTCCATTGAATATTTCATATTTTGAAATTAAAATTTTATTGATATTTTTTGTTTTTTATATTACCTGCATTTGCCAATATGTTCCTTCCTCTTCCGCTCCCAGAAAGCCTTCCTTTAAGTATTCTTGAACTTGTTTATTTAGAAATGTCTTGATAAATATATTTCAAAGTAGTTGGCTTCCCTTGTAATCCGATGAGTTTCGTTTTATGCATTTAAAAACATTCTGAGAAGGGGCCCATAGACTTCATCAAAGGACAGGGTCCACGGCATAAAAATGTTAAGAACTCTCTGTCTTATAATTTAGAAGAAAACAAATTCAGCAAAACCAACCAACATATAGGAAAACAAATTTGACATTCCAGATGGTTTTGCCACACCCAGTAGCCCTCTACCTCTGCAAAGAAATGGGAGGGAAGGTGGCTTCTCATCTCCTGAGTCTAAGTTGCATCATTATAATTTCTTAGTATTCATTTTTTTTTGTTGCTCTGTTTATATTGTAATCATTGATTTCCTGGTTCTTCTTGCTTCATTTCGTATTAGTTTATATAGTCTTCCTAGGCATCTCTATCTTAATCATATTTGTTATTTCTTATGGCACAATAACAATATTCTGTTGTTTCACATGTTCCACAGTTTGTTTAGCCATTCCTCATTTATGGAATTTACATTATTTTCAGCTTTTTGCCACCAAAAAAGTGCTGCCATAAATATTTTAGTGTATATGGGGCTTTCCTTTTTGTCACTGTTATTCTTAGGGCATATGCCTCACACAATGAAATTACTAGGTTAAGGGGTATGGCCATTTTTAATCACTTTGCATAATTCCAAATTACTTTTTAAAATGGTTAGACCAATTCATAGCCCCACCAATGATGTATTAGTATGTCCATTATGTGACTTTAACTGCCTTTAAAAATGCAGAATAAAATAGATCTCATAACATTCTTATGCATTTCTAATATTCTACTTAGTGCATATTCTAATTAGTGTTGTGTTTCATCACCTCTATTACATTGTAAATTTCTTTAGGGACTTTTAGGGCAAGGACAAATGCCTTATTTATCTTAGTGGTTTTCCTAGCACTTTGCACCATGAATTTTAAGTGTTTTATAAATGCTTTTTGAGTGAATGAATGACTGGAAAAGAGCTCTATACTTAGTTTCTCATAATCTTTCTCTTTTTCATCCATTTCTCTTGATGTGCATATACTTACGGATGTATATTTACTGGAATATGACTATATCTATACAACTTAGGCAAAATAGGCATAAGATTGTTAAATTTTATCTAACCCATTTATTAGAGGTTTTCTTTATATCACTCACTGAGTGACAGCTGCCTTTTAAAGGTTTTCTGGTTCCACTCTACCTAACTACTGCCACAGACACATTTAATCAAAGACTGAATTTGATAGTTCTGGTTTATTTCACTTAATACAGATATCCTTTAAGCTCCATTTCATAATACATATTGATAGAAGATTCTCATGCATAGTCACCAGAGATGTTTATAATCCTTAACAAAAAAAAAAGTGTTTTAGGTCAAATCTGTTTAGCTCTATAAAAAATTTACTTGGCTCAATTCATAGAAGACTTTGCCTTAGATTTTAGCTTCCTAAATTTACCATTTATCTCACTTGAACTTAGAAAACAAATAACATACCCACATAAGTAAATTCCTTGAGGTTCTTAAAAGTGCTAATTTCTCCCCAGTCCACCTGCATAATTGTGCCATAGGGAATGCAAAACATAACAAAACAAACATATTTTAATCTGCATCACTTGCTTTTAATGAAACAAGGACCATACTTTAGTGTCTAGAAATGTTTGTATAAACTTATCTTAAATAACTACCTTTTCAAGTGTTCATTGATTAATCCATACTCAGTCTTTGTTATTGAGTTCCTTCAAATCCTGTTCACATGGGCAGATCTTATTTCTTCAGGGGTTCATTGAAGCAAGATGACTCATTTGAATCAATTAAAATTGTAGTGAATACCAACAAACTCTCAGCATGTGTGTTTCAAGGTTTGATTTCCCTGGTTTGGAATACTGCAAGTTCCATTGGTGGTGTTACTTACATAATTAAATATTATGTAAGTGTGACTGATGAAGTAATGGATCTAAAAAAAGAATGAAATATATGACTAGTAACTATTTACTTAAAAAAGTTTGATGCCATTTTCTGTTTACAGAAAGTGTAATCTCCAAAGCAAAATTTTAGGTGTTTTCTGTATCACACATAAATTAAGTTGGTTAATTTCCCTTTTACTGTCATAGATCACAGATATTTAAAAAAAAAACACACCATGGGGGATTCCTTAGAGTTAACATAATCACAGAAATGCATTCATGTCCAATAAGATATTTACAAAAACTTTGACACAGTTATAAGAATTCTTCATCTCAAGGTCTTTGTGTATAAACTGAAGTTAACATTTTACTGATTGAAAAAATGTAGTGCATCCAGTTTTCTTGTTAGACACTCTGGATGGACAAGGAATTGGGCACAGAATTGAACAGGAGCAGAACTGGCTAGATTGTCTTTGGAAAATAGTGCAATATTTTTAATGATCCCCAATTCTTACTTGAAATTAAAGTCCATCTTTTTAATATTATTCATCCAGGAACACCGTGCAGCCAAAGAATTAAAATTGTAGGTCACTCAAAGGGCAAGGAAAAGGCTCATGGTGGGAGTAGGCTGCAATATATTATCAATTTTTTAAAATTGTACCAGAGAAGCAGTGTAAAGTATATCACTAAAGAGGTGTACTCTTGGAGAAGGAAGATATCTGGTCATGTAGTTGGACTGAGGGATTACCATTGAACAGCTTTCTGTGATCTATTGGTGTTCACACATTGTCAAGAGAGATACAGGAAAGATTTCCCTGTCCTCACCAGAAGTTGAATGGACTTCTCTGACGGATTTGTAGAAGGTTAAGAGTTGTCAGGTTGATAATAATAGTACTAGCATTTCTATAGCACCTACCATGTGCCAGGCACTGTGCTAAGCACTTTACAAATATTATCTCATTTAATCCTCACAACAACCCTGGGAGGTAGGTGCTTTTATTATCCCCATTTTATAGTTGAGGAAACTAAAGCAATCAGGTTAAGTGACTTGCCCAGGGTCACACAGTTAATAAGTGTTTGAGGCCAGATTTGAACTTAGACCTTCCTGACCACAGGCCTAGCATTCTGTTATTTTGCCTAGCAGAAATTACATGGATCTGTGCCCTTGAAGCGAATACTCAAATAAATGAGATGATAGATACATTGGTGTATTCACCTGGTGGATTTTAAAGGTGAATGTTAATATCTAGGACTTTGGACTGAGAATTTCACAGCATGAAGGGTCTGGATGCACTTTGGGAGCATTTTCTCACTTTGCTAGTCTTTGTACACCCACATCCAAGAAGCCTGGGAAAAGTATATACCCAATATACTGAGCCCAACTTCCTACTTGCAAGCATACCAATCTTGCACATTACTGAATAAAGTAAGTTTTATTGAAAGAATGGGAAAACAAAACAGAAACCCTCCACCATGTTCTCCTTGCCCAAAAATCTATGTAAATTCCTGGTTGTTTATAGCCCCTGATAAGAATAGAGTTCTGAATAAGAGACCACTCTCTGTAGTAAATCGAATAACAGCTCCAAAAGTCTGAGGAATTTCAAAATGAGGAGGACTTGGAAGCCACCTTTTTGTTTATCTATTCCTAGACAGTCTCATAGCATAGTTTCTCCTGCCCATTTCAGATCCTTCATTTGGCAACAGATGCCTCTCCAAATGAGTGATTTTTTGGTAACTATGTGCCCACCCTAGAGAGGGGAAAAGGAACTTTGTGAACATGACTTGTATGTCCAATTAAATATTTATTAAAGAGTATTCTGTACAGACAACCAAGGCCTTGGCAGAGCTAGAGAGGGAATTATGATGTTGCATTCCTCCAAATTTGTGAATTGGGATGGTTTAGAAATGGTCCTATCTCTAATAAGTATTATAAATGTTTCCTCCTTTTTGAGTGGTTTCAGGATGAAAGTTTGTGGAGAGCTAAGTAACATCTGCTGCTTCCACTTCCAGATCTATATTTGATTAGGGGAGATAAGAGCATGAAAGTACAGTGTTCCCTGACTTATTCAAGGTTGCCTGACAAAGGACTTCTCTGTAGTGGTAAGTGCTATGACACTGTCTAGGACTAGATAGACATTTTCTGTGTGAAGTTACTATCAAGAAAAGAGATAGAAACTTTCTTGGCTAGTTTTAGGAGTGGAAACAAAAAGCAGGGAATAATTAGCACTTATAGGATATATGCCAATTGTCTGACAAGTTCTAGGAGACTTTCAAGTGAGGAATCAAAAGTCTAACAAAAGTGCTTATGGGTTTCTGTGAGTCTGCGTGTGAAATGCTAACTTGGATTCATTAGAGCAGAAGGGAATAAACTTGTCACATACAAAGATACTAACAAGGAGATAAAAGTCTTATTAATATAGCTATATATAAATGTTTGTGTGCATGTTTAAACTCTGTAGCAAGCAGTCTTCCTTTGTATTCCTCAGAGTGAAGGATAGCACTTAAACTGAGAAAATTCGAAGAAGCAAAATTATATCATACGCATATTGGTAACAAGTCTTTCTTGCTATCCTAGTGCAGCTCTCTGTAGATTTCTTCTCACTTCTCTGTAGTTCGCTGCAGGTATCATCAATTTTTTTTCCTTTGGTTGCTTCTCTCTCTCTCTCTCTCTCTCTCTCTCTCTCTCTCTCTCTCTCTCTCTCTCTCTCTCTCTCTCTCTCTCTCTCTCTCTCTCTCATAGCTTCAGTGGTGTGGTTTCTATCTTCTTATACAGTGCATTGTTGCTGACAGCACTGGGCTGCAGGTATTACTCTAGCTTACTGGACTGGCAAAGCACCAGAGTCCTCTCTTGGAAGCAGTACTTTCTCTGTCATTGCACATTATCTTTACCACTAAGAGAAAAACCTCAAGAGTTCACTTTTTCTGGAGTTACAATTCAAACTTCAGTGCCTCATAGTTCCAATAAGCAATACCAGATCACAGACTTGGTAATGAAGCTGTTTCCTGTTGTCCTGCATTATTCCTGTCATAGTAACTTGCCTAGGAGCAGGGTCTCATATATGTTTCACTTTCGTTAAAATCCCCTTCATGAATTCCAGGTTCAGATTGTGTGAGCACAAATTTTGATGTTGGAATTCCTTAAATAGATGTCTTCTCCTCCCATTTGTTTAAGGTTTAAGATTTAAGAAAGTACCTCACCTGCTCTTCAGTTAACTCTCTTAAGCATGTTGGTAAAACTAGGCAGCTGTTAGCATAGGCTAACAGCGCTCAAATCACCCTCAAATCAACTTAAGACAAATTGGGGGGAGAGGATTTTGGAGAATGAGTTACTATGATAACTGAGATAATATTATTAGCAATGCAGTTATTAACAAAGAGAAGAGGTAACTTCCTATTTTAACTGCTTATTCTTGCTAACTAGGTGCTAAGCTCTCAGTTAAGAAGGTGTATCCTTTCATTGCTGAAGGACTATGTATTAAATTTTTGTAACCTCTAAATTTTAGTGCCACAGGACTAAGCATTAGTGATTCTACTCTAGTTACATACAGCTCTGCAGATCACACAAAGCTGTCAACAATTTCTTCTAGTCACTAGCCTGTCCAAAGGCTGACCTGTGTTTCTATCAATTCTCAACCATACACCCCTTCAGATAAACACCATTTTCTCAAGTCAGGGTGGTAGGAGAAGGGAAGAATTCATAATTATAAACACAAACACACAGGCATGATGTAGATATATGTATACCTGACTTAACACTGTTAAGTTGTTTCACACACACACAAAAAAATTGCATTGTAGGCACATAGTTACAGGGAGAAATTACATCAGTAGAAATATTTTATGTCCACACACGACACAATATTTAAGTTCAAGAGAGTTACCACCCCCAGAAGTGCTGGCTTGTATTATTACAGACCATCTGATTTGTCTTAGTTTGTCAGTTTAAGACAATCATAAAAGGGGTTCCAAATATTATGAAAGAATCATAGACTCTGAATTGGGAGAATCTTGTGTAGCATATTCCAACCTATATATGCTCAAGAATCATTCTACAATATCCTCAACAGGTGGTTATTCCATCTTCACTTGAAAACTTCTGTTAAGGTCTCACTCTCACAATGTATCCCATTCCTCTTTTGGATAGCTCTGTTACTAAGTTTTTTCCTAAAGCCTGGCAAAAAAATGCCTCTTCAGAAATTCTGTTCTTGGTTCCTAATTCTGCACTCTGTAGAGAAACAGAGTAAATCTAATCCTCTTCCAAGTGACGGCTCTTCAAATACTTTAAAACAGCTATCATGTTTCCACTAAGTGTTGTCATCTTCACACTAAATATCCCTAATTTGCTTCAGCCAGTCCTCATGTGGCAGAATATCAAGGCCCTTCACCATCCTGTTTGTTGCCCTTCTTTGGAGACCTTCCAGCTTGTTAATGACCTTTCTAAATTTGGTTGCCAGAACTGAACACAATAATTCAGATGTGGTCTGACCAGATTAGAGTACACTATGATTGTCATCTCCCATGTTCTGGATATCATGCATCTAAATTCAGCAGAGTACTGCATTAGCAGTTTTTGGTTGTCATATCACACTGTTGATTCACATTAAGCTTGTATTTCACTAAAACCCAGATTTTTTTCAGATGAATTGTTCTTTAGCTATATCTCTGCATATTTGGTATTTATATAGTTGATTTTTTTAACCCAAGGGTAAGACCTTATATTTATCTTTATTAAATTCCATCTTATTAGATTCAAGCCATCATTCTATTCCTTTATACCCTTTTGGTACTGACTGCCATTCACCCTGTTTACATGCCCTCCATTTTGTATCGTAACCTTAGTGCCATGTTTACTTCATCTGAGACACTAGTTTAGGGACAAAAAACATTAAACAGTTTAGGACTAAGGACAGATTACTAAATGACTCAAGTACCACATTGGAGACCTCCCTCCAAGCTCCTTTACATCATTAAAGGGGTGGTTTGTGAACATTTAGAAAATGAAATCATCACTAAAAGACAGGATGGTTTCCATCAAGCAGTTTAGTCATGACAGAATAATGTCATTTCCTAATTGGATAGGGTTACTAGATGAGAGACCAAAATAATTCTGTTGTTATGGCTTACTTTGATTTCTTCAAAGTATTTGATAATGTCTTTCATGCCATATGGACAATATGGAGAGATGTGGACGGTATGATAGTAAAGTATTCTTTAGTGGTTAATGACTAGGCCCAGAAAATGTTAAGTAATAGCTTGCTGTCAGTTTGGAGGGAGGTCTTCAGTATGGTACTTGAGTCATTTAGTAATCTGTCTTTAGTCCTAAACTATTTTTTCAGGTCTGGACAGGGAGACATAATGTTACTTGAAGGTGGTATGGGGTGTGTAAGTATTTGCTTTTGAAGCACCTTAGAAGCAATTTGCCTTTGGGTTTTGAAACCATAGGGAAAATGATCTCCTGGTTCGCTTTAGATATCTGCAAAAGTCAATCCCAAAATCTCAGGTCAATTTGATATTTGAAAAAATGAATTTAGGGGGCTGGAGTTGGCCCCCGGGTTACTTTTCACATTTGCTAAAGGAAATCTGATGTTCCTCAGTTGCTTTTCCCTTGAGGCTAGCTTAACTGTATTTATTTTTTGCATTGGGTTGGTGCCTCTGATGTGCTGCAAAAGACCTAAAACAAAGAAAGTTAAATCAACTTGAAACGAAAAATGATCGACTTTTACTAATGCAAAAAGTAATTTTAAAGTCTCCAATCCCCATAAAGTCATTTTGCCAAATGCTAAAAGTGCACTTAGGGCCCAGGGTGGCCTCAAAACTCATGTTTCCTAAATATAGACTGGCAGCCATACAACAGAGAGGAAACTGTTAGCCAGGTGAACATGTTGACATCATAGCCCAGAAAGGTAAGACATTGATTCCTCATTGATTCAGCTCTTTTGAAAATGCAAATGGGACCACCCATGCAACCATTTCTTTCTTCAAGCTGATCCTTTTGTTAGCAGCTAGCATCACAGCAAGCATCAAGAAATTGAAACATACAATTAACTTGAAAATATTGGCATAAATCCAGTTTATATCAAATTAGATATCCAGTGTGTTTTGGAATCCTTTTAAGAGAAAAGTTGGGCTACAAATTCAGATGGTATTCATGAGTTTAAATAATTGAGATGTGTTATTTTACTTGGCTATTAAAAATAAGCCATTTCTAATACTGATTTTTTGTATTATGAAAGAATTATCAGTTTTTAAGTAATTTTAGTTGCTCTTAGGTCATATTAAATACATTCAAACTGGGTGGGATAGATTTTTGTTTTGGTTAGGGTATGCTCTTCATCTTTAAATTTCATTTTCTAATGAATTCACCTGTATAAGCTGATATATCCTATTTTTTTAAACAAAAGTATGAAAAAGATTTTTATAAATGATAGTTAATGCCTTATTCATTGCCATGTTGAAGCAGAACTCAAAGCAATTTAGAGAGTTTAATGTTTTTTACTTATTTTAGATATAGTAAGACCTACTTTGATGCCTCATCATGGGATACAAGTGATCTTGGGTTATCAAAGACTACCCCCAGTAGACTGTAAGGTCTCCCAGATTCTACCATGTTAGAACATCTCTCAGTAGAGTCCCAGTAACACTGCTTTCTGAGGGCCAGCCCAGATCATTACTAGTAGGCTGGACACTATTAACCAACAGTCAACAACTATTTATTAGGTACCTACTATGTTTCCAGCCCTATGCTAACTATTGGAGATTACAGATAGAAAAGAGATAGTCCTTGCCCTCAAGGAGCTTACATTCTACCAGGCAGGGGGATATACTGTGGTCACAGATAAGTAAATAAATAAGTAAATATCACAAAATAAATACACAGTTGTGAAGGACACTAATAAGTGGGGGAATTAGGAAAGACCTCTCAAAGGAGGTGGCCTTGAGGGGCAGTAGTGGTTCCAAGAGATGGACATGAAAAATGAGAGCCTTCCAAGCATGGGGAACAGCTCCTGCAACTCACAGAGGCAGGAGATAGAACATCACGTGTGAGGAATAGCAAGACATCCAGTTTGGCCAAAGTGTAGAATCTGTGAGTGGGAATAATGAGTAATCAACTGGTAGAGGGAAGCAGGAACAGATTATGAAGGGCTTTAAATACTTAGCAGAGGAATTTACATTTCTCCTGAATGCAATGAGGAGATACTGAGACTTGTTGGCCAGAGGAGTAACATAATCAGACCTGTACTTTAGGAATAAGCCATAAAACAATGAAAAACATACAATAAAGCTTTCAGTCTTATTTAACCTTCTTTTGATTCTGTGGTGGTGATAGCAGAGTGGTGGACAAATGAGCAGAGTGTGCTAACAATCTCACAATTTTTAGACTATCCATAAATATTAACTCTTCATATTCTTAATCTGAAATCCTTGTTTAGCGGCTACATGAGAATATTGTGAAAGAATTGTATCACATCAATCTTGACATTCTATAGAGATGAAACCATAAAAAAAAAGCAAAAGAAAGTTGCAGCTAAATGTCTTATAGATTATTCTTGGAGTTGGCAGAGTTGGTTTTATTATATGCCCAAAGGGAACAAGAAGTATAATTTTATGGAACTCTTGGCCGTGTTGCAGTGCTTATGATAATCATTTTCAAAGACTATTTCTCAAAAATGCAGAAGCTTCATTATTATACATTATGAATTCTTTTTTTCAAGAAGAAAGTCAGAAAGTGTCAAATACCCAATGATACAATAAACATTACACTGATTACATTCTAACAGACTTTGATGTGGGAGATATTTCAAGATCACTTATCTTTGTACAGTCAGATCATTGACTTATTAGAACAAAATCAAATCAATCTCAAATTTGAACAGAGAATAAAAATGAGAGATTACAGAGTAGAATTGAAGCAGTTCTAGCCTGAACTGTTTAAATAAGCTGTTGATGCTTTAAAAGGCGGGGATGTATAAAACAATAGTTATCAACGTTTTCTAAGGAAGCTTAATCAGTATGAATCAGTCCCCACAGTGAGCAGACCAAAAAATCCTTGATACTGCCTCAGTCAACAAACATGTTGTCTTTGCCAAGCAGACAGATATGACAACGAAGGGACACAATTTGAAAATAGAGACTTAATTAAAAAATCTTATGGAGAATTATGGTAGAAGATTATGAGCAATATCATCTCATTAAAGTGTGAAAAGCAGTGGAAAGAAAAACAAATTTTTAGAAAACTTGACATAAGACCTAATTAAGCCAGAGCATCCCCAGAACATTTAAGGATGGAACTGGATAGAGGACAATAAACAGGTGAAAATGGAAAAGATATGTCAAGATGTTCATGACAGATTTGGGGGGTTTTTTTACATCAATGATAAGAGAGCCGCTACATTTAGATTTTATCGTTATAGTCTCCTATGTGCTGTGTAAAGAAGTAGAAATTGCACTAAAGAAGACAGGTGGAAAGAGGAGCTGAGTAAACCAAGTACATACAGAGGAATTGGTAGAGGTGACAAAATTTCGAGTGTATCAAGGGTGATTTTCAAGCTATCTGGAAAATAGAGATCACCAAGTAACTGGAAAAACAATCACAGACATTTTTACTGAAAACAATAATAAAGCATCAGTAAATATTGAGACGTGATTACTTTCTCACTTCTATAAAGTTTTTGTTAGAATAACATATACATGTCAATGACATTGTTAATGAAGGTATTACCATCACCAGCATACTCCTGGAACATTGCAGGTAGGAATTGAGCTACTATCATACCTTACCAGTCTTATCCCCTCCGTATACTGTGTACTGTAGCCAAACTGGATTACTCATCATCCTCTGTATATGCCGCAGTATTTCTGTTGTTCTTTGTGACCGGAGTCTCCAACTTTATCATTAGCTCTATCTGGTAAATTCCTACCTGTCTTTGAAAACCCAGTCCAAATGATACTTTTTCCATCAAACTTTCTCTTTTCTCCAAATTGCCAAAAAATGTTGTCCACTAGGATACCAGTATTTTCCTGGTGATGCTATATGAGTGTGAATCGTGAAATATCATACTATCATAAGGATTACTATTAGAAGCTATACCCAAAGGACAATAAAAGCATGACAGGAGCAAGCAGACTACAGTCTATTAGAAGGCACTATTAAAGATGTATCTGATGTGAAAAGGAGGTGGGCTGGTCATATAGCAAGAATATGCAACAACATACAATTTAAGTGGAACATTAAGAGTGTGAGAGGAAAGACTCTAATGTATTGTGGGTAGATCATTCATGGAAATTTATGGCAAAATATGGGCAAGAATTTCTGTATCAGTAGAATACCCACTCCAATGAAATCATAGTTTAATAAAAGCTTTTTTTATCTTCAAAATTCATTGGATTTTCATAAAATATCTGTGAATATACAAATATATAAAATTATTAATGTGGATACTAAAACAGATGAGACTCCTGAGATTACAAGTGATTTGCAAATGAGTGCCTGTCTATGTATGAAAAATTTTAAAATATGCCAATTCCTTATCATAGAGAAGGGTCTTAGTTTATATATATATATTTATATATATATATATATATATATATATATATACACACACACACATATACATACATATATACATACATATATACACATACACACATATATATATACATATACATACATATATACATACATATATACACACACACATATATCTATATCTATATCTATATCTATATATATCTATATCTATATCTATATCTATATCTATATCTATATATCTATAGATATATAGATATATAGATATATATGTAGCTTTTTGCTAGGCAGTTGGGGTTAAGTGACTTGCCCAGGGTCACACAGCTAGGACAGTTGTGTTCTGCATCTGAGATCGGATTTGAACTCAGGTCCTCCTGACTTCAAGGCCAAAGTTCTATCCACTTCGCCACCTAGCTGCCACCCTTAGTTTACATCTAAAGCTAGTACAGATTCTTATTCATTAAGTAATATCCTGCCTGCTTCATTCTGGGATAAGGGGAGTGTAGATAAACCATCAGAAAGTCCTTTAAAAAAGATGTCCTTCAGGCTTCTGTATACAAAAAGGTACATTGTCATAAAAGAGGGAATATATTTCAGAAAATAGCAGTGTAGTCACTGATGGAGGGAAGGGAAGAAGCATTTATTAAGCATCTACTCTCTCTTCCAAGCACTGTGCTTCCTTAGTACTTGATAAATATTATCTCATTTGATCCTCACAACAACCCTGGAGGGTGGGTGCCATTATTATCCCCATTTTACAGTTGAGGAAGCTGAGACAGCCAGAGGTTAAAGTCACATGTCTAGGGTCACATCTTTTAGTAAGTGTCCGAGGCTAAATTTGAACTCGTCTTGACTTCAGGCCCAGAGTTCTATTCACTGTGTCTGTCACCTTATCTTCCCCCTAGATTCCTCCCCACTGCCTCTAAATGCCTCCCTCTGGCTTCCACATAAACATACAGGGTAATGATGCTGAAGAGATTTAATATACCTTGTAGGAAACCTTCTAAATTGTGGCTTTTAATTATGCCTATGTATGGAAGTTTTCTGGAGAAAAAGAGAGGAAGAAAGAAAGGAGAGGAGAAAGAAGCAGTGTCAAACTACCATAGTTAAACAGTTGGTTAAGCTCATTTAACTCATTTTACTACTATACACACCTTTCCTTCACCATAGGATTATAGAATTAGAACTGGAAGGGACCTAGAGGTTACCAAATCAAACCTTCTCATTTTATAAATGAGTAAACTGAGGCTCAGAATTTAAATAGTTTGCCAAGGATCACACAGTTCATTAAATTATTGAGTGAGATAGGGTTCTAACTCAGATTTTCTTTGTCCCTAATCCAATACTTTATCTACCACAATATGGTGGTGGTCACATTGTTGGGTTTGTTTTGGTTTTTCCCAGTTTAGTTTACATACGTCTCTTTCTACTGTTGGTTCTGTAGTGCCTTTGCATTTTACTCCTTTACAGAAATTAATAAAATAGATTTTAATCCTATTACTTCATAGGACTTTTGGTTCATAGATTTTGAACTGGAAGATACCTTATAGGTCATTTATTCTAACCCTCTCATTATACAGAAAATCTGTATCATAAATTTCAAATTGGATAGATGACTGTAACTCATGAAATACCATAATATTATAAGGATTACTATAAGAAATTATGCCCAAAGAACAATAAAAAAATTGTAAAATGTTTCCTGTACTTTCTCAAGGAAGAACTTGTTATTTGCAGCTTCTTTGGATGTCTTTAATCACTCCAGAGGTTTTATCCCCTAAATCAGTGGGTCAGCTCACATATCCTGTGAGTAAATGCAAATGTTTCCTTTCTTCATTTGGAAACAAAACTGACAGGCCTCTTACTTATAAAGTAAGTTAAAACAAAAAGAAAGAATAATATGAAACTGAAGGAAGATAGCAAGTAAAGCATTTAGCTTACTGAAACAATTCAAATGGGGATAGGAAGTTGGTTTTAAATGGCTTAAAGGGGATTAGGGCTTTAAAGTTGGATAAAGAGTTCTGTGCTTTAGTTAGACACTGCATTGGCTTTTAAAAGATTACTTTCATATTTGACAACAGTCCTAACTGTTTATAGTTTATAAAGCAAATAGTCAATTTAAAAATACTATAGAAAACAAGTTTTTTTTTTTATTAAAGTTTTGTTTATACAGAATTATCTGTCAGAGTTAACAGGCAAAATCTTGAAATCTTCAGTTTCATAATATTACTGAGGATCTATCACCATGGAGAATCCAGCAGGGGTTGTTAAATGCACTTAATTGAGATTATCTGAGCTTCTGGTTTAAATTACTTTGGAGAAAATCTAGGTGCAAACTGTTTCTTTGAAAGATAAATATACTTACCTTCTAGAAATAAAGTTCAATTAAAATATTTTAAATTTCTTAGTTAATTAGCTATAGTCAGCACACTAGGGCCTTTATAAATTATATTTTGTTAAAGATGGAAAAATATTACAAAAGTGAAATTGTTTTATGTTTATAACGTATATTAATGTAAACTATTATTACTATATTTACTTTAAAATGAGTTTTAGCTAAAAAAAATTCCTGTGACTTATAAGAGAAAAATAACATGTCAGTTTTAAATATTTTTAAAAGTAGAATGACTCATGTTACTATTTGTGATAGAGATTGTGAATGAAATGTTTGAAATTTGTCCCATTCATTTTCAGTAAAATTAAGCCTCTAGTACAATGGATTGAGGATAATGTATTTACTATATATGTTCTGCTGTTGGGAAATGGATAAAAGTCTGGTTTTTTTTTTGTTTGCTTGTGTTTTAATTCCCCACATCAGCTTCTTGACCTCTTTATGGTTTGGGACTGGTCTACTTACTTAGCTGACTATGGACAACCAGCTTCTAAATACCTTCGAGTAAATCCAAATACAGCCCTTACTCTTTTGGAGAAGTGAGTATGTATGCTGAAAATTTTTTGTTGAATATTTTAACATTTTAGATTTGGTGACAAAGCTAAGAATGGATTGATTTATACCAATAAAAGGGGTATGTCTAAACTAAGCTAAAAAATGTAATCCCTATCAAGGAACAAAAAGCAAATCTCCCTTTCACCAGTGCTACTGTGGTTATTTAAATATTTCTACTTGTTTTGAGATCAACAGCAAATTAGCTCATCTTGTAATCTGATCAGCAGTATATTTAACAAGATGTTAGTCTTCATTAGAAACTGGCATAGGATACAAGAATTGAAGATATTTGCAGAAAGGTTTTAAAACAGAATAAGGTAGAAATATTTGCCAGATATGACCCAGAAATTAGAATATTTTACATCAGTGCTATCAAATTCTGTTGTGCCTGTGGCCCCTTTTTTTTTTAACTTAAGTTTTTTGTAGGTCTAAAAATCGAAGGTTTGAAATAAAAATTTGTATTAGATGGCAAGAAATGAGAATATCTGCACAGTACTTTTTTTAACTAAAAAAAAATACCAGTTTTAGTCACTATCTTCTCTTTAAAATGAGATGAACTTGTCTTTTTGCTTTGTCATTTCATTGTTAGGTATCACCCTAAACATCATCAATTTAGAGTTAAATTTTTAAATACCCTTATCCTCTCATAATTAAAACTCCTACAGTTAATTTAATTTGTGAAAAATAAGTAGGCCTATATTCAACATAAATTTGCTTCAGTAACAAATTACAGTATAAGACATACCACTAAAGCAAAAGTTTGTGGTTTTAAATTTTCTAATGTTATTTTTCCTTTCATCTTGTCTCGCTGTGAATGTGATTCGCAGAGTCCATAGAGGGTATGTATTTTAACATACTTAATGGAACTATGTTGTCATTGAATGAGTAAGCTTACATATTTTTATAATAGCTATAACATTTAAAATTATTAATGTGGATGATGAGTGGTTGCTCAAAAAATTAAAAACATTTTTGCCAGGAGCATGTGTTTTCTTAAAAGAATAGTTTAAGCCTAAAACTCCGATTAATGTAAGAGAATTCAAAGCATGTTAAGTAAGATATTTAATTTGTGACATTTTGACTCAGCACTGAGAAGTGTTTAATTTGAACTAGAATAATTTTTAATTGCCTTTTTACATAAAAAAAATTTACATATTTTCCAGGATGAAGGATACCAACAAAAAAAACAATATATTTGCTCAGTTCAGGAAGAATGATCGAGACAAGCAGAAGCTAATAGAGACAGTTGTGAGGCAGCTTCGAAGTTTAGTCAATGGTATGTCACAGCATACATAAAAGTTATAGCACTTTTCTCCATTGGTGCCAATTAGCCAATACTTCTACTTTACAAGCACTGGTCATGTTTTGGACATTTTGGTTTGCTGATTACAGATAAACTGTAGAAAAAGGATATTGATGAAGGCTTACACAGGAAGACTGTAATGACTGTCATTTGTATGTATTTTTAAATAATTGAATACTATTTTGTATATGGTAAACAGTACATTGATGACTTTTTTCATCATCAGGAAAAGTTATGACTGTAAAATATAAAATCAGGTTAATCAAATTGTACATGAAACAAATGAATTGCAAATATGTTTTTCAAAATATATAACCCTTCTAGCAAGTATTTTTCTCTAGTTACATTTGAGTAACCTGTTTTTCATCAGTGCCTGGTTTCTAAATACAGTAATAGATAATGCCTGATAGTAAAGTATTCATTGTCGTTTTATGACTTTTTGTTATATTTTCACCACTGTATGTTTTAAGATGGCAAAGCTTTCTAATTGGGCTATTTTTAAGGAGGATTAGAGAAATCTTTAAAGGTACCTGAAGCCAAACTTGATATTTACTCAGAGTAAGACTATACACTCTTTGTTCTACTTGGGTGATTTCATTTAATAGTATTTGAATGTGAAGATTAATTGTTTGGACTCTCTAAAGATGCATTTTTGTTTCTGTTCCTCAGGGTTAATCTTTCTAACTATACCATTTAGAGCCAATCTCACTCTAGGTTTTTTGGTAAAATTTAAAAGAAAGAATAAGAACTAACAATCTAATCTGCAGCCTCTGCTGGTATGAATATGTTTGCACATAAAATAGTCACCACTGTGATCTCAGCAATGTATTCTCCCTATGGGAACAGAAAAATTACAAGCCAAATGAACTATGGAAAACATAGAAAGAATGTACATTTTCCTCTCTATGTTATCCATGGTCCAAGATAAATCTTACCCTTATTTTTTGAGAATTGAGAATGTTTCTTGCATTTCTTATCATGTTATATAATCTCCTTTGCATTTTTTCTGGATTTGTGCTTATGAGAAACTCATACTTGACTCTGTAAAATGTATGTACAATCAATTTCTTGATTTTGTGATGAAATATTAAAAATGTTGAACAAGTTGTTGAAAACTCGTTGTTATTGCCATTCATTGCTTTCTGAAATATTTACATTTATGAGATGATAGCTGATGTTGAATTCAGGAAATGCCTTTTTTCTTTGGTATCCAAAAATAATGCTCCCTTTCCAACAGTTGTGTGAGGATGAAGTTAGGATTACTATCAAAGAAATGGGCTTTTGTTCTCATACTTATCTGCTACCCTAAAATATGCTGTGAAAAAATTTATATAATGGAGAAGTAATATGCTGGGAAATCCCCCTAAACAATAGAATAGCAATCTGAGGTGGGAAGTAGCAGCAAAAAGAAGATGCCACAGAAAAAGATGCACTCAAAACACTAATTCAAGTTCTTTTCTAGCTTCCTCTGCCCAGAAATTCAGGGCTGAAGTTGAGTACAGATGGTTCAGATGGGTAATGAATACCCCAGATGCCTCTCTAGCCCTCAACCATCATAGCAACATAGCAAACCTGCCCCAAATTTGAGACAAAGGGACCCCTGGATTTGGTTCAGAGCTGAGGCTCAGGATTGGTATGTCACATAATGTATCCTTCCACAGTATCCTGGAACCTACTGACATTTGAAGGCATCTGTCCTGGTGGATTGTGGGAATATCTAGGGATTTTAAAGGCCCTCAGGAGTGGAAGCAGGGAATGCTGGAGTCTCTACTGCTTCTTTAAGGGCAGACATGATGGACACAAGTAGCCAAATGTAGGATAAGAAGAAGTCGTCCTTGTCTGGTACCAAAGCATCCTAGGGCATCCTAGGGCAATACCTAGAGAGCTACCAAGGGAGTTCCCTGAAGAGGACCACTTTTCTTTCTTTACTACCTCAATGACATCTGAGACACAATGTACACAAAAAAAAAAGTCCAGACTGTGGAGCAAACTAACAACATTATCAGAACCAGGAGCAGGCTTTCTGGGGGCAGGAGCTCCTGCAGGAGTACCCAATCACCTGCCTTTCTAAAAAGAAAAGGAACAAAAAGAGAAAGTGCTTGATCCTAATTGCAGGACACTTGAGATTTTTGAGAAGTATCTTAGGATCCCAAGCTTGCTTCATATTCCCCAAGTGTCAGGGTCGGACCAGAGCTAGCTGTCTTTGCCTGGAACTAGGTTTGTCTGAAGTTGTAAGATATAGGAAGCTCTAAGTGATTTGGGAAGCCAGAGATTCTGCTCTTAGGGGAGAGCCTGACCCTCCCCACCCTCACCTCGACCCCCCTTGACTCACATTGAGTGAGTGTCAGGAGGAATCCAGTCAGAAAAGCTCCGCCCCTGCCACGAAAGTCAAACTGCCAATCTGCTGTTCTTATTATCTGATTGCCCAGTCAGGCGCCTATAGGGCCCCTGCTTAGGAGCTGTCACAAAAGCCTATGTATTTTTTCATCAATATACACTCTTTCCACTGCCTCCAATCACTACAGTTTGCAAGCTCCTTAAATATGCATGAAGACGTCATCTGTGAAGGTGGATCGAATAGTAAGAAGCCATCTAGGCAGTCGGTATGGTTAACAGATAAGAAAGGCCAGGACGTGTGTGTTTATTTTCGTGGACAGTTCCTTGTCTTTATGATCGTTAGCAGCCGGGTGAGTTTCTCTTCTCAGTTATCCCTTGTTGATTTGAATCAGGTGAATTTCGCCTGGTGTTTTTCTGGGTTTTGACTGTCGTTCTGCAGATAATGTGTGTGTGTGTTTGGGGAGGGGGGGAGGTTGGTAATAGCCTCTCCTCTCCGGAGGAACGTCTTCGGACGTTTTCATCACTGACTTTCATTGGTAGACATTTGAGGCATCGAAGGAGGTCAGGGTATGTCGAGCAGTCTTTCAATATGATCACCTGGTTAACGAAAAAGGAAATAATTAAAAACGTGGGACGTGGTTGGTCTTTACCTATGGCCAAGAGTCCTTGAATTACAGGTTGTCCCCTAAGCCACGGGGTCATTTAAAGACATCACATCTAGGAAGGGCTTTTTGCATAGAATCTTTTGGCTCCTGAGTTCCCTGGGGACCGATGCCCCTGCCCTTCCCTCTGCTCCAAGGGGCTACTGTTCTTTTGCACACTGTCGTCTGGATTCTGTGATCCTGCCCCACCTGACTTCTCAATCTTGGAGGCAGAAAATGTTTCCGCTGGGGATGAGCAGTCTATCAATGGTGGAAGCTGCATTGACTGCCATACTGTCCCTGGGGCTGCTGCTTAGCCTGGCACAACACCTCTGGACCTTGCGCTGGACTTTAAGCAGAGATCGGGCATGCTCTCTGCCTCTTCCCAAGGGTTCTATGGGATGGCCCTTTTTTGGGGAGACGTTGCACTGGCTAGTTCAGGTAAGTAGTCTTTTTCTTTCACACTGCATTCATTACTGTCCTGTGTGCACATTCCCTCCTGCCCCCTTCTCTCTTGCCTCCTTAAGGAAAGCTGCAGTTTCCCTTATCAAGCCTACGTACTCTGGGGATCGGATGTCGGAACCTCTTCTTTCCAGCCCTACCTCCACCCCTGGGATAGGAGTCACCCAGTAGGACTAACAGCATAGGCTTTTCAGAGCCCTCTAACTTCCTAATCTAGAGCCCAAGTCAAGGGATGGAGGTGGGGGACATCCCATCTTAGCGGGTGACCTCTCGCCGTCCCCCAATCCTCTTGCCTCTCCGATGCTCTTTGTTCCCGTCGCTTCCCAATCTTAGGGCTCCAGGTTTCACAGCTCTCGTCGGGAGCGCTATGGGACAGTATTCAAAACGCACCTGCTGGGCAAACCATTGATCCGCGTGAGCGGCGCCCAAAACGTGCGCACCATCCTTCTCGGCGAGCACCGCCTGGTGAGCAGCCAATGGCCTCAGAGCGCGCGCATCCTGCTGGGCTCTCACACGCTTCTGGGCGCAGTAGGGGAGCCCCACCGACAGCGGCGCAAGGTGAGAGCTAGGTCGGTCAGTCCGAGAGAGGAACGCACTTCGGGTCTGGGTAGGCGATCAGAGTGGAATCCTAGGGTGCCCGAACTTTACAGCTGGAGGCACGTTGGGTAGATCTGGCCCTGCCTGACATCTTCGGGGAGATCGGCTAGTTTAGCGCAAGCGCGAAGGAGTTAGGCTGGCTTAGGAGGGAGTGAGAGTATCAAGACGGCTTAATTTTTCGATTTTCCCAAAAGAGTAAGAGACTAGACTGCAGGATAGCTCCTGAGCTAAGGTGGAGTCTTGGGGAGGGAATGATTCCTTTAGCGCCCCTAGCACAGCGGCAGGCTGATGGACTCAGAGCTGCCGCGTTCCGCTACAGATTCTGGCCCGAGTATTCAGCCGCGCAGCACTAGAAAGTTACATGCCGCGCATCCAGACCACGCTGCGGCGGGAACTTTGGGCTTGGTGCGGGGTCCCTGGACCAGTCTCGGTGTACTCAGCCGCTAAGGCTTTGACCTTCCGCATCGCCGCGCGGATTCTGTTAGGTCTGCGCTTGGACGAAGGCGAATGCAACGAGCTGGCAAAGACGTTCGAGCAACTCGTGGAAAACCTCTTTTCTTTGCCTCTGGACGTCCCCTTCAGCGGTCTGCGCAAGGTACTGTGATGCCCTTCTTTGCTTGGGCTGGTCAAGGAACTCTAGTCAGCGAGCATTGGGAAAGTCTGGAGTCGGGGGAGAAGGTCTTTGTATCCGGGAACTAGGTCCCTAGCCGCCAAAACTGGGGAAAGCATGAGCCAAGTTACTTGGGGGAAGATTAGGACTGCTTGAGAGAGAGCGATGTCTTCCCAGGTCTCTTTCTCAGACTCAATCCTGGGGAGCGCTCCGGTCATTCCCCTCCTGACTCTGGGGAAGCTCAAGCCGGTTGGATTCTTTCCCTTGTAGAACGCACTCTCAGAACTTCCTATCCTTAGACCGTGAGATCTCTGTTCTCCCCAAGGTGCCTTGAAGGGCAGATGTCTGGCCTTTTCCAGCTCCAAATCGGTGATCTGGAGAAGGCATCTTCGGGGAGATCGGCAAGTTTAGCGCAGAATACTTGGAATTAGGAACGCCGAGAGCAGACAGCTACTAATTGTATGACCCTCAGCAAGTGACTTTATTTCTCTCAGCCTCAGCCCCTTCATCTGTGAAGTAAGATGATAATAGAATCTGTGAGGATAACATATAAAACACTTTGAAAACACTAAAGTGCCATATAAACATCTATTTAAAAAATTTAAATCCATAATCTCAGAAAAGAACCTGTCATCCTACTGGAAAACATTCCCAGGTGTGGGAATTCCCTTCCGGCTAAGATCTCTTTACCAGCTTTTTTTTTTTTTTTTTTTTTTTTTTTTTGGCACTCAGCCCTTAGTCCTTAGAGACTTGTACTTGGCTTCTCTCCCTCGGGCTCCTCGGGTCAGTGTCAGGAGCCTGAGATTTCTTCCCATCTCACTTGTTTTGGGGGAAGCTGGGGAGCAACTCCCCAGGCATCAAACAGGGGCAAGTAGCTATTGTGAAAACCTATGGCCACAGGTAACTGAGACCCCAAACCCATATCGGGCTGGCCGCCAGTAAAGCACTATCTCATCTCTTAGCAATAAAGAGCACAATAAACTCTTTAATACCTCCACCACACTTCTTCCTACTCTCTGTTGCCGGCTAATTACCTGATAAAATTAAACTGGTTTTCCCTGAGATGATTCCATAGGCTCCTAACTCCTCCTTTGTGACTTGCCTGGTTTCTAGTTGGACAGAATGAAAACAATAATAGCTGACATTTATATAGATTTTTAAAGGTTTGCAAAGTACTTTATAAATATTACCTCATTTGAGCTTTAAGACAACCTTCTGAAGTAAGTAGTACAAGTGTTTATTCCCATTTTAGGGATAAAGTAGGAACCCAGGTGTAGATTAATTTAAGTGCCTTATCTATTGTCACATATTATGAGGGCTGGGATTCAGACCCCTTCTTAGTCCAGCAATTCTACTTTTCCAGGCCATCCTTCTCTAATAATTACACATTTCATTCTTCTCTCTTTACCTAAGCTCTGCATTGTACTTTACTCTCAGCTGCTTTCCTGCCAGGTTCATTGCCCTATCCCCTAGCTGCTGGAGGGACCCCTCTCCACAGAGCAGGATACCTTCCTCCATACCCACAGGACCCTCTAAGGTTTTTGATGTTTCTTCCACAAAAGTCAGAATTTCCTCCCACTGTTCAAAATTAGGATCCATATTAGTGCCTGGATTTCTGTTAACATCAGGATCTAGTATGGAAACTTCTGATCCATCCTTCTTTTAAAGGCTAGAGAAAAGGTGGACTCCTTGTATGGACAAGTACAGGATCAGAAGGGATTTTATCCAAGAGAGATCCTTTGAGACATTTCTACCAGGGCTTACCCCATCTCATTTGCCTCCCTCTTCATTCTGCTTTCTTGGAATTATTTGAAGTCCCAGTACCAATCCTTTATTCCAGATTTCCCTGGGGATCAGCAGGGTCTGAGGTCTGAGGGATTGGAGGCAGGCCCTGGGCCTCTGGTTTAGGAATGAAAGAGGAGTTGGGGAAGAAGGAAGCCTGAGGAGAGAAAGCTATGGGATAGTCAGCAAAGCCAAAGACTTGGTCTCAAAGGACCATGCATGGAAAAGATGGTGTGGAGAGTGGGTATGTTAGATCCCCTGCCAAAGCAAAAGAGGAAGGGCTTCCCTGCATACCTCCCTCGCCTTAGGGAATCCGAGCCAGAGACCTACTTCATGAGCACATGGAGAAAGCCATTTTGGAGAAATTGCAGAGGGAAGAGCCTGGAGGACAGAAGGATGCTCTGGATTTCATCATCAACAGTGCCAAAGAACAAGGCTGGGAACTCACCATGCAGGAACTGAAGGTACGGGAGCAGCTCCAGGGTTACAGATCCAGGGACTGAGGAAGGAAGGGGAGGAAAAGGAGATGGAAGATTATCTGGATCTGTAGGCATGGGTAAAGAGCTCTGTTGTCTAAAATTTTTTTTAAGTCCAGGAGACAAAGCTCATTGACTGTAGAATAGGCTTCACCTCAACTGCATCCCACACTGAAAACACGACATGGATACCCAATGGAAATTGGGAAGGAACCCACTATCCCAGGAGCCCTATCTGATTGGGTGGGTCTTTTCTTAAGGATAATCCGTGCCTTTCTAACCTGAAACTTGGAGGCAAAGAAAGAACTTAGACCCAAGGCTTGTGTTTCTCAGATAAATCCATAGGGATAACAGAGAATGTGGGGTCTTTTCAAGTAAGTGAAAAGTCCTCTATTCTGGGCAATAATGACTTTAGTACAGTGCTTTACTGATATAAACTATTTTCACATATTTTCATTTGATTCTCATAATAAAACTAAGTCCCTTGTACAGGTATTATTCTTCCCATTTTACAAATAAGAAAACTGCTTACCTTAAGTACCCAAAAAGTATGATTTTGCCTTACATTACACACCCAGAAATATGCATTTGGTTGTGAGAATGCAGTTCAGTAGAGTATTTATTATATGCCTACTATGTTAAATGAGGGCTTGGCATCTATGATTTCTCAGGTTCCCTCTAGTTGTGAATTTATGAGTCTATACTCAAGATAGTAGCTGTTAAGTTTAAAAGCTGGGATCCAAATGCAGATATTCTTCCAAGTCCTTTCTTCTTTGTATTAAACAACAATGCCTCTAAAAGTAGCATAACCATTTCTGGTCTGGTATCCAACATTCACAGAACCATAGACTAGAGGGAACCTTGAATCCGGTGAGACCTTCCCACCCTCCCTGCCCCCCCATTCAATTCTATCCAATTCATCAAATTTTTCTAAATCGTCTACTAGGTGTAAACCACTGGGTCAGACTGTAGGAGATACAAAGCAAAAATGGAACAGTCCTTGTCCCCAAGGAGCATGCATTTTTATGGAGGAGGAAACAACAGGTTTAGGATAAGTAGATACAAAAATAAATAAAAAGTAAATACAAAGTAATTTTGGGGAGTGGAGAGAATACTAATACTGGGACAGTCAGGAAAGACCCCCTGAAGGAGGAAATTCAAAAATCACAAGTGAGGAGGGATAGCATTCTGAGTACTGTGATTCTTCATATGAAGATAGGAGGGGGTCATGGAATGTCACATGTGGGGACAAGGAAGTGGGTCAGTTTGGCTTGAATGTGGCCTGTGTGAGAGAATTATGAAGTGAATCTGGTCAGATCTAGAGCCAGAGCGTGAAGGGCTTCTACTGTCATACAAGGCAGTTTTTCTTTTATCCTTTTAATTTTTTTTTTTTTTGCTGGTCCCAACAACAGCCCAGAGAGGCAGACAAAGCAGGTAAGATTCAGAGAGGTGCATGAGTTAGGTAGCAGGGACAAGATATCATTGAGGACTCCCAGTCCCATGCCTTTCTTACTGTATTGAGCTGCCAGGAATGGAGAAGACAGGGCTAAATAGTCCAAATAGAATATAAACTCCTTGAGAGGAGGGACTACTTGTTCCTGACAATTAATTCTTGATTGATTAATCCTCAAGGTACACCATTAATCTACTTTTTAAAATTCCTATTATGAGCCCATTTTCTTTATACTTGACTCATCAGAATTTTTTTTAAAAATTCTACCTTATTAGTTGGATTTTAACTATGATATTAGTTTTATTCTCCCTGAAGATTTCAGGCTCCTTGAAGGCAGGCATTGCTTCATTATTTTTAAAATTTATGTCTCACAGCACCTAGCACTGTACCTGGCAAAAGTGTTTAAATAAATACCTTTTTAAAAAAACAATTTATTTTTAGTTTCCAACATTCACTTCTGTAAGATTTTGAGTTTTAAATTTTCTCCCCCTTCCTCTTCTTCCCTCTCCCCAAGATGGCATGCAATCTGATATAGGCACTACTTATACATTCATATTAAGCATATTTTCACATTAGTCATGATGTAAAGAAGAACTGGAACTAATGGGAGGAACCACGAGAAAGAAGAAACAAAACAAAACAACAAAAAGAAAAGGAGAGCAACTAGCATGCTTCAATCTGCATTCAGACTCCATGGTTCTTTATCTGGATGTGGATAGCATTATCCATCATGAGTCTTTTGGAGTTGTCTTAGATCCTTGCATTGCTGGGAAGAGCTAAGTCTATCAAAGTCAGTCATTGTACAGGGTGGCTGTTACTGTGTACAATGTTCTCCTGATTCTGCTCACTTCACTCAGCATCAGATCATATAAGTCTTTCCAGGTTTTTCTGAAATCTGCCTGCTCATCATTTCTTATAGCACAATAATATTCTATTTACATTCATACAGCACAGCTTGTTCAGCCGTTCCCCAATTGATGGGTGTCCCCTCAATGTCCAATTCTTTGCCACCACAAAAAGAGCTGTTATAAATATTTTTGTACATGTGGGTCCTTTTCTCTTTTGTACGGTCTCTTTGGGATAGAGCCCTAGAAGTGCTATTGCTAGGTCAAAGGGTATGTACAATTTTATAGCCTTTTGGGCATAATTCCAAATTGCTCTCCACAATGGTTGGATCAAAATTCCACCAACAATGCTTTAATGTTCCTATTTCCCCCATCTTCTCCAACATTTATCATTGTCCTGTTTTGTCATGTTGGCCAATCTGATAGGTGTGATGTGATACCTCAGAGTTGTTTTCATTTGCATTTCTCTAATCAATAGTGATTTAGAGCATTTTTTCATCCGCCTATAGATAGCTTTAATTTCTTCCTCTGAGAACTGTCTGTTCATACCCTTTGACCATTTATCAACTAGGAAATGACCCGTATTCTTATCAATTTGACTCAGTTCTCTATATGTTTTAGAAATGAGGGCTTTATTAGAGACACTGGCTGTAAAAATTGTTCTCCAGCTTTCTGCTTCTCTTCTAAACTTGGTTGCATTGGGTTTGTTTGTGCAAAACCCTTTCAATTTAATGTAATCAAAGTCATCTATTTTGCATTTCATAATGTTCTTTATCTCCTGTTTGGTCATAGATTCATCCCTTCTCCATAGATCTGATAGGTATACTATTCTTTGCTCTCCTAGTCTGCTTATAGTATCAGTGTTTATATCTAAATCATGTACCTATTTTGATTTTTATCTTGGTATAGGGTGTAAGATGTTGGTCAATGCCTAGTTTCAGCCATACTATTTTCCAGTTTTGCCAGCAGTTTTTGTTAAATACTGAGTTCTTATTCCAGAAGCTGGAGTCTTTAGATAATAATACTTTTAAAAATAAATTTAATTGGGGGCAGCTAGATTGTGCAGTGGATAGAGCACCAGCCCTCAGATCAGGAGGACCTGAGTTCAAATCTGGTCTCAGACAGACATTTGACACTTACTAGCTGTGTGACCCTGGGCAAGTTACTTAACCCCAATTGCCTAAAAAAAAACCCAAATAAAATAAATTTAATTACTTGATGGACTGAGGTTTAACTGTATTGTACCTGGAATAGGCTATTTTACTTGTTCTTAGGAGCTAAAATTGCAAATTTCTTAGATGGACTTTTTGATATGTAGAAGGATTGTTTGGTTTATTTTATTCTTGCAATTCAAAAACTGATTACTGTGTGTGTGTGAGGGGCACAACCATGCAAAGGCTGGGTACTATTTCAGGAGATATGCAAAGTTCAAGTAAGACTATAAACTGTATTTCACAAATTATATTTTCCAAGGTCACACTGGTAGTAAATGGCATAGCTAGAATTCAAACCCAGGACTTTTCACTTCAAATCCATGTATCTATCCATTGCAGCACACAGAGCCTAATAATAGATCAACAAGTCATTATTAAGCATCTACTGTATGCTAGGTACTGTGCTAGGCTTGTTGACTCTGTTGGAGAAGGTCAGAGATGACAATGTCCTTTCTTCCATTCCTCTTTCCTCAACTTCTTTGGAACCTTTCTTTCCTACCCTCTTAATTTGCATTTACTCCATTTGGGTTAATTTGCATTTACTCCATTTAGGTTATCAGCATCAGAGTTTTACAGATGAAAGGGAAGGGCCCTTTTCTCTCTCTCTCTCTCTCTCTCTCTCTCTCTCTCTCTCTCTCTCTCTCTCTCTCTCTCTCTCTCTCTCTTATTAAGGCAATTGGGGTTAAGTGACTTGACCAGGGTCACATAGCTAGTACTCGTCAAGTGTTTGGTCTGAGGCTAGATTTGAACTCAGGTCCTCCTGACTTCAGGGCCGGTGCTCTATCCACTTCGACCCTCTTTTCTTATAGATGAGGAAGCCAACTAGAGAAAGGAAATGTTTTCACCAAGGACACACACACACACACCCAAGTAACAGAACATAGTAGGTTACCTAACTTTTTTTTCCCCATACTCTTTCCTCATCTTTCCCTCCAGGACCATCTGGGAATCTAGGCCCTTTGCCTTAAGGTTATTTTCTTATGCTTCCACACAAATGATCTAGTTGAAAGTCTTTGTCATGAATTAGTCACACAAATGCCTCAATTATGCACTTCCCTTTGCAGGTTGAGAGCCAGGGCGATAGGTACAGGGCAGAGAGCTGGCTTTGGAATCAGAGGACTTGGCTTTTATTCTAACTCTGCTACTTACTGTGACTTCTTTTAAAGAGGTTTAAAAATGGTGCCCCTTGTGTGTTATTGGCTTTCAACTAGTTCATTTCAGTTCATTGGTATCTACTCATTTGGAAGATGTTGCCTGGGTGCAGGGTATACAAAGAAAAAAAAAATCAAAGCCCCCGGCCCTTAAGGGGTTTACCGTCTCCTGAGTTTGCATACATTCAGCTTAATCTCCAAATAACCTAAACATGTTTTTAGCTTGAATTTAAATTGTCTCAGGTTTCCACATCACCTTTAGTAGCTAGGCTAGGGGTGGGGAACCTTTGGCCTCAAGGCCATCATGAGGGATTCAGTCAAAGGGCCTCACTAGAGGACCTAGAAGGCCACATGTGGCCTCCAAGCCAAAGGTTCCCCACCCTTGATAGGCAGATCTATTAAAAGCCTTCAGTTCCTCAAAGATGTAGTTTGTGTCTGGGCTGGAGAGGAACCACAAAGCCCCTGTCCTAAGATACAGGTGTCCCTGGAACTGTCTGGCATATGCGTGAATCTAAAGTCAGCTCCCTCACACAAGCCCTTTGCACTGCCCTGGAGGGCCCTGCCTAATGAGCCCAGGACACAGGCTTTGGGAATTTTGATTGGGTCCTGTCAGGTGAATCTCAGTTGCTTTTTCCCCTTAGGTGTTAAGTTCCTTCTGCCTAATGACATTTCCTGTTGTCTGCTTAATCTTCTGAGTGAATCAGCCACAAAGATAGTGGGAAACATGTTCTCCCATTATTTTCTCCCCAGAGAACCTCCTGGGAAGGGAGGTTTGTTATTGTTTAATCGTTTCAGTTAGGATTTTCTTGAAAAAGATACTGGAGGGGTTTGCCATTTTCTTCTCCAGCTCATCTTACAGATGAGGAAACTGAGGCAAACAAGGTGAAGTAAGTACTTGCCCAGAGTCATACAGCTAATAAATGTCTGAGGCCAGATTTGAACTCACTAAGACGAGTCTTCCTGACTGCAGGCCCAGCACTCTAGCTGCCCTTGGGAAGGGTAGGTTCCCCAAAAAGCTAGTTGTACCTGGTCATGATCCTTCGACTTCCCACTGCGTTGTTTGTTCAGATGCTGTTAAAGCCTGCGTTTCCCGGAGGACTCTTTCCCCCCCTGTAGTATGAAGGAATGGTGACTGATCCCAGAGGCTGGTATAGGTAATCAGTTCAAGCAGAAGTGGATCGTGTGGTGTAGAGTATTAATATTGTCAGAAGACTTGATATCATCAGTCTGCAGTAAACATTTACTATGTGCTAGGCACTGGGAATAAAGAAAGGCAAAAGACAATCCTTGCCCTCAAGGAATTCACAGGGTAGGGGCAGGGGGAAGACATACACTTATACAAACAATATATACTTGGATATAATCAACAGAGGGAAATAAGGCAGCAGAAAAAGCTTGCAGAAGGCCAGGGAAAGCCAGGAGGCAAAGACGAGAAGGGAGAGAATTGGGGGACAGACAGTGAATATCATGGAGTTGGGAGAGGTAGTGTCTTATTTGAGGAACAGCTAGGAGGCCAGCGTCACTGGATAGCAGACTGTCTATCCAGTCGTCCTGGGGCAAGTCTCTTCACTTCTGGTCTGCAGTTTCATCATCTGTAAAACAGAGATAACAGTCCTTTCTTTCTCTACCTAAAATCGGTGCTGTGAAAACTTTTCCTAATATGGAAAGCCTTATACAAATGTCAGTTTCCTCATAAAATGAAGAGATTGGACTGGTCCCTTCCAGCTTTAAGTGGGAACAACTGGGGCAAAGAGACGACGATTTTTTAAAAGCCTGTTTTCTTTGTGAGAACCTTTCCCACCAGGCTTGCCTATGTCCACCTGACTTAGTGTTCATTCTCTTATGTCCTGGAAATAGATCTAGATTTAGATCTGGACAGTTTCTTAGTCACCATCAGCCCAACTCTTGAAGCCTAGAAGCCTAATGACTAGTCCAACATCAGACACAGAGAGTAAGTGAAGGAACTGGGATTCGTACCCAGTTCTCCTGCCTTGTAGCACCCTTCCCAGAGCCCAGCTGGGAAGGGGAGCGGTATGTGACTGTTTGGAGGAGGGAAGGAGTGGGGTCAGCAAAGACTGGTGAGCGCACTATGGCGGGATTAAACGGGGGGGGCCCCTCTGGACTGGGTCGGCGACATAATACTAAATTAATCTTAAAATCTCGTAGGGGTATAAGAACTCAAAGCATTCATTATATTATCTCAATTCAATTGGGATACAAAGAAGGGGAAAACAAAAGTCCTAGCTCTTAAGGCGGCAGATGGGGGATATACTAGCAGTCCACTGATAAGTAAATACGAGGTAATTTGAGTCGGGAGAGAGCACAAACAACGTGGGGGTTTTCAAAGGCTTTGCATAGGTGTCACTGCTAAATCCTTAAGAAAGCTAGGAAATGAGAAAGGGAATCCTTCCTAGCATGGGGGAATCCGTAGCTTTTCCCTAATTCCCCAAATCCTGGGAATTGTTTTTTTCCTAATTAATTGGATTGTAGTTGTGAAAAAGGTTCAATTTTCGTTCTTTCCTAAAATCTGCCTCACTGGGCTGTTGTGAGGAGCGTCCTTTGTGAATCTCAAAGCGCGCTATTTTATAGACGCGAGTTTAAAAAAATATAGACCCCCAACGGCTTCTGGTTAGGTTAAAAATCACTCCCACTGAAGAAACACCGAGACAACTAACTTCCTGGAACTCGTGGGTCCCATCAAAGGAGTACACCGCTCACTGGAAACTAAAGATCTCTCGTGGTTGCCTTGCAGGAGTCAGCCATAGAATTGATTTTCGCTGCTTTCTTCACAACTGCCAGCGCGAGCACGTCCCTCCTCCTCCTCCTCCTGAAATACCCTGCCTCCATAGAGAAAATCAGACAGGAGCTGGCTTCTCACGAACTGACCAGACAGTGTTCCTGCTGGCCTCCTCCGGGCTTCCCAGACCTCCCCGGGCTGGAAAAGGACCTGCATTCAAGGGAGAGTCACAGAAAGGAACAGAAACGGAGAACCCCTGGGGGCAGACCAGAAGTGAGAGGAGAGACCAGCCCTCTCCTGCAGCCTCGTTCCGTTCCCGTAGCCCCAGAGTCGCAAGAGAAAACGATCCCTGGGAATGGCTGCCCGAACGCCAAGCCCGGACGAGCGGACCTCAAGCGCTCCTCCCCAGGGCTGGAGGCATCGAGCTGGCCGGAATGTGAGTGCGATCCTGACCTCAGCCTGGAGAAGCTAAGCCGCCTTCACTACCTGGACTGTGTAATCAAGGAGGTCTTGCGCCTCCTGCCGCCAGTGTCTGGTGGCTACCGCACCGCGCTGCAGACCTTCGAGCTGGACGTAAGTGGCGTACGCCTAGCAACCCAGGACGCCGCGGGTTTGTTTGTGTTTTTTTTTTTGGGCGGACCGTTCTAGTCCAGTACTCTAACAAATACTTCTCCCGCCCCGGGTCTGCCCCGGTCCTGGCGCGGCTGCTTTCTTTCTTCCGGGCCTGTCTCAACCCTGGAACCTACAAGCCACTCCTTGATTCAACTGTAAGCGCTTTACTCATAGCACCACCCACTCTTAATGCAAATCTAGAGGATGGAGTCACCAAATGGCAAACCAAGCGGGCAGGGTGTCCCAAATCACTGTTAATAACGAATGAAACTGTTGATTGGTTGAATTCTTCCAACTGTAGCCAGGCCTTAAAAGTCTCTGCCGCCTGAATGTATTCAGTGGCCTTCAGCCCCCTAGAAAACAGGCCCCTCTGGTGCTCAGGGTGGTGTGTGGCACGGTGCACCATTTGGGGACGCCTGGCACCGGTTAATGACAATAATGAAATTTTCTGATACACCATTAATTCGAAATGGTAATGCACACCACTGTTTAGAATTTTTCCATGAAAATTCTGAGACCAGGAAGCACCAAATAACATTAAAATAGATTATATTAAGAATAGGAGTGGGGTTTGAATTGTTTAATATTCACAAATCGGATTCCATTTAATGTCCTGATTAGGACGAGGGAGAGAGAGCGAATTGTGAAGCCCCTTGATTTTGCAGCCTTCAGCTGAGATGGAGGTCGAGGCCGGAGTTCAGATCTTCCTCAGTGTGTACCTTTCCCCTGCTCCTAAGTGGGGCCCAAGGAGACCTCTTTTCCGCCCTACCATCCCACCAGCCCACTATGTAGTTTGATTCTTCCCCGAGCACCTCCGCCAACCCTCTCCGGGGCGCTGACCCTCCACCCCCTCGCCTCTTTACAGGGCTACCAGATCCCCAAAGGCTGGAGTGTGATGTACAGTATCCGCGACACTCACGAGACCGCGGCCGTATACCAGAGCCCGCCCGAGGGATTCGACCCGGATCGCTTTGACCCGGCTTGGGAAGAGCATCTGGGGGCCGGACGCTTCCACTACATTCCGTTCGGTGGCGGTGTGAGGAGCTGTATCGGCAAGGAGCTCGCTCAGGCCATCCTCAAGCTGTTTGCGGTGGAGCTGGTGCGTACGGTGCGCTGGGAGCTCGCCACCGCCAGCTTCCCAGACATGCAGACCGTACCGATCGTGCACCCAGTGGACGGACTCCAGGTCTTTTTCTACCCACTCCCGCCCTCCTGCGTCCAGGAGCTTGTGAACTTTTGACCTGTCTGCAGGGGCAGGACCGGGACCAAGGAAACAACTCAGTCCGCCTGGGATAAGACCGGAGACAGCCCATCTCCTCTCTGCCTTTTAATTCCACAGATCCTCCCTCCCCCTTTCCTCCCTGCTGAGCTTGGTTCCAGGCCTAAATGGAAGGAGAATTCCCTGGAGCCAGTATTTACACCCAGATTCAGGTCTTGGGGAGAGCTCTCGAGCAGGGATGGTTTACTCTCCCTGCAATCCAAAGAGCAAGCAACTCCCGGAGCTCGAGGAGAGGAAGCCCTCAGAGTAAATCACTGCAGGAAAAAAAAAAAGGGCAAGCCCTTCCGTAGAGTCCAAAGGGGCCCCGCGGGCTGGGGCTGAGGCTGGGCTGGAAACGCTCGAGGGAAACATCGAAAGCGCAGGGTGGGCGAGGACTCCCGGCTTGGCAACATTCCTGCCTGCTGTGGTAGATTGTAGTCACTTAGTGCTTTCTTACCTGGCTGGATACATTATAGCAACATTTCCCCATAGGCTAAGTCAGAAAGAGAATAACAGGAAAAAAAAAAGGGATGGAAAACAACCTCCCATCTGGATAGAGACTTGGAAAAGCTGAATGTCTAATAGGTGGAGCCAGAGGTACCCTGGTAAAAGCTCCTGCTGCAGGTCCTATCCCATCTGAGTCCCATTCCAGTCCTATTTATTCCAGGGAGCAGGAGGCCCAGCTACCATCTAGTGTAGAGAGTAAAATCTTCATTTTGAGCTCTGGTGAACCAATAGTGCCTCCACTTATTCGGGTGATTTCTTCTCTCCATCAAAACAATTATGAAGCATATTAGACAGATAAGTAATCTTTAAGATTTGGTTTAATATTTTTAGAATTTGTTGAATGTTAATCCACTATTAATTGAGAAACAGTATGGGGATAGTTTATAAGGAAGGTCTCAGTTCTGGCAAGTCTTGCCTTTGACATCCTGGCTGTGAGACTGGGCAAGTCATTTAACTTCTCAGTAACCCAGGCAACTGTCTAAGCTATTAATGACAGAATTCTGAAATCCACATAACTTGCCCCCACCTCCACCCCTGCAGAATCCCTAAGTAGGATGTTTTTTAGATATTTGTGCTAAAAGGCCAAGGAATAAATTTTAGGTCATAGAGGCTTTGGCTAAAAGATCAAACATAGGTGCTGTTTTTTGGGGACATTCTCCTGGACTTTTAGGGACAGAGACTGGAACAGGAAAAGGGAGCATAGGGGTCAGATTGGGAATCTTCTTAGCCACTTATAAGATACTCCTTCACCCTACCTTGAGGAGCTTAATCAGAGGGAAGATGTGGAACTGGGCTTTAGGATAGGTCTGACAGACTTTGTTTCTAGGATTGGAAAGTAGCCCCAAACCAAAGGTAATTTTTGCCCTATCCTTAAATGTGGGATATATTTGTTGATGAGCTTGCTGTTTGACCTTAGGCAAGTCACTTCACCTGGGCCTTTCTGAAAAGGGAGTGGGGGAGGATTGGAGAAGATGATCCCTAAGGTACCTTTCAATTCTAACATTAAAATGCCTCTATAATAAAGAGTTGGAGTCAAGTCAAGTATTTATCTAGTGCCTACTATGTGCATTAAGCATTGGGGCTACAATGAAAGGCAAAAGACAGACCTTGTTCTTAGTGAGTTCAGTCTAATGGGATGGGGGGAGGAGAGACGATATGCACACAACTGTGTACTGACACAGATATGGGACAAATGAGAGATCATCAATAAAGGCACTGGCATTAAGATGGGAAGGTTGTGTGTGTGTGTGTGTGTGAGAGAGAGAGAGAGAGAGAGAGAGAGAGAGAGAGAGAGAGAGAGAGAGAGAGAGAGAAAGAGAGAGAGAGAGAGAGAGAGAGAGAGAAGAGGGGAGGGGAGAGGAGAAAAGAGGAGGGGAAGGGGGGAGGGAGGAAGGAAGAGAGTGAGTTTAGATTTCTTTTTCACCAGACTCATTTATTTCAGCTCTATCAGGGCAAGGGCATCCATGTAATCTTTTGGTCAAAAGTACTTTTTACTAGATGTCAAAGAAATAAAAATTAAATACTAGTGCTATACTATGGGATTTAGGCAACAGTTTTCCAGAAATAGTTTTATTATTATTGATCTGATATTCAAACAACTCCTAGCTTAAAGAAAGAAATGTCCAAACTGACAAAGTCCACCATGCCCTATGATCTGACTCGGTCCCAAGATAATTTTAGGTAACATTCTAATGAATCTTGTGCAGGGAAAGAATATGCTAAAATATAGTTTGGGTTAACATTCCATAATTTAACAAACATGTCTATCCCCTTCTTTCTGAATCACTCTCTTCAAGGAATCAATGTGGTGCTTCCTACAGAGTTATGTCAAGAATCCAAATTGAATAGGAGGTTTACAATTTCCATTTTATGGAAAAGGATACTTCCCAGGGAATGAATCTCAGTCTAATCCCTTAAGGAGATCTTTGGATGGATCCATTTTCTGGTCACATACCTGGTGGTCAAGTGGTAAAAGGCAAGATACTTCTTAAAAAGACAAGAAGTACTTTTTGTTAAATTTCTAGTTATTACCCTTAATCCATTCACCTAACGAAAGACTCTTTTCCCTTTTCTTTGGACCTATACTAGCTACTTTTCTTGAGTTTTCCCCTAAAGTCTGCAAAGGGCTTTAAGAAATATATTAAGATTTCTAGAGTGATGAGGCAACTAGGTGTCGAAGTAGATAGATTGGTGGACTTGGAGTCAGGAAGGATCTGAGTTCAAATCTACCATTGGGCATTTACTAACAGTATGACTGGGCAAGTCAATGATCTAGAATTCTGGCTTTGTTACCAAGTTGCTGTGTGATCTGGGCAAGTCTTCTCACTTCTCAGGGCTTTAGTTTCATTCCCTGAAAAAAAGGGGGGCCGGAGAAATTGGACTAGATGATTTCTGAGGACTCTTCCATCCTGAATTCTATGAATTATCTTAGGGATGAGGTTTTCATTTCCAAAGCCAAGTCAACGGGCCTGAATCTGGAAGAGCGTGGCAATTCAGCTATAATGGAGATTTCCCTGATTGTAGCATTTAGCAGCATCCTTCCTTCCTTTATTAGCAATGAAATAGAGTGTTAATGCTTTATTAGTAATTTCACAGAATGTAAAAACTTCATTAGTAATTAAGTACACCTCAAGTAAGGGTCAGCAGGAAGGGCATAAATGATAGAGGACTGCCTTTGGGGTCAGGAAGATCAGAATTCAAATCCTGGCTCTGACACAAACTAGCAACGCAACTCAGAAAGTCACAGTCCCTCAGTGCCCCAGGCCATACTGAGCCTCCATGTTACATTTGAACTTCTTCTATAGAGGAGATTGCCACCAGAAAGACTATCAGGCAGTGGATAGAATGCTTGACTTCAAGGCAGGAAGATGTGGATTTGAATGTGACATTTACTAAATGTGTCAGACCCTGGGCAAATCAATTACCTCTGAACCTCAATTTCCTCATCTGTGAAATCTTGATAATAATAGCACCTGCCTCAGAAGGATTTCTTCAAAGGAGATAGATGTACCTACATGACTTTGAGCAAGACATAACTCCCCCCAGCTTCAGTTGCCCAACCATGAGGGCAACTAGGTGGTGCCGTGCTAGACCTGGAATCAGGAAGACCTGAGTTTAACCTCAGCCATAAATACTTAGTAGCTATGTGACCCTGAACAAGCCATTTAATCTATCCTTGCCTCAGTTTCCTTATCTGTAAAATGGGAATAATAATAGCTTCTACATCTTGGGGATAAAATGAAATTTAGAAGTGAAGCACTGTGAAAACCTTGAATCATTCTCTGTGTTGTTGGTGGTATTATTATTATCTCTGTAAACTGAAGGAGTTGCACTAGTTGGTTTTTTTCCAGCTTTAGTCTAATGCTTCTATAAATGTGAGTTATTGATAAAACTTCAGGTCCAGACCACTCCCCATAAACACCCAGTCCCATTCTCAAAGGATCTGTAATTTCTTATGTGTGAGTTCTTATTCTACCAGAGCAGCTGGAAACCTCTCCATATCTTAGTAAATAATTTTCACAAGTTACTGTGAATGAAAAATTCATCACTTTGCACCCTGCCTGGTGATGAGTTTCTCTTAGTATAGCTAGGCTGATCTTGGACAATAGATAGTCCATCATCAGGCCTGATGTGCAGTCCTTTCCAGCTTATTAGGACCCACCAGAGCTTGAGATATACTGCCATAAACTCTTTGACACTTCCTTGGCAGCATTAAAGAAGAACTTCAGTGGAAATTTAAAAAAAAATAGAATATCTAGTGTATAGACATATAGATAATGCACACATATATGTATATACCCACATGTACTTGTATAGATGTGTGTATGTATACCTACATGCATATGTATGTGTGTATATCTCTGTTCAATCTTGCTTTTAGACTATGGGCCTGGCATTCATTCTAAAGCCACTCAGGAGTGCTCACAACCCAGTTCACACCCAGCTCACATGTAATTTAATAACAATCTTTTTTCACAGCATCCCACATGCAACCCGTCATCCACCCAGTGACCTGAATGGTTCTTAGATGTGACAGGTCAACCCAGGAAAAGGTCGGGCTAAAAGTCTAAACGGAGCGCTGTGGGCAGGTTGACCCTTTAGTGAACCAGAAGGAAGCTCCTGCCCTCCTGACCTTGCGTTTAAGGTAAATCTCTGTAGCCAAAGGAGGGGAAAGCAGTAGGCGGTGGGTATGAGTGTCAATGACTAACTTTAATTAGGGCAAGGACCGAACTGACCTATCCAAACGCCACTGGAGCTTTTGTAATCCCTTCTCTCCTCCTCCTCCCTTCCCCAGAGGCGGAAAAGACTTTCTAAACCAGCCCGAGATCCGCAGCCCCTCAGTGCCCGTCGGGCAGGTTTCCTCTCCACGTTATGATTTGTTTTGTGTTGGGGGGGAGGGTTCGTAGGTGAGGGAAGCTGGGCTGCCCCTGTTGATCCTCAGACTCCCAGGAATAATCTCGTCCTTGCAAAAAAAAAACATTCAAATAACGCTTGTCAAATAACGCCCCCCCCCAGCCACCACCATAAGCACTCAACAAACAGCTTTCTCCTCGTGGTGTTCCCCCCCGCCCCCCGTTTTGTGGAATAGTAACCTTGGACTGCAGGCGAGAAATGGTACAGTTTTTTGTTTTCCGACCATCTAGAAGCCTCAGCAGCGAAGTGATAGTTGGAGCAGTACTTTGATCAGAGTTTCTATCCGGTTGGTAATTTATTGACCACTTTCCAAGATATTTTAAATGTTCCCTTTCACTCTTTTGCAATGCAATTCTTTTTTTGTTGTTGTTGTTGCACGTAGGACTCGATGGCCACTAGAGATAAGGGTGTCCTGTGGTAATTATCAGTGTTTAAGCCAGAGCTATCTCGTTATCTGACGGCCGGTGAACTTGGCTAAGTTGCAGCTCTGCAGAGTTCATTCAGATGTCACGGTCCGGGGCTGAATAGGTCACCGGCGGGTCACCACAGAGGAATGGGAGAGGGCCCCGAGGTCACGCCCCTGCTAACCAGCTCAATTCCCCGGCCTGGAGACACAAGAAGATGGTCAACTCTATTAGCAGCAGTGCAGGCTAACCTGCAAGAGCCTTTAGCTTCTCTTCCAAAGCCTGCCTGCCAGCCTGCCTATGCAGGCGAGGTTCAGGACGAAAAGTGGTGGATTGGGACTGAATTTGTACAACCTTCAGTGCCCAGGAGCCCAAAGCGCTTCGCAGATTTCAAGAAATGTTTAGGAATATAACTAGCCCAGATTATCTTTCTTTGCACTGATGATCTACCGCGTTGGTTACTGTTACCTCCACATTAATCAAGTAAAAGGTAAAACCTGCCCACGGTCCGTTTCCCCACCTAATCTAGTCTCTTGATTCAGAATTTTGCAGGCCAAAAGTACTTTCCTAGGTACTAGGACATAACTGCTGAAAACGTTCTTGATGTGTTAAATGGAGTTGAGGGAAGGCAGAAGCAGCGGAGCGTTTAGAGGTGAATCAGTCCCAGGAGGCCCAGGCGTTGGACTCTACGTAGGGCCAGGGCGCAGACGACCACAGACACAGCAGCTGGCGAGCATTAGTTCAGCATCCAAACGACAAATTTATTTAGGCCAAACGCTTATCATCAAGGGCCGAGAAGCGTTCTCCAGTGTGGTAGTGCCTAGCTAAGGGGTGGTCTCAGAAGAAGAAGGAAATAGTAACCTCGTGGGGTTTGAACAATGGAATAAACAAACTTTTTTAAAAAAAATTTCTTTTTTCTCTTGCCTTTTTTTTTTTGGCATCATTAGACAACTTATTGTCCAAAACAAGCAGAGCTTTTGGCTTTTGCCAGCAAGGGTCCAACACAACCTGGCCTGACTCGGGGATGGAGATGGATGCTTAGAGTATCTCCTGGTCCAGCTTATTCGAGCTGCTGGTGTGGTTGCAAAAAAGCATCCACCTCCCCAGCACTGGCACCTATGGTTTCCCTGGGAACTAGTCTTGCTGCAAGCACTGAGAGCCCCCAACGGCGCGCTCAGTGGAGACGAATTGGACATTTCATCCTCAGGGGCTTGCTAGAGGGACGACCCAGGCAGGCAAAAATCTCTGTGGGTGAGGCGGCCCGTAGGAACAAGAGGGGAAGGCCAAATGCTTCCAGGGACAGATTTCAAGAAGGTGGCTGCCCTTCCTAATCTCTCTTTCCCCCACATTTTTGGATCGATTGAAGGATAGATTTGGATAGATTGAAGGCCATTTTGGAGAGGCTCCCTGGTCCCCGATACCAAACATTTCTTCAGTTGCTGCTCACTTTCCAGGACCCGCACATCCACAGCCTTGGTCGGGTCCAGGCTCAGGTGTATGAATTCAGGCTCCCTGCAGCCCCATTTTAGCCCAGTAGCAACACGGGTTGGTAAATGGAGCCCTGACTGGCTAATCTTGTGGTTAACCCTTGCGGTTCCTCACTAACCCTTGGCTGAGTTAATTTTTTGGCACAGAGCCCTACCTGGGGTTCCAGTGCTTGTTGCAGAGAGAGAAGGAATGATATGTACGACCTTCTTCAAACACAGAAGGCCCGTCTATCCACTCTACTTTATATCCTGGCCATGAACCCACCGAATATCCGCTATTCGCCCTGGAGTTTCTAAGCAAGAAACATGTGGCAACGAGGGAGGGGAACCTGGGTCCCTTAAACCACCTCAGCAAGAAGCTCCTCCCTTTGGGCCCTGCCAGGCAAGGGTGACATTCTCGAATTCCCAACTATAAAGGCTCCAAGATGCCAGAAACAGCTTTCCCAGCTGAAAATACATCCTCTACGAGTTTCTTTTACCCGTCTCTCCTGCTGCCATTAACTTTTGCCAGAACCCGAAAGATTGAAATCTCTGTCCTCTTCCATCCTCCTTCCCCTGTTACCTCCCCCGCTTCCCATGGTCCAGGAGTCATCAAACTCTGCTTACAAACCTAGCAAACCACAGACAAAACATAACAATAAATCCATGAAACAGTAATGATGGTATACAATTTCCACTAAGAGCAAAAGCGTAATTTCTTCACATTCTTTTCTGCCCCTTCCCGGGCAGAAAAAAATGGCTGACTTGTAAGCCTGAGTTCCAAATCACGTTATTGGTGACTGAAAGGGAAAAAACTCCTTGGGCTTTATCTCCTCCTGGGTCAGAGAGAGCAAGTTTCAAGAGCCTCAGGGCTTCTAGTCATACAGAGAGACCTGCAGCTGACCTGGAACCTGGGGCATTTTTTCTTTTACTGCCCAGCCCTCCCTCAAACCTAGTCGCGGGCGTTTGCTGTTGCTCCCAGGCTCTACATCTATTGTCTTGGAAGATCTTAACACCTTATCCTAGGGAGATGGGCGGCTCCTTGGCTCTTCAGGGCAGCCAAAGAGGCGCAGCCAGGGAAGCCACCGCCTCTGTGCAGAACAAACAGTTAAAGATTTTGGGCAGCGCCTTGTGGGGGGAGGAGCCAGGGCCCCAATCCACAATTAAAGATGAACTTTGAGTGAACTAATTTATCTGACCAAGAATAAGCATATAAAGGAGAAGCATATAAAGCCCGCGACGGCGCTCAAACCACGCTGCTTCGCAGACGCAGGTAGAGACACCGCACCGATGGGTTTCTCCGCCCTGCTAGCGAGCGCGTTGTGCACCTTCGTGCTGCCGCTGCTGCTCTTTCTGGCTGCGGTCAAGCTCTGGAACCTGTACTGTTTGAACACCCGGGACCGCAGCTGCAGCCTCCCGTTGCCTCCAGGGACTATGGGGCTGCCCTTCTTCGGAGAGACGCTGCAGATGGTATTGCAGGTAAGGTTCAAACCGGGACACTTGCTCTTCCCTTGGCTCCGCGAGCAGTCAGGCAGGCGCTCTGATAGCCGCCGGCCTTTTCTCTCCCTTCCCGACCCCGTCGGGACTCCCTGCTCAGCGTTGAGGAAGCCTGGTTGACTTCTGTTGCTCAGGGGCCACAGAGCTACCTCGAGATGCTGCCTTTACGGGCGAAGTCGTCCCGGGGTTTACATCGCTTCTCTACTCTTTTTCTTCGCAGCGGAGAAAGTTTTTGGAGATGAAGCGCAGAAAGTACGGCTACATATATAAGACTCATCTCTTCGGGCGGCCCACGGTGCGAGTCATGGGAGCGGACAACGTAAGGCAGATACTTCTGGGGGAGCACCGTCTTGTGTCTGTGCACTGGCCCGCCTCTGTCCGGACCATCCTGGGCTCTGGCTGCCTCTCCAGCCTCCACGATTCTTTGCACAAGAAGCGCAAAAAGGTAAGGCACGATCCCGGCGTGGCCCCCGGGAATCTCCTGTCCTCAGCCCCGGAGGTTCGCACACAGGACACAGGGACCCTGGGGTTGCTTGGCTAGAGTAGAGGGGAAGGTGGTCCCGGGAAGATGGGAAGGGTGGGCTCCGGAGCTGATTGAGCTGCCTTCCGTCCTGCAGTTGATCATGCAGGCATTCAATCGGGAAGCGTTGCAGTGCTACGTGCCGATAATAGCTGAAGAAATAAGAAATACTTTGAGAAGGTGGCTCCAATGCGGCAACCGCGGCCTCCTGGTCTACCCCGAGGTGAAGCGCCTCATGTTCCGAATCGCCATGCGCATCTTGCTGGGCTGCGAGTCGGACAGCGCGACCAGCGGGGACAGCGAGAGAGAATTAGTGGAAGCTTTTGAGGAGATGATCCGTAACCTGTTTTCCCTGCCCATCGATATGCCCTTCAGCGGACTTTACCGGGTAAGGGCCACGCGTGGGCGCCGTGGAGCTGGACAAGGGCCGGCAGAGCAAGGGGCTGTTCCAGTCTCAATGGTGAGTCCGACTGAGTCCCGTTGCCTCTTTCTGCACAGGGCGTGAAGGCGAGGAACCTCATCCACGCGCGCATCGAAGAGAACATTCGTGCCAAGCTGGGAAGACAACGGGAGCCCGAGGCCGGGGCTTGCCGTGTCAAAGACGCTTTGCAGCTGCTTATAGAGCACACGCAGGAGAATGGCGAGAGGCTAGATATGCAGGTGGGTAGCCGCTGGGATACCTAGAGAAGAGCTGGAAAGGGGGTAGACCCAGAGGTCCTTCCCCTCCTCCTCCTCCAGGCAGAGGCACTGCGAACTTTTACTTTACTTTAGCTCAGGCAAAAGGGCTTGCTTATGGCTTTCATAGCTCGGGCTGCATCATTAAAGCCACCATGCTGGGGGGAACCTGTGTATTTGGAGGTGGCAGCCTTGGTTGAAATTGGCCACATTTCAGCCATAATCTACCCCCTAAATCCCCAAGGAACAGCCAGCGAATCAAGCAGAACGTTTTACAGAAGGGAGCAGCCCTCGAGCAAAGACAATTGAATTCAGCCTCAGGGAAGTTTTCCCAGCATTTTTTTTTAAAGGAAAGTTTACCTTTGTAATAGTCCTGGGGAAAGTGATTGCTGCCTTGGGTGATATGAGAAACTCAGCATTTAGAGGTCTCTAATGTTAAAGGTATCTGGATCACAAACCCTGCTTTGGCTGAAAACAATAGGCATCTATCTGTCTTTGGAATTCACGGTTAAAAAAAAAACTTGGGAAACCAGTATAAACATGTGGTTGTAGCCCCGCGAAGTTGACTCCTTCCCTTTTCCCCTGCTCTCCACTAAGTCCAGTTTCCCTCCCCTTCCCGAACCCTCCATTCATCTTAGTTTTTTTCTGTCCGTACTTGCCTAAGATGCTTGTTCTCCTGAATCCTGCCACAGGAACTAAAGCAGTCTTCAACTGAACTTCTCTTTGGAGGGCATGAGACTACATCGAGTGCTGCCACATCTCTGATCACTTATCTAGGACTCCATCACCATGTCCTTCAGAAAGTGAGAGAAGAACTGAAGAGTAAGGTAAGGTGTGTGTTTCTGTCAGTGGCCAATTTCATGCTCTTTTCTCCACTCACCTAATAGACTTAGCATGGGAAAGAGAGCTGACCAGTTTTGCATAAAACGGGGAGACACAGCCTTTCTATTATAGAACTCTGTAAGTGGAGTTTATGTATTGGGAACCTAATGCTTAAACAAAACTGTCACCCAGCTTTGATATATATATATATATATTTTTTTTTTAAAGAAATCACCTTCTTGGGTTTGTAAAATTTTCTTAGTAATATAAAACTTTTATCAAACTCAGGAAGGGGGAATAACATGGCAGTTTTAGCCACCCTAGCATTCATTCCCTGAATTTGAATGGTAAATTGGTATTGTATGTTTCTGCTCCAGCCTCACTTCCTTAGCACATCAGCTGACTGCTGACTTTTCCTTGCACAAGGCTATAAATTACATATATTCATATGTGTATATTTATTACACATATATAGGTTTGATGTGTGGTATACATAAAATATCTATGTATCGCTATAAGATTCCACTTCACCAATGTTCTGTTGATTTTTACTGTATCCTGATTTTAATGGATTAATATTCACCCCTTTATTGCTTTTTGATAGGGTTTACTTTGCAAAAGCAGCCCAGATGAAAAACTGGACATAGACATTTTGGAGCAACTGAAGTATATAGGATGTGTTATTAAGGAAACCCTCAGGCTGAATCCTCCTGTTCCAGGGGGCTTTCGTATTGCCCTCAAGACTTTTGAGTTAAATGTAAGTTGTGTTTTTTTTTCTCTCCCTCCCCATCTGCCCTTAAACCCCCTCATTGAGTTAAATTCTTTTATGATTCAAATGGACCTGAATGTCTGTCTTGTATATCACAACTTGCTTGGAAGAGGCTTATTTTCATAACTTGCCCTAAAATTGAAATGGGCTATCATTTTATTGTTGCTTCATCTTCTTCCACAGGGATACCAGATTCCCAAAGGTTGGAATGTTATCTACAGTATCTGTGATACCCATGATGTTGCAGACATTTTCACCAACAAGGAAGAGTTTAACCCTGACCGATTTCTGTTGCCTTATCCAGAAGATTCTTCCAGATTCAGTTTCATTCCATTTGGAGGGGGGCTCCGCACCTGTGTAGGCAAAGAGTTCGCCAAAGTTCTTCTCAAGATATTTACAGTGGAGCTGGTCAGGCACTGTGATTGGCAACTTTTAAATGGACCTCCTACCATGAAAACTGGTCCCACTGTGTACCCAGTGGACAATCTCCCTACAAAATTTATGCATTTCAAAGGTGAAATTTAGTTAGTGCAAACTCTAGAGAACTTAGGAATTAATTGAAGTAGACATAAAGCTTTTTATAGTGTCCTCTGTTGATTTTAATATTGTATTTAATTTGTAAATATATGTTATATAGTTATTTATAATGCCTTTGATCCTAAATACCATCCTAAATACCAAAAAACCTAAATGTAATTTTAAATACCATGGCTGCATTTTAAGAGTACTAAAATAATGGATTTGTATGATTCCTGACTAAGGTAACTTTCTGAAAGTGGCAGGTTTTTTAATTATTTAAAAATCTTATTGGATAGCTTATCAAGTGAATATTTGTGAGCTTATGTTTTGTGTTCTTGTGTCATTAAACCATATTTCAAAGTGTGTACATGTTTATTTTTGTCATTGTTAAATGTGTTTTCTGTGAAAAATGTGATTCTATGTGTGTGTGAGAGATTGAGAAATAGTAAAAAATAAATAAATAAATTGTATTTTATTCTAGAAACAATTCTGTTGTCCATAATTACTTTTGCAGTAATGGCTCCCCCAAATGGGATTTTTATTACTTCTAAATAAGTACCATTTCAGATTCAGCAGAGAAAGACCAAATTGAAAACTGAAAACCCTTTGAAATTAATTGCTATAACTCATAATCTAAGTAATTTGAGCTAGTGCTGCAATGTTGATTTCACAAGTAGAATAGATAATATTCTCCAGTAAAGCAGATCTGCCAGAAATACATTTTTTTGAAGTTGAGGTTCTAGTCCATTAGAAATCTACATTTCAAGTTAAGAGCAGCCCATTGCATTGGCAATGAATGAGACTAAAAGTCATCACCTTTACTCAGAAATGGTCTGTGGCAATAGCTCTGGGCAAGCTTAATCTTAGGGTTAGATAAGAGGTGAGATTTCAGTTTTTCTTCATTCACAAGAAGGCAAGATGGTCGATTTACAGAACTGACAGATAAAGTTTGTATTTGTCCCAGGCAGTCGGATGCATGCATGACATGACTGATAAAATGGCCCAGTCATGACCCTCTGAACCTTGGCTAACCTTAGCAAAAGTTCTGGTCGGTCACATTTCTAACCCTGGCACATTCATACTTTGTACTGCAGGCCAACTTTAAATCCCAAACAGTGAGACTGATGATATTTGAAATGGCACAGTGTAAATTCACTGAATTTTTTTTTAATCACTTGTATCCCTGGATACCTAAAAAGCCATTTCAGACTTCTTTTTTTCCTCATTCTTTAAAACCATAGGGTTAGGTAATTCTGGAGAAACCCAGTGGCTAAGACACGAATTTTGCTGTAACAAATTGTTCAAATTCTACCTACGTTTTAGAAGTAAGTGGTGTTCTGTACAGAGTTAGGAAATTTTCTGATTTTTACCACCTGGCTACAAATCTGATTACTAAATATGAATGAGAAACTTAAAAAAAGTTTAGTTCTCAGCAGAAGTCATTATTTACCAAGACACATATTTGATATTATTCACTTTGGGGAAATATGACAGTGAGTTCAGCAAAGCCAAGAATTGAAGCAATGATATCTACACATCACATGACAATGGTTTTATGGACCTTCGGTATGGAGCCTGATTTTTCACCAACAACCTTTCTTCTTAAAGAGGCTAGTCCTCATGTATGGATACAAAGGTTATGTCTCTACATGCTAAGTATAGTGGGTTTGTAAAGCAATTTATGCAGATAGTTAAAGTCACAAACATGCTTTATTCCTTCCCAAGATATCCCACGGTTAGGTGTTTTGGGGCCTGAATTTATCCAGAAAATACTTATAGTCCCATGCAATAAACTATGACAGTAAACTGCACCATCTACCTTATGTCTAGTATGAGGTTTTGGTTCTTATTGTATGATATGCTTAACACCGTGCACAACTAGGTGTATATTTAAGTTGTGGTGATTAACCAGGGGTGGGGTGTGTGTGTGTGTGTGTGTGTGTGTGTGTGTGTATGTGTGTGTATGTGTATGTGTGTTGCAGAAGAGATGGGTATATATTGAACATAAAACAGCACATTGGGCATACCTGTACAACGATAGTATGATTGACAGGTATGGGGACCACTGCTCCGCTGTTCGAAAATTCCCAATGTATTTCAGACATTATGTTTTTAGATGTCATGAGACAGAGAAAAGGATGGCGGATTTGGAGTTGAGAACCTGGGATCAAACTCCAGGTCTGCCAATGTGGATAAGACCTTCTCTGGGACTCAGTTTCTCATCTTTCACTGAAGGGGTTGTACTGGATCACCTCTGAAGTCCCTTTTAGCTTTGAGTCTATGAGCATGGTCTTCTGTTCTCATGCTGCATCGAGCCAGGTCTTGGGGGTCTTGTGGCAAAACAACCCTTCCAATCCTTAGAATCTAGGCAGATGTGAAAGCCAGAGTGTGTACAAAGCCTACAAGTACTGCTTTTGGTGCCCTCTGACCTCCCTTTCTGTGCCCCTTTCCTACCCCTCATGCCACTGAATAAAATTTCAAATATCTTTATTTAATTGAAATATTTCTTTTAAAAATCTCTTAATTGAATATGTGTGTGTCATGTTCAGACCCCACCATTCTCTTTCTTCTGGTTACCGAATGGTGTAGATGTGGGATTATTTCTGGATAGGAACTCTTGTCACCTTGTCCCACAAACAACAATAAATTTTAGAGCTCATATTGACCTTAGCAACTCAAGGGCCATTTTCTTCATTCTGTACAGAGACATTTCAATTCAACAAGCAGATCCTCTGTATCTCTACTGCCCTTTGTGTGGTACTCATTTTTAATTCCTCAGAGACAGTTGTGTTCCATGGCTCACAAACATACAACACTGCCTGTCAAATATTAACGGTAAAAAGATGAGCCTCTGCTTCTGGGAGAAGTTTGAAGTCCTTAAAAACTTTTTCAATTTTCTGAAGTCAATCCAGCTAAGTTTTTTCTCCTGTTAAATTTTGGGCCTAACTCATTATCCATTCTGTACTGTTTATGCCAGATTTGTAGTATGTAGCTTTGGACAAAGTCTGTAGTTTATCCATCTAACTACATTTTGCAATGTGAACAGTAGACATTCTTCATCCACTCAATTATTCCTCTGTTGATGGTTAGGCCAAAATTTTTGGAGTGGTTATAGATCCCTCTTGGTAAGGTTTGCAGTGTTTTGGGGCTTCATACAACCAATATGGTGTCATCCTCAAACAGGAGCAGTTAGAGGAAGAATCCACCACATCTTGAAGCAGGTTATTCCACTTTTGGACAGCTCTAATTATTAAGAAGCATAAATTCACCTCTTTACCATTTCCACTCATTGCTCTGATTTGGCCCTCTGGGGCCAAACAGAACCAATCCAATCTTTCTTCTATGTGCAGTCCTCTGAATACTTGAAGATAGCTATCGTGTGCTCCATGAGTCTTATTTTCTGTAGGCTGAACATGCCCATTTCCCTCAACCAATCCTCATATGTCATAGACTCCAGGCCTTTCACCATTTGGGTTACCCTCCTTTGGACACTCTCCAGCTGGTCAAAGTCTTTCTTAAACTGAAGACAACTTCCCATTATCTTCACCTAGTCTCACCTTTGCATTGAAAGCACTAAGATTCAGAGTAGATGGTGATTTAATATGGAGGGTTTTATCAAGGACATCATAGAATTGCTTTACCTTTTCAACCTTTGCTACAGATGTTTGGTGAATAAGTTGCATCATTTTCATGGTGATTTCTTTGAAAGTACTAATTATGAGATCTGCAGTGACAAATGACAAGAAGTCCGAGGAAATTGTATTTCTTGTTGCCTTGGGGCACACAGTAAAACCAATTGTGGTGATTCCTTTTTTGCCTCTCTAAGGAAAATCTGTGAACCATCTTTCCATTTAGCTATGACTTTCTTTTTATTTAATTTATAGCATGAATTCAAGGTTAATATAGTGTAGTTTCTCTAGTAATTGATCTCATTAGTCTTTGAGGGGGAACTCACGTTGAGAGTCTCAATAAATTAAAGTTAACAAACAGTATATATAAAAGCCATGCAGGTCTTTATGTGCTCTGCCCCCTTTTATGCCACTTCTGTCACTACAGAAGTAGAAGGAAGCCATACTTTGTCTTTTTCGTATTTGATGAGTTACCAGTGACTTCATCACCAAGTGTCCAGCATACTGGTGATGGGCTCCCTTGTACTTAGTAAGGCTAGTACTTGGAAATGGGATTCAATTGGATTCTGGGAGTGTACCTGAAATAACTTGTGCTCTGCTGGAAAATCCTTCAAAAATTCACATTGTCTCAAGCCTTAATGATGCAGATGCAGTAATGTAGTAGAGTCTTGAAGGAAAATAGGGATTCCAAGAGGTCAAGGTGAGAAAAAGAACATTCCAGGAATTTGGAGGATGATAAAGTGCAAAGAATGATGGGTTTCGAATAGGAGGAATGTGGACCCAAATTCTGTTCCTGAGCGTGAGAAGTCACTTACCCTCTCTGGGCTCAGTTTCCTCACCTGTAAAATGAAGATGAAGTTCCTAGCTCATGGGGTTGTTCTGAGGCACAGTTGGAATGACGTATGTAAAGCAGTTTAAAGTGTTGTATAAATATCTGCTGTTATTTATATTTCTATATAATACAAACACATATATATATTCTGAGTGGCCACCCAGCTAGTTAATGTCAATGTAGTGCAAATATTTGAGACTATTCCCTTCCTTGACAGCATTGAATTTAATTCATTCTTATCTACAAACCTTCTGTTTTCAAACATTGCATACAACCTCATGTTACCAGGTTATTAGGACAGTGATCCACACCTCCTGCTTTGGGGTTTTTTTTCTGTCCCCAAAAAGGCTTTAATAATCAGATTAATTTGCTTAGAGCAGAGCAGTTCATTAGATTTAATACCAGGGGACTCTCATAATCTTAGAATTACAACTTTTCTTTAAAAAAAAGTTTTAATGATGATTTTTGTTTTATATATCACAATCATTTCCTGATGTATTCTCTCTTCTGTAGGTTGAACTTCGCTTCATAACAAAGAAAAACAGTTCAGCATAACTAACTAAAGAACATAAATAACTAAAGTGACTAAGTCTGACAGAATATGCGACAATCAGCCTGTATAGTCCATTATCTATCTACACACCTATCTCTCTACAAAGAAGAATGAAGTGTGTTTCATCCTTTGTTCTCTATGATGAATACTGGTCATGCCAATTCATCTGAGTTCAGTTACCTTGTAGTGGTTTTACTTATAATAATGTAAAGTAGAGATAATTTCTTCATCTAGGCAGCCCCGTAATGAAATTGGAGGTCCACTCCCTATCCTTATGACTATCTCTGATTCAATTCTTGATCCCTATCCTATTGTAGTCATGTTACATCTCATTTTTCATGATTCTGCTTTCTTTGCTTTGCATCAGTTCATACAAGTCTTCCCATGTTTCTCTGAATTCCTCACATTCCTAATTTCCTTTGGCACAATAATATTCCATTTTATTCATATACCACAGTTTGTTCAGCCAATCAATGATCACACAATTTGTTTCCAATGCTCTGCTTGCACAAAAAGTGCTTTTACTTCCTTGCCACCCCATTTTCTTTTCATTTGCATAATAGTCTTGGCTTCTATCCCCACCTCCAGCTCCACTGAGTTATTCACTTGAAGGTTATCAAGTGATGAAAAGAAAGAGAATCAAAGGAGGAATGCACTGCTCACTCCATTCAGGCCCCTCCAGCCTCTTGTCCAGAATTCCTGGGTCCCTTTTTCACACTGCCACCCCATAGAAGTCCACAAGAGGGCAATCTTTTCCCTTCTGTGACATATTTCCCATCCCTGGATTGCTTCCTGTGCCCTTTTCTACCTGGGTCCAGGAAACCCAATACATGTGTCATGCAAAACCAGACTTTGACTACAGATGGGGAAAGGTTTTGAAGAATGGAAAATAGGCATTTTCCACCTTAAAGAAGATGAGCATTTTCCTAATTTTGAACACTTAACTAAATTTTTAGTTTCATTCTTTGTCTAGTCCTATTTGGCGTCCTTTACATAGGTCAGTCCCATGCTGTTTCTGGTCTCCAGCCTTTTGTTCTTGAAGCCATCATCGTCTCTCCATGAAGGATAGAGAATCCCTAAGATTAGGAATTCTTTAGGTTTTTGCATTTGTATTCTTAGTGTCTAGCACAGTTCCTTGAACATAGAAAACACTTGGGTATTTGTTGAATTTAGTTGAATACTCTCCTATATTGCCTGGCTTTGGTTTACATCTGTGTTCTAATCCACCTCATCCAATGACATCTCTATATTCTTTGGAAGTCAAGCCACTCCTAAGTGTTGTGCTCAATCTTTCAGAAAATGTTTTAAGAGACACCAACATATGAGAAAGTGTTTAGGGAATTATAACCTGGATGGTAAATATTCAGGGAAGAAAACATATGGGAATTGATTGAAGGAACTAGGGATATATTGCTCAGAGAAGAGAAGAATGAGGGGAGATATGATAATTGAATTGAATATTTAAAGGGCTGCCACATGAAAGAAGTTGTTTTGTATTATCTAGTCTCATAAAGCAACATTAGGACCAAAGGGGAGAGGTCACCAAGAGTCTGACACTGTCTTAATATAATAAAGACTTAACAATGAGAGATGTCCAACAATGAAATGGGCTACCAGCAGAGGCAGTGAACTCTCAAACAATGGAGATGTTTAAGGAGAGACTGCTTGACCTGTCAAGGAAGCTGTGGAAGAGATTCTTGTTTTGGATTGGAAGTTTGTCCAAATGATCTACCTTTTCCAATTAGAGGAATCTGTAATTCTAAGGTCAGTCATTTAAAACAAAAATTTTAAAACTGAAATATTGCTCACTACACTTTGAGAAGGAAGAAATATACTTACATATGTGTTCTAATCAGATCCAATAACTTCTCAGAGCATATTTTTTCTTAATCTGTGCTATAGGACAGCTAGGTGGTATAGTGGATAGAGCACTGGGCTTGGAATCAGGAAGATTCATCTTCATGAGTTCAAATCTGGCTCTAGTCACTTACTAGCTGCATGACCCTGGGTGAGTCATTAATTCTGTCTGCCTCAGTTCCTCATCTGTAAAATAGATTGTAGAAGAAAATGGCAAACCGCTCAAGTATCTTTGCTAAGAAAACCCCTAATAGGGTCACTAAGAGTCAGACACAACTGAAAATGACTAAACAACAACTATGTGCTATCTGATACATTATTTTTGAAAACTCTTTCCTCTTTGTTTTCCATGACCCTAAGTGGGGCCATCTATAGTATTCCTGATGTATATGTTGCTGATGGACCCAGATGGCTCTAGAGGAGAGAGTGAGGCTGGTGATTTTGCACATCCCTCCCCTACTCAAATCCGATTCACTTGCAAGTCATGGCATCACCTTCCTGATGTCATGGTCCTCTTTGAGAATGAAGGACAAACAACAGCAACCACCATGACCCTATGCTCTCTTCATTCTTTCTACCATTCTTTTTCTTTCTCAGGTGACTATTCTTCCTGGCAACTAACTATAGATTTTCACTGAGTCTTAGTCACTGCTATGTTCCCTGCATTCATTCTTCTCTCAAGGCTTCAACTATCACACCTATGTGAATCACTGCCACATCTCAGCCCAAGCTCTCATGCACATTCCATTCTCTTATTTCCAGTTTCTGGTAGGATATTATCATTTTGATGTGCAACCTTCTGTGTGTGTCTGATTATAGGCTGGAGGCAAAAGGTAGAGACAAGAGGAGAAAAATATTCACTCCCTTCTCTGACCACCACCTTTTGGAAAATGGGACTGATGGCAGACAGGACCAGCCACACCTTTTCTCCCACTGATTGATTAGTATTTTCTTCCTAGTCACAGTTCCTGGCTCCACTTCCAACAGAGAACTTTCTATAGGCTTGCTTGGAGGGAGAGAGGAAGGAATGATTGAGGACAAATGTCCCTACAACCCAGCCTTATTCCAAACCCAAAGATGGCACTCTGACTCATTTTTAGCCTAGGGTAAAGGAAAGAGAAACTCTAGATCAAGCTTGGTTCTGACTTTGGGGAGTTTATTTAAAAATGGTTAATAGTAAAAAACCATAATATTCTCTCCCAATTTGTCTTAGCTTCTAGCCAAAAGAAAGCCCAGAACTTGTGGGCTCTTGGTCCTTTCTCTATCTCTCTGTATTTGTTGTTCAGTTGTGTCCAATTCTTTGTGACCCATTTGGGGTTTTCTTGGCAGAGGTACTGGAGTGGTTTGTCTTTTCCTTCTCCAGCTTATTTTACAGGTGAAGAAACTGAGGCAAACAGAGTTAAGTGATTTGCCCAGGGTCACACAGCAAGTAAGTGTCTGAGGCTGGATTTGAACTCACAAGGAGAGTTTTCCTGACTCCAGGTCCACTTAATACACAAACCCTGCTCTCTGCACTATTCCCCATTCACAAATATAGCAACACACACTTTGATAGAATTTACCAATAGATCAACAACATTTACAATTTATCTAGCCTGTAAAAGAAAATTCAAACTACTTGAACATAAAAAGCAATCTTTGGAATTAGCTTCTGCCCTATGGGTTGGGAGTGGAAGGTAGGGGTAGGGGTAGAAGGAGAGACTGTACTTCACGGTCTGGTAGAAAATTAGCAATCACTGTCTCATTCTGGCTGCTGAAAGTGGAGACATCTCTGGTGCCCAGGTAGTCCATAGGCTGCTGTGCTTCAAGGCTCTGCTCCCCAGTGTCTAGTCTTCTGCTCCAGCTCCCATTCCATCTCCTTGCTCTCTATTTAAATGCACATCATGAGTAGCATTGCTGCCCCAAATAGCTGCCAACCCTGCTGCTACCATAGCACTCTTGTTAGTATGAGCCCTTCCCAGAACAGGAAGGAGATCCCTACCAACAGGGTAGTGGTGTGTGGGAGGGAGAGAATTTGGAAATACAATAAAATTGAAATTAAGAAATAAAATAAAATGAGGCATTGAAACAAAAAAAAAATCAACAAGTGGGGCTTTGAAAATTTCTCTGCTGATATGGGTCTGTCTCAAAAATCAGTTATAGATTCCTCACTATCCCCATAAATGTGGTATGTTCAAGACCAAACTCACCACCTTCTCTCAAAATGGACTCTTCTTTCCAAATTCATCATTTCTGCCATTGGTGTCCACTAGTCTCCCAGCTTAGAGGCCTTGGAATTGGCTCAACTCATTTCCCTTCATCCCATCTATCTGATCAGAAGTTAAGTCCATTCAGCTTTCTAGAAATTTTCCAATATATCACCTCATAGCTTCATCTACTGCCATAATTTTCATTGAGACCCCCATAATCTTGCACTTGGATTCTTGTCATTGCCTTCTGGTTTATCTTCTTTCATTCTTATCCTTCTCCTGTAATCCATCTCACTCATCTCTGCCAAGTTAATTTTCCCAAAATGGAACTTTCATCATGTTCTCTGCTCAAGAGTTTACAATAGCTTCCTCTTGTCTAGCCCACAAACTTCAAATTCCTCTGTCTTACAGTCAAGATCCTCCATAATTTGAATACTCTTTACTTCCTCAACCAAGTACTTCAATAGGAACTCTCAGCCAAAGCTGGTCTCCTTACTATCTTTTTCAAAGCTCCCAACTTACTGCCAACACAGTGCCTTTGCTCAAACTATTTGCCCTGCCTTCACTTCTCCAAATTCACTCCTCTATCAAGGCTCACCTCAAGCTCCATCTCATCCATGACACTTTCCCTGATTACTTTCAACCATAATTTCCCTCCATTTTTGACTACATTCTGAAGTGCATAATTATTATTACTTGCTATTTCATTATGTGTGCACATGTAAGAATTGTTTCTTAGAACATGCTATAAGGTACTTAATGGCAGAGATGATAACAATATTTATTTTGTATTTGCCTTAGTCAGTTCCCAGCACATACTTCAAAACTTTTAAGGATCTGGGATTTGCATGGTGAAAGGGAAAGTGTGTTGGACTATCTGACTCCCAGATTTGAATTCACCCATGACATCTAATAGCTGTGTGACCAGAGGCAAATCGACCATTTTCCATGACTCCATAGCCAGCTTTCTTTTTCTGTACCCAGAAGTCATAGTTCTTGAAGCGCTTTCCTCCCTTGAATGACTGACTGTAACTATATCTATCTGCTTGTAATATGTTATCTCTGCCTCCCTGTTGGATGCAATATCTCCTACTGGCTGAGCATCTCTGTTTCAAACTGATATGACCCAAGTGAGGGGAGGAGAAAAGAATCCTCTTTCCCTCTCAAGGGCTGGCTTCCCAGTCCACTGCTAGCCCAAACCAATGAACTCTCAAATCTGGATGGGTGTCTCCAACTGTGTGCTGAGTTACTGGTTCATAAGAAGTAACAAATTTTCAATGTGAGCATTTGTATCTCAGAAATCAGTAAATGCTACAATTCAAAGGTTGGTTTATTGTTTTGGCTGTCTGGGGGCCAGCAAATCTAGCTTCCTGCTTGCTTTTGTGTGATCTTTAAACTAAGAATGGTTTTTACATTTTAAGGTAAACACCATTCTTAGCTCAAGATCTATACAAAAACAGTCAGCATGATTTGGGCTAACAAGCCATAGTTTGCCAATCCCCAGACTTAGAAACTGATGGAGCAAATATTAATAATGTAGATAAAACTTAAAAGTGTATCTTGAGCACTTTTTTTCTGAGAGCCCATTGTTAAACATTTACCAGTACATCCCGCTGTGCAAGGTGCTGCTAGACTCCTGACCAAGAATGGGAAGGAGAGAGTCCTTCCTCCTCCTCCTCTTTCAAGGATTGTTAACTCCTCAGATGATCTGAATCTTCACTTCTACTTTCCCAGGTTTACCTATTTGAAGCACTCAGTGGTATTGCTCCTTTCTGACTGGAACAAAAAGTGTTCATAATAAATCCTTTTATCTCTTTCATACCTTGTGATGCAAAAGTAAAATTGAACACTTCTTTTATGAAAGAAAGGAAAATAAAAAAGGTGAAACAGGAAGGGAAAAATGGAGAGAAAAGAGAAAGATGCTGTAGAATTGAATGACTGAAATCCCACTGAAGGGGAAGGTACTGGGTGAGGCCATTAAATCACATGTCTTGGTCAAGACCTTTTTTTGGACATCTATCTCTATGACACTCAGAAAATATTTTTAAGGACAAATGGATGATTAGCTGGATTCTTCTGGGTTATGAGGATATCCTTTGTGAGGTAGAAAAGTCATTCAGGAAGTCTTTAGCTGAAATACCTAGTTCATAAACATGGTGTTTTGTTTTGTTTTGTTATTCTCTCTCAAGGGGGTCATGACTGAAATGACTGAAAGAATAATAGAAAGAATAACTTGGAGCCAAGAGACCTGGAAGCACCACTTCTACCACTCTGTAAAAAGGAGGGGATTGGATTAATTCATCTCTAAGGGTCTCTTCTAGCCCTAAGCTACTGTACTTCTCTGTCCTGTATTTGCATAGCCCCATTTACAGAATTCCCCCAACATTTGCACAGCACTGGTATTTTCATTGTCATGCCTGTCAACATGCCAGGGAGCCTTTTCTAATGGTGAAACGAAACCAGGTCTCTGTTGGGACATCACAGTTGAGTCAATTACCTACATAATTCAGGTGAAGGTGGAAGTCTGGGTCTCCTTTCTGTTTCTTTTTATCAGAGGGAGACTTGGCCCATGAATGACGTCAGCCAAAGACTCATTGTAACTGTATCGTACTCTCTGCCACCTGTGGAGTTCGGTGGAAAGAGAGCTTAATAGAGAAGTGATGACCAAGTGTTCTGAATTTCTCTTGTTAAAGAGCTGAAGTCAAACAATGAACCACAAAGTAAACTGGGAGGCAGAGGACAATGGAGTTCTCTGGCTAATGGACTTGGCCATTGTGAAGTATGATGCTGCATTTCTCCCTCTGGGCTTATCCCAAATTGAGTTTCAGTGCTGTAGAGTATGTGATGAAATGCGGTTTACAAAGCTGAGTTGAAAACAAAGTTGACTTCAGATATGAATTGGGAATTCATCCAAATGCAGTGGTAACAGAGGTACTGTGCTACACAGAAGTGAATTCTTTCTGTTTCCTTTAAAAACCAGGTCTTCACAACCATAATTATCTGGATGATTTGTCTGACCCCGAACACCTAATCTGGGTAAGTTGTATAAAATCATGAATTTTTGCCTAAAATGACCTTTAGTAACGTCAATCTGCCTTAAGATTTTTTTTAAATTTTGAAAAATATTTTTTTCCAATTACATGTAAAAACATTTTTTAACATTTGTTTTTTAAAAATTTTGAGTTCCATGCTTTCTCCTTCCCTCTTCTGCCCCCTCATTGAGAAGACAAACAATTTGATATAGGTTATACATGTATAGTCATGCAGAACATATTTCCATACTAGTCATGTTGTGGGAAAAAAGACAAAAAATCTGAAGAAAAATAAAGTAACCAAAAAAGTATGTTTTACTCTGCATTCAGATGCCACCAGTTTTCTCTCTGTAGGTAGATAACAACTTTCATTGTAAGTCTTTCAGAATCATCTGGGTTCGTTACATTGCTGAGAATACCTAAGTCATTCACAGCTGATTGTCATTACAATGTTACTGTTGCCATGTACACTATTCTTCTGGTTCTGCTCACTTCACTTTGCATCAGTCATGTAAGTCTTTCCAGGTTTTTCTGAAACCAGCCTGCTCATCATTTTCATATGGCACAATAGTATTCCATCACAATTACATACCACGACTTGTTCAGCCATTCCCCAATTGATGGGCATCTTCTCAATTTCTAATTCTTTGCCACGACAAAAAAAAAAGCTGCTATAAATATTTTTGTACATATAGGTCCTTTTCCTTTTTTTTTTCCTTTTGGGATACAGACTTAATAGTGGTATTGCTGAATCAAATGGTATGCACAGTTTTTATAGCCATTTGGGCATAGTTTCAAATTGCTCTCCAAAATGGTTGGATCAGTTCACAACTTCACTAATAGTGCTAAAGTTCCCCAATTTTCCCACATCTCCTCCAATACTTGTCATTTTTCTTTTCTGCCATATTAGCCAATCTGATAGGTATGAGGTGGTACCTCAGAGTTGTTTTAATGTGCATTTCTCTAATTAATAGTGATTTAGGGCATTTTTATACAACTATAGATAGCTTTGATTTTTTCCTCTGAAAATTTCCTGTTCATACCCTTTGACCATTTATCAATTGGGGAATGGCTTGTATTCTTATAAATTTAATTCAGTTCATATATTTGAGAAATGAGGCCTTTATCAGAGAAACTTGCTAAAAAATTTTTCATTTATGATTCCTGTGTATTTTTCTCCATCCTATTTTTCTGTTTATCCTTCTCTCTTTTTCCCTTTTCACGCTATCTCTTCTCAAAAATATTTTGCTTCTGACCACTGCCTCCCCCAATCCACCCTCCCTTCCATCATTCCCCCCTTTGTCTTATCCTCTTCCTGTAGGATAAGATAGATTTCTAACCCAACTGAATGTGTACCGTTATTCCCTCTTATTCTGATGAGAGTAAGATTTAAGTGTTGCCCCCCACCATCTTCCTCTCCATTGTAAAAGCTCTTTTGTGTCTCTTTTATATGAGATAATTTACCCCATTCTACTCCCTTCATTCCTTTCCCAGTGCACCCTTTTTTCTCACCTCTTAATTTTTTTTTTTTGTTATCATCCCATTGTAGTCAACTCATGCCTATGCCCTCTGTTTATATAACTCCTTCTAACTGACTTAACAATGCTAAAGTTCCTAGGAATGACACACATCATCTTCCCATGTAAGAATGTAAACATTTTAATCTTATCAAACCCCTTATGACTTATCTTTCTTGTTTACCTTTTTAGCTTCTCTTGAGTCTTGTATTTGGCAATAAAATTTTCTATTCAGCTCTGGTCTTTTCATCAGGAATGCTTGAAAACCCTCTATTTCATTAAATATCCATTTTTCCTCCCTCTGAAGCATTATACTCAGTTTTTTCAATTGCTCTTATCCACTGGGACATCTTGCTACCCAAGAACCTAGTTACTGGAGGAAGAACCCACAATTTTAACAAAAACAGTTGGTAAAACTGGATAGCAGTCTGGTAGAAAATAGACTTAGAACAATACCTGATGTAATGTACCACGTTAAGTTCCAAATGTATATGTGACCTAGATGCAAAAGATCATATCACAAAGAAATAAGAGGAACAAGGAAGAAATTACCCTTCAGATCTACGGATTGGGAAAGTGTGCATAACTCAACAAATGATAGAGAGGACTGCACAAGCTAAAATGGACAATTTTAATTATATAAAGTTTAAAAGATTCTGTACCAAAACATTTAATATAGTAAAAATTAGAAGGAAAGCAGATAGGTGAGGGAAATGTTTTCAGCAAGTTTCTCTAAAAATAGTCTCATATTTAAGATATATAAGAAACAGATTCATATTTATCAGACTAAGAGACTTGCCCTAACAGAGAAATAGTCAAAAGATATGAGCAGGCAGTTTTTAGAAGAAATCCAAGCTATCAACAACAATAAGAAAAAATGCTCTAAATGACTAATAATTAGAGATAATAGATAATAGAATAATAATTAGAGAAATGGAAACAAAAGCAACTTTGAAGTTCCACCTTATACCTATCAGACAGACTGCAGAAATGACATAAGAAGAATATGAAAAATGTTGAGGGACTGTGGAAAAATAAATGGTCTAGTGTACTGTTGATGGAGCTGTGAATCAAACTAGTCATTCTGTCACCAAGCTATACTGCTACTAGGCCTAGACCCTTCTCCCCCCAAAAAAATCAAAGAAAGAGGAAATATATTTATATGCTCACAAATATTTACAGAAATTCTTTTGATGGTAGCCAAAAATCAGAAATGAAGCAGGGGATAGAGGAGAGTCAGGGTGTGTCTTCCTATTGGGGAATGGCTAAGTAAATTGTATGGATGTAGTAGAATATTATTTTACCATAAGAAATGATGAAATGCACAAGTTCAGAGGAAATTGAAATTTTTAGTTTTTTCTGAAGCTGGAAATGAGGAAGACCTCTATGAACTGATGCAAAGTGAGGTGAGCAGAGCTAGGAAAACAATTTGTACAATGATAACAATATTGTAGAGAAAAGCAACTTTGAAATGTTTCAGAAATCTGATCAACTCACTGAGTTGAGAAGAGTGAGGACAAAGCTTACTACTCATCTCCTGGCAGAGTGGTGATGAACTTTAGATCCAGAAAGACTCTTACATTATGGATGTGCGCTAATATGGGAATTTTTTTTCTTCTGTTGGATTACACAGCTATGTATTGAGGACTTTATTTTTCAGGTTTTTTTTGTCTGTTTGCTCAATGAGGGTAAAGCAGGTGTGATGGGAGAGACAGACTTTTTTTAAAGAAAAAAAGGAGACTGTAAGTAACAGAATATCAAAGTAAATTACTATGAAATGAATAGGCAAAATTGGACACTGCTTGTACTTAGAGTCTATCTACTTTGCTATAGATATTAATTTTTTATTTTGGTAAAGATAACTTTGCCTTTGTAAAAAAATTCTTTTTAAACCTTACAATCAGCAAACACTAGTTGTTGTTTAGTTGTTTTTCAATCACATCTCACTCTTTGTGACCCTATTTGGGGTTTTCTTGGCAAAGATACTGGAGTGGTTTGTCATTTCCTTCTCTAGCTCATTTTACAGATGAGGAAACTGAGGCAAACAGTTTAAGTGACTTGCCCAGGGTCACACAGAGTCACACACTAATAAGTGTCTGAGATCAGATTTGAACCCATAAAGATGAGCCTTCCTGACTCCAGGCCCAGCACTCTGTGCACTATGCGCCCCTCGCTGTCCAAGTGAGCACCAGTGAGATACCCTAAATATGTAACTGCAGCTCATCCTTTCCAAACATCAGTCTATTATGAGTTAATGTGATTGTAGACACTGGAGTTGGGATTGGCACCCTGGGTTTCAATGCTAGCTCTGCTACTTGTGGATCCTTGGGCAAATTTGGAGACTTCTTGGTGCCTCAATTTCTTTGTCACTTCATGAGATTAGCACGAATGATGTCTGAAGTCTCTCTGAAGATCCTATGTGACTCATGGATCAAATGGTATCCTAATATTTTTGGAATGTAGTTTCCTTTGTGATCCAGGAAGTCTGTAGGAATATACTCCACCCTGCAATTTGGTTAAAAGCATTAAGCCAAAGTCCTCTGGGATCGCCCCACAGGGCAATCATGATGTTAGCACAGCAGAGCAGAGCAGAACTCAGTTGGCTCCTAGGACTTGTGATCACTGCCTTTTGAAACTGTGATTAGCTAGGGGACATATGACGTTACCAGCCACACAGTTTGTTTAGGGACACATCTTCTTCCTAGAAACATTGGCAGCCAGGATTCATATTGTGGGAGCTAGAATTTTAAGCATTTTCCACTTGGTCTGGACCCTATTGATAGCTGTCTCCCCCTGCTCTCTCCTTAATGCCCAATACCACACACCCAGATGCTGAGCTCACTTCCTATTTAAGAACTCTAAAAGAGGCCAGAGACTTTGTGTAAAGAGGATCAGGTTCACATAAATGTGTTCTGCTCACTCGTGCCCAAACTTCAAGTACTCTGATGGCCAGATTCCAGATGCTCTCCTGGAGAGGTTTCAGTTGTTTGCCTGTCTGCTTATAGGACCTGAGACCCAGTTTCTCCTTCCCCTTAGCTCTTACACTTTCTGCTTCCCATTGACTAGGAAACCAGTCACTCATTGACCTGCTGTCTTCATCCTCCTGCCTCTTAGAGCTTTGATTTGTAGTGGGCTCTGACATTTGTCCGGATCTTTCCTGGTGCTAGCCCCTTGTCTACCAATCCATGTGTCTTAGCTGCTCATGCCCTGCCATGGCCTCCCCCCACTGACTCTGTTACATTGTAACAGAAATATATCAAATATATAAATATATACTGCATAAGTCAAATATGTACGCAGAAGGAATCAGAATTAAATGTGGTAGATTGGATTGTGGTGAGAAGGAAGGTAACTGCAGCTGCTTCTAGCTGCATTACTTTTTTCTGTTTAAAAAGGCAGAATATGAAATTGTCACTGTAATCACCATGGCTGTCTGAATGATTCTGAGAATCCAGAGAACTCATCATTTCAAGATGAGCATACAAAATCAAATGCCAATAGTTTTATTTTTTCAGTACCCCTGTTCATATCCTTAAAGGGGGCTGAGGAGATTCTTTTGAATGGTATGAGTGCAAGCGAAACTCCAGAATAGAAGGGAGGTAATTACTAGTGCAATTTTGTGGTGAGGAAATGGTTGGGGGGAGAAGTCCAAACTTGACAAGTCCTCGGCCCTTCTTTCCAGTGCTAGTTTAGTGTGAGGTAAGCCTCGAGTGGGGCAAGCGTCAATTTCATGCGTTTAATGTGTTACACTGAATCTGGGTGGGCTTTAGAATGTTGCCTTCTGGATGAAATCAGTGGTGGTTCTCTAGAAAGAGGGAGAGAAGGAGGAAGGGAGGGAAGGAAGGAAGAGAGGAAGGGAGAAAGGAAGGAAAGGAAGGGAGGGAGGGAGGAAGGAAGGAATAGAGGAAAGTAAGATGGGAGGGAGGGAGGAAGGAAGGAAAAGAAAGAAGGAGGGAGGAAAGACTGCTAGAAAAAGAACAAGCACTGATAATAGAAATCAGTCACTTCCTGAGAGAAGAACATGGGGCTAAAAATAGTTTTCCTTGAGGTGGGAGCAGAACTTTTGTGCTCTTTCTTGTGTTTGTTTTCTATATCTTTTTTTCCCTTTTCCCAAGACCTCGTGCTTCCTAGGTGTGTCCTGAAAGTCAGTAGACATTCACCTAATTATGAGATACCTTATTTATGAACATTAATGCTCAAAACAATGGCCTGGGGTTTTAAAAAATGCAGAGTCATAGACTTAGAAGCAACAAGGACATTTGAGGTCATCTAGTCCAAACCCACTCATTTTATAGATGAGCAAACTGAGGCCTAGAGAGCCAACGGGACTTGCCTGTCCAAGATGTCACTGCCAATGAATGGTAGAGCTGGAAATGGAAGGAAGAAAAATTTTCAGATTTTCAGACTCCCAGACCAATAAAAAGAACTCCAATGGTTATCTAGTTGAATCTCCTGGTCCTTACAAGAATCTTTTCTATAGTATCTCTGACTAACAGCTCTTCAGCCTCCCCTTGAATACTTAGAAAGACAAGTTATTCACTATTCCCCAAGAAGCTCATTCCATTTTAGGAGAGCTGATTATTAGGAAATGCTTCCTGTCATTGAGCTGAAATCCCTTTCCCTATTACTTTTACTTGGTGATCCTAGTTCTGCTTTCTGGAGCCATACTTAATAGGTTTAATCCCTCTTCTCTGTCATAGCCCTCCAACACTCAGAGACAGCTCCCAGAATGGAAATCAATCTTTCAGATGTGGGCTGACCAGGGCAGAATGTAGCAGGGCTACCACCTTCCATGCTGTTATTGATGCAGGCTACCTAAGGGAGCAAGCAGTGGCTTTTTTTGGCTGCAGTCAGATACTATTGGCATAGCACTAGAGATCTCTCTTTTCACTGGAGTGACTGTTCCTCCCATTACATCTTCCTGCTGCTCGTAGCATTCAGGGAAGTTTCAGTTGCATTCATTACACTTAAGTGGGAAAGTGGACTTTGGAAAGTACATTTTAAAATGATCTTTTTAACAATGAAGGTCATAATAAAAAGATGTTTCTGAGTAACCAAGGTGAGGTAGATAGGAGTCAGGAAGAAATTAATTCTTGAGTTCAAATCTTGCCTCAGAAACTTATTAGCAGTGTGGCCTGAGCAAGTCACTTAACCTCAGTTTCCTCATCTGTAAAAAGAGGACGATAGCACCCATGCAGAAGAATTGTTGTGAGAACTAAATGAGATATTTGTAAAGCATCTTACAATTATTTAAGTACTATATGAATGCTAGCTATTATTATTAACTAAAATATTCAATATTGCAAAATTCTGCATTCCTTGAGGATTTCACTTATGTAAAATAATACAATAGAGTAGAAAAAGGACTTAACATGGAGTCAGGAGATCTGGGTTCAAATCTCAACCTCAACACTTAGTTATAAGTCACCATCAGCAAGCCATCCAACTTTTCTGGGCCTCAGTTTCCTCATATGTGCAATGAAGACAATAATCACTTTCCTCATAGAGTTGTGGCAAAAGGAAATCATAATAGACCTTTAAACATGATGTACATGTTGTTTCTTCTGCCACCCAACCTCTCAACTCCAATCCTAATAGAATATCAACTCCTTGAGGGCAAGGATAGTTTCATTTTTATCTTTGTATTGCCAGACAAATGACATAGCAAAGATATAATGAACTGAACTTGGAGTCAGGAAGACCTGGGTATAAGTTCTATCTCATGTTAACTGTGTGACCCTGGGCAAGTCAATTAATTTTTTGGTGCCCCAGGTAACTGTTTTAAAACTCTAAATTATAGAATAGATACTGATCCATAGAGGGAGTTTTTCACTGAGACTTTCCTATACTAGTCATGAGTATGATTAAAAAAAGAAAAAGAATTCCCATTACTTCACAGTGCTTGAGCACACAGTAAGTGCCTAATAAATAAGCTAGGTGGCAAAGTGGATAGAGTGCCAGGCCTGGAGTCAAGAAGACTCCTTCTCCTGAGTTCAAATATAACCTAAGAGACTTACTAGCTGTGTGAACCTGGGTAAGTCACTTAACCCTGTCTGCCTCATCTGTAAAATGAGCTGGAGAAGGAAAGGGCAAATCACTCCAAGTGTCTTTGCCAAGAAAATCCCAGATGAGGTCACATAGAGTTGGACACAACTGAACATGACTGAACAACAACAATAAATACTAGTTGAATAGCTATGTAAATGTGCTGTTATAGTTACATGTTTGAGCTAGATTCATTTGTAGCAATAGAATGAGAATGTTTGAGGTATCTGGTTTTGGTTAATATCAAGGCCTGACTATCTCAAATACCTTTTCTGTATTTTCATTCAGAAATGGCACCATAGGGTTTTAGAGCTGGAAGGATCTCATCCAACCCTGTCATTTTAGAGATAAAGAAATCGAGGTCCAGAGAGGCAAGATGACTTATCCATGGTCCTACAGCTAGCTCATGGCAGAGTTCAGTCTAAGACCTCATGTCTCCTGTCTTCACAGCCAGTGCTCTTATGATTATACCCTACAAATAGCTGTGGTTGAAGGCTGTGTGTATGTGTGGAATATTTACTGCTTTCTGGTCCCATTATGCAACCCTAAATCGGAGTAGGAACATTTTGAGAGTTCATGGAGAACATATGGTTAGTTGGTCAGCTAGACTTATTAAGAATAATGAATCAACAAATGAATAGATATTTACGAAAAACTTACTAAGTGACTAATGCTGGGAATACAAAAACGAGAGTAAAAGTCCCTGCTCTTAAGGAGGTTACAGTCTAGTCAAGGGAGATAACATGTGCACCTATAAGTTTGTACAACACACATATGGACATATTGTAATCATGGACAGGAATAAAAATAAATCTATTAGTGCGCATTTAGGTATTTAATATTGCAAAGCCCTTTCCTCACCATGTGGTGAGATATGTAGTTCCTCCCAATAATTCTGCTCCTTATTAATTATAACCTTGGGTAGGCCTTTTGGGCCTGTATGTTTAGTCAGTAACCCAGTGCTGGACCCTTGAAATAATTTGTTTGGCTCTATTCACTAATTACCCAAAAGGCATTGGTCATCTATTAATAAAACCACTGGATTCTAAAATCTGTATTGTTAAATTGAATCATTCATTAGCACTTGTGACAAACACCAGAAAAACATAGTCTGGAGGCATGAAAGAAAGACCTCACAGAGCTTCCAGTTTAGTAGATATGATACACTATGTAAATAATTAAATATAATACAATTTAGAATATTGGTGTATAATAGGAATACAAAATATTATTATAATATGGATAGAAAACTCTGAGGAACTCCCTCTGTTAGTTCAGGTTGGCACATGCTCTGTAACTTACAGCCTTAGAGAGCTGTTGAGATTGCTGAGAGATTAAGTAGTTCATCCAGGATCACACAGCTAGGATGCGTCAGATACAAATCTTCTGAGTTCCAAGGCTGCCCATGACATCGCAACCCTTTATAGTCTCACGTAGTATCTTATTTTGTCCTCACAACAACTCTGTGAGGTAGGTGCTGTTATTATCCCTATTTTACAGATGTGGAAACTGAGGCCAAACAAGGTGACTTACCTGGAGTCACATAGAAGGTAATGTCTGAGGTGGGATTCAAACTCAGGTGTTCCTGACTCCCATTCTAGTGGTCTGTATGCAATACTACTTTGTCACCTCATTGCGACGAGAGCAGATAAATTAAAGATCATTTCTGTCTTCTGGGGGGGGGGTGGGTAGGGAATCGGGGACATTTTCATGGAGATAACATTTGAGCTGGTTCTTGAAGGACGGGGGGCATGTCAATAAATGAAGAGAAGTAGGTTGTGTAGAATAGGTAATGCCATTCCTGGTATGAGGAGCAAGCAGGGCAAGCAAAGACATGGAGGTAGGAAGAATTGAATAAGTTAAGTTCTATGTTCAATTGAGTAGTTGAACTTGGATAGGGACAGAATATATGAAAGGGCATAGTATGAATTAAGGCTGGAAAGATCAACTGAAGCCTATTTCTGAGGGCCTTGATTGACAGATTAAGGAGTTTGGGCTTTATGTGGCAGGCGATGGGTAGCCACTATAATTTTCTGAACATTACAGTGACACTATCAAACTTAAATTCAGAGGGTTATTCTGTCTGTGTTGTTAGCATGGATTTGAGAGGGGAGAGGCTGCATGTGGGCAGACCTGGGAGAAAGCTATATTAATAGTCCTGGGAAAAGGTAATGAGGGACTAAACTTGTGTAATAGCTCTAGGAATGAGAGAATGGATGCAGGAAATATTAGGGATGAATAGAATGGACTTGGTCCAATGCCACTTGCTAGATGAAGCTCTTCTGGAAGCCTTCCCTCCAAGGAAACTCTCCCCCTTCTCCATTTCCTTGCATTTATTTTGTATACACTTCAGTGTGTACATGTAGTCTTCCCATTAGAATGTAAGCTCTTTTCATACAGAGACTCTCTGTATGCTCAGCACTTAGCACAGTGCCTGACACCTAGTAGGCATTTAAGAAATACTTGCTGATTGTTTGATGGAGAAGGAAGAGTTAAATGTAAGCCTAGTTGACTAGAAGAATTATGGTGACATTGACAGAGAGGGAGGAAAATTGGAAAGAGAAGCAGGTTTAGGGAATAAGAAGTGGTGAATTCTGATTTTAGAAATGTTGACTTCGATATAATCATGACAATATTCAATAGACTGGCAGAAATGAAAATTTGGCATTTAAGAGAGAGGTTAGGGCTGGAAATATAGATCTGCTAGTTGTCCATAAAGAGTTGATCATTGGAACTATGGAAGCTGAGACTGTTAAGGAAAAGACTTTAGAAAGCAAGAGAAAGATATCATGAGCAGAGCCTTGGGGAACAGCTATGTTAACAAAGAGGTAGTGCAGAAGAGGAGCTGAGAAAAGGACAGAGGAATAATGAATGAGCTAGAACCAAGATGATATGCTAGTCAATAAGATGGTCAGTAAGACCACTGAGAATAGAGTATGGAGGAGGAAGATCTAGTCAGTTGTGTTAAATGCTACAAAAAGTTTGAAGATGATGAGGACTAGGTATAGGTCAGTGGTGACCTTTGAGAGCATTTTCACCATAATTATGGTATTGGGAATCATTCCAGAGTAAATGGGAGGTGAGAAAGTAGAAATGGCAAGCATAGACTACTCATTTAAGAAGTTTCATGGAACAAAGGAAGAGAAAGATGGGTCTTTTTTCTTTAGGGATAGGACAAACGGGCACGCTTTTGAGCAGAAGGAAAAGAGGTGGTAGAGTTAGATTTCAGATTCAAGAAGAGACGATTGCTGTAGGGACCCTCTGAAGGGAATAGGGTAGGAGCATTGAGGGAGAGGTTTGCCTTGGCCTATCTCTTCCTCAGAGACAGAAGGGAAAGAAGAGACAATGGGTGAAGTCATAATATTTTTGAGGGGAGGATTGGAAGACTGGAAGGAGCCCTCCATAATGTAGTTTGATCTTAGTTAAGTTGGAGCTGAGGTCATATGCTGAAGGGTTATGTTGGGAGGGGGTAAGGGTAAGGCTGCAAGCTTTGAAGGAAGATGAAAAGGATTGGCTAAGCAATGTGGGAAATATGATAGGGACCATATACCACATTTATATTAGTCATTTAAAAACAAAACGAAGAAGTTAAATACATAGCGTCATAGGTCTGGGAAAGACATTAGAGGAGACCTGAGAGGCTCTATATTCCATTCCTATGTCTCAGGAAGACCCACCCATAAACGGCTTCTCATCACTGAAAATGATCCTATTTTTTAAAAATGCCAGACATGGATACTTTCTCAGTAACCCATTTTAATGATTACCTCTTTCTTGCCTAACCCAAGTCCCCTGTGCTGTTCTACTCTTTGTAGGCTGAGGACTTCTTGAACATAGTGGTAAGAACCCTGGACCTGAGTTCTGGTCCTGACTCTTCCTATTTACTTGTCATATGACCTCAGGGAGTTACCTCATTTCACTTAGCTTGGCCTCAGTTTCCTCATCTGTAAAACTAAAGGCTAGATAGGTAGTGATGCACTATAGGTGGAAGTGTGAAACGGTTTGACCATTCTGGATTTCAGTTTGAAATAATGCAAGAAAAGGAACCAAATTATTTACAGCTCCTGACCTAGTTATCCCGCTATTGTACATGTATCCTAAGGCAGTCAAAGGAGGCAGGACAGTATAGTAGAAAGAGTTTTGGACTTGGTGTTAGAGGAATTGGGTTCATGCCTCAGCTCTGCCACTTAAATGTGACCTATGTAACGTTGGGCCAGTTATTAAATCTCTCTGGCTCTCAGTTTTCTCGTTGGTAAAATGTGGGAGTTGTACTAAATGATTCTTCAAGTTCCTTATAGCTCTATAATTTTATGATTTTCTGATTCTTTGATTTAGTCTTTTAGAAAGTCTCATTCCTTATGGGAGGCAGCACTGTAGTGGAAAGAACATCGGGCCCGAAGCTAAAAGGCTGGGGTTCAAGTCTCAGTTCTGACATTTACTTACTATGTTACCCTAAGCAGTTTACTTAACCTCTATGAACCTTGAATTCTTTGTAGATCTAAAGGGGAAAAAAGGCTGTGTGCTAGATTTTGTCTAATGTTAGTGTAGTGATCCCTTTGGGCTACTTTCCCAAAAGGCAGTAAATAGCTTGAGGTTCTATGATAACTTGTGGATGGCTACTCCAAAGCTATAGTTTACAAGCCCCACTGGATGTGTTTCCTCTTAACAATAAGTCAGTAGACACAACTGGCTCTTAGGAAAGGCATTTATTAAGATGGCATAATAAAAACAGTATCTATAAAACCACACTCCCTCCTAGCAGAATCATCTCAAAGCTCTTTTCTGGGCATGATGTCTCTGGCTCCAAGGGGCTGGTCCCTCGCAATAGCTTGACTCTTAATTGCTAGGATTAGTTCTCTTAAGTCCATAGTTGGTTTCTTTTCTGCTGCCAGATATTCTGCTCCTCAAAGAGGCTTCCTCCTTTGAATGACTGCCTCTTTGTCTGTGTATCTTCTTGGAGTGTGTGTCTCATCTGTGCCTTAAATTCTCTCAAATAACTGCCTGTCTGCTTGATACTATGTGCTTTTGTGTGAGTAGCTCTGCTGCTAGATACCATAGCTAATGAGGAGAGAAGAGATCTTTCTTACTGTAGGGATCTCCCTGAGAAGCAGCTCCTGGTCTACACTCACCCAGATTCCTCAATTCCCTTAACTCATTGCTTAGCTGTGAAAAGATATGTCCACTATCTTTTTTTATATCTGTTATCTGCTCTTTGCTTCCTGTGACTGTATCAACTATGAGGGGAGGGGAGAAGGGAAAGGAGTCAAATTCCTGCCTCCTCTTATAATAAAAAAAGTATGCTTGGGAACAAAACCACCATCCCTAATATACCTTTTCCCTAGAAAACTTTGTACCCAGCGGTCTGGCAGTTATATTCTAGAATATATGGTAGGCTTTCTGGATTCTCTATTAACTGACATCTTGGGGCAGAGTTGGGGAGAGGAACAGAGATCGATTAGGGGGATCTTTTCACTACCCATCTCAAAATGTGTTACAGGGACCAAGTGAGATAGTGGATATGAAGTGCTTTACTACCATCAATCATTATAAAAATGACACATAAGTGGCAAAGTAATTTAAATCTGTATTAAGACCAATTTTATAGGAGAACAGAGGAAGAGAATATCTACAAGTGTCCCGAGTCTAAGAAGACAGTCAACTGGAAACTGCTCTGAGACCCAGGCCAGAGAGCTACATCAGATGGTAGCCTGCTAATCAGACAGCTGTATGAGATGAGACTTCTGAGTCTTAAATGGACCATTTTATTTTTTTTTCACTGTTTACTCTTTTCTTTTGTGTCTTTTATCTGTAAAGTCTGCTTACAAAAGTGGTTTTGTCAATTCGTTGATCAGTTTCTCCCCCTTTCCCTCACTTTGTTGCCATCATAAGTCCCATAGTTAAGAACCCTTGATGAAATGTTTGTGCTATGAGTTAGTGATTCATTGAGGAGACTTCATCTCTCAGCTAGATCAAAAGCAGCAGTAGCAGCAGCAGCAGTAACAAAAGCAGCAGATGCAGCAATAGCAGCAGTAGTAGCAACAACAGCAAAAAAGAAGAGGAGGCACTTTCCAACCACAGTCTGCCCTCCTGGGATCCACTCACATGGAAGAGCAAACATCGACCCAATGAGGTGATGTGGGCTTCTATTTGCTACCCAACCAACATCAATGAAGAGAAAAGTCTGGGAATGAATGAGCTGAGGATGGCTCCAGAGTACTTGCTGGATCTTCCTGACTCTCAAAGTGAAAGGCTCAGCCCAGAGGGAGGAACAAGGCAAGCCCCCTCCATTGCCTACTTAGTAGGGTGACAAGGGGTTGCATTTTAGCCTGCATCACAAGTCACATTTTGGAATGGATGAAGGAATAGAAAGTTAAAGAAAGTAGTTGCAGGAGACAATGGGTAGAAAGAGCCAATTTGAGAAAAATTTAAAATAAATTTGAACCTAAGCCAACTAAATGAAAATGAACTTTGCAATTGAATTAAGGATGAGCATGTAGAAAAACATTTATAGTAGCTCTTTATGTGACGGCAACAAACTGGAAACTAAAGAAATGGATGGTTTCAGAGAAACCTGGAAAGATGTGTAGGAACTCAAACAGAATGAAATGAGCAGAACCAGGAGAATTAAAAATTTTTTAAAAAATTCGTTTATCTTTAGTTTTCAACATTCACTTCCATAAGATTTTGAGTTCCAAATTTTCTCTCCTTCTTTCCCCTCTCCCCACCCAAAGACAGCATGCAATCTGATATAGGCTCTACATATACATTCATACTGAACATATTTCTACATTAGTCATGTTGTAAAGAAGAATTAAAACCAATGGGAGGAATCACAAGAAAGTAGAAACAAGAGAGAGAGAGAGAGGAGAGAGAGAGAGAGAGAGAGAGAGAGAGAGAGAGAGAGAGAGAGAGAGAGCGCACAAATAGTATGCTTTAATCTGCATTCAGACTCCATAGTTCTTTTTCTGGATGTGGATAGCATTTTTTCTATCATGAGTCTTTTAGAGTTGTCTTAGATCCTTTCATTGCTAAGAAGAGGTAAGTCCATTAAAGTTAATCATCACACAATGTTACTGTTACTATGTACAATGTTCCAGGAGAACAATTTATACCGTAAGACCAGCAATATAAAGGCAAACAACTTTGAAAGACTTAAGAACTCTGGTTTAACGTGGTGACTAACCATGTCTTCGGAGGACCTAGAATGAAGCACAATCTCCCGATATGTGATGGACTCAGGGTGCAGAATGAGATGTATTTTTTTTTTGGATATGGCCAACGCAGGAATTTGTTTTGCTTGACTGTATTTGTTACAAGTATTTTGTTCTATGTATGTGTGCTTGTGTGTGCATATGTATATGTGCTTTTAATAGGAGAAGGAGGTAGGAGAGAGGAAAATAAGTTTTTGTTCAATAAAAGATTAAATTGAATTTAAAAACAGAAAATAAAAATAGATACTACATAGACATGAACACTTCAGGGGAAATAATCAAAATAAAATAAACCAACCATTTCCTCCCCTACTGCTGGAAAATGAACTACCTTATTTTTTTCTTTGTTGGTTTGCTCATATTTATTTTTGCTGTGAGGTAGTTTTACTATTTAAAAATGCTATTTTGTTAAATACCGCATTCCTATTCCCATTTCATGTCATGAGTAGGATTTTTGTACTCTGCCTTAGTGTTATGAAATAGTGGAAAGATAGAGTTTGAACAACCATTTCTTAGTTGTGTGATTTTGAGCAAGGTGCTTCAATCTTTCTCCTTCTTAGCTTCCTCACCTGCTACTTCACAGAGCCACTGTAAGGATCAAATGAACTGGGAAAGGGAGAATTCAGCTCATCTTGACAGAGCTGGGAATACCTTTCTCCCATTTTAATCTTGGCCTTTGGAAATCTCGGAGCTTTCTAAGGTGACCCTGGGGATGCAGTGCCACCCCAACTACTGGTTCTCCTTCCAACTGGATGCCCTAAGCCATTATAAAAGGAGGAGCCAACCCTTGTAGAAAAGAGCCCAAAGTAACTGTATTGCTGGCTCTGTTTCTAGCTGGGGCCCCAAAGCCATCATCCAGGGAAATAACTTTTGTGGAGACAAGACCCAACAACCATGTCTGAGGGTGCTATAGTCCCCCACTTCCTTAGCCACTGCTAAGAAAGTTCTTTCCCCCAAAACCTTTGACACAATCAAGTGGTTCAACCTCAGAAATGGGTGTAATTTTATTAATGGAAATATAGCATAGAGATACAACACATACTATATTATATAATGCATGTATTTGAAGCCATAAAATAAAGACGTTGTTACTGTTGCCACCATACCATAGGGAGCGTTGGGTCTTTCCATATGACTTGCAGATTGAAGATTCTTATATGAGTGGTCTTCTCTATTGAAATGTGAGTTCCTAAAAACTAGGGGATGCCTTGCTTTTCTATTTGTATTTAGTGCTTTGCACGTAGCAAATACTTAGTAAGTACTTTTTTTGCCATTCATTGATTCATTCAATCATTCATTCTGGGGTACAGGTTCCCCAGAGTGTGTTTCCTTGCACTGATCCTTTCGCAGAGAAAGATGGGGAGTAGTGAAGAGAACCTCTGGGCCTGGAATGCTTTCTTTATAGTTAGATTTTTCAACTTAACAAATTAAAAGTCTGTTGCAAAGAAAGATACTTATTTAATGGTCAATTTTAATAGTAAACTTTCTTGATTAGTGCAGACATTGACTTGAATGATCTTTTAGCAGCTTTGGCTGCTTGTGGTGTTTTCTGAAGTCATAACACAAAGTATTGTTCTAAAAATACCTGTCATAAAAACAGAGACTGACTAAGGCTTTGGTTGGAAATCTTTGCTTGCCAAAAACATCATTTAAGTTTTGCAGAAACCAGCTGAGCTTTTGAAATTAGGCTGGAGACAACAATGAAAACCACGTATATTTCTTTTTCTGCCACTTACTTTTTCTTTTTTTAGTCACCCTAGCCTAGATGATGGCTTAAAGACTAAAAGGGGTTTTTGGTCCATAAACAGAAAAATTGAATCCTTTCTATGAAGCCCAGCTGGCTAGATTATCTTTCTTTTTATGAATATACTGATTTTGTGATATTGAATTTGTGACCCTTGCTATGGGCCAATGTGTTTGTCCTCAGTTTAATGTTTAAAATATTTAGAGGAATGACTTTTCAAATATCAATATGAAGTGGCATATAGAGATAAAGCAGTATATTTTTCCAAAACAGACTCTTAAACAAAGAAAAACCTTGGGAATTAATTGTGCGTATTTTGAAAATATCTTCCCACTTTTATTCTATGAGACTTAAATGTCAGCCTGATCTCAAAATTCATTAAATACAAGCAATGCTTGTTTTTATGTGTGTTTTTTTCTCCTTCCTACCCCGTTTTTTTTCCTGAAGAAAAACACGTGCATTCATATTGGTAATCCAAAAAGGGGAGGACGAATTGGCATGGTTATTAGCACCAATATGTGGGGCTTTCTTGAAACCTTTGTAAAGTGAATTTCCCAACCCAAGGAGCCTTTAGATCAATTTATTGGGGGTGGGGTTCTAGGGTTTTACTCTTTTCACCTTTCCCCAACCTGATGAGACCTCTCTTTTGGTGAGCAGAACAATGAAAGACCAAGTCACACACACTTGGTGACCCAGCCATAAGGTCACTAAAAGGTTGGTGTCCTGAGTGCAACCTCAGGGAAGAAACAGAGCTCGGAAGGAGGTCACCCTAGCTGCTGTTCATCAGGGTTGGTCCCAGTGTGATTTACTGGATCAGGCCATGACACCTTTATATCCTCCCTCCCATCTCAGCAGGGACCAGGAGACCCAGGCCAGGGGAGAGATGAGATTGTGAGCTTTTCCCCGGGTCACCTTCTGAAGAACTTTCCCATAGTCTAGCTTTGCCAGGGCAGCAGCAAACGAACCCTAGGCTTCCCCTTTCTTTGGGTTACCAGCTACGTGGTAAGCCAGTACCTTTGAAGCAATAGACTGAATTTATGACACCCAAGGGCGGGAACCACGGTTTTCGGCTCTTCCCTCTTCTAGCCACTGAACTTCATGTGGTCCAGTGTAAATCAACAGAACTACTGCTGCCCAGCTCCCATTGTTGCCAGGATGTTTTATGCCCCATCCTGTCAGTGACTTAGAAGAGTTAAATAGAATTGCAAAGGTCCAAGAAGTAAAGTTACACTTGTTAGCTTTCTCCGCCTAGTGCAGACATTATGGAGAGACATAAAACCCTAAGGTAGATTTAACATAGAGCATAAAACTCAACTGAGCTCCCCAAAGAAAAGGGGTGGGGGTGGGGAAGAATTAATCTGGTTTCCAGTCATTGAAAGCATTTCCCAAGTGAGACACTAGTCACCCAGTCTGGGGAAGGAGGGGGTAGGAGTTTATAGAGATCTAGGGACCCTTCAGAAATGTTCTATTCCTTGAAGGAAGCTGCCCCTGACAAAAGAAAGGTTTGTGTAGCCATACCTCCCCGTGAAGCAGTTAGGTGAATGGTGCCCTGAGTCTGGAGTCAGGAAGATGTGAGTTCAAATCTGGCCTCAGAAACTTGCTAGCTGGGCAACTTTGGGCAAGTCATGTAACCTGTTTGCCTCAGTTTCTTTATCTGTAAAATGGGGATAATAATAACATCTACTTCCCAGGGTTGTTGTGAGGACCAAATGAGATAATATTTGTAAAGTGCTTGGCATACTGACTGACACATAGTAGGTATTATATAAATGCTAGTCATTATTATTATTGTTGTTGTTAATATCACTATTATTGTTGTTAGAATGGAGATTCACCTGCCTCATTCTGATAAACTGCTGCCAGTGAGCCAAGGGAAGAGAAATCCCCAAAATTCTTTTTAGCAAGACACCTAAGAGAGCTCATAGGCATGGGGGCTTGGGGCTGTAAAAGATTCATAGGGTTTTGAGCTAGGTGAGACCTTTAGAAATCGTCAAATCCAAGTGCTTCTTTTTGTACATAAAGAAGTGGTTTCAACTCAGTTCACTCTCTATGATAGCAAATGCCTGCCATATGTAAGGTCTACATGTTGAGGACTCGAAAGTGAGGGAGATATAAAATAGCTAGGGTTTATATGGCACTTTATTGTCTGCAAATAACTTTACTGCTATCTCATTTAATTCTCACAATACCCTGAAAAATAATTATCCCCATTTTACATATGGGGAAACTCAGGCAGCCAGAGGTTAAATGACTTGCCCAAGGTACACAGCTAGTAAGTGTTTGAAGTCACATTTGAACTCAGGTCTTTCTGACTCCAGGTCCAGAGCTTCGTCCACTGGGCCATCAAGCTGCCTGATCTAGTTACTCAAAGGAAAAGGAAAGAATTCAACAGTCCCTCTTTCCCCACTTAAAGGGGGATGAGCTGATGAGATCCAAGTATAAGCAGTTCAGTCCTTCTAGGTTAGAAAATTGGGCTGACACTTTGGCTTTGTCCTTTAGAGCTGTCCTGGGGCGATGAGACTGTTGGTCAATGACAAGGGTGGCAGCTGAGAAAAAAGGCCCTCAGTTTTCATGTAATGCTTAGGTAATCAAGCCATTCCAGGAGCTCTCTCTCTCTTTACTCCTCGTCACCAACGGGTACCTGGCCAACCGTTTCCTATATGTGGGACTGTGGGCAAGACTCTTTCCCTCTCTGGGCCTCAATTCCCCCATCTGTAAAATGAGATGATTGGACTAGGTGATCTCCAAACTGGATCTTCTCTAAGATTTCCTTTGGCTCTCAGCCTATGATCCCTCCCACCCAGATTCCCCAGACCACATGGTTTAGGGCTTCATTCTCTTCATACTCTGTCAAGGCTGACTCTTGTTCTTCAGTCTAACCTATTTAACAACGGCTGGCGTTCAAGGTCTGCAAAGAACTTTACGTCCATTGCCTTACTTGAGCCTTACAGCAACCCTAGGAGGTAGGTTCCACAGCATGAATGCCTCCATCAATGAATCCATCAGTCAACCAGTAAGCATTTGTTAGGTACGTACTATGTGCCAGGCACTGTAATAAGTATTGGGGATAAAAAGAAAGGCAAAAAACTATCCCTGCTCTCAAGGAGCTAACAGTCTAATGGCGCAGACAATACGTGAATAACTATCTCTACCTACCTACCTACCTATCTATATACATATATATATGTGTGTGTGTGTGTGTGTGTGTTATATACATATATGGTGAGAGAGAGAGAGACAGAGAGACAGACAGAGAGAGGGAGAGAGAGGGAGAGAGACACAGACAGAAAGAAGATGGAAATCAGTCTCAGGGGGAAGGTCCAAGCAGATGTGGGGGGCAAGAGGAAAGGCCTCCTGGAGAAGGTAGTATTTAAGCTGAGTATTGATGGAAGCCAGGGAAATGAAGAGGTGAAGGGGAGGAGGAAGAACATTCTAGGTGTGGGGAATAATCACTGCAAAGGCAAGAGAATAGGAGATGGAATGTTACACTGAAGGAACTATAAGTAGGTTAGTGTTGCTGACTCACAGAATTAAGGGGAGACAGTCAAGAGGAAAAAGACTGGAAAAATAGGAAGGTCTCAGGTTATGAAGAGCTCTAAATGTAAAACAGGGGGATTTACATTTGATTCTAGTGGCAATAGGGAGCCACTGGATCTCATTGAGCACAGGGGTGATGTGGTCAGAAAAATCTCCCTGACAGCTAAGGGGAGAATGAATTGGAGAAAAGATTTATTTATTTTTCTCTTTTTGGTGAGGCAGTTGGGGTTAACTGACTTGCCCAGGGTCACACAGCTAGTAAGTATCACGAGTCTGAGGCTGGATTTGAACTCAGATCCTCCTGACTCCAAGGCCAGAGCTCTATCCACTGCACCACCTAGTTGCCCCCAAGAAAAGATTTAATTTGAGGATACCAGTTACAGGACTATTGTAATAGCCCAAGAAGTGATGAAAGGCCTGTACTAGAGTTGTGGCTGTGTGAGTGAGAAGTGGATGTATATGAAAGATGTGAAGGTAGAAACAACAGGATTTGGCAACTGATAAGTGAAGAATAAAAGATAACCCTGAAGTTATTAGCCTAAGTGACAGGGAGGATGTCTGTGTCCTTGACAGTAACAGGCAAGTTTGGAGAATAGGAGATAATGAGTTTTGTTTTGGACTTTTGAGTTTGATATGCCATAGGGACATCCAGCTTGATAGCTCTGAAAGATAGCTGTTGATGTGGGACTGAAGTTCATGAGAGAGATTAGGGATGGACATGTAGATCTGGGAATAATCAGCAAAGAAATGATGACTGAGGTGATGGGAGATGATGAGATCACTATGTGAGATAATATCCATTGAAAAAAGGAGAGGGCCCAGGATAGAACCATGGGTAATACCCTTAGTAAGTGGGCATGACATGGATGAAGAACCAACAAGGGAGATTGAGAAGGAGCAGTTGAATAGATAGAAAGGGAAATGAGGGGGGCTGGCAGCTAGGTGGCGCAGTGGATAG